>NC_138535.1:22051713-22769713 GCF_964234715.1 Podarcis melisellensis
TTTATAATATACAAAATCCAACTTCCAAATACATATTTCCATAGATCTAATAGACTCCCCCCATCTTCCGAGCACTGCATTCTCTATCGATTCAAAACCTCAGCAATTTGTTAACTTATTTTAAACATAATAATACGTCTTCCATTTTATCGTGATATCTGGTCTCTAAACATTACAGTCCAAATCCATTAATTTTTAGTTTCAACACAATAAAATTATTTCATTACACCACTTCTGTCTTGTTATACCTTATTTTCCAATTCAAAAATTTTCCGATGCTGAAGCTGTAATTTCCTAAAAAGGAGCATTTTTTAACATTCATACAACTTATAATGCTTTTTCAAATAATCCTTGAACTTTTCCCAAACTTCCTCCGTTTCTTCTTCTCCCGAGTCTCGAATTCTGCCAGTCATTTCAGCCAGTTCCATATAGTCCATCAGCTGCGTCTGCCATTCTTCCAATGTGGGTAGATTTTGTGTCTTCCAGTGCTTTGCCATCAAGATCCTTGCTGCTGTAGTAGCATACATAAAGAAAATTCTATCTTTCTTTGCCACCCTCTGGTCCACCATGCCCAGGAGGAAGGCCTCCGGTTTCTTGGATAAGGTAAATCTAAGCACCTTTTTTAATTCATTATGTATCATCTCCCAGAAGGCCTTCACCTTCGGGCAGGTCCACCAGAGGTGTAAGAATGTCCCTTCCTCCTCTTTACATTTCCAACATTTGTTGTCAGACAGGTGATATATCTTTGCAAGCTTGACTGGGGTCATGTACCACCGGTATATCATTTTCATAATATTTTCCTTCAGGGCACTACATGCCGTAAATTTCATTCCGGTGTTCCATAACCTTTCCCAGTCTTCGAACATAATGTTGTGCCCCAAATCCTGTGCCCACTTTATCATGGAGGATTTAACAATCTCATCCTGTGTATTCCATTTAAGCAGCAAGTTGTACATTCTCGAAATTAACTTAGATTTTGGCTCTAGCAACTCTGTCTCTAATTTCGATTTTTCCTCCTGGAAACCCACTTTTTTGTCCGCTTTAAAAACTTCCTGGATTTGGGCATAATGCAACCAATCTCGCACCTTGTTTTTTAACTTTTCCATACTCTGCAACCTCCAATTATCTCCAATTTTTTCAATTATTTCCCAATATTTAGGCCAGTGGGCCTCCATATTGAGTCTTTTACGTGCTTTGGCCTCCATCGGTGAGAGCCACCTCGGAGTTTTACTCTCCAATAAGTCTTTATATTTTGACCAGACCATAAAAATTGCCCTTCTGACAATATGGTTTTTGAACAATCTATGAACTTTAACCTTGTCGTACCACAAATATGCATGCCACCCAAAAGCATTATCAAATCCTTCCAGGTCGAGGACATCGGTGTTCTCCAATAAAATCCAATCCTTCAACCAGCAGAGGGCTGCAGATTCATAATATAACCTCAAGTCCGGCAGGGCAAACCCCCCTCTTTCTTTCGCATCAGTTAGTATTTTAAACTTTATTCGGGGCTTTTTGCCCTGCCAGACAAATTTAGAAATATCCCTCTGCCATCTTCCAAAACATTCCACCTTGTCCACGATCTGGAGGGCCTGAAACAAAAATAACATTTTCGGCAATACATTCATCTTTATAGCAGCTATTCTACCCAACAAGGAAAGTTTCAGTCTTGACCATGTTTCCAAGTCTCTTTTAATCTCTGACCAACATTTCTCATAATTGTCCTTAAACAAATTCAAGTTTTTGGAGGTCAAGTACACCCCTAAGTACTTTACTTTTTTAACCACATTTAGTTCCGTTTCTTTTCTGAACTCCTCTATTTCAGTAGTTGTCAAATTTTTTGCTAGAACTTTAGTTTTTTGTTTATTCAGCTTAAATCCCGCCACCCGACCAAAGTCAGAAATTAATTCTAACGCTCTTTTAGTACTAGAGGCTGGCTCCTGTAATGTTAATACCAAGTCATCTGCGAATGCTTTCAGTTTATATTGTTTCTCTCCGACCACAATTCCCTGTGCCAACCGGTCATTTCTGATCGTGTTCAATAGCACCTCCAGGACTGAAATAAACAGCAGAGGAGATAGAGGGCACCCCTGTCGTGTCCCTTTTTCAATTTTGAACTCCTCTGTCACCACGTCGTTTACTATCAATTTAGCTTTTTGTTCTGAATAAATTGCTTCTATTCCATTTTCAAACCCCCGCCCTACTCCCATCCTTTCCAAATTTTTCTTCATAAACATCCAAGAAATGTTGTCAAAGGCTTTCTCCGCATCAATAAAAATCAACACCGCTCTTGTATTTGAGTTTGTCTGTAGGAATTCCAAAATGTCAATGATGTTTCTTGTGTTATCAAATAAATGCCTGCCAGGGAGAAAGCCTGCTTGGTCCTTATGAATCACTTCATTTAATACTTTCTTAAACCTGCTTGCCAAAATGTCTGCAAAAATTTTATAATCCACATTTAGGAGTGAAATAGGACGGTAGTTTTTAAGTTGGGTTTTTTCAGTTTCTAATTTTGGTATCAACGTGATGAAAGCTTCTTTCCACGTTTCCGGTGCCTTCTTCCCCTCCATAATCTGGTTACTAACTTCCAACAGTGGTTGTATCAACGAATCCTTCAGTACCTTATAGTATTTGGAAGTAAGTCCATCTGGTCCTGGAGACTTGCCCAGTTGGAGGTTCTGGATGGCGCATTCAATTTCTTGGAACGTAATATTACAGTTCAAGGTTGCTCTCATTTCCTGAGGTATTTTTTGTAATCCATTAGTTATGAAAAATTGGTCCACCTCCGAATCTTTTTGTGGCCTTTGTGAATAAAGTTCTTTGAAGTATCTCTGGAAACACTTTCTAATTTCCTCGGGTTTCTGAACCATTCTCCCTTCGATCTCTAGATTTGTAACTGTATTAAGCTTTTGTCTCTTTTTCAACTGCCAAGCCAGCAGCTTCCCACACTTGTTAGCAGATTCAAAGGATCTTTGTTTCATTTGTTTAATTTTCCATTCCACCTCCTGATTTATCAGTTTCGAATATTGTGCCTGGAAAAACTTCACTTCTCTCAATACTTCCTTTGATTTAGGCCTGGATCTCAATTTTTTCTCTCCTTCTCTTATTTTCTCCAAAATCTTCTCCTTCTTTTCATTCCAGAGCCTTTTTTTGATCGTATTCTGCTGTATTAGAAACCCTCTCATAACTGCTTTACTTGCGTCCCAGATTGTTCTTTTTTCCACATTTGTCTTTAGATTTATTTCAAAATAATCCTTTAAAGCTTTTTGGGCCTTCCTAACAATCTCCTGATCTCTTAACAAAGCGTCATTCATTTTCCATCTGAAAGATCCGGTTGTGTTTAATCTCAGTTCCATTCTCAAAGCATTGTGGTCGGAGCAGGTTTTTGGGCAGATTTCCACTTTTCTAGTCTTAGGTGCCAGTCCTCTAGTTATCCATATTTGGTCGATTCGCGTCCATGTCATATGGGCCTCAGAAAAGAACGTTCCTTCTTTCCCTAGAGGGTTCTTGATCCTCCATATATCAGTCAAGTCCAAATTGTCAGTCATTTCGAAAAAAGTTTTTGGTAGTCTGCCGTCTTTCGTTATGTTAGCACTTTGCGACTTATCCATATTCACTGAGACGACTCCGTTCATATCTCCCAACATGATAATGTTGTTGTAATCCAAATAGTCCAGCATAGTCTCATGCAGCCTCTTGAAAAATTCCGATTTCCCTTCATTTGGGGCGTATATTCCTAAAATTAAAAACTTTTCTCCTTGTGTCTGAATTTCAACCGCCAAAATTCTGCCCTGTTCATCTTTAAATACAAATTTTGGTGACAAGTTCTCCTTTGCATATATCACCACTCCTCTTTTCTTGACTTTGTCCGATGAAATAAATTCTTGGCCTAACCTTTTATTAATTAACACTTTTCTGTGGAGTCTTGTCACATGTGTTTCTTGCAAGCAGATAATGTCCAATTGTTCTTTTTTCAAAATATGAAATACTTTTCTCCTTTTTTCTGGAGAGTTCCCGCCATTTATGTTCCAACTAAGAAGCTGTAGAGACATCCTGGTCTAGTACTTAAATATCACAGTTGGGTATCTATGTTATCCTCCGTTCCCGAAGGATATGGTGCCGGTCCGCCTCCAGATGGTCCTGGTGGTAATCCCGGTGGTGGAGGCCAAGAATCTACGGCTCTCTTTTGGAGGTCCTCCTCGTTGTCGTGCAGGAACTTCTGCTGGTCCTCTAATGTTTTAATTCTTACCTTCTTTCCTTTATAGGTAAATGATAAACCTTGAGGGAATTCCCACCTGTAAGGAATTGCGTTGTACCTTAACAGTTTGGCCAAGTCTGTATATGAGGCTCTAAGGTCCAACAGATATTTAGGAATGTCTCTATAAATTTCTGCTCTTTTGCCTTCAACTTCCAGAGATTTTTTAAAATGTTGGCCTAATATCTTGTCTCTTTCCTCTCTTGTTCTCAAGCAAACCAAACAGTCTCTGGACTTGTCTTTCTTAGCCGATCTTCCCAATCTGAAGGCCGTCACAATTTTAAAGTCTTTGTCTTCCTCAACCCCCCAAAATTTAGAAAATAACTGCGTCAAAAATTCCTCTAGGTTGCCCTGTTCCAGTTCTGGGACGGCCCTCAGCCTAAGATTACATTCCTTACTTTTCAATTCCACCATTGACAGGTAGGCTTGCTGTTCTCCTACCTGTCTTTTCAGAGGTCTTACTTCCCCTTTGATCTCCTCAACCTTTTTGCACGCTTGCTCAGCTTTTTGGTTGGCTTCCGCAGCTAGTTTATAGTTCTCTACCGTAGCTCCTTGCAATTTCTCAATGGCCTGGGTGTGCTGGGAAACCTGATCTGATAACTTACTGATAGTAGATGTAGCTCTGCCAATTTTAGATGACTGATCATCCACCTTTTTATTCAGAAGTGCCAATTGTTCCAAAATTTGTTTCAAGACTGGATCAGTTCCTCCAGTTGCCATATCTTCTGTGGCAAGCGTTTCAACTTCTTCCTCCTGCGCCGTCAGCACAGTTGGTACAGAGGATCTACGTTGATGGATTAACGTTGTTTGAACAAGCTGCCCAGCTCTCTTATCTTTTTCTTTAGTTTCCTTAGCTTTAGCTGCTCTTGTTTTCCCTGAGCCACTCATTCCCCAGCTGCCTCTGTTCAAGGTCAAATAGTCTTTCAATCCATGAGAATGGCAAGTCCAGAATGTAAACAATTAAACCACAAAAAATCTCAATATGGTACAGTTCCCAGACCTCTATACCTCCGCAAATCCACTAGGGGGGGGGGGTGTTTCATAGGAAGGAAAGTTTCTTTTCCACCATCAAAGTTCCTATTTCAACTTTTATAATCCCCAAGTTCAAAAAGGAGGCTTCCAGATAAATCTGTTTCAAAGTAGTGCCACAAGGTGACAGAAAGGTTCCAGTATCAGTATTAAAGCGATAATGTATCCATCAATGCGACAATTTGTACTTCAGAGAAAGTTTCAACAGCCTGACAGTTCTCCTTTGCAACACTGGCAGCCCGACAGCTCGGTTATCCCCTTTAACTCCACGTCACTCCACAGTAGGGGGAAGGTTCCGTAGCAAAATAAACCAAAAGATTTAATCCTTCAATCCTTTTACTTTCTAAAAACACAGTCTATTGATGCCCCTTCGTGCTACTTTCAGAGTCTCTTTTTAAGCGCTTCAGCCCACACCGAATTCTTTGCTTTGCTCTGATTAGCAGGATCGGGAGACGGACTTCCTGTTACTCGCCTCCCGTTTTCAGCCGAATTAAATGAATTTAAGTCAATCTTTAAGTCAATCTTTAGTACTCCTTACTCACGGGTAAATTGCAGCCAATTCCGATGTTTTTCAAGAAGAAAGGTCGACGCTCATCAGCAGCAGCAGCGCGGCTTCACTTCCGCGAAAAGAGCGATGAACTCACAGCGCCGCTCCCCCTTTCACGCTCCGGAGCCTCTTACGAGGTCCCTTCTCCGTTTCTGGGGGGGCTTCTGGCACCCGCCGAGTCCCACGGCCGCAGGCTCGCTCTGCCTGCGGTTTGTCTTAATGGGTCTCCGCTTTGCCGCAGCGGACGACCCTTTTTCGCGGAGCCCCTCTTCACAGTGTAAAGAGGACCGCCATTGCCGTTTTGCGCCACCTCCGGAAGTCCTCGAGCGGAGACTCTAAGAACGCTTTTGGCGATAGCAGCACAGAGAGGTTGGAAGGTGAACCATTTTGATGTAGATGTCGCCTACCTGAACTCAGATCTCAAGGAGGAGTTGTACATGCTTCCTCCTCCAGGGTTTGAAGTCAGTGAGCCAGGCATCGTGTGGCGGTTGCACAAATCCATCTATGGATTACGCCAATCTGCCAGGAATTGGAATATGTGCCTACATGAAGCCTTAGAAGAGCTAGGTTTTAAGAGATCTCTTGCAGACAGTTGTCTTTACATTAGAGGTTCAGGCGTAAAACAGCAAGTGGTGCAGGTGTTTGTTGATGATATCTTAGTCATGACACAGACAGGTGAACAGGTGGAGAAGTTTGCTAAAGAGCTTGGAAAGCGGTTCAAGCTAAAGCAGCTTGGAGATGTCAAGTCCTATTTAGGCGTGCAGATCACAAAAGCAAGTGATGGAAGCTTCTTGCTTTGCCAGAAAGGTAAGATTGAACAGTTGCTTGAGAAGTTCAGAATGTCTGATTGTGCAGGTGCCAGATCACCCATGGAGACTGGATACGTGAAGGAGTGTCAGCAAGTAGAACGCGTGGTGTTCGAAAATACTGAACTCTTTCAGTCAGCTCTGGGTAGTCTGTTGTATCTGTCACAGTGGAGCAGGCCAGACATTGCATTTGCTGTCAATCTGCTCAGTAGAGAGGCTTCAAGTCCTAGTGTGCAGGTCTGGAACGGTATAAAGCGGGTGCTGCATTACCTGCAAGATACCAAAGATTTTTGTCTTAGGTTGCCAGCCCAAGGAGAAGTCAAACTGACTTGCTTTGTGGACGCAGATTAGGGTAACTCTGAGGACTGCAGATCAGTGTCAGGCCTAGTGGTGAAGTTTGGGGACTCAGTGATTGGGTGGAGGTCCCGGAAGCAAAATCTCATAGCGCTTTCGTCTACTGAAGCTGAGTTCAGTGCGCTATCAGATGCTTGCAGAGAGCTGGAGTTCTATGTGTGTTTGGTCGAGGAAATCTGTGGAGAGAATTGTCTGCCCGTTGTGGTGCATGAAGACAATCAACCGTGCCTTAAATTGGCTGAGACGGGGCAATTAAAGGTGAGGACCAAACATTTGGACATACGTTTTCAAAATGTGTGTCAGAGCGTTCGTGAGGGGCTAGTTGCTCTGAAATACTGTCCCTCAACAAAGAACCTCGCTGATGGTTTCACAAAACCATTAACCTTCCAGAAGCACGAGGAGTTCTGTGAGGGTCTGTGTATGGGGAAAGCATTGTTGGCTATTGTCCCCAGATGCAATACAAGAGGGGGTGTGGAGTTTGGAACAGACAGGGTTAAAACTCCGTGGTGTCCTGTATCTGGGAGGAGCTTGACGCAGAGAAGTGCGTCACAGTCTGTGAGCAGACTTGTTTTCGCTTCTGCCTGAGAGACACAGCTCAGCTCCAAGGCTGCAGGCTGTGTGTGCTTTTGGCACAGAGAAATGCCGGAAAGCTCTGATGGAAAGAGACTGATTTATGGCTTGTAAATAAACGCTACTAGAGATAAGAACCGAACTGTCTCTGGACTTGATTTATCCCTTTTTCTCACACGGACGCAGGACCGCTGCTACTCTGCTATCCTGCTAGGCCAGCTTCGGAGACACAGAGGCTGCGCAGGGAAGCCTGGCTGGATGCAGGATTTATATTCACTGTACTTGATACAGTGCCGGAGCTGGAGAATCAACAGTCTCTGATTCTGCAACAGGGCCTTCATCTTAATAGACCAAGATGCATAATTGTCATTGGTCAGGAGGGGTGGAGAAGGCAAGCCTCCGCCCTTCTTAGCATCCATTTTTGAGTCCTTGCATTAACTCTCAAACACAAGCCTCTAAAATCCAAAAGCTTGTTTGTTTGCACTCTTGTGCACCTGGCAGCTCTTAACGCTAGCTGCTTTGGAAAGTCCCTTTCCAAAGGGACTTCATGAGAGCCTAGTCACAACAAACTTTGTTTTTGCCTCTCTGAGGCATAGCCTGACTGTCCAGCCCTCTCGAGTAACTTTCCACTTGACTGGCGGGCGTTGCTTAGCAACAGTGCATTCCTTCCCTTGTACAGGAAACCACAAGAATCTCTGGAATGCAAGCCTCTTCCCACTCGGAGCTGTTTTTCCCAAACGCTGCTCCCCGTGAAGCAGAGAATAACTCAATCTGCGTTCACTCTTTTAAGCCCGAAAATCTCATACCTTGGGCTCCGTGGCTTTGGCTGTCAGCTTCTTCTGGTCAGCTTCTGGCTGCAGAGGATCAGCTTTCTCACCTCAGGCTTCCATGGAGTGATGAAAACAGCAGCTCTGCTACTCTTTTTGCAGACTTCCATGGATCGAGGAAACCAGCAACCGGCATCTGCTACCACTGTTGGAATTCTGCCTGGGTCAGAGGAATGTGCCACAACGTAGGCACCGGCAGATATTCCTTGTCGACCTCCCCGCTGCGCCACTCTGCTGATAAGCAGGCGAGGTCTCGGCGATTCATCTCAGATGTGTGAGAGGAACACACCGTTCTTCCTCTCTCCCCTTTGGTGTCCCCCAGGGAGGGGAAAGATTCAGACAGAAATCTATTTACATCCTTTATTTCTGTCTCTTTACATCAGTACAGAGAAACATGTCTGCACTCCACAGCAGTAAGAATAAACTCCACCCATGCACTTCCAGTACGGGTCATCTGACACACACACTGAGCTAACATCCGGTGCTCAGTACAGAATGGACTGCCCCTTTGTTCCCATGGCAACAGTCACAAACATCCTGTTTGGCTTTCCAGCCACAAGCAGCTGACTGAGCTGCTAGAGCCTTTGCTTGCTGCAGCTTTGGTGCTTTATGGTAACACACAGGACCTCCGCTTGGCACGCCTACGCTGCGCAGAAAGCTTCCGCGCAGAGACTAGGCGGACTTGGAGTCAAGGAATTTTTATGTTGGAAGAAATTCAGGAAACGCCCACTGACGGATTCTGCCAGTGACTGAGACAGTCGCGTTGTAAGGGCTGTCAAGCCAGGGAAAGGTTTAGCCATACAACCAGCTTGGAGCAGTTTGTGGCTTACGCACAAGCAACCCCAATTCCCATTACAATAAGGTATGGGGAAAATACAAAAGATATTTGGAACAGAAAACCCCAAGATGGAACTCTCCACTAGAAGTAATCGCTGTTAAAAAAAGGAACAACATCAAAGAGAACTGGATAACGTATAACACAATATTAAGGGGGGAGGAGGAGGGCCAACTAATATTGATAAGTTATGAGAAAATAAAAGATCACTTTTCTAGTTGGCTAGATTACGTCCAGGTGAATGAAGTTGTCAGGGGCTCAGGAGCAGAGGCATAGGAGAGGGAGGAAATGGAGAGCGAAGGGGAGGAATCCGAAGGGAACGTAAGCGATGACAGTGGTCCGAGGTCTCTGAGTCTTTCCAGCGAATCGGAAGACTCACAGAAAGGGGCTCCCATGGTCAGAGCAAGGGGGTTGCCTAGGGGAACACCCCAGGAAGAAGGGACCAGAGGGGACTCAGAGAGCAGCAGTTGGAAATCAGGACCAGCTTCCCCACCAGAGAGCAGTAGGGGGGAGGAGTCCCAGGTATCGGGATCAGGCTGCTCACCGCCAGCGGGAGGAGATGAGTCAGGATTGGACACGCCTTCATCCGAGAGAGAGGAAACGGTTGAGAGGAAGGTTGGAAACTGGGCGCGCGCGCCAAGTTCAAATGTACAGGCGAGCGGCACAGTGGGTAGCCCGGGTAGGGAGCCAGGTCCTAAAGCCCGCCAAAAGGAGGGACAGGAGTCCGGGGGATCAGCATCAGAAGAGTCCAGGAAGGAGGAGACACAGGGGGGCAGAAGGACCCAGAGGAGAAAGGAGAGACGGAAAAGGTGGAGTAAAGCGAGAGTCTTAAACTGGTGTACAGGGGGTGGAGACTCAGACGGGGCTTCGCCGATCTAGCGTCTAGACGTAGGGCTGCACGCTGCGGCTTGTAAATGGAAACTGAATCTCAATAAAGACTTTTGTACATTACTACCGGCTAGCGTTGGTCCTCTGTGAGCTGGGACCTGGAGGCAGCTCTGACAGTAAGCCCCGTCTCTGGTTGTCACCAAGAACCTCGCAAGTGAGTGGACGCAGCGAGGGGCGAAGATTGGTGCTTTGCGAGCTCACAAAAGCAAGGAAAGATGACTACCGAACAGCAAATGGCTGACCTGCAAAATGCAGTGACGCGACTCAACCAGGAGATTCTCGCATCTAGGAAGAGAGAAGACGAAGCAGCTGCTGCCTGCAGAGATCTACAAGCCAGGTTGGACGCGTTTACTAAGCAGGAGCAACCCCCCCCCCCCAAAACCGGAGGGGATTGGGTTGGGGAGGAGAGGAGCCAGCCTTGTGTCTCATTTTGATGGGAATTTGCAACAGTACCCTAACTTCCGAGCAGACGTGATGTTTGCGCTGCAATTGCTGGATAAAGACTTTAGAGATGAGCAGGAGAGAGTGGGATTTATATTATCTCATTTGCATGGAGAAGCTAAAGCGTGGCTGCGCAACCTGTGGAGAGATAAGGATCCGGCGCTCCGAAGTGCGAATGCCTTCATTAAAGCGATGGATTCGTGTTTTTTATCAACAATAGACATTGATATCGCCAGAAAAGAGATTCATGGACTGAAACAAGGGAGAGCCACTGTGAGGCAGTATCATTCCCGCTTTTTTGCATTGGTGAATGCTCTGGGATGGGAGAAAGATTCAGATGCAGTCAGAGAACTTTTCTGGGAAGGGCTGAATGGAGCTGTGAAAGACGAAATCGCAAGGGGGGAGAGACCACAAAGCACTCAGGAAGTTGTGCAGAGGGCACTGACGATTGGGGTGAGGCTGGAAGAGCGTCCCTGGGGCAAAGAAGAAGGGCGTTGGGGATGCGCGCCAGCGAGAGCACCTCCCCTCTTTCCCAGGGATGCAGCGCGTACGCAATCCGCACCTCCGCAGGGAGGGGGAGAAGAACCAATGGAGATTGGAGGCGCCAGGGCTCAGTCAGCAGCCAGAGCCCTAACACCGGGAGCAGTCAAAGCGAAGCCTCCTAGAGGGAACAGGAAGTGCTACATCTGCGACAGTGCTCAGCACATGGCAAGAGAGTGTCCCCAGAGGCTCCACAAGCACACTGCAGCCTCAGCAACAGTAACAGAAGCAGCTCAGCAAAGAGAACCACAGCAGGGAAACAACCAAGTCTGGCTGGAATCAGAGGCACTGGGGCCCAGCCAGACAAGTCAGTGAAGCAGTCCCCAGAGATTTTGCAGCCCACAGACCCTCTCCCGCCCAAACCAGTGGTGCAACTCACTGCATCGCTCCAGTTACCCAATGGACTCACAATGGAAGTACCCATTACCATTGACTCTGGTAGTAACGCTGACTTTATAGGACTGGATTTCATTAAGCAACACAGCATAGCGCTCCTGCCTGCCACGCTGCCCCTGAAGGTTGTCACGGTGGATGGCAGGGAATTGCTGGGGGGGGCAGGTGGTGAAGCAAACGCCGCCGATGGTGATGCAGATTGGCAATCACCGGGAAGTCATCAGCTTCAATGTCACCCAACTGTCGGACACGCCTGTAGTATTGGGCATGAGTTGGCTGCACAGGCACAGCCCAGCGTTGGCATGGTACCAGCGCCAACTGACTTTCAGCTCCTCCTACTGTGCAGAACACTGCATTCTGCCTAGCCCGGAAGGGGAAGAGGATGACCCGCAGCTACAATTAGGCACGCTGCAAGCAGTGCCCCACAAGTACACAGCTTTTTTGGAGGTTTTCTGCGAGAAGGAAGCGGACAAGCTACCTCCCCACAGGTCCTATGACTGCAAGATTGACCTCCTGCCGGGGGCGACGCTACCGACCGGGAAACTATATTCCATGTCTGAAGACGAACTACAGGAACTCAGGGAGTTCATAGATCACAACTTGAAGCACGGTTTCATCAGGGAGTCCAAGGCAGTGGGGGGCAGCCCCGTATTCTTCGTGAAGAAGAAAGACACGCCCCAAAAGAGGCTTGTAGTTGATTACCGGGTCATAAACTCGAGGACGAAGCCCACGGCATTCCCCATGCCCAAGATCGACGACCTACTCGCGACGGTGAGGAAGGGACGCATCTTCACCAAGCTGGATCTTCGAGGGGCGTACAACCTCATACGTGTGCGGAAGGGCGATGAGTGGAAGACAGCCATGTTCACGCCCCTGGGCACCTATGAATACAGAGTTATGCCGTTTGGATTACAAAATGGCTCCCACTGTTTTCAAGCCTTCATGCATCACGTGTTAGCGGGACTCCTCTACAAAAAATGCGTCTGCTTCCTGGACGACATCCTGATATTCTCAGACTCGCAGGAGGCGCACGAGAGGGACGTCAAGGAAGTTCTGCAGAGACTGCAGGAGCACAGACTGTACGCCAAGCTGGAGAAGTGCCAATCGGACAAGGGTCTCGCCATGGACAGCGCCAAAGTTTGTTCGCTGTTGGACTGGAAAAGCCCGCGCACTCGGAAGGAGGTCCAGCGGTTTGTCGGCTTTGCAAACTTTTATCGCAAGTTCATCAAGGGGTTCGCTATGCAGACGGCGGCCATCACCGACACGCTCAGCTCCAAGAAGAAGAAGTTTGTCTGGACGGAGCAGGCGGAGCAGTCCTTTCAGAAACTCAAGCGTCTCTTCGCGTCCGAAGAGCAGCTACTGCATGTGAACCCCAGCAGACCGATGAGGGTGGAAACGGACGCCTCAGACAGGGCCGTGGGTGCAGTCCTGTTGCAGCAAGACCCACATGGGGACTGGAGGCCGTGCGCCTTCTACTCCAGGAAGCTCAGCAAGTCGGAGCAGAACTACACCATCTGGGACAGGGAGTTGCTGGCCATTCATGCAGCATTCAAGGCGTGGCGGCACTTCCTCATCGGAGCCAAGCAGACAGTGCAGGTCTGCACTGACCATAAGAACCTGGAGTACTGGCGCACGGCGAGGTTCCTGAACCAGAGAAACATACGCTGGGCGGAGTTCTTTGCGGATTTCGACTTCAAGATAGAGTACATCCCAGGCGACAACAACGTCATGGCAGATGCACTGTCCAGGAAGCCGCAATACCTCGAGGAGGCGGCTCCAGCGGCGGCAAAGCACATTTTCGCACCGAAGGCGTGGGCATGCGCTTTGGCAACCGTGGACCTGGATGCTGTACGTCGCGCGCTGCAGGAGGACCCCTTCGCGCAAGCCAAGATGGAGGAGGTGCACAGTGGCAAGGCGAAGGACGACGAGTTCCAGATACGCGCCGGATTGCTCATCCGCAAAGGGGCCCTCTACGTACCGGGGGACGACCTCCGCGCGAAGGTACTGCAGCAGCTGCACGACGCACCCACCGCCGGGCACTTTGGCAAAGAGAAGACTGTAGAATTGCTAGCCAGAGACTTTTGGTGGCCCAGGATGCGAGGGGAAGTAGCGGACTACGTCTCGAGGTGCGACACCTGCCAGAGGGCCAAGCCAGTGCACAAACCGCCGGCGGGACTGCTGGAACCGCTGCAGACTCTGCTCGAACCGTGGGAGAGGGTGGCATTGGACTTTGTCACGGATCTACCCAGCTCGCGGGGCAAGACAGCAGTTCTAGTAGTGGTGGACATGTTCACCAAAATGGCCCATTTCATTCCGTGCGCGAAGGTGGCCACAGCGGAACAGACCGCCAAGCTGTTCATAGACCACGTGTTCAAGGTTCACGGTCTACCACGATCTATCCTGTCCGACCGGGGGCGACAGTTCATCTCGAATTTCTGGCAAAAGCTGATGGGCATCCTGAACGTCAAGATCAACCTAGCGTCGGCGAGACACCCGCAGACCAACGGGCAAGCGGAGCGGGTCAACGCCATCATGCAGCAGTACCTAAGATGCTACGCGAATCAGCAACCTGCGACATGGGTGGACTACCTGCCGCTCGCCGAGTTTGCATACAACAACACGAAGCACGTGTCCACGGGGGTGACACCGTTCTTCGCCAACAATGGGAGACATCCCAGAACCTTCCCGGGATTAGAGAGAGTGGGGGAGGGGGAGCCACAGGCAGCGGACGCCTTCGCGTCAGAGTTGCAGGAGATCCACGAACAGCTCCGAAGGCAGTTAGAACTAGCAAAGCATGCATACAAACTACAGGCTGACAAACACAGAAGGGCCGGGGAAAACATACAGGTGGGAGACTGGGTTTGGTTAGCAGCCCAGGCAGTGCCGGCCAGATCGTTAGCGAAGAAGAAGCTCGGACATAAGCAGCTAGGGCTGTACCAAGTCGAGGCACAGGTCAATCCAGTGGCCTTTCGGTTAACACTTCCGGAAGGTTCCAGAATGCACCCGGTCTTTCATAGATCAGTGCTCACGCCCTACAAGGCACCTCACAGATTTCAGGAGCCAAGAAAGGCACCAGAACCACTCAGGGAAACGCCCACAGACAGGGGGTCGCCAAGGGGGGAACCCATCAACGAGGTAACAGAGATTTTAGACTCGAGATGGGGGAAAGAGGGGGTTGAGTATCTCCTCGCCAGGGAAGGTACCCCGGCAAGTGCCAACAGCTGGGTGCCGTACTATGAGGTGGAGGAGCACTACCTCAAGGACGAGTTCCACGCACTCTTCCCACACAGACCTATGCCGGCAGATTATTTCGACGAATATCTTTTCACACCCACACTTTCAGCCAGCACGTTCCAGGGGTTCTCCTCGGACGAGGAACCGGCAATGGACACACGTTCCCCGGAGGGATCGCCCTCGGGGTTTGCCTCAGACCGCTCTTATTGGTGGGACGATCGACCAGAGGAGCAGTGGCGCAGGAAGTGGTTGGAGGGTCCCTGGCAGGCAACATCTCCAGAGGAAACCGGGGGAGAGGCGGACATGGACGCGTTGGGAGAGGACCTTGGTTTCGAGCACGGAGGCGAAGAGATGGAAGCAGAGGAGATCGATGTCGACGAGAACATGGAGGACGATCAGAACTCCTCCAGCTGGCTGCACGCCACGAGAGACGAACTGTATCCGGCACTCACCCCCACAACAATGGAGCGCCCAGTACCCACACCTGAAGGAGGGGAGGGGGGAAGGGGGGGCTTCGAGGGGGGGATGGATGTCAGGGGCTCAGGAGCAGAGGCACAGGAGAGGGAGGAAATGGAGAGCGAAGGGGAGGAATCCGAAGGGAACGTAAGCGATGACAGTGGTCCGAGGTCTCTGAGTCTTTCCAGCGAATCGGAAGACTCACAGAAAGGGGCTCCCATGGTCAGAGCAAGGGGGTTGCCTAGGGGAACACCCCAGGAAGAAGGGACCAGAGGGGACTCAGAGAGCAGCAGTTGGAAATCAGGACCAGCTTCCCCACCAGAGAGCAGTAGGGGGGAGGAGTCCCAGGTATCGGGATCAGGCTGCTCACCGCCAGCGGGAGGAGATGAGTCAGGATTGGACACGCCTTCATCCGAGAGAGAGGAAACGGTTGAGAGGAAGGTTGGAAACTGGGCGCGCGCGCCAAGTTCAAATGTACAGGCGAGCGGCACAGTGGGTAGCCCGGGTAGGGAGCCAGGTCCTAAAGCCCGCCAAAAGGAGGGACAGGAGTCCGGGGGATCAGCATCAGAAGAGTCCAGGAAGGAGGAGACACAGGGGGGCAGAAGGACCCAGAGGAGAAAGGAGAGACGGAAAAGGTGGAGTAAAGCGAGAGTCTTAAACTGGTGTACAGGGGGTGGAGACTCAGACGGGGCTTCGCCGATCTAGCGTCTAGACGTAGGGCTGCACGCTGCGGCTTGTAAATGGAAACTGAATCTCAATAAAGACTTTTGTACATTACTACCGGCTAGCGTTGGTCCTCTGTGAGCTGGGACCTGGAGGCAGCTCTGACAGAAGTGTTCAGACAGGATAAGCAGATAGGTTTTGAAAAGGAGCCTTCAAGATTTGATAGAGAACTACTGAATAGTAAAACCAAAATAATCGCAAAAATCTATAGACTTCTTTTAGACTACGAAGTAATGGATGAGGAGGTTAAGGCTTCAATGATAAAGTGGGCCCAAGATGTGGGCCGTCCAATTATGCTAAAAGATGGGGAAAACGGATGGAATGTAAATTTCAAATTTACAGCCAGCTATAATATAAGAGAGAACATGATGAAAATGGCTCCTTCCAGATAGAGAGCCAGAATCAGAGAATCAGAATCAGAGTCAGAACCAGATCTTCGGTAAAGATGTGGTCTGGTCTTAGCGCAACTGCTCCTCCCACCCGCGATAACAGAGATTGGGTGTTCCAATACATCCCCCCGTAGGGAACCTGCCCCAGCCATTCTGTTGGCTGAGGCCCCCTCCCAGGCAGCCCTGACCCTTTCCCCTTAAAAAGCAAAATACAAACTATACAATAACCTAAAAAAATAGTAAAAGAAAAACAAAGCAAGAAACAATTATGCTAAACTTAAAATAATCCCCGCCCCAACTAAACATTTGTCCCACCCCAGAAAGAAAATAACAACAACAACAACAACAAACCACCATTTGTGGTGCAACAGAGACACAGCCAGAGACAGAGCGAGACCCTGAATCAGTGCCATAACCAAGCCCTCATTCAGAACCAGAGCCTGAAAAAGAGCCACAGCCCGAACCAGAGCAACAGCCACAGCCACAGCCTAGAGCCACAGCCTGAGTCTACAACAGTACTTGATACAGTGCCGGAGCTGGAGCCAGAGCCAGAGACACAGCCAGAGCCAGAGCAAAACCCTAATTCAGAACCAGAGCCTGAAAAAGAGCCAGACCCTGAAATATAGCTGGGTCAGAGGCAGAGGAAGAGCCATCATGAGACCCTGAATCAGAGTCAGAACCAGATCTTCATTCAGAACCAGACCCTGAAAGAGAGCCAGAGCCACAGCCAGAGCCACAGACGGAGCCTAGAGCCACAGCCGAGATCCACAGCCTGAGTCTGAAATAGTGCTTGATAGAGTGCTGGATCCTGAAACAGAGACACTGTCTGAAACTGAGCCTGACGCTTAAACGTAGCCAGGGGCAGAGGTTCAGCAACTTCTACCGGAAGTTCATCAGGAACTTCGCCCACTTGACAGCGCCTATCACAGATTGTCTCAGTAGCAAAAAGAAGTTCGTCTGGACAGAAAGTGCCCAGCAATCCTTCGAAAGGCTGAAGAAGGCGTTCGCTTCGGAAGAGCAGCTCCTGCACGTGGATCTGCAGAAGCCAATGAGGCTGGAGACCGACGCGTCAGACCGGGCCATCGGAGCGGTACTGTTGCAGCCGGGGCCCCAGCAGAGCTGGAGGCCGTGCGCCTTTTTCTCGAGGAAGCTGAGCAAGTCGGAGCAAAACTACACGGTGTATGACCGCAAACTGCTTGCAATTTATGCAGCATTTTGACGATGGAGACATCTGCTAATAGGGGCGCAGCACGAGATCCAGGTGTGTACGGATCACAAGAACTTGGAATACTGGAGGACTGCGCGAGTACTCAACCAAAGACAGATTTGATGGGCACAGGAGTTCTCCAAGTTTTTCTTCGAGATCCGGTACGTGCCGGGGGAGGAGAACGTAAGAGCAGATGCTCTCTCCCGGAAGCCGGAGTACATGGAAGGAGAGGGACCGCCGCAAGTCAGACACGTGTTCCCCGAGAACCGATGGGTGTGGGGGGGGGGGAGTGTTGGTTGGGAAACGAGAACTAGCCGGGCTTACTAGAAACGACGAATTCGCTCAAACAAAAATCAGGGAACTCCGGAACGGAAGGGAAAACCAGGGAGGGTTTGAGGAAAAGGAAGGGGTACTGTACTACAAGGGAGCGCTGTACGTACCAGGGGAGACCTTGAGGGGAAGGGTACTCAAACAACTCCACGACAATCCAACAGCGGGACATTTTGTTCAACACAAAACCATGTTGCTTGTCACCAGGCAGTTCTGGTGGCCAAGGGTAAGGGAAGATGTACGGGAATATGTACGGGGGTGCGACCGCTGCCAGAGGGCAAAGGGGGAGAGGGCTGCACCCGCAGGGTTACTGGAACCCTTACCCACGCCGGGAAGACCCTGGGAGGTGGTATCCATAGATTTTATGACAGATTTGCCCAAATCAAGGGGGAAGACAGCAGTCATGGTAGTAGTCGATCTGCTAACAAAAATGTGCCATTTCATAGCTTGCTCGCATGCGGTAACGGCAGAGGAAACAGCCAGGTTGTTTGTAGATCACATCTTCAGGCTGCATGGGGCTCCCTTGAGGGTCATCTCGGATCGCGGGAAACAATTTACTTCCCGGTTCTGGAGGAAGCTCATGGGCTTGCTACAGGTCGAGGCGGGCTTCCACGGGAATGAGCCCGTTCATGGCCAATTATGGGTGTTATCCCAGGGCCTTCCCGGGGAGGGGGGAGGAAGGGGGGAGCGTACCTGCGGCAGAGCAGTTTGTGGAATAAATGGAGGCCTTGCACCAGGAACTTAAGATGAACTTGGGAACACCACAACCAAGCCACGGAAATACTCGATTCAAGATGGTGAGGGCGCCAGGTGGAGTACTTGGTAGCTTGGGAGGGAGAACCCGAGTCAGAAAACACGTGGGTTCCAGCGGAGGCTATCAATGATGGGTATCTTGCGGAGGAGTTCCACAGCCTGTTCCCAGATAAACCTAAACCACTAGCGAGATTCTGGGAGGAGCAATTTGGAACCACAGATGAATAATAATAATAATAATAATAATAATAATAATAATAATAATAATAATAATAAATTTTATTTATATCCCGCCCTCCCCAGCCGAAGCCGGGCTCAGGGCGGCTAACAACAATAAAACAGTACAAAAGTACAGCACAAACAACACTC
The DNA here is from genome assembly GCF_964234715.1 of Podarcis melisellensis. Lineage (NCBI taxonomy): Eukaryota > Metazoa > Chordata > Lepidosauria > Squamata > Lacertidae > Podarcis > Podarcis melisellensis. Next base: position 22,070,660 of record NC_138535.1, read on the forward strand.
TAAAATCATTCATTATAAAATTGGTTCAAATCAAGCCACTGGCAACCATTGTGCCAGAGCTCCATGAAGATTGCCGAGGGAGGGAGTCAGGCTGTGCCCTGGCCAAAGGCCTGGTGGAACAGCTCTGTCTTGCAGGCCCTGCGGAAAGATGACAAGTCCCGCAGGGCCCTAGTCTCTAGTGACAGAGCGTTCCACAAGATCGGAGCCACAGCCGAAAAAGCCCTGGCTCTAGTTGAGGCCAGCCTAACTTCTCTGTGGCCTGGGACCTTCAAGATGTTTTTATTTGAAGACCATAAGTTTCTCTGTGGGGCATACCAGGAGAGGCGGTCCCGTAGGTACGAGGGTCCTAGGCCGTATAGGGCTTTAAAGGTTAAAACCAGCACCTTAAACCTGATCCTGTACTCCACCGGGAGCCAGTGCAGCTGGTATAGCACCGGGTGAATGTGGTCTCGCAGCGAAGACCCCGTAAGGAGTCTCGCTGCAGCATTCTGCACCTGCTGGAGTCAGTCTCAAGGGCAGCCCCACGTAGAGCGAGTTACAATAATCCAGGCTGGAGGTGACCGTCGCATGGATCACAGTGGCTAGGTCAGGGCGAGAGAGGTAAGGAGCCAACTGCTTAGCTTGGCGGAGATGAAAAAATGCTGCCTTTGTTATAGCTGCAGTCTGCACCTCCATGGAAAGGGAGGTGTCGAAGATTACACCCAAACTCTTAACGGATGGTGCTGGCACTAAGTGCACCCCCGCAAGAGATGGGAGTTGCCCCCCCCCCCAATCCCATATCGTCCCGTCCCAGCCACAGGACCTCTGTCTTCGAAGGATTTAGCTTCAACCGGCTCCCTCGTAACCATCCAGCCACAGCTTCCAAACATCTGGTCAGTGTGTCTGGGGCCGAGTCAGGATGGCCATCCATCAACAGATAGAGTTGGGTGTCATCAGCATACTGATGGCAACCCAGCCCAAAACTCCGGACAAGCTGGGCGAGGGGGCGCATAAAGATGTTGAAAAGCATCGGGGAGAGTATTGCACCCTGAGGTACTCCACACACCAAGGAGTGGCGCGATGACAATTCCCCCGCAAGCGCCACCCTCTGTCCCCGACCAGAGAGAAACGAGCGCAGCCATTGAAGGACTGTGCCCTGAATCCCCACGTCGGCAAGGCGGTGGTCCAGGAGTTCGTGATCGACCATGTCGAAAGCTGCTGACAGATCTAGAAGAATCAGCAGCCCTGACCCGCCTCGATCCAGCTGTCTACGAAGATCATCTGTTAGGGCAACCAGAGCCGTCTCGGTCCCATGACCCGCGCGGAAGCCGGACTGGAATGGATCCAGAGCCGATGTTTCATCCAGAAACCTACCAAGCTGTTCGGCAACCGCTCTCTCAATCACCTTACCCAGGAACGGAAGATTTGAAACCGGGCGGTAATTGGATAGATCTAAAGGATCTAATGATGTTTTCTTTAAGAGCGGGCGCACCACTGCCTCCTTCAGTTCTGCAGGGAATGTCCCCGTGCCAAGGGACAAATTGATGATATCCCCCAGGAGGGCCCGCACCTCGTCTGGACACGCTCTAATCGGCCAAGACGGGCACGAGTCGAGAGGACAGGTGGTGGCCTTTCCAGCTCGGAGGAGTCTGTCCACATCGGCTGGGGATATCCGGTCGAAGTGGTCCAATACTGGACCCGAGGACAGTCGAGGGGCCTCCAGTTCCTTTATTGTATCCAAATTGGTAGGGAGGTCATGGCGGAGCACCAAGACCTTCTCCGCAAAAAAGCTCGCAAATGCCTCACAGCTATGTGCCAAATTATTATTTAAATTTGGCTGTCCCTCAAGGGACGTTAAAGACCTGATTATACTAAATAATTGTGCCGGGCGAGAGCTAGCGGATGCAATGGAGGCCGAGAAGTAAGACTTCTTAGCAGCCTTCACCGCCATCTCATAGGTTTTCATAAAAGCCCTATAAGATGTTCTTGAGGCTCCGTCACGGGCACCCCGGCATACTCGCTCTAGCCGTCTGAGGTCCCGCTTCATTTTCCGGAGCTCTTCGGTAAACCAGGGAGCCCGGTTTCTGCGGGGTCGCAGAGGGCGCTTAGATGCGATCCCATCAATGGCTGCCAGGAGCTGGATATTCCAGCCCTCAACAAGCTCAGTCAATGAGTCGCCAGGGGGAGCAAGGTCCTGCAAGGCTTGACAGAATCTATCAGGGTCCATCAGCCTCTGCGGGCGAGCCCAAATTGGCTTGCCACCTAAGCAGGGTGGGGGTGGAAAGTCAATCCTGGCTTTCAGAGCGTAGTGATCAGGCCATGGCACTTTCATCGAAGGAGACATGATCACATCTATACCTATGCCAAAGATCAAATCCAGCGTGTGGCCTGCTTGATGTGTGGGGCCCGAAACAAACTGGGAGAACCCTAGTGTCGCCATGGAAGACACCAGGTCAAGAGCATGTGAGGAGGGAGTGGCATCAGCATGGATGTTGAAGTCCCCCAATACCAATAGGTTAGGGAACTCCAAGGCCCAGCCAGCCACCGCCTCCAATAGGCCTGACAGGGTGGCTGCTGGTGCGCTAGGTGGCCGGTACACCAGCCAAACAGCCAAGCTCTCCTCGGAGCCCCACACTAGGCCAACACATTCAATGCCGGGGATCGATGGCGATGGTAGAGCCCTGAAAGGACAATCTTGAAGAGGATTTTGTGGGTTTTCCTGCCTCCGAAGAGGAGGGAGGAGAGGCGTCAGAGGAAGAGGAATCGGACTGGGAGGGCCACCCCGCGGGAAGATATCGGAGCGGGTCACTTTTCTAGTTGACTAGATTACTTCCAGGTGAATGAAGTGTTCAGACAGGATAAGCAGATAGGTTTTGAAAAGGAGCCTTCAAGATTTGAAAGAGAACTACTGAATAGTAAAACCAAAATACAACAACAACAACAATATTTATTACGGCCATAGGCCCATACAAGTAAAAACAACACATAAATAACAGCTTGTGTACGTGGGAAGAAAAAAACAAAAAAACAAACAAAACAAAAAAACAGCCGCTAGAACACCACAATAACAATAAAATACTATAAAATAGAATGGCATACTACGCCTTAGTTAGCTTGTAGTGCTCCTTGGCGTCGCTTTTGGGTAAGGACAGCGACCAGGAACCTTGCCACTTTCAGGGTCGTATGAGTATCCTTATCCTGCAAGATTTGGGCAAGGTGGAATTTTGGTGGGGTATCCTCTAGTTTCTGTATGATTGATCCCAACAAATTTGCCCGTGGCACATTGAACAGGGGGCAAGTGAACATGATGTGCTGGAGCGACTCCAGCGTCTCCTTATCACAAAACCAAAATAATCGCAAAAATGTATAGACTTCTTTTGGACTATGAAGTAATCTAAGAGCAGAGTCAGAGTGAGACCATGAGCCTGAGCCTGAGCCTGAGCCAGAGCCAGAAAAAGGGCTTGATACAAAGCCGGAGCGCAAAACATAGCTGCAGCCACAGCCTAGAGCCACAGCCTGAGTCTGCAACAGTACTTGATACAGTGCCGGAGCTGGAGCAGGAGCCAGAGCCAGAGACACAGCCAGAGCCAGAACAAAACCCTAATTCAGAACCAGAGCCTGAAAGAGAGCCAGAGCCAGAAACAGTGCTTGATAGAGTGCCAGAGCCTGAAACAGAGGCAGAGGCAGATACAGGGCTTGAAACAGCGTCGGAGACTGAGACAAAGCCTAATAAAGAGCAGAAGCCTGAGCCTGAGCCTGAAACAGTGCTTGATACAGTGCCAGAGCCTGAAACAGAACCAGAGCCACAGCTACAGCCATAGCGCCACAGCCTGAGTCTGCAACAGTGGTTGATACAGCGCCGGAGCCTGAAACAGAGACACAGCCTGAAACAGAACCTGAGCCTGGTTATTAGCATGGCAATTAAAGAAGAGAGAGGCAGAAAGGCTTATAAATAGAGTTAGGTGTGAAGGCAAAATAATAAACAACCCTAAAGAAATAGAGAAACGATTTGCGTGGCAAGTACCCTCCCCCATTTGAAAATAAAGACACGAGACACGTTATTTAAGGTTAATGGGCGTAAATGGCCACAACTTTATTGATTACAGATATTGAAGGTATTGGCCTTAGGCATTGGCTCCTATCCACTACCCGGCATGATGACCGGGAAAGGGTTGATCACAAACCGTGGGTGTCCTGTTGAAGAACGCCAACTAGGACCCCACGGGTGTCACCGCTCGTGGGCGTGCCGAAGGCCCTTACCTTACTAGGTTTCGGACAAGACAACGCCCCCGGAGTCCTCTACCGGACTACCCTTTTTCTTGGGGGAAGGTGATGGCATTTCCTCCCCCCCCCCATCCATTTGCATAACAATTGACCCCTGCCAATGCCTAACCGCCAAGTACCGAAAAGTTGTGACGTTTGCTACGAGGTAGGCGAAAAAACCAAAAGGCTGAAAATTTGCCAACTTGGAAAAATTCCTACCAGGCCCCTTGCGGCGACCAACCGAAGTCCATAGCAAGGTCAACCCTGCCTAACCTGAGGGTGGGTGGGATGGGAAAACCTCGTGGCTGCTGACGAGAAAAGAGGGCAGTCCCGGGGCGTGCCTGACCCTAAATACACGTAGGCCACGCCTCCCCGGCCCGCCGATTGGCGGACAGGGGGGAAAGACACGCCCCGGGATTCCCTGGCTCTCGCGGGGGCAAAGAACACGCCCCCGCCGGTGTGGGAGGTGTCTGCCCGCAACCCCCTCTCCTCCCCAAGTCTCGGAAATGGCTTTGCGTGGCAAGTACCCTCCCCCATTTGAAAATAAAGACACGAGACACGTTATTTAAGGTTAATGGGCGTAAATGGCCACAACTTTATTGATTACAGATATTGAAGGTATTGGCCTTAGGCATTGGCTCCTATCCACTACCCGGCATGATGACCGGGAAAGGGTTGATCACAAACCGTGGGTGTCCTGTTGAAGAACGCCAACTAGGACCCCACGGGTGTCACCGCTCGTGGGCGTGCCGAAGGCCCTTACCTTACTAGGTTTCGGACAAGACAACGCCCCCGGAGTCCTCTACCGGACTACCCTTTTTCTTGGGGGAAGGTGATGGCATTTCCTTCCCCCCCCATCCATTTGCATAACAATTGACCCCTGCCAATGCCTAACCGCCACCCGAGCGGAGCTCGCCGCCAATACCTTCAGACCTGTAACCAATTCCTAATCCCTGTTATTATGTCATCCAACCATAAGTCATTCCCTGCATCAGACAGATGCACGCCATCACGCCTGTAGAGGGCCTCGTTATCAAACTTTATGCCTGGGTGCCCAATGATGCATCCGCCCAAGGCTGCCACTCTACGCACCACAGCCCGCTCCAAAACCTTTCTTGCTTTATTAACGCCAACCGGGCTCACACAATCCCTCCACGTCCTCCTCTCGAGCAGTGAGGACCATAAAATCGTAACGTTGGGGTAGGCAGACAACAGATCAGACAAGTCGTCAAAAATATTCCATCTCAGGTCGATGCCCTTGCGGTAGGGGAGGTCGTTTTCGCCCAATTGAATCACAATAGCGTCGGGCGGCCCCTCGGCTGCGGCTCTCGACATCACTGTTGGCTTAAACTCACTCCAGCGCATCCCTCTACGCGCTAGCCAACGTAGCTCAACATACGTGGGCAAATTAAGATTGCTCCCCAGATCTGTCAGCATAGCGCGATTCCTGGCCCAATGTACTATGCTGTGGCCCACCAACCAGATACGCACCTTCTTGTGTCCTGAAAAACAAACGAACGGGAAAAGCCAGGTCAGGGACAACAACCCTAGTCATACATTATTTCTGACATAGGTTTTGTACGTTATTTCTGACATAGGTTTTGTAGGCATTAGATTTCCATCTACCCAATTCCTTTATCCTCTCAGTGGTGAGCCCCAAGTGAACTGCGGTGGTGGCTGCCCCAATCCGAAAAGAATGGGCTGCAAATTCCGCTGCTGGCAGGCCGCAAGAAGCTAAAGCCATGCGCAACACACGAGTGAATTGGTTCCTCGCCAAGCAGGATCCATCGGCGTGGATCAACAGGGGACCGGGTTTTCTGACTCTTAAATATAGGAAGCGTCTCGTGTCCCTCACGGGGCAGGGCCCCTTATCCTGCGCGGCTGGTAGTCGAAGCAGGGCCCCTTTACCCCACTGGTCTGTTTTAGAATTACGTACATGAATGATTAGCTCCGCTCTGGAGAGGGAGAGATCACTCAACATTAATCCCCTCTGCGTTTGATTGGAACCCCGCTCGCAGACCACCTCCCCTATGCGCATCGCACCAAAGAAAGCAATGGAGAAAGCAGCGGAGAATAAGCGTGCTTCATATTTAGACCAGCATATTTTTCTTAATGCTTTGTGAATTTGGTACAGGATGTCATACGTGATGGGACGCCTCCTATCCACACTGGGGGGGTGCTGTCTGCGCCATCCTTCTAGGGCTTTTCGCACGATAAAAGCTGCGCATGGGTCCGTTTCAAAAAAGGTTTTACTAAAATAGGATATCCCAGCTGAATGAATATTGAGTGTCTTAGGGGCCCTGCCTAGACTCTTTAAGTGAGCCAGGTAGCGGAGAACCTCCCTGGTCGAAGGGATGGCAAAGGGCCTGGAACCAGGAATATTACTTCGGAATTTAATAAAATCGGCCCAAGCCTTTTTATATGACCGGATCGTGGAAGGGGCCACCGCTCCAAATACTCCCTTCATCACTTCAGTCTCCCAAAATTCCATAGATGTTCCGGGAAAGGCATCGATGATTGCTCCGCCTCCGGCGCTAATGAGCGGAAGCGCTCCATCTGAAAACGAGACAGAGCATCCGCGATGTCATTATTAGTGCCAGGTACGAATTTGGCCGAGAAATATATGTTATTTTCCAAACACAGAAGTACAAAGGACCGCAACAAGCTTCCCACCCTGGCGGAGCGCGCAGACTGTCTGGCGAGTACCGCTACGACTGCTTGGTTGTCAGTGTTGAAACAGACCCGGTGATTACGGAAATGTTCTGCCCAGAGATGAACAGCCACCACGATAGGAAAGAATTCTAAAAATGTGAGGTCCCTGGTGATGGGTTGCCCGTGCCAGTCCGGTGGCCATTTTTTGGCACACCATTGACCCCTAAAGTAAACCCCAAAGCCCAACGATCCGGCGGCATCTGACTGAACTTGAAAGTCAGAATGCAAGCCCATAGTATCTTGCCATAAGGATACTCCATTGTATTTGTCCAGAAATTGCAGCCACACCCCCAAATCGGCTTTGACCTCTTTTGATAACCGAACTCTATGCTGTGGTGCCTTTAGACCAGCCGACAGCCTGGCCAGGCGGTTGCAAAATGGACGACCCGGCGCCACGACCCTACATGCGAAATTTAGATGTCCCAAAAGGGACTGAATCTGCCTCAGGGTGATTTTCTTTAGCGGTAACAGTTGCTGAATCGTTGCCTTAAGCGCTGCGAGTTTTTCGGCTGGCAGTCTAGACGACTGAGCTATAGTGTCTAGTTCAATACCCAAATAAACCATGGAAGTGGATGGGCCCTCCGTCTTATCAGCGGCCAGGGGCACCCCCAACTCCCCCGCTAGGTCCGTGAAGGCCTCCAGGAGGGCGGAACAGCGGGGCCTGCTATCTGCTGCCAAAATAAAATCGTCAAGATAGTGCGACACCCCACTAGACCCTGTCCTGAAGCGAAGGGCCCAATCCAGGAACGAGCTAAAGGATTCAAAGGCAGCGCAAGCCACAGAACAGCCCATAGGCATAGCTTTGTCAATGAAATACGCACCCCCGAATGTGAAGCCCAGCCACCGGAAGTCCGCTGGATGCACGGGCAGGAGGCGAAAGGCTGACTCAATATCGCATTTTGCTAAGAACGCGCCCTGTCCAAATTTCCGAATCATTTTTACCGCCTGATCAAAGGAGGCGTATTTCACTGTGCAAAGTTCCTGAGGAATGGCGTCGTTAACTGAGGCTCCCCTTGGGTAAGAGAGGTTATGGATCATCCGAAATTCCCCGGGTGCTTTTTTTGGAACTATGCCCAGAGGTGACAGGTGTAAATCTACCAAGGGTGGCTCTATAAAGGGGCCTGCCACTCTACCCGCCTTGATTTCCTTTTCTATCTTGATTCTAGCCACTTCAGGCCTCTCCCTGACTGATTTTTGATTTTGAGGTACTCCTGAGTTAGGGGGAACTGCAACGGGGATTCTAAAGCCCTTGGAGAAGCCCTCCCAAATGTACTGAGCGGCTTCTCGGTCTGGATATTTGTCTAATAAAGTTTTCAGTGGCTGAAGGCGGATTGGGGAAGAGGCCAGGCCCAGATCGTGATTATTGGCGGTTACCTGGTCCTTGTTGGGCGGAGCCGGGGGCACCTCTGTTACTGCCGTGGAAGTACCCCCTACCCCCCCGAAAGGGCTGCTGCTTACTCTTAAAGCAAGCGGAGGCCGGGTGATTTCCCCAGCAACGCTCGCATTCATGGAGGTACTTACAAAATGGTCGTGAACATACACCCCTGTTGAACTCCCAGCAATGCCGCCGCCGCTTTGTGTCGGTCTTACCCAGTTTTGTGCCGTCCTGACTTTTCTTTTCGATGTAAGGATTGACATCCTCGCCCCAGAAGTTAGGGTCCGTGAGGTCCCATCGGGTGGTTGTGTGAAGCGACGCGTTTCTACGGAAGTTCTCATCATAGGTCAGTGCAGCGTTTTCACCTGCGAGGGCGCGAGCCCTCCTCACTTGGGCTTGGTACGCAACCAAATCCATAGCGCGACGAGGATAGGCAGCGCACACGACACCCATGAATATCTGATAGCCGTCTAACCAATTCTCAAAAGTGCGCTCCGCCCTAGGCGTTCTATACCTCCTCTTCCCATAAGAGCGCCTCTTTTCCCCTTTCCCAGTTAATTTAGCTGGGGGGAGCAGTGTAAAGATGTCTACGTAATCACCATTGAGAATTTTATTTCTCTTTCTTTGGGACAAGTGATTACCCAATATGACATCGGTGGGTTGGCTGGTGGCGACCTTTACATCATCCACCAGCGCCCCATCCTTCCACTCAAGCACTCCGTTGAACGCCTTGCGGTGGGAATTTGCCCTCCGCTCGTGTGCCCACAAAGGTAACCCATGATTATTTTCCCCCAGGACCCAGTACCCTTCCAAAGGACCCTCGCAATCCGAATCTGAGGATGACGTACCTGAATCATCTTCAGTCTCAGATTTTTTGCTCCTTTTTTTCTTCGCTGAGGTGTGCTTCTTCTTGGATTTCCTCTTCCCTCCGCGCGTGTCACCTACGTCCGGGGTGACACTGGTTGCAGGCTGGGGCGGTTGAGATTCGCCACGCTCCTCCTCGGATGCCGAGTCCGCACTGTCCTCAGTAGAACTATGCTGTGGCTGTTCCTCCTGGAAAACACTCGGGATATCTGAGGTTTGATTACAGGGGATGTTACTGGACGCCTTAGCGTGCGCCTTGCCCTTGCCACTACTTTTTGCGGGCGCCTTACCTTTTCCGCCCCCATGCGTCGCCTTCTTCGCAAGTGCTGTTTGCGCTCTTGTATTGGGGCGATTTGCTGATGATGTCTCAGGTTGAACAGTGGCTGTTACTGCAGACGGCGTAACTGTCTGCCCTTGATTGCATGGTGGCGTGTCTGGTATAACGTCCTGGGATGCTTCGGGGGCAGAAGAAACTGACGGCCCAGGCTTACATTTTTTATAAAATGTTTCGAATGCGCTGAAAAACTGGGCAAAGGCTTGTGGGTCGCACGTCATAGACATCATAGACTGGTTGCCTGACGTGGAAGGCTGCTGGTCACCCCCAGACGCCATTGTCCTACCACTAAACCGAATTGGAACACCTACTCTTCTTCTTCTTCTTCATTCATTCATTCATTCATTTATTTATTTATTTATTTATTTATTTATTATTATTTATACTTAGTATTTATTATTGTTATTATTCTTATTTATTATTTATTATTAATTATTTTCCAATTTATTTATTTATTTATTAATGTTTAATATTTCTGTACTATGTGTTTAAGAAATAAAGAAGCGAAAATCCCTGGGAAATAGTCACTAGCACAAGTGGGTCTCTGGACCCTGTATGCAATACAGTTGTTAAATTCACTAGCCAATTAAAGCACTCTTGAAACCAACAATTAACCCCTGCCCTATGCAGGGACCTAAAGCCCCTTAAAAAAAAAAAAAAAAAAAAAACCAAGCAAGAAGTTAACCTGATAAATTACCACTGAGTTAACATAGAATTAAATTATAATACTATTAATTAAGGGCAACGATGAGATGCAGCGATGGGATGAGGTACCTATATAATGAATTGCTAATAGGCCCTTTGATTTGCTTTCCCCCCCAAGCCGAGCACTTTCAGCAGTACTGTCTCATAAGAATAAATCTTGATTAAATGAACACAAAAGCAATAGACCAATAACCGCAGTGTATTTAAAGCAGGAGGCAGTGCCTGTGTTAATAACCCTGCAGATGGTATGATCCCGGGCAGCTAAATAGGAGTACTCACGCAGCTAAACAATAGGAGTAATCACGTGGTATTTACTCTGGAAAAATGGCGGCCGTCAGGGAAAACACACGGTAAAATACAAAAGCCCCTTTAAAAACAAGCAAGTCTTTGAAGTTAAGGAACCAAAAAACAACAGCGCAGCTGCGGCAAATGCTGATGTTGATCGCTGAAATTAAGATAATACCACTACTATGTAATACTTCTTAAGAAGCCTGCCCGCACAGCTTTCCACGCTCCGCTGCCTGAGGTAAGATGGCGGCCAAGTGGGTAAGCAAAATGGGCTAAAATGGCCGCCGACGCGCAGTCACGTGGCGAACACAAAATGGCGGCCGAAACAGACACGTTACCTAGCGACGTTGCCCGCCCCCCTTAGCAGCAGCAGAGGATAATGGAGGAAGTAATGCCAAACAAATAGAGCAGAAAGATGCTAAAGGAGAGGAGAGACCGCTGCCTCCCGCCTCCCGAACGAGGAGACCCTTAAAGGCAAACAATACCAGCTTAATTAACACATAGAAATTACCAGCTTAATTAACACATAGAAAAAGGAACGATACCAGCTTAAATAGAGCACAGAGAAAAGGAACGATACCAGCTTAATTAGAGCACAGAGAAAGGAACGCAGCCAACAATAAATGCCCGCACCCCTGAAAAACCAAGTATAGAGCGAAAAGGGCTAACCCCCGCTACGACCTGATTGTTATAGGGAGGCTCCTCCTCTTCGGGGAATCCCCAAGGGAGCTACGTGGATCGAAAGGAGGTAACCCCCGCTACGATCTGCTTGTTAGGGGAAGGCTCCTCCTCTTCGGGGAATCCCCAGGAAGCCACGTGGATCCGCGCGAGTAAGGTCCCCTGCGAAAAGCAGCGCCGCGGAAGGGATGTTCTCTTCCAGAGGATGCCTAGCGTTCCGTCGCCGCAAGTGAACCGGGGCCTCCCGCTCCTTGTGCCGCTAATCCTCAGCCGTAACGAGGGCGGCTTGAGACAGCGGCGCCCGCGAAGTGCGGGGCGGCGGGCGCGGAGCCCCGCGACGTGCCCGACAGTGGGAGCGTGAGGATCAGGCGAGCCGAAGTGTGGGCGCGGAGCCCCGCGACGTGCCCGGCAGTTGGAGCGAGAGGATCAGGCGAGCTGAAGTGTGAGCGCAGCGAGAGCGGCGACGGTTGGCCCGCAGGCAGCCTGGAAAGACCGACGAACCGAACGAACAAGCACGTACGAAGCGCTTGCGAGCAGGAGCGGTAGGGAGAAACAAAACCTCGTGGCTGCTGACGAGAAAAGAGGGCAGTCCCGGGGCGTGCCTGACCCTAAATACACGTAGGCCACGCCTCCCCGGCCCGCCGATTGGCGGACAGGGGGGAAAGACACGCCCCGGGATTCCCTGGCTCTCGCGGGGGCAAAGAACACGCCCCCGCCGGTGTGGGAGGTGTCTGCCCGCAACCCCCTCTCCTCCCCAAGTCTCGGAAATGGCTTTCTCGAATTCTTTAGAGAAGAAGGAAAGAAATGAAACAACATTTCATTTCGGCGCCAGCGCTTAATGGCGGCTCTCTCTCTGATCTCCGGAGAGAGGGCTGCTCCACGAGTTCGGGTCTGACCGCTACGGCAAAGCGGGGACCCCTAAAATCACAGGCACAGAAGCCTGTGAACAAGGAGACTCGGTGGGCACCATTTGCGCCCCCCCTTACTGCAAAAGAGCCTTTTTAAAGGCTCCGGAGGAGCATTGGGGGATCGCGCGGTGCTGAGAGTCGCTACCCAGCCCGTGGAGTGAAGCCGCGTCGCCACAAGCGGAGAGCGCTGACTTCTTCCTGAAATTTGGACTGAAATTCAACATCCGTAAGTAGGATTGAGAAACCTATTGGGACTATAAAATTTCTTTGAAATTCGGCTGAAAACGGGGACGGTAAATAAAGGAAGTCTGCCTCCCCCCCCCCCCCGGCTGCATGATCTTTAAAGCAACGGAATTTAAAGCTGCAATTGAAGGAGAAGTAATTTTGAACTTTTTAAAGTGGTTTAACCCTGGCATTGAGTTTGAACCTCCCCCCCAGCAAGCAGGAGCGAGGGGGGGAAGAAAAGGGAACTTGATTTAACCTGCATGAAAGGAAGCAAAGGGAAAAACTTTCCGCTGTCTCTGACTCTGGGAGCGAGCTGCCTGGGTGAAACACTTGACAGGGACTGTCAGAAAGGATAGACTGTGACTTTATTTGATACAATCTTGGTTTTCGTGACTTTGGGATTTTGCTGAAAGATCAATTTGATAGCTTGTTGCAACTAGAAGACTCTGGTTAAAAATTTTCCTCTTTGGGGACTTTTGGCTTCTTTGTCTTTTCTCTGCCTTGTGGATACATTGAATTGCTCCCTCTAGAGGACCTAAGGACAATAGTTGCAACATAGACTGTAAAAAAAATAAAATAAAACAAGTCACTGGATTTTTCCATTCAAAGCTGCTCCTGTGGGAACGACCTTGGGACATGAGCGGCCCAGCAGAGGAGATAGCAACAAGGTCTAAAGCTAAAGCCGCACAAAAGAAAAGGGGCTCTACATCAGGTACATTGTCAACAGGCGCAGCAGGACAGGAAAGAGGGACAGATATATTGATGGATTCAGTGACACAAGCTTTGCTTAAGATAAATGAATCTTTAGAAAATCTGACAAAGCAGAGTACGGAAAATACCAAACAGCTGACAGAACTTACTACAAAATTGGACTTGAACACCAAAAGTATAACATCCAACACAGCAACTATAAATAAATTAATTGAGGAAAATGCAACAACCCGAAAAATAGCGGAAGAAGCGAAATCCACTGCAGACAATACACAGGAAAAATTAGCACCAGTTTGTAAGAGGTTGGACGAACATGAGGCCGCTTTGTCTTTATGGGAGATGCAGAGGAAAGAGAGGAATTTAAGACTTAGATTGGTCCCAGAAAGTTAGGGGGACAACTTAGTGGACTTTCTCACCAAAGAACTTTCAGAATTCTGGCAGGTAAACACAGAGGAGGAAGATTTTAAGATAACGGCAGCCTTCAGATTGGGGAGAAGGCAGAATAGAAAGATTCCGAGGGATTGCCTGATAACTTTGAGATCAAAGGAGGAAAGAGATAAAATATTAGATCTACACTATCAAAGAACCCTTGAGATTGAGAAGGTTTTTGTGCAAATTTACAAGGACATCCCGAAATATATTCTGGAGGCTAGATCTCATTATAAGAACCTGGTTTACCTGCTGAAACAGAATAACATTCCTTTCAGGTGGGAGTTTCCACAGGGTTTGTCCTTTAGTTACAAAGGAAAGAAAGTCAAGATAAGAACAGTACAAGATAAAGAACAATTTCTGGACAGAAACGAAGAGGACCTACAGAAAGGAGTGGTAGAATTGACCTCTGAGACAGATCTTGGAAACCTGACATTTGGACTTAAATCACCAACGGAAGAAGAACAGCCGCAGGGAGCGGCTGGAGGTAACTAATTAATGATGTCTCTGCAATTTTTGACTTGGAACTGTAATGGACTGAACCTTCCCAGAAAAAGGCGCGAAGTTTTCCATATTCTGAAAAGAGAACAATTGGATTTGATTTGTTTACAAGAGACCCACATAACAAGGACACATAGAAAATTGCTTATAAACAAAAGGTTAGGACAGGAATTCATTTCGTCGGATAAAGTTAAGAAAAGAGGAGTGGTGACCTATGTAAAGGAGAAATTGGCCCCTAAATTGATCTTTAAAGATGAACAAGGAAGATTTTTGGCAATTGAAATACAAATCCAGGGAGAAAATTTTTTGACAGTTGGCATTTATGCACCTAGTGAAGGGAAGGCAGAATTCTTTAAGAAACTGCATGAGACATTAATGGACTATCTGGATTATAAGGTAATTTTATTAGGAGACATGAATGGTGTGGTTCCCACTAACATGGACAAAGCACAAAGACAGGTGGTCTCTAAGGATGGGAGATTACCCAAGACTTTTTTTTGAAATGACAGAGAATTTGGACTTGATAGATATTTGGAGAACTAGAAACCCTCTCGAGAGAGAGGGAACGTTCTTTTCCGAGGCACAAATGACATGGACAAGAATTGATCAAATTTGGATTACTAGTGGCATGGCTCCAAGGATAAAAAAGTAGAAATCTGCCCAAAGACATGCTCCGACCATAACGCGGTGAAGATGGAAATGAAACTAACAACAGCTGGCTCCTTCAGATGGAGAATGAATGACACCCTATTTAGAGACGATGAGATCTACAAAAAGGCCCAAAAAACTTTGAAGGATTATTTCGAGATAAATTTGAGGACGGATGTTGAAAAAAGAGTGATTTGGGATGCAAGTAAAGCCGTGATGCGAGGTTTTTTAATACAACAGAACACTTTAAAGAGGAAAAAGCAAAATGAGAAGAAAGATAAGATTCTGGAAAAAATAAAAGAGGGAGAAAAGAGATTGAGGTCTAAACCAAAGTCTCATGAGATTCTGAGAGAAATTAAATTTTACCAGATGCAGTATATGGAACTGATGAATCAAGAGATAGAATGGAAAGTTAAGCAAATGAGACAAAGGACATTTGAATCAGCAGATAAATGTGGGAAACTACTCGCATGGCAATTGAAGAAGAGACAAAAACTGAATACAGTCACAAATTTGGAGGTGGATGGAAAGAACATCATCAAACCAAATGAGATTAGCAACTGTTTTCAGAGTTATTTCAGAAGATTATATGCACAAGGGCCGGAGAATGAACGAGATATAGAAGACTTTCTTAAGAAATATGGACTACAAAAAATTTCTCAACAAAGTATGTTGGTTTTAAATGAGAAAATAACAGATAAAGAAATAGAGGGTGCCATTCAGAATATGCAACTAGGTAAATCTCCAGGACCAGATGGATTAACCTCCAGATACTACAAAGCTTTGAAAGAATGGATAATACAGCCGTTGAAGGAGGTTTGTAATGAAATATTAGAGGGGGAAAAGGCTCCTGAATCGTGGAAAGAAGCTTTTATTACACTTATACCAAAGTCTGAAACTGAAAAAAATCAGATTAAGAACTACCGCCCTATATCATTACTTAATGTGGATTACAAAATATTTGCTGACATTTTAGCAAAAAGACTTAAGAAGGTGCTGGTGGAGGAGATTCATAAAGACCAGGCAGGCTTTCTCCCGGGAAGATACTTGTCGAACAATGTAAGGAATATAATTGATATTATGGAAATTGTCAGAGCCACCCGTCTGGTCCCAGCTCACAAGAGACCCAACTCCAATCCGGTTTATTTACAGAAAGTCTTTATTGAAGATCATGGTTGCGTTTACATTCCATCTTTGTGACTCTACGTCTGTAACGTTAGACCGCTGAAGTCCCCTCTGAATCCGTACCGCCTCGGCACCAATTTAAGAGGCTTGTGCTGGACCACCTCTTCCTCTCCTTCCTTTTCCGCAGGGTCTTTCTGCCCCCCTGGGTTCCCCCTCGCCGGGACTCGCCCGAGGCTGAATCCTCTGATGCCTCTGCCCCCCTCCTTCTCGCTTTGGGGCCGGGCTCCTCCCCAGGGCTCTCCTCACTTCCGCGCGCCTCTACATTTGAACTTGGCGCGCGTACGTTGCTTCTGACCTTTCTCTCGACCGCTACACTGCTCCCGGTGCTACTCTCCACCCCCTCCGGCTGAGCGTCCTGCTCCGATCTCCTTCCCCTGTCTCCTTCTTGCTCTGCTCCCTCTGACACACTGGTAACTCCACCCCCTTCACTCCGTTCCGGCTGAGAAGCCGGCTCCGGTGTCCAACTCCCACTGGGGCTTCTCCCTTCGCTCCCCTGCTCCTCACTGCTTCCCCCTTGGCCTCCCTTTGGTCTGACCAGGGGGGCTCCCTTTTGGGAGTCCTCTGACTCACTGGACAGACTCATGGACGACCTTTGGTCATCGTCATCCTCCTCCTCATCTCTCTGGGATTCTTCCCCCTCGCTCTCTGTCTCCTCCCCCATCTGCTCTTCTCTCCCTGAAACCCTGACATCCATCCCCCCCTCGAAGCCCCCCCTTCCCCCCTCCCGCTCGGCGGGTGCCGGTTGTGGAAACTGCGGCTCTTCGGGGGTAGGCTCAGGATACAGGTCGTCTACGTCAATGTTCTCTGCTGGCAGTTCTGTGTATGTGTGTTCGAACTCGGGTTCTTCACCCAAAGCCATCTCAGTCTCTTCTTCCATTGCTACTTCCTCTGGTGCTGCCCGCCAAGGACCCATCATCCACCTCTTGCGCCATTCCTCCTCTGGTTGCTCCTCCCACCAATAAGGGGTTTCCGTGTCCACCCCCGAGCACGATCCCCTGGGCGGGCTTGATTCTGGTGTTCTTTCCTCGGAGGAAGAGAAACCCCTGAACGTGCTATCTGACAATGTGGGTGTGAAAAGCCAGTCATCAAAGTACTCAGCTGGCATGGGTCTATGTGGGAAAAGTGCATGGAACTCTTCCTTCAAAAGGGGTTCGTCTAACGCGTAGCCCGGCACCCAACTATTGGCAGTGGCTGGGGTGCCCTCTCTGGCGAGAAAGTATTCAACCCCCTCTTCCCCCCATCTCGAGTCCAGTATCTCTGTGACCTCGTTGAGGGGTTCGGCCCTAGGCGACCCCCCCCTCTTGGGTGACCCTTTGCGTGGGTCTGGTACTGTTTCTGACTCTTGAAACCTGTGCGGGGCCTTGTAGGGAGTGAGCACCGACCTATGAAAGACCGGGTGCACTCTGGAGCCTTCTGGAAGGGCCAGGCGAAATGCTACAGGATTGATCCTAGCCTCAACTTGGTATGGTCCTAGCTGCCTGTGTCCTAGCTTCTTCTTGGCTAACGATCTGGCTGGCATCGCTTGGGCCGCTAACCATACCCAGTCCCCCACCTGGATGTCCTCTCCCGCCCTTCTGTGTTTGTCTGCCTGCACCTTATAGGCTTGTTTGGCCAGCTCCAAATGTCTCCGCAGCTCCTCGTGCACCTCTTGCAACTCTGCTGCGAACTGGTCGGCCTCTTGAGGCACCCCCTCTCCTGGTGCTATAAGCCTCGGAAAGGTTCTGGGATGACGGCCATTGTTCGCGAAGAACGGCGTCACCCCGGTCGATGCGTGCTTTGTGTTGTTGTAGGCAAACTCAGCCATCGGCAGGTAGTCCACCCACGCTGTGGGTCGCTGATTGGCGTAACACCTCAGGTACTGCTGCATGATCGCGTTGACCCTCTCTGCTTGGCCGTTGGTCTGTGGATGTCTCGCCGACGCTAGGTCGATCTTGACGTGCAGGATACCCAGAAGCTTCTGCCAGAAGTTGGAAACAAATTGGCGCCCCCTGTCGGACAGGACGGACTGCGGTAGTCCATGCACTCTGAACACGTGGTCGATGAAGAGTTTGGCGGTCTGTTCTGCCGTCGCCACCTTGGCACAAGGAATGAAGTGCGCCATCTTGGTGAACAAGTCCACAACCACCAGCACCGCCGTCTTGCCCCTGGAGCTGGGCAGGTCAGTAACAAAGTCCAGTGCTACCCTCTCCCACGGCTGCTGCGGCGTTTCCAGCGGTTCCAGCAATCCCGCCGGCTTCTGGTGTACTGGTTTGGACCTCTGACAGGTGTCACACCTGGCGACGTAATCCGCCACCTCTCCCCGCATCTGGGGCCACCAAAAGTCCCTGGCCACTAATTCTATTGTCTTCTCCTTGCCGAAGTGGCCCGCACTGGGGGCGTCGTGCAATTGCTGCAGAACCTTTGCGCGAAGTTCGTCGTTTGGCACGTAGAGGGCACCCTTGCGAGTTAAGAGCCCGTCCCGCAACTGGAACTCATCGTCTCTTTGCGACCCACTGCGCAGCTCCTCCATCTTGGACTGTGCAAATTGATCCGCTTGCAACGCGCGTCGCACCGCGTCCAGGTCGACTGCGATGGCAGCGCACGCCCACGCCTGCGGTGCGAAAATGTGCTTCGCTGCAATTGGTGTCGTCTCCTCAAGGTATTGCGGTTTCCTGGAGAGTGCGTCTGCTATAACATTGGAGTCCCCCGGGATGTATTCTATTTTGAAGTCGAAATCCGCAAAGAATTCTGCCCAGCGCATGTGTCTTTGGGTCTGCAGCTTTGCCGTTCGCCAATACTCTAAGTTCTTGTGATCCGTGCGGACCTGCACTGTGTGCTTGGCTCCTATGAGGAAGTGTCGCCATGCTTTGAAAGCTGCATGAATGGCCAACAGCTCCCTGTCCCATATGGTGTAGTTCCGCTCCGTCTTGCTGAGCTTCCGGGAGTAGAAGGCGCCCGGCCTCCAATTGCCTTGCGGATCCTCCTGCAGAAGGACGGCTCCAACCGCTCTGTCTGACGCGTCGGTTTCCACCCGCATGGGCCTGCCGGGATTCACGTGCAGTAGCTGCTCCTCAGAGGCGAAGAGGCTTTTAAGCTTCCGAAAAGAGCGCTCTGCCTGTTCCGTCCAAGCGAACTTCTTCTTCTTGGAACTGAGGGTGTCCGTGATTGCTGCCGTCTCATTTGCAAAACCTTTGATGAATTTGCGATAAAAATTGGCAAATCCGATGAATCTCTGGACTTCCTTCCGATTGCGTGGGCTCTTCCAGTCCAACACCGCTTGGACCTTGACTCTGTCCATGGCCAGCCCCTCGTCGGACAGCTTGTAGCCAAGGAAATCCACCTCCGTCACATCAAACTGGCACTTCTCCAACTTGGCTTACAGCCTGTGCTCCCGCAACCTCTGTAGGACCTCCTTTACATCCTTCTCGTGAGCTTCCGGCGATTCCGAGAAAATCAGGATGTCGTCGAGAAAACATACACACTTCTTGTAGAGGAGTCCCGCCAACACGTGATGCATAAATGCTTGGAAAACGTGGCTGCCATTTTGGAGACCAAACGGCATAACTCTGTATTCATACGTGCCTAGAGGCGTGAACATGGCAGTCTTCCACTCATCGCCCTTCCGGATGCGGATGAGGTTGTACGCTCCACGCAAATCCAACTTGGTGAAGATCTTACCCTTCCTAACGGTCGCTAGGAGGTCGTCAATCTTGGGCATGGGAAAGGCCTTGGGCTTAGTCAGTCTGTTTATGAATCTATAGTCCACAATGAGTCTTTTTTGGGGCGTGTCTTTCTTCTTCACAAAGAAAACAGGACTGCCTCCCACTGCTTTGGATTCCCGGATGAACCCGCGCTTCAGATTATGCTCTATGAACTCTCTGAGCTCTTGCATTTCGTCCTCAGACATGGAATACAGCTTTGCAGTTGGCAGCTGCGCCCCTGGCACCAGGTCGATCGCACAGTCGTAAGGCCTGTGAGGCGGCAACTTGTCAGCTTCTTTCTCGCAGAAAACCTCCAAGAATCCCTCGTACTTGTGAGGCACTGCCTGCACCATGCCCAGGTGCAGTTGCTGCTCAGTTCCTTCCTCCTGATTGGTTTGGATGCAATGCTGAGCACAATACGATGAGCAGAAGGTGATTTGCCGCTGGTACCACGCTACAGCGGGACTATGCCTCTCCAGCCAACTCATGCCTAACACAATGGGCGTGTCTGACAGGTGGGTGACATTGAAGCTAATGACTTCTCGATGATTTCCAATCTGCATCACCATGGGAGGCGTCTGCTGCACAACTTGCCCTCCCAGCAATTTCCTGCCGTCCACTGTGACCACGTTCAGAGGCATCGTTGCAGGCAGGAGCGCTATGCTATGCTGCTTGACAAATTGTATTCCCACAAAATCCGCATTGCTCCCTGAATCAATCGTGATGGGAACTTCCAGGGATTGTCCATTTGGCAGCTGAAGGGTCGCAGTGAGTTGCACTGCTGGTTTGGGTGGTAAAGGGTCTGTGCGTTGCAAGGGTGCTGGGGACTGTTCTACAGATCCGCCTGGCTGAGCCCCAGTAGCTCCGCTTCCAGCCAGGCACTGTCGTTTCCCTGAGGCTGCTCTCTTTGCACCACTTCCGCTGCCACTGTTGCTAGAGCTGCAGTGTGTTTTTGGAGCCTCTGGGGGCACTCTTTCGCCATATGCTGTGCACTGTCACAGATGTAACATTTCCTGGTCCCTCTAGGAGGCTTCACCTTCACTGCACCGGAAACAGGGGCTCTGGATGGTGTCTGAGCCCTAGCACCACCAATTTCCATTGGCTCTTCTCCTTGCCTCCCCAAGGGCGAGGGGTGCGTCTGGCTGAAGTCCCTGGGGACAAAAGGGGGGGTTCTCGCTGGTGCACGCGCCTGGGGTCCCTCCCCCTCGTGCCACGGGCGTCCCTCATGTCGTATTCCGATAGCCAAAGCCCGTTGCACTACGTCTTCTAGGGTCTGGGGTCTATCTCCTCTGGCGATCTCATCCTTGACGGGGGGGCTAAGACCTTCCCAGAAAAGATCTCTGACGGGTTTACTATCCTTCTCCCAGCCCAACGCAGTTAGTAATACAAAGAATTTGGAATGATATTGACGTACAGTGGCTTTGCCTTGCCGCAGTCCGTGCATCTGCCTACGAGCAATATCCACATCCACAGAGGACTGGAAACAAGCATCCATCGCTTTAATAAATTCATCAGAATTGCGGCGGGCAGGGCCATCTTCGCGCCACAAATTGCGCAACCAAGCTCTGGCCTCCCCATGCAGATGCGAAATTATGAACCCCACTCTCTCCTCCTCATCTTTAAAATCATGACGGAGCAAATGCAGTGCATACACGACGTCTGCCCTGAAGTTAGGGTAGTCTTGCAGGTTGCCATTAAAGTGCGTAACTAGGGCGCCCCCCCGCCGTCCAAGTGCAACTCCCTCCGATCTGGAACCCGGGACCCCTGCCCTGCTTGCCTGCTCCCACCTTGTTCGCAGGTCCTGGCAAGCCTTGTCCAGTTCGTCATTCTTCTTCTGCGATGCAATGACTGCAGCTGTGAGTTCGGTAACCTGATTCCTCAGCGTAAGCAGCTGTTCCTCCACGCTCATGGCTGCTCCCGTTGGTGAGCTTTGCAAAAAAAACAAAAAAATTTGCGTTCTGGAGAGGGGACTTAATGTCAGAGCCACCCGTCTGGTCCCAGCTCACAAGAGACCCAACTCCAATCCGGTTTATTTACAGAAAGTCTTTATTGAAGATCATGGTTGCGTTTACATTCCATCTTTGTGACTCTACGTCTGTAACGT
This sequence comes from Podarcis melisellensis, assembly GCF_964234715.1. Classification (NCBI taxonomy): domain Eukaryota; kingdom Metazoa; phylum Chordata; class Lepidosauria; order Squamata; family Lacertidae; genus Podarcis; species Podarcis melisellensis. The sequence goes on from NC_138535.1 coordinate 22,092,249, forward strand.
TAGACCGCTGAAGTCCCCTCTGAATCCGTACCGCCTCGGCACCAATTTAAGAGGCTTGTGCTGGACCACCTCTTCCTCTCCTTCCTTTTCCGCAGGGTCTTTCTGCCCCCCTGGGTTCCCCCTCGCCGGGACTCACCCGAGGCTGAATCCTCTGATGCCTCTGCCCCCCTCCTTCTCGCTTTGGGGCCGGGCTCCTCCCCAGGGCTCTCCTCACTTCCGCGCGCCTCTACATTTGAACTTGGCGCGCGTACGTTGCTTCTGACCTTTCTCTCGACCGCTACACTGCTCCCGGTGCTACTCTCCACCCCCTCCGGCTGAGCGTCCTGCTCCGATCTCCTTCCCCTGTCTCCTTCTTGCTCTGCTCCCTCTGACACACTGGTAACTCCACCCCCTTCACTCCGTTCCGGCTGAGAAGCCGGCTCCGGTGTCCAACTCCCACTGGGGCTTCTCCCTTCGCTCCCCTGCTCCTCACTGCTTCCCCCTTGGCCTCCCTTTGGTCTGACCAGGGGGGCTCCCTTTTGGGAGTCCTCTGACTCACTGGACAGACTCATGGACGACCTTTGGTCATCGTCATCCTCCTCCTCATCTCTCTGGGATTCTTCCCCCTCGCTCTCTGTCTCCTCCCCCATCTGCTCTTCTCTCCCTGAAACCCTGACAGAAATGTTGACAGTAAATATCAATACGAAGGCAGTTTTAATATTTGTGGACGCGGAGAAAGCCTTTGATAATATTTCTTGGAACTTTATGAAGAAGAATCTCCATGGGATGGGGGGTAGGCCAAAGGTTTGAAAATGGTATAGGTGCAATATATTTGGAACAAAAGGCAAAGTTAATTGTAAATAATGTGGTGACTGATGAACTTCCGATAGAAAAAGGGACACGGCAGGGGTGCCCAATATCCCCATTACTCTTTATATCAGTCCTGGAGGTTTTATTAAATATGATCAGGGGGGACCAGTTGGTAAAAGGAATTCGGGTCGGAGCCAGACAGTACAAATTAAAGGCATTTGCAGATGACCTGGTATTGACTTTACAAGAGCCAGACACTAGCACTAAAAGAGTTTTGGAACTAATTCAATTCTTTGGCCAGGTTGCAGGATTTAAACTGAATAAACAAAAAACTAAAGTCTTGGGAAAAAATTTAACAAATGGCGAAAGGGAGAAGTTTCAAAGTGAAACTGGGCTGATGGTGGCCAAGAAAGTGAAATATTTGGGGATTGACATGACATCTAAAAATGTGAATTTATTTAAGGACAATTATGACAAATGTTGGACGGAGGTAAAGAAAGATCTAGAAATATGGTCGAAATTGAAGCTTTCCTTGTTAGGCCGAATTGCGGTGATCAAAATGAATGTTTTGCCAAGAATGCTATTTTTGTTTCAGACATTACAGATTGTGGATAAACTAGATTGTTTCAAGAAGTGGCAGAAAGATATATCTAGATTTGTCTGGCAGGGCAAAAAGCCCAGAATAAAATTTAAGATATTAACTGATGCAAAAGATAGAGGGGGGTTTGCCCTGCCGGACTTAAGACTTTATTATGAAGCAGCAGCTTTCTGCTGGTTGAAGGATTGGCTACTTCTTGAGAATACTGATATTTTGGATCTGGAAGGGTTTGACAATAGGTTTGGTTGGCATGCTTACATATGGTATGACAAGGTTAAAGCTCATAAAGGTTTTAAAAATCATGTGGTTAGGAAAGCATTATATAATGTCTGGATTCGATATAAGGATTTGTTGGAAAATAAAACTCCTAGGTGGTTATCACCAATGGAGGCTAAAGAAGTGAAGAAACTTAATATGGAATCTAATTGGCCAAAATATTTTGAAATTTTAGAACAAGAAAGTGGTAAATTCAAACTAAAGAGATTTGAAGAAATAAAGTCTAAGGTAAGAGATTGGCTCCATTATTATCAAATAATGGAGACCTTTAAACAAGACAGGAAAATTGGCTTCCAGGTGGAGAAATCTAAATTAGAAACAGAACTGTTAGAACCCAATACTAAGAATTTATCAAGAATGTATAATCTGTTGCTGAAGTGGAATACAATAGATGAAACAGTCAAATCAGCTATGATTAAATGGGCACAGGACATCGGTCATGACATTATGTTTGCGGACTGGGAACGGTTATGGACCACCGGTATTAAATTTACGGCATGTAATGCCTTAAGAGAAAATATTATGAAAATGATTTATAGGTGGTACATGACTCCAGTCAAGCTTGCAAAGATCTATCATTTGCCCAATAATAAATGCTGGAAATGTAATGAAATTGAAGGTACTTTCTTCCACCTTTGGTGGACCTGCCCAAAGATTAAAGCCTTCTGGGAAATGATCTATAATGAAATCAAGAAGATACTTAAATGTACTTTTCATAAGAAACCAGAGGCATTTCTCTTGGGCATGGTTGACCAATTGGTGTCAAGAAAGGATAGGATTTTTTTTATGTACGCTACCACAGCAGCAAGGATACTTCTAGCAAAGTATTGGAAGACGCAAGAATTACCCACACTGGAAGAATGGCAGATGAAAGTGATCGACTTTATGGGATTGGCAGAAATGACCGGCAGAATCCAGGACCAAGAGAAAGAGACGGTGGAGGAAGATTGGAAGAAATTTAAAGTTTATCTTAAGAACAGTTGTAAAATTGTTGAGTGCTAAAATGTCAAGGGGAAGGAAGATGCAGAATTGCAGCTGAAACTGTCTGATAAATTATGATGAAACTCAAAAAATAAGTTATTAATATAATGGGACCAAGGGGTTGCTGAAAAATTGTAAAATAAGGATGCAGAGAGGGGGAGGTATGGGGAAGTTCATGAAAGAAGGCTTATGAAAAGGAGGATATGAAAATATACATGTTTGTATGTGTTTGTTTGTCTTGCTTGTTTTAAAATGAAAAACCAATAAAAAAATTTATATATAAAAAAAGAAATGAAACAACAGAAGAAGTTAAAGAACATTTAGAACAGAACTGTCTTCCGAAACTTACTAAAGAACAAAAAGAAATGTTGAATGCCCCTATTCAGTGGCGTAGCGTGGGGGTGCAGGGGGGGCCGGCCGCACCGGGCACAACATCTGGGGGTTAGGGTTAGGGGGCGCAAATCCACGGGTTAGGGGGCGCAAATTACTTGCCTTGCCCCGGGTGCTGACAACCCACGCTACGCCACTGCCCCTATTACATCGTACGAAATTCAAAGAGCAATTAAGGAAGCAAAGATAGGAAAGATAGGAAAGCCACCAGGGCCAGACGGCCTACCGGTAATATATTATTAAAAAATTGAGGACTTACTGTCTAACCCATTAAGAAGTATCTTAAAAGATGGAACCATGCCGGATTCTTGGAAAGACAGCCTTATTGCATTAATTCCAAAACAGGGAACGGACAATCTACTTATTAACAACTATAGGCCTATCGCACTTCTAAATAACGATTATAAATTATATGCAAATATTTTAGCCGAAAGATAAAAAAAGTCTTCCAGATATATAATCTATATAATCTATATAATAATATATAATTTATATAATATAACATATATAATATATAAAATAACCGCAAAAATCTATAGACTTCTTTTAGACTACGAAGTAATGGATGAGGAGGTTAAGGCTTCAATGATAAAGTGGGCCCAAGATGTGGGCCGTCCAATTATGCTAAAAGATGGGGAAAACTGATGGAATGTACATTTGAAATTTACAGCCAGCTATAATATAAGAGAGAACATGATGAAAATGGCTCATAGGTGGTACCTCACTCCTTCCAGATGATCAAGAAAAGATTACCGTACAGGAATTGGTGGAGACGGCTCAATTGACTAGCAAACTCAGAGGAATCTCAAAGCAAAAATTTGCAGGAAAATGGGATGGTTATACAAGATATGTTCAGATAGATAATACTTTATTCGGCTATAAGCCCACAAGGTAAAACAAATCAATAGATAAAATAGCATTTTACAATCTAAAATATCAACTAAAATATTTCAACGCATAATCTCCTTCACATTACTTACAATCTCTAGATGTACCATGTTATGGCCTTGAAGATAAAGATGGTGCATAGAGTTTACTGGATTTTTAATAGTCATGCAGCATTCCATGAAGTCTTTTATATGAAAGAACTGAAATCAGGAATCTAGCAACCTGTAATGTTCTATAAGAGTCAATGTCCTGGAGTAGATAGGCTAGATGTAATTCAGGTGGTTTAGCAGCAATTTCCAGAATGATTGAACTCAGGATCCTTGATCGGGGAACAATGTATAAGGGGCAATTAAACAAGATGTGATAGAGGGATTCTATTGATTTGTTGTCACATGCGCATAAAACAGAGGTTTTACCGTTAGAAAATCTATTGCTCAGCACATTTGAGGGGAACACATTAAATCTGGCTCTAACAAATGCGAGTCTATGCGACGCAGCCGATAAAGTACACAGATATCGAGGTATCTGGGACATAGATGTAATGCCCTGATTTATCGGGGAACATGTACCTCCACCTGTAGTAAGATTTTGTTGCAAATCTACCTCCTCCAATCTTTGTTTGATGACCTTTTTAGCAGTAATTAGATCTAAATTAAGTATATCGGAAGGAGAGATTCCATAAGACAACAGTTTGGAATGGATTTTTGTTGCCCATGGGCTGGTGAATTCATCTCTCCAAAGGCACTGAATAAGATGGTAGTTTGGCAATTTATGCCAAAGGGACAGCCAATAATTAAAGTCATGTCTCCACATCAGAATCTCTAGGGAGGGGATCTTAAGTTCTAGGCGAATGGCAGAGTTGCTTACACAGGAGGGTAGTTTCAAAAGGCGTCTTAGAAAAAGATTTTGCAATGTCACCAGAGGCAAGAGGTTTACAAAGGGTTTATAAAGGGACCGCATAGGCCATAGTTGCAACCACTTTCGCACTATAAACTTTTAAGGCAGATGGAACATGCATAGCCCCCTCCGTAAAGAAGAAGCGTAATAGAGCATAGATAAGGGCTTTAACCTTATTTTGTAAATATGTGATATGCGCTTTCCATCCCATATTATACTGGAAGTAAATTCCCTTATTTATTGGTACAGGGTTTGTGAGATCGCCCTCAGGTGTTAACCTCACCCTAGCGGGTGCCTGCTCCTCACCTTTTATAGACCCTTCAGGTCTATAAAAGCGGCACATAGAAGACCATGAGTAGGGGAAGAATACTTCCGCGCCAAATGATATAGAATTATAGCATGGTCAATAGAAGCGCGATTTGGTCTAAACCCGACCTGTTCATGACCTATCAGATTGGAATCTTCGGCCCATTGGGTTAGTCTGGTTAGCAGGAAGCGAGTATAGATTTTCCCGATGATTGATAATAAACTGATGTTACGATAGTTTCCTGGGTCCTCTGGTGGTCCTTTTTTATATATAGGAATTATGATGGACTCCTTCCATGATCTAGGTATCTGGCCCGTGGCATTGATTGCATCAAAGATTTTTGCAAGAATTTTAGCCCACCATGTTGGGTGTTGTTTAATAGCTTCTGCCGGGATCAGATCGGGCCCTGGGGCTTTATCAGTTTTCAGTTTAGCAATTAAATCTACTATTTCCTCCGGGTCAGTATCTGGCCATATGGGCAAGTGACTTGAAAGAGTATCAGATTGAGTGTTAGAGATATCTGTCTGGGAGAAATATTTTCTTAGAAATTGTTCCCATGTCGGGGCTGGGATAACCGTCAATGGGTATTTCCTCGATCTTTTGTTGATTAAATTCCAAAAACCGCGAGAGCTGCGAGGCTTAGAGGCAGCAATCAGCGCTTGCCAACGTCTTAGCTGCCACTCGTGCTTGGCTGACTTCTGTGCCTGTTTGTAAGCAATTTTGGCCTGCAAGTACTCTGGGGGGAGAGTTTCAGCTCCAGAAGATTTATATCTGTTGTAGATACAACAGAGAGAGAGTCTAGCTTGCTTACATTTGGCATCAAACCAAGGTGCACCGAACCTGGGTTGATCTCGGTTAACCGAGTCTGCAACAGTGGTTGATACAGCGCCGGAGCCTGAAACAGAGACACAGCCTGAAACAGAACCTGAGCCTGGTTATTAACATGGCAATTAAAGAAGAGAGAGGCAGAAAGGCTTATAAATAGAGTTAAGTGCGAAGGCAAAATAATAAACAACCCTAAAGAAATAGAGAAATGATTTCTTGAATTCTTTAGAGAAATCTATAAGGAAGGAAATGAAACAATAGAAGAAATTAAAGAACATTTAGAACAGAACTGTCTTCCGAAACGTACTAAAGAACAAAAAGAACTGATGAATGACCCTATCACATCGTACGAAATTCAAAGAGCAATTAAGGAAGCAAAGATAGGAATGCCACCAGGGCCAGACGGCCTACCGGCAATATATTATAAAAAAATGAGGACTTACTGTCTGACCCATTAAGAAGTATCTTAGAAGACGGAACCATGCCGGATTCTTGGAAAGACAGCCTTATTGCATTAATTCCAAAACAGGGAACGGACAATCTACTTATTAACAACAATAGGCCTATTCTAAATAACGATTATAAATTATATGCTAATATTTTAGCCGAAAGATCAAAAAAAGTCTTCCAGATGATGATACACAATGACCAAGCTGGCTTTTTGCCTGGGAGGCACATTTATAGCTGTGATGGCCTGGGAATCCGATTTAGAGGCTCAACCGGAGGAATCCCAGCCTGCACAGGAGTCCCCGCCTCCAGGGCCGGCTGAACTGGGGCAGGGCCTTGGATCTGAAGAGCCTGCACCTGTGCCGGATCCTCAGGAGCAGGCACCAGGTGATTCCACTCTAGCTCCAGAGGTGATTAAGGACACAGTGCCTACAGGTGCGCCTCTCCCGGCCCTGCCAGAGGAAGGAGAGTCTCCCCCTGGGTCCAGTAACTCCCCAGCCTCTCCTGAACTGCAGAGGCTTAGGGCAGAGAGGCGGAGGGAACTGGTTTCTCCCAGGAGGTGTGCTCGCCTTAAGGCCAAGAGAGGCGGGTCTCCTGGGGGCCGGGGCCGCCCGTGGCCTCAGAGAAGATAAAGGCCAGTCAGCCCGGTCCCAGGTTGTGGGAGCAACGTCGTTGAGTACCTGCTCCTGCCCGGACGCAGACCTGACCCTCCGGTGTTCCTGTCCCCGCCCGGCTTCCTGCTTCGGACCTCGCCCCGCTCCTTGTGAACTGTTTCCAGGCTAGTGACCCAGGACCGGACTTTGACTACGCCAACGGTAACCTTCCCCCCGGGACCAGCAGTTTGCTCCCACCACACCCGCACTCCCCCTTCGTTGGGGTGTGTTCGGGACGAGCCAGAAGCCATGGCCGACCAGGCAGCTGCGCTGGTGGCATTGGCCCAGAAGAACCAGGCCTTGACTCACACCGTGCAGCAGCTCAGCAATGCGGTTACGGCACTTCAGCAGCGGTTGGACGCCCTACCGGCTCCTGGGGCCGACGCCCCGGCTCCTGGCAAGTACCCAGTGGCTTTGCCAGAGAAATTTGATGGGGCCCCGGCCAGCTTTCCCATGTTCCTTGCCCAGGCCAAGTTGTATATTCAGGGGCGAGCCCGGAACTTCCCTGACGACCGCACCAAGGTGCACTTTTTGATTAGTTTGTTAAAGGACCAGGCGGCCAAGTGGGCGTTGCCACTGCTCAGACAAGACTCCCCCTTGCTGACAGACTATATGGGGTTTTGCAATCATTTGGAGGCCGCATTCGGCAACCCCCAGAAGGGGAGTCAAGCCAACCGGGCAATCAGGCGGTTGAAACAGGGCAAGTCCACTGTGGCTGCATACACCACGGAATTCCGGCTGCTGGCACAGGACTTGACCTGGAATGACTCTGCTCTTCGGGACCAGTATCTCGAGGGGCTTTCAGACGAGATACTGGACCAGCTGGCCACAATGGAACGCCCCACCACGCTAGACACCCTCATTCAACGGAGTCTACAGATAGAAGATCGGCTGGAGGACCGTCGTCAGGCCCGGGGCCACCGGCACTTCCAGTTCTCGGCGCCAGTTTCTACCAGCAGCTCCACGGCCACAGCCAAGTCATCGGAGGAGCCTATGCAGCTTGGGGTAGTGCGGCTACGCCTCTCCCCCGCGGAGAAGACGCGGCGTCGGGAGGGGAATCTATGTGTCTACTGTGGCGGAAGCGGACACTACGCCCGGTCCTGTCCTGAGAAACGCCAGCCACAGGGAAACCGCCAACCCCAGTAGCTGATGGCCCTGGCTACCTGGGGTCCCAAACAGCGCAGAATGGGCCCGCACCAATGAAATTGCAACACCTTATGTGTTAGGATATTTCCGTTCCACCTTAAGAGAGAGCAGGCTTGTGAGTCACAGAGTCTGCGCATTTCCTTTTACAGGATGTTTATGTTTGCTATTGCTTTCGTTTTTTCTCTCTCTGCGCCAGAACACGCTAGCAGGCGGTCATGCTTTTCTTTGTTCTGACCAACGCTGAATAAACATTCTAAATGATACCCTCCTGAGTGCAACTTTTGCTGTGTGAATTCTGCTGACAGAGTGTGCACCAGCCCAAGAATGTGGCAAGCTATTTCTTAGGCTTCGTGTCGCTAATTGCTGATACCTACGGGAGGTCGATGGATCGTCCGGCAGCCGGCTTGGGGGCTCAGATGGACTTTATCTCCCTGGCAGTATCCCAACATTATGGTCCCGGTATGTCATACCCTCCAGGTGGGCCCTGGATTCTTACCCATGCTCTGGTGGATTCGAGGGCAACCCGCTCCTATATGGACGCTGCTTTTGCTGCCCATCACCAGCTGTCGGGAAATTCAAGCCCTTCTCAGGAGAAGCTGGCAGCAGTCCCAGGCACCCGGCTTGATTCCCTGTTGACCTCCCTGGCTGCATTCCCCAGCAAGCGCAGCCAAGGTCTCGATCGGCGATTCTTCTCAAATGTGAGAAGAACACACCCCCTCTTCCCCTGGCAGGGGAAAGAGATAGACAGAAACGTATTTACATGCTTTTATTTCTGTCTTTGCAGTGTTACAAAAAACATGACTGCTCTCTCCATACTCCAGCAGTGTTGAGACAAAACACTTCCTGTACTTCCTGTACAGCTCATATTACACTCTGAGGTAATTCCAGTGCTTCCCACAGACAGTCCCATCACGTTTACTCTTCAAGCTAGGACTTTGCAGCAGCATTGCTTCATTATCGTAACATCAGGTGCCACTTCAGAACAAGCCAGAACCGGTACAGGTGGAGGCAATTGACGGACGGCTCCTGCGTTCAGGTGCCATTACTCAGGAGACCCAGCCCTTGGTCCTGTGTCTCCAGCAGCACCGGGAGATGCGAACTTTGGACATTGCCTCCATGCCCCGGTTCCCCCTGGTGCTCGGGATGGACTGGCTGGAGGCTCACAATGTTCAGATTGACTGGGTCAAACGGACTGTGCACTTCCCAGACCCATGTTCCCATGCTCAGTCCGAGATGCTAGCAGCTGCGCCCACTGAGGAGGCTGCATCAACGCTCCCCGCCGAGTACCGGGACTATCACAACGTGTTCGAGGAACGGGGGGCAGACCAGCTGCCGCCGCATCGGTCTTTTGACTGCGGCATAGACCTCCAGCCCGGAGCGCCCCTGCCGGTGAGTCGCTTATACTCTCTAACAGAGCCAGAGCGCGAAGCTTTGCAGGACTTCCTGCGCAAGAACCTGGAGCGTGGTTTCATTAGGCCTTCTACCTCGCCCACCGCTGCACCAGTGCTCTTCGTTAAGAAGAAATGTGGGGAGCTTCGCCTTTGCCATGATTACCGGGCCCTGAACAAAATTACCATCCCAGACCGGTACCCCTTGCCCCTTATTTCGGAGTTGCTGGAGCGGGTGCAAGGGGCGCAGGTGTTCACCAAGCTAGATCTCCGGGGGGCCTACAATTTAATTCGGATCCGAGCCGGGGATGAGTGGAAGACAGCATTCGGGACCCGGTACAGGCAGTTCGAATACCTGGTTATGCCCTTCGGATTGTGCAACGCGCCCGCTGTGTTCCAACGGTACATCAACCACGTGTTCCAGGACTTGCTAGACAAGTACGTGGTGGTGTCCTTGGATGACATTCTGGTTTTCTCCCGTGACCCGGCTCGCCATGAGGGTCAAGTCCGGACCGTGCTGCAGCGCTTGCGGGAGCACCGCCTGTATGCGAAGCTCAGCAAGTGCGAGTTCCATCAGCGGTCAGTGGACTTCCTTGGTCACCGACTCTCTCCAGATGGGGTGCAGATGGATCCTGGGAAGGTGGCAGCGGTTCAGGATTGGGCAGCACCTCGGAACCGCAAGGACCTACAGCGATTCCTGGGGTTCGCCAACTATTACCGGACCTTCATTGCAGATTATGCTCATCGCACCACCCCGTTGACCTGGCTACTGCGCCCCAAGATGCCGTTTTCCTGGGACAAGGAGGCAGAGGAGGCGTTTCAGGGGTTGAAGGCCTGTTTCCAGAGAGCGCCGATCTTGCAACATCCTGATCCCTCTCGACCCTTTGTGGTAGAGACCGACGCCTCCAGTACAGCTCTCGGTGCCGTCTTGTCTCAGCAGTACGGACCTGATGCGCCACTCTTACCCTGCGCCTTCTATTCCCGCCAGCTCCTTCCAGCGGAGCGTAACTATACCGTGTGGGAGCGGGAACTACTGGCCATCAAGGTGGCCTTTGAGGTCTGGTGCCACCATCTTGAGGGGGCACGACACCCGGTGGAGGTGAGAACCGACCACCGGAACCTGGAGTGCCTCCAGACCACCCGCAAGCTGAACCAAAGGCAGATCTGGTGGGCGTTCTTTTCCCGTTGCCAGTTCCGGATCCGCTACATCCCTAGCTCCCAAAACCAGAAGGCGGATGCCCTGTCCCGGAAACCTGAAGACAACGCAGACACGGTACAGCAAGCAGTACCCACCACAATCCTACCACCGGCTGCATTCCTGGCCACCCAGGAGGCTGAGCCACTGCAGGCTTGGGTGCTGGAACAGCAGCGGGTTGACGCTTGGGCCCAGGAACGACTCCGGGAACTGTCCAAAGGGTCATGCCCTCAGTATCCAGGGCTGGTCTTGCATCAGGGCCTTCTGCTGCACCACGGTCGCCTGTACATCCCGCCAGGGCCACTGCGGGCTGAGGTTCTCCGGATGACCCATGATGCCCCAGCAACGGGACACTTTGGGCGGTATCAGACCACCCATCTGGTAAGCCGTGAGTTTTGGTGGCCCCGCCTGAAGGCTGACGTGGCTCGCTACAGCGCTGGTTGTGATGTCTGCCGGCGGGCCAAGGGCCCTACCGGGCGACCCCCCGGCCTTCTTCAGCCGTTGCCAGTTCCACCACGTCCTTGGCACACGGTTTCTCTGGACTTTGTAGTGGACTTACCCCCGTCTCGTGGCTGTACCTGCCTTCTAGTTTTTTCCGACTATTTCACTAAGATGGTGCACTGTGCCCCCTGCCCATCCGTACCCTCAGCTCAGGAAACCGCTCAGCTGTACCTTCAGCATGTCTTCCGCCTGCATGGCCTACCTGTGCGTGTGGTGTCCGACCGGGGCGTTTAGTTCACATCCCGGTTCTGGCGAGCTTTGCACCAGACCCTCGGGACAGAGGTCTGTCTCTCATCAGCCTACCACCCACAGACCGATGGCCAGACGGAACGGGCGAACGCGGTGCTGGAGCAGTACCTCCAGTGTTACTGCAGCTACCAGCAGGATGACTGGATCGACCACCTAGCATTGGCGGAGTTCGCCTACAACAACGCGGTCAATGCGTCCACCCAGCAGACCCCATTCCAGGCCAGTTACGGTTATCATCCACAGCTGTTTCCGGATGTGCTGCCGGCATCCGCGGTCCCTGCTGTGACGGAGTGCCTACAGGAGCTCCAGTCCCAGCAACAGCTATTGATGGAGCAACTGCGCCAGGCCAAGGAGGCGTACAAGGCCCAGGCTAACCGCCACCGCCAGGTGGGGCCGGAACTCCACGTCAGTGTCCTGGTATGGCTCTCCACTCGCCACCTCCACCCCTCTCGACCTTCGCGGAAGCTGGACGCCCGTTTCACCGGCCCGTTTCCTATCGTGGACCAGGTCTCGCCTGTGGCATTCCGTCTCCGTTTGCCCACTACCCCCCTTAATTTTCATATTAACATTGGAAGTTTTATGTAAACAAATTAGGGAAGAAAAAGAAATAAAAGGGATTATGCTAGGAAATAGAAGTTACAAAATGAGGGCATTTGCTGACGATTTAATTATAACTACGGAGCAACCAAAACAGAGTTTAAGAAAGGCGTTGGAAATAATATATGGCTACGGTAAAGTTGCGGGGTTCAAAATGAATTTAAACAAGACAAAACTATTAGTTAAAAATATGTTGCCAGATGAAAAAGCAGAATTAGAACAAATAATACGCATTAAAATCTACCCCCAAATCAAGTATTTAGGATTATGGATAACACCAAAGAATATTAACTTATATGAAGATAATTATACCAATTGTTGGAAAGATATCAAAAGACAGATGGAGACATGGACAAGGTTAAATTTATCATTCCTGGGCCGTATTTCGGTAATTAAAATGATAGTTTTACCGAAGCTACTCTTTCTATTCCAAACGATTCCAATTACAGGAAAGACCAGCAGTATCAACAAGTGGCAAAAAGAAATTTCTAAATTTTTGTGGAAGGGTAAAAGACCAAGAGTAAATAGATACTGTAGAAAGAGGTGGCTACGGGTTACCGGATTTGAAGCTATATTACGAAGCCTCATGTCTTCTCTGGTTGAAAGATTGGTATTTATTAAAAAATTGGGATATTTTAGATCTAGAAGGTCATGACACCCGTTTTGGGTGGCATGGCTATCTTAATTATGGGAAAATAAAGACGCATAGGAGTTTTTCAAATCATATAATAAGAAATGCTATATATAAGTGTCAGGGAACTGCCATCGGAGCCAAGAGGAGAGGTAAGGCTCCCCAATGATGCCGGAGAGGGAACTAGCAAGGAGAGAGGGAGAGCTTCCGCTGGGGAAGGAAATCAAGGTGACACCAGGAAGAAAAGGGAGGCTGAGAGTACTTCGGAGGGAAGGCTCCGAGACTCTTCCAGTGAGATCAGCGGGGAGAGCACAGGACCTCCGCTTGGCACGCCTACGCTGCGCAGAAAGCTTCCACGCAGAGAAGCTAGGCGGAGACTTGGAGTCAAGGAATTTTGATGTTGGAAGAAAATCAGGAAACGCCCACTGACGGATTCTGCCAGTGACTGAGACAGCCGCGTTGTAAGGGCTGTCAAGCCAGGGAAAGGTTTAGCCATACAACCAGCTTGGAGCAGTTTGTGGCTTACGCACAAGCAACCCCAATTCCCATTACAGCAATCCGTCAGTCTTCTAAGTTGTTTGTGCGCAGAGCAGAAGAGGCAGCATCATGAGTCAAACAGGAGGAGCAGGCGCCGGAGAGGGGGCCAGGGGAGGACCAACTCTGGAGGAGAGAAAAAGAGATTTGGAACAGCAACTGGCTCTACTAGCGGCGCGGCTCGATGAAAGGCGGACTCAGGATGCCCAGGGGAAGCCCACCCCCCATCGCAAGGAAGGTACAGGGACTAGTGCAGAAGTTTGGGGGCAATCCCAGAGATTATGATGCATTTAAGACAGAGGTGCAGTACGCGCTGGACCTGCAGTATGATGACTTTGTAGACAATGGGGGGAGAGTCGCTTTTGTGATAGGGCATCTGGAAGGCGATGCCAGAGAATGGATCAGACCCTTAATGGCATCGGAGAATGCTGCCTTAAAGGATTTGAGAAAAAAATTTAGCGCCATGGACCATATGTTTTCGAGTGATGTGGAGCAGAGCGTGACGCGCAAGGAACTGATGGGGTGCAAACAAGGGAACCAATCAGTGAGAGAGTACTGGTCGCGATTTGCGATGCTTATCCACAAACTCGGTAGGGAACTGGGTTCAGAACCAGTGCTGATATTATTTGAGGAAGGCTTGGGTAAAAGACGAACTTTCCCGCTTGCCCCGCCCGCAATCGATGGACCAGCTGACTAAAATGGCGCTTGCGTGGCAAGGAATGGTGGGGGCAGCTGGTGGTGAGGAGGAGGGGAATAAGGAGCAGGGAAACGCCAATGCTTGGCTGCAGAAGAGCGGGCACAGCAGCCAGGCGAGCAACCAGTAAAAGTGCCCAAGCCAGACCCCCCCCCCCCCGGGCAGCCATAGCCATAGAGGTGGTGCTAGAACTCCCTAACGGACACCCAATTAAGGTGAAGGCATTGCTGGATTCAGGCAGCTCTTGCAACTTCTTTAGCAGGGATTTTGCACTAGAACACCAGCTCCACGTGGTGCCTCTAGAACACCCCTTGCAAGTAACGAACATCGATGGGAGAGAACTGCTTACAATTCATGAAGCTTTTCGACGCTGGAGACATTTTCTAATAGGCGCGCAACACAAGATCCAGGTGTGCACGGACCATAAGAACCTGGAATATTGGAGGACTGCACGAGTCCTCAACCAGAGACAGGTGCGATGGGCACAGGAGTTTTCCAAGTTCTTTTTTGAAATTCGGTACGTGCCGGGGAAAGAAAACGTCAGAGCAGACGCCCTCTCCCGGAAACCGGAGTACTTGGAAGGAGAGGGAGCGCCGGAACTACCACATGTGATACCGGAGGACCGAGGGGTGTGGGGGGGAGTAGTGGTAGAGAGACGAGAACTAGCCGGGTTGACGAGGAATGACGAGTACGCCCAAACAAAAATCAGGGAGATCAGAGACGCAGAAGAAAATCAGGGGGGTTTTGAGGAAAAGGAAGGGGCACTGTACTATAGGGGAGCATTGTACATACCAGAAGGGGACTTGAGGAGAAGAGTACTCAAACAACTACATGACAACCCCACGGCGGGGCATTTTGGTCAACACAAAACCATGTTGCTTGTCACCAAGCAGTTCTGGTGGCCAAGGGTGAGGGAAGATGTGCGGAAATACGTACGGGGGTGCGAACGCTGCCAGCGGGCTAAAGGGGAGAAGGCAGCACCAGCGGGGTTACTGGAACCCTTACCCACCCCGGAAAGACCATGGGAGGTGGTATCCATAGATTTTATGACCGATTTACCCAAGTCCAGGGGGAAAACAGCAGTCATGGTGGTAGTTGACTTGTTGACCAAAATGTGCCATTTCATTGCTTGCTCGCATGCAGTGATGGCAGAGGAAACAGCTAGGCTGTTTGTAGATCACGTCTTCAGGTTGCATGGCGCCCCCTTGAGGGTTTTGTCCGACAGAGAAAGGCAATTTACTTCCAGATTCTGGAGGAAGCTCATGAGCCTGCTGGACGTCGAGGTGAGCTTCTCGATGGCCAGACACCCGGAGACCAACGGACAAGCAGAAAAAGCTAATAGCATACTCCAACAGTACCTACGCTGCTACGTCAACGAAAGGGAGAACGATTGGGTGGAAAAACTAGCGCTGGCCGAATTTGCATACAATAACGCTGAACATGTGTCCACGGGGATGAGTCCGTTCATGGCCAATTACGCGTGTCACCCCAGGGCCTTCCCAGGGGAGGGGGACGGGAGGTGGAGTGTGCCGGCGGCTGAGCAGTTTGTGGAAGAAATGGAGGCTTTACACAACTTAAGGTTAACCTGGAGAGGGCGAAGGAAGCGTACAAGAGGCAGGCAGACAAGCACCACAGAGAAGGGGAGACAATAAGGGTTGGGGACCGGGTGTGGTTGTCAACCCAAGGGCTACCGTTCAAAGGGGTTTGTAAGAAATTACGGCCAAGGCGACTGGGACCTTTTGAGGTAACACAACAGGTGAATCCTGTGGCCTTTAGACTCAACTTGCCCACCAACATGAAACTGCACCCGGTGTTCCACAGGTCATTACTCTCACCGTACCGGGAAGGGAGGGAATTTCTGGGGCAAGAAAGAGAAATCCCCATGCACCCACAGGTGGAGGAAAGGGAACTCAGTGGTCAAGCCGCGGAAATTCTCGATTCAAGGTGGAGAGGGAGACGGGTGGAATATTTGGTGTCTTGGGAGGGGGAGCCCGAGTCGGAAAACACTTGGGTTCCTGCAGAAGAGATCAAGGATGAGTATCTGCAGGAGGAGTTTCATCGCAGGTTCCCAAGGAAGCCGAAACCACTAGGGAGGTTCTGGGAGGAGCAATTTGGCACCACGGATGATGAAGAAGAGTTTATGGGATTTCCAGCCTCCGAAGAGGAGGAAGGGGGGGTATCCGAGGGAGAGGAATCCGACTGGGGAGATTGGGCAGCGGAAAGAGACAGCAGCAGGTGGAGAGCGGTGTTTGAATCATCTGAGGAAGGGGATAGTTCCTTCCAGGGATTCCCCGCATCACCGTCCAAGGAACGGACGGGGGGAGAGGAGGGCCCTGGGGGGGAAGTGGATGTCAGGGAACTGCCATCGGAGCCAAGAGGAGAGGTAAGGCTCCCCAATGATGCCGGAGAGGGAACTAGCAAGGAGAGAGGGAGAGCTTCCGCTGGGGAAGGAAATCAAGGTGACACCAGGAAGAAAGGGGAGGCTGAAAGTACTTCGGAGGGAAGGCTCCGAGACTCTTCCAGTGAGATCAGCGGGGAGAGCACAGGACCTCCGCTTGGCACGCCTACGCTGCGCAGAAAGCTTCTGCGCAGAGAAGCTAGGCGGAGACTTGGAGTCATGGAACTTTGATGTTGGAAGAAATTCAGGAAACGCCCACTGACGGATTCTGCCAGTGACTGAGACAGCCGCGTTGTCAAGCCAGGGAAAGGTTTAGCCATACAACCAGCTTGGAGCAGTTTGTGGCTTACGCACAAGCAACCCCAATTCCCATTACAATAAGGTATGGGGAAAATACAAAAGAAAACCCCAAGATGGAACTCTCCACTAGAAGCAATTGCTGTTAAAAAAAGGAACAACATCAAAGAGAACTGGATAACGTATAACACAATATTAAGGGGGGAGGAGGAGGGTCAAATAATATTGATAAGTTATGAGAAAATAAAAGATCACTTTTCTAGTTGGCTAGATTACGTCCAGGTGAATGAAGTGTTCAGACAGGATAAGCAGATAGGTTTTGAAAAGGAGCCTTCAAGATTTGATAGAGAACTACTGAATAGTAAAACCAAAATAATCGCAAAAATCTATAGACTTCTTTTAGACTACGAAGTAATGGATGAGGAGGTTAAGGCTTCAATGATAAAGTGGGCCCAAGATGTGGGCCGTCCAATTATGCTAAAAGATGGGGAAAACTGATGGAATGTAAATTTGAAATTTACAGCCAGCTATAATATAAGAGAGAACATAATGAAAATGGCTCATAGGTGGTACCTCACTCTGAAACAGTCTGAAACAGTCCTTGATAGAGTGCCAGAGCCAGAGCCAGAGCGAGACCCTGAATCAGTGCCAGAACCAAGCCCTCATTCAGAACCAGAGCCTGAGAAAGAGCCAGAGCCAGAACCAGAGCAACAGCCACAGCCACAGCCTGAGTCTGAAACAGCCCTTGATAGAGAGCCAGAATCAGAGAATCAGAATCAGAGTCAGAACCAGATCTTCGGTAAAGACGTGGTCTGGTCTTAGCGCAACTGCTCCTCCCACCCGCGATAACAGAGATTGGGTGTTCCAATACATCCCCCCGTAGGGAACCTGCCCCAGCCATTCTGTTGGCTGAGGCCCCCTCCCAGGCAGCCCTGACCCTTTCCCCTTAAAAAGCAAAATACAAACTATACAATAACCTAAAAAAATAGTAAAAGAAAAACAAAGCAAGAAACAATTATGCTAAACTTAAAATAATCCCCGCCCCAACTAAACATTTGTCCCACCCCAGAAAGAAAATAACAACAACAACAACAACAAACCACCATTTGTTTGTTTGTTTTATAATAATATTTTATTAAGTTTAAGGAATAGTAACAAGCAGAAAAAGGAAAAAACACATACGCAAAAATATAAAGTTACAAAATACAAAAAATACAGACATTTAACTTATAGAAAAAGAAGAAAAGCAGAAAAAAACACTAAAAAGAAAAAACAAAAATCCCTCTTTTTAATTTCTCATCTTCGATTCACTTATTTTCCTGACTTCCTCACGTCTCCCTTTTTTGTATCCCTTTTGAAAATTAATTCAGCAAATTCATATCCAATTAATTTATCTATTATCAATCCAATCTTATTTTTAACCTTGTTGCTAGAACCCCTTCAGTTCATTTCAATGTCATCAACATTCAAAAATTTTGCAATATTTCTGTAAATAAATTTTAAATTTCCTCCAATCTTCTTCCACCAACTCTTCTCCCTGGTCTCGGATTCTGCCAGTCATTTCCACCATTTCCATGTAGTTCATTACTTGCATCTGCCATTCTTCCAGAGTGGGTAGGTCTTGTGTCTTCCAATGCTTTGCAATAAATATTCTTGCTGCTGCTGTAGCGTACATAAAGAAAGTTCTATCCTTCTTTGGCACCAATTGGCCGGCTATGCCCAGGAGAAAGGCCTCTGGTTTCTTAGGGAAAGTGTATTTAAATACCTTTTTCAATTCATTATAGATCATCTCCCAGAAAACCTTAATCCTTGGGCACGTCCACCAAAGGTGAAAGAATGTACCTTCATTTTCTTTATATTTCCAGCATTTATTATCGGGCAAATGATAAATTTTTGCAAGCTTGACTGGGGTCATGTACCACCTGTACATCATTTTCATAATATTCTCTCTTAGGGCATTACATGCCGTAAATTTAATCCCGGTGGTCCACAACTTCTCCCAGTCAGCAAACATGATATTGTATCCTATATCTTGTGCCCATTTTATCATTGCCCATTTTACTGTTTCTTCCTCAGTGTTCCATTTCAGCAGCAAATTATACATTCTTGATAGAATCTTAGCATTGGGTTCTAGCAATTCTGTCTCTAACTTTGATCTTTCCACCTGGAAACCCACTTTTTTGGCCTGGTTGTACACCTCTCTTATTTGAAAATAGTGTAACCAGTCTCGCACCTTCTCTTTAAGCTTCTCATAACTCTTCAATTTCAATTTGCGACAAACCACCGTTTGAGGTGCAACAGAGACACAACCAGAGACAGAGCGAGACCCTGAATCAGTGCCATAACCAAGCCCTCATTCAGAACCAGAGCCTGAAAAAGAGCCACAGCCCGAACCAGAGCAACAGCCACAGCCTAGAGCCACAGCCTGAGTCTGCAACAGTACTTGATACAGTGCCAGAGCTGGAGCTGGAGCCAGAGCCAGAGACACAGCCAGAGCCAGAGCCAGAACAAAACCCTAATTCAGAACCAGAGCCTGAAAGAGAGCCAGACCCTGAAATATAGCTGGGTCAGAGGCAGAGGAAGAGCCATCATGAGACCCTGAATCAGAGTCAGAACCAGATCTTCATTCAGAACCAGACCCTGAAACAGAGCCAGAGCCACAGCCAGAACCACAGACGGAGCCTAGAGCCACAGCCGAGATCCACAGCCTGAGTCTGAAATAGTGCTTGATAGAGTGCTGGATCCTGAAACAGAGACACTATCTGAAACTGAGCCTGATGCTTAAACGTAGCCAGGGGCAGAGGGAGAGGCAGAGCCTGATACAGTGCTTGATACAGCATAGGAGCCTGCAGCAGAGACACAGCCAGATCCAGAGACACAGCCAGAGCCAGAACAAAACCCTACTTCAGAACCAGAGCCTGAAAGAGAGCCAGAGCCAGAAACAGTGCTTGATAGAGTGCCAGAGCCTGAAACAGAGGCAGAGGCAGATACAGGGCTTGAAACAACGTCGGAGGCTGAAACAGAGAGCCACATGTGGTGGACCTGTGAAAAGATTAAGATTTGGGGGGGTGGATATACGATGAAATTAAAAAGATGATGGGGATAACTTTTACGAAAAAAAGGAGGCATTTCTATGAAGTATTTTAGATAAAGAGATCCCAAAAAATCTAAGAGAGGTATTCTTGTATGCAACCGCAGCAGCTCGTATACTTGTGGCCAAGGGATGGAAAGATCACGAGGCTCCAAAAATAACAGATTGGCAAATCAAATTACAGGAATTGGTGGAGACGGCTCAATTGACTAGCAAACTCAGAGGAATCTCAAAGCAAAAATTTGCAGAAAAATGGGATGGTTATACAAGATATGTTAAAAAATACAATAATAGTTTTGACTCCGTGCTAGCATTTGAGTGATAGAGGACCTAAAAGGAGGTGGACAACAATTAGGGATTTATTATGTTTTCAGAATGTATTGGAAAATTTATATAGAAAGGATTATTGTTTTGCTTTCGATTATTGTTTTGTGTACATTCCATTGTAAGAATGGAAACAGAGCCAGAGCCACAGCCACAGCCTAAGTCTGAAACAGTCCTTGATAGAGTGCCAGAGCCAGAGCCAGAGCGAGACCCTGAATCAGTGCCAGAACCAAGCCCGCATTCAGAGCCAGAGCCAGAGCCAGAGCCAGAGCCAGAGCCAGAGCCAGAGCCAGAGCCAGAGCCAGAGCCAGAGCCAGAGCCAGAGCCAGAGCCAGAGCCAGAGCCAGAGCCAGAGCCAGAGCCAGAAATAGGGCTTGATACAGAATCAGAATCAGAATCAGGGCCAGGGCCAGGGCCAGGGCCAGATACAGGGCTTGATACAGGGCCGGAGCGCAAAACATAGCTGCAGCCACAGCCTAGAGCCACAGCCTGAGTCTGCAACAGTACTTGATACAGTGCCGGAGCTGGAGCCGGAGCCAGAGCCAGAGACACAGCCAGAGCCAGAACAAAACCCTAATTCAGAACCAGAGCCTGAAAGAGAGCCAGAGCCAGAAACAGTGCTTGATAGAGTGCCAGAGACTGAAACAGAGGCAGAGGCAGATACAGGGCTTGGAACAGCGTCGGAGACTGAGACAAACCTAATAAAGAGCAGAAGCCTGAGCCTGAGCCTGAGCCTGAAACAGTGCTTGATACAGTGCCAGAGCCTGAAACAGAACCAGAGCCACAGTGACAGCCATAGCGCCACAGCCTGAGTCTGCAACAGTGGTTGATACAGCGCCGGAGCCTGAAACAGAGACACAGCCTGAAACAGTACCTGAGCCTGGTTATTAGCATGGCAATTAAAGAAGAGAGAGGCAGAAAGGCTTATAAATAGAGTTAAGTGCGAAGGCAAAATAATAAAGAACCCTAAAGAAATAGAGAAACGATTTCTCGAATTCTTTAGAGAAATCTATAAGGAAGGAAATGAAACAACAGAAGAAGTTAAAGAACATTTAGAACAGAACTGTCTTCCGAAACTTGCTAAAGAACAAAAAGAACTGTTGAATGCCCCTATCACATCGTACAAAATTCAAAGAGCAATTAAGGAAGCAAAGATTGGAAAGCCACCAGGGCCAGACGTCCTACCGGCAATATATTATTAAAAAATTAACAACTTCCGGCGAACCGCAGCCACAGGAAAGGAGTGTGAGGCTGCCCTCCGGGGGGGGGGGTCTCAAACAATGCGGGGGTCTAGAGGTGTCACGAAGGCTCTGAGGACCTCGAAACCCCAAGAGGGTTATTTTGGGGGACAGGTACCTGGTGGTGCTGCTGGCGCACCCCTGTTTTTCGGACATTTTAAATCAAGTTTGAGAACAGGATTGGAGCTGCAGCACGAAAGGGAAGCAACAGACCCCGTGTTGTGAAGCCTCAGGCTTCGAGTGAAAGCGGCAAGCCTCCAACAACAATTAAGAAGCTGGGTCATAACTAAATCAATAACAGATTGAATTTAAGTTAAAGAAACCAGCGGAACAAAGATACTATGATATGAAAGAAGAAGGAATTTGCTTCAGCGGTAAGAGTAAACGGCGTGTGACGGAAGACTGGGAGAGGAGAGGGAGTAAGACTGTAACTGCTGAGTGGGCATTGTGGAGAGACCTCAGATACAAAGTGTAAAAATCTGAGGCAATGGACTGATTGAAAACAGTTGAATATTTGAAAAGCGGATAGAAACATTTCTGCTCTGTCCTGGTCGGAGCGCGCTATGCCAGCGACCGAAAGGGACTGTAATTTTTTACCCAGTCTAGGATATATAAGTGAGACTTTGTTCCGAGTTACTGTATTTTCTATATATCTCCCCCGCCTAATGTGTTCAAGCTGAAACTGTTTCTCTTTATTATTTGGGGTGCTTAATTGACTGAAAGCTGAGTTTGTTATTGAGAGGAGCGGATACGACGAGAGGTCTGGGAGGAGAAAGTGAACTGTAAGAGGAGAACTTTGGAAAACAGCGGAACCTCTCGCCGCCATTGTGTGCTCCATTTCCTGTTTTTCTCTTAAAGCGGCACACAGCTGTAATCATTTAGGAGAAGATAATCTTGGCGCCTTAAACATTTAATCTATTGCTACAGAAAACGGGGAGTAAACGGCTAAGTCGAAAGAAAAGAAAAGAAGACTTAAACACAGTACCTTGGCAAGACTTTACGTTCTCTCTAGACCCTGCTGCCTTCCCGTGGCAATCTGTTGGTGTAATTTTGACTCTCCCCCCCCCCCCCACACACCTTTTCTGTTCCGGCTTCGAAACCTGCCCCGTATTTCATCCCTACTTCCTGGAAAGTATTGAGCTGGATGTTCCCCACCTCCTTCATTTGCTTTTTGTGACTGTAAACGATCCATCTAACTGGTCCCCTAGCTGTGCGTGGAGAGAGACTTCATACTGAAGAACTAAAAGGGTGAATGCAAGTAAAGCGCCACCGTGTGGGGCCAGAAAGGAACTACATTGGGAAAACAAAGAAATTTTTTAAACTACAGTTGAGCGACCCCTGGGGTGGGGAAAAACGTTTTTTTCTCTTTTGTTTCATTTTTATTTTTTATTTTTAGTTAATTAAGACAAATAGAAATACAAAATGAAAAAGGGGGCGGGAACGCCTGCTGAAAGGAGACCATCCAGACAAGGAAATGGGAAAGAGGGGAAGGAAATTAAGGACTATGATAATTTGATGGCTGAAATAAGGAAAGAATTTAAACATAATTGTCAGGGAACTGCCATCGGAAGAACCGGAGGTGCAAAGGCTCATTGAGGTTGAGAGAGAAGTAGCAGCGGAAGAGGGAACCAGTAGAGGGCGAGCAAGAACTCCAAGGGAAAGTGAGTCGGAGGGATGGCTCAGAGACGCTTCCAGCGAAAACAGTGGGGAGGTCTCAGGACCTCCTATAGGGACACCCACTCCTCGCCGGAAACTGTCACGCCGAGAGTCCAGAAGACGTGTTTCCGTTAAAGAGCTTTTATGTTGGAAACGATTCCGAAAGCAACCACTTTCGGATTCTACTAGCGATTGACGCAGCCATGCCGGAGGGGCTCCGTCACAGGCAGAGGTTTCAAAACCTGATCAAACTCTGAGGGACTTGCATTTTACGCACAAGCAGCTCATCATCCCATCACAGCAATCCGAAAGTCTCCGAAAGCCAGCTTGTGCAGGGAGAGGCATCATGAGCAACCCAGCCGGAACCGGAGGAGCAGGAGCAGCTGGAGGGGGTCCAAGCCTGGAAGAAAGGTACAGGGCGTTGGAGATCCAGCTGGCGCTGCAAACGGCGAGGCTTGAGAGGAGGGCTCAGGATGCAGAAAAGGGAAAGGAGAAAACCACCCCGCTCGCCAGAAAGGTGCCAGGATTGGTGCAGAAATTCGGGGGGGATCCCAGGAACTATCATGCCTTTAGAACAGAGATGCAATACGCTCTCAACCTGCAGTTTGATGACTTCCCCGACGAGGAATCGCGAGTGGCTTTTGTAATTGGCCATCTCGAATCGGGGGCGAAGGACTGGGTTAGACCCCTGATGGCAGCGAATAATGAGATCCTAAAGGACACGAGGAAGTTTTTTCGTGCCATGGACCTAATGTTTTCCAGCGACATTGAGCAGGGGGTGGTGCGAAGGCAGTTAATGGCTTGCCAGCAGGGAAGCCGATCTGTCCGTGAGTACTGGACTGAGTTTACTATGCTGATTCATAAATTGGGGTGGGACCTATAGGCGGAACCCATCCAGATGCTTTTCGAAGAGGGGCTTTCTTCGGCAGTCAAAGATGAACTTTCCCGGGGGCCCAGGGCGGAGTCTATGGATCAGCTGACCAAATCTGCGCTGTCCATAGGAGCGCGCCAGGAGGCGAGGGCATTGGAAAAGCGGGAAGGGAAAGGAGACCGTTGGAGGGAGCTCCGCATTCCAGACATTCCAGAGCCACCTTTCCCGCCGGCAGAGCCGATGGAAGTTGGAACAGCGCGGGCGCGCGCAGTTTCAAATCCCAGTGAAGGGCGGAAGAAGGAGGGAAAGAGCGCCAAGAGATGTTATCTCTGCCAACAGCCAGGGCACTTTGCCAGAGTCTGCCCACAAAGAAAGGAATGGCAAGGGATGGCAGGAGCTGTTGGGGAAAAGGAAGAGGAAAGCAAGGAGCAAGTAAAAGCCAACGCCTGGCTGCCACCGTCGGGGCACAGCAGCCAGGCCAAAGAGCAGTGAAAGTGCCCACGCCGGAACCTCCCAGACCTGCTTTAGTGATAGAGGTGTTACTAGAACTGCCAAACGGACACCCACTAAAGATCAAGGCGCTTTTGGATTCAGGCAGCTCCTGTAATTTCATGAGTAAGGAGTTTGCAGCTGAGCACCAGATACAGACCATCCCTTTAAGTAACCCCTTGCAGGTGACTACGATTGACGGCAGAGAGCTGTTGGGGGGAGAAGTTAGCCAACAGACTGTCACGATGATAATGAGGGTGGCAAGGCACACCGAACGGATAGCGTTTAATGTGGCCACCTTGGGAGGAGCTCCCATCATTTTGGGGATGAGCTGGCTGGCGCTACACGATCCGCTAGTGGGCTGGCATCAGAGGGTGGTCTCCTTTGGGTCAGCGCATTGCCTAGAACACTGCAAGGAGGGGAAGGTTCCGGGAGGAGCCAGAGTCACCCTAGCCGGGATGGAAGTAATGGACAAAGGGAAGGTGCCCCCGCAATACGCAGATCTGAGCAACGTATTCAGCGAAAGGGAAGCAGACAAACTGCCACCGCATAGACCCTTTGACTGTCAAATCAACCTACTCCCTGGGGCCCAACTCCCAGTGGGCAAGCTGTACGCCATGTCAGACAGGGAGATGCAGGAGCTGAGGGAGTTCATTGACAAAAACCTGAAGCGAGGTTTCATCAGAGAGTCCCGAGCGGTGGGGGGCAGCCCAGTGTTTTTTGTGGACAAAAAAAACACAGATAAGCCGAGACTTGTGTGCGACTTTAGGGCCCTGAATGCAGTGTCGGAACCCCTGGCTTTCCCTATGCCCCGAATTGATGACATTTTGACCAGGGTAAGGAAAGGAAAGATTTTTACAAAGCTGGACCTGCGGGGGGCGTACAATCTGATACGCATAAGGAAGGGGGATGAATGGAAGACCACCATGTTCACCCCTTTGGGAGCCTTTGAATACCTCGTTATGCCCTTCGGTCTACAAGGAGGCTCCGCGTGCTTTCAAGCTTTTATTAACCACGTTCTGGGACCTTTGCTCTACAAGAATTGTGTGGCCTTTTTAGACGACGTGTTGGTGTATTCGGAAGATGAGGAGCAGCATGTGAGGGACGTTCGAGAAGTGTTGGGCAGGCTGCAAGCCAACCAGCTGTGGGTGAAGCTGGAGAAGTGCCAGTTTCATACCAAGGAGGTGGAATTCCTGGGGTACCGCTTGTCAGACAAGGGATTGGCCATGGATCCAGGCAAGGTCCAAGCGGTACTGGAATGGAAGACACCGAAGACCAAGAAGGATGTGCAAAGATTCTTGGGGTTTGGGAACTTTTATCGGAAGTTCATCAAGAACTTTGCCCACTTGACGGCGCCCATCACCGACTGCCTCAGCAGCAAGAAGAAATTTGTTTGGACGGCAGAGGCGGAGCGAGCATTTGAAGAACTGAAAAGGGCTTTCGCCTCGGAAGAACAACTTCTGCATGTGGATTTACGAAAACCCATGAGAGTGGAAACCGATGCGTCCGACCGGGCGGTAGGGGCGGTACTTCTTCAACCGGGGAGGAGTACGTCGGAGTGGAGACCGTGTGCCTTCTTCTCGCGGAAGCTGAATAAATCCGAGAGGAACTACACGGTGTATGACAGGGAACTACTTGCCATTCACGAAGCGTTCCGGAGGTGGAGACATTTATTAATTGGGGCACAACACAAGGTGCAAGTGTGCACCGACCACAAGAATTTAGAGTATTGGAGAACAGCTCGAGTGCTCAACCAACGACAAGTGAGATGGGCACAGGAATTCTCCAAATTCCACTTTGAAATTTGTTATGTGCCAGGCCCAGAAAACGTCAGGGCGGACGCGCTCTCACGCAAACCAGAGTATTGGGAGGGGGAGGGGGCGATCGAAGAGAGACATGTCATCCCTGAGGACCGCTGAGTGTGTGGGGCGGCGCTGGTGGGGCAACGAGAACTGGTAGAGGAAACGGAAAATGATGAATATGCCCAGGATAAGCTCAGAGGTCTCAGGGGGGAGGGCGAGAGCCCCGGAGGTTTTGAGGAAAGAAATGGGGCATTGTATTACAAAGGGGCACTGTATATACCCGAAGGTGAATTGAGGGGGAGAGTACTCAAGCAGTTGCACGATAGCCCCACGGCGGGACATTTTGGGCAACACAAGACCATGTGGTTGGTTACCAGGGAATTTTGGTGGCCCAAGGTGAGGGAAGATGTAAGGGAGTATGTAAGAGGGTGTGACCAATGTCAGCGAGCCAAAGGGGAAAGAAGGGCGCCGGCAGGGTTATTAGAACCATTACCCACACCAGAACGGCCTTGGGAAGCGGTATCAATAGATTTTATGACGGATCTGCCGAAGTCCAAGAGGAAAACAGCCATCATGGTAGTAGTAGACCTGTTAACTAAGATGTGCCACTTTGTAGCATGCTCACATGCAGTCACAGCGGAAGAAACAGCAAAGTTGTTTGTAGAACACATCTTTAGGTTGCACGGGGCTCCCTTGAGGGTGATCTCAGACCGCGGCAAACAATTTACTTCCAGGTTCTGGAGGAAGCTCATGAGCTTGCTGCACGTGGAAGTCAATTTTTCAACTGCCCGGCACCCTGAAACCAACGGGCAGGCGGAAAGAGCAAATGGCATTCTTCAACAATATCTGAGGTGTTATGTCAATGACAGAGAGAACGATTGGGTCGAAAAGTTGGCGCTGGCAGAATTTGCCTACAATAATGCGGAGAATGTGTCCACAGGGATGAGCCCCTTTTTGGCTAATTACAGGTGTCACCCCAGGGCATTTCCAGGGGAAGGAGGGGAGAGATGGAGCGTCCCAGCGGCTGAACATTTTGTAGAAGAGATGGAAGCGATCCATCATCAGCTCCAGCTCAACTTAGAAAGGGCCAAGGCACAATATAAGAAGCAGGCAGACAAGAACAGAAGGGAAGGTGAAACCATAAGGGTGGGGGATCAAGTGCGGCTGTCAACCCAAGGGTTGCCGTTCAAAGGGGGTTGTAAGAAATTGAGGCCCAGAAGATTGGGACCCTTTGAGGTCATTCAGCAGGTCAACCCGGTGGCTTTCAAACTCCGGTTACCCAACCACATGAAATTGCACCCAGTGTTCCACAGGTCGTTACTGTCACCATACAGGGGGGGACGTGAAGGGGAGCACGTCAGGGGACCAGCCTTGGAAGAGAGGGAACGCCGCAACCATGTAGCGGAAATCCTCGATTCCAGGTGGAAGGGAAATCAGGTGGAGTATTTGGTGGCGTGGGAAGGGGAACCGGAGTCAGAAAACACCTGGGTGATTGCAGAGGAAGTCAATGACGAGGTTTTAATAGAAAAGTTCCACCAAAGATTCCCGAGGAAACCTCAGCCGGTAGCAAGGTTTAGGAGGGAGTATTTCGGCACCACCGACGAGGAAGAGGAACTGGAAGGGTTCGCGGAGTCGGAGTTGGAAGAGGGAGTGGACTCCGATGACGAAGAGTACCGAGAGACCAGGGACAGCAACAAGTGGAGGGAAGTGTTCGAGACTTCGGAAGATGAGGGAGGTTCTTTCAGGGGTTTTACCTCCTCACCGCCCGTAGGGGAGGAGACGGGAGGGGGTGAAGGGGGCCCTGGAGGGGAGGTGGATGTCAGGGAACTGCCATCGGAAGAACCGGAGGTGCAAAGGCTCATTGAGGTTGAGAGAGAAGTAGCAGCGGAAGAGGGAACCAGTAGAGGGCGAGCAAGAACTCCAAGGGAAAGTGAGTCGGAGGGATGGCTCAGAGACGCTTCCAGCGAAAACAGTGGGGAGGTCTCAGGACCTCCTATAGGGACACCCACTCCTCGCCGGAAACTGTCACGCCGAGAGTCCAGAAGACGTGTTTCCGTTAAAGAGCTTTTATGTTGGAAACGATTCCGAAAGCAACCACTTTCGGATTCTACTAGCGATTGACGCAGCCATGCCGGAGGGGCTCCGTCACAGGCAGAGGTTTCAAAACCTGATCAAACTCTGAGGGACTTGCATTTTACGCACAAGCAGCTCATCATCCCATCACAATAATGAACAGTATATTGAGAAAAAATTATTGGAAGTACTCATTGAATAAGAGATTAGAGGGGGGGGGAGAACTAACAGGAAAAGTAAAAGATTTATCTCTAAGATCCAAAGTACTTGAAGACTCAATGAAAAGGGTTCAAAAAGATATCAAAGAAAATAGGAAAGATATGGACAGGATTAATACAGAGGTGAAGGAGATAAATAAAATACAGGAAGAGTTACTGGATAGTGTGGCGATGACTCAAATGAGACAGAAGCAATCAAACCTGAAATTTAGGGGAATCCCTGAGGAACCAAATGAAAATATACGATCTAAATTGGTTAGAGAATTGGCAGTTTGGTTAGATATGAAGGAAGAAGACATAGGATATTCAGTTGCAAATATTTTTTGGATAAAAACAAAATCAGCCAAAGCCAGAGGGAAGAAACTGCCAGGAGATGTCCTGGTCATGTTTAACTCTCTGGATATGAGAAATGAAATACTAAAGCTAAACTATAATCAAAAACTATGTATTGAAGGAAAGGCAATTATTATATTTAAAGAGATTCCTTCGAGATTTCTTTGTAAGAGAGATGTTTATAAAAAACTAACTAACTAACTGAAGAAGAACGGGATCCAAAATAGATGGGAATTCCCGGAAGGGATTTCATTCTATTTCAAGGGGAAAAGATTCGAACTATCCAGCTCTCTGGAATTGGATAAATTTGCAAGAAGATATGAGAAGGAACTGGGAAGGTTGGGAGGGTGGGAACCAGAAGGGGAGCAGATGGGGGAAGAGAGGGTGGAGGTGAAGGAAGTGGAGAGGGAGAAGGGGAGGAAAAATTAGACGAAGAAAAAGAAGAGGAAGAGACAGATAACAAAGAACAGTAGATTTAACTTAGATTCGACCACTTACTGATTGTACATTAAAAATGACTTTAAAAATTACCTTGTGGAACGTGAATGGGCTAAACAATAAAAATAAAAGGAACCAAATTGCTCATGTATTGCTTAAAAAGAACTTTGACATAATCTGTCTACAAGAAACTCATGTAACAAGAAAACATAAAAGAATTTTAAGTAATAAGAGATTAGGGTTAGACTTTGTAGCATCGGATAATGTCAAGAAAAGAGGAGTGGTATTATATATAAAAGAAAAACTTGATCCAAAACTAATACATAAAGACGAAGAGGGGAGAACGATAGTAGTACAGATCACCCAATCAAGGAGAAAAGATAAATGTGGTTGGGATATATGCACCCAATGACAAAAAGTCAGCATTCTATTCTGAACTAGGTAACAAATTGTTAGAATGGATGGACCAACAATTGATATTGATGGGGGACTTTAATGGAGTGGTTCTCCCAAACTTGGATAGATCAATAAGAAAACAGGAAGTGAGGGAGGGCAAATTACCGAAAGCCTTCTTCGAATTAGTGGAAAATTTGGGACTAATTGATGCTTGGAGATTAAAAAACCCCACGATAAAACAATTTACCTTCTTTTCAAACCCAAATCAAAGCTGGGGGAGAATAGACCATATTTGGATTTCGAAGGAATTGGCGCAAAGAGTAATTAAGACGGAAATCCTCCCACAAACCCTATCTGATCACAATCCAGTATATATGGAGGTAAAAGGAAAAGACTTTAGGACATTAAGATGGAAAATGAATGAAAATCTATTCAATGATCAAAAGATAGTAAATAAAGCAAAAGAGACAATTGAGGAATACTTTAAGTGGAATTTGAATAAAGAAACATCTCTAGAAATGGTGTGGGGCGCTGGGAAGGCCGTCATGAGGGGTTTCCTAATCCAGAAAAATAGCATCTTAAAAAAGAAAAAAGAGAAAAGGAAAGAAGAAATCTTATTGCATCTCATGGAGAATGAAAGACAATTAACCATTAAACCAGGAGATGAAATAATAAAACAAAACATAAGGATGCTACAAGCTCAATTTTCTATGATAGTGAACCAGGAGATTGAATGGAGGATCAAAATGATGAAACAAAAGAACTTTGAATCAGCAAATAAGACAGGGAAATACCTGGCGTGGCAATTAAGAGAGAGGAAAAAACAAAACACGATATGTAAGATAAGGGATGGAGAAAGGATAGTGGAGGACCCAAAAGAGATAAAGAAGATATTTCAGAAATACTATAAGGAATTCTACAAAAGAGAAAAAGAGATAGATAATGAGATAGAAGATTACTTAAAAAAATACCAATTGCAACAGATCACGACTGAAGAAAGAGAATATCTAAATCAGACAATTACAGAGGAAGAAATTAGGAAAGCAATAAAAAAAATGAAAAGAGGAAAAGTGCCAGGGCCAGATGGTATCTCGGCTAAATATTATAAAATATTAAGTGATCAACTTTCCCCAGTGCTATGTGAAGTCATGAACAATGTACTAAAAGAAGGGAGAATTCCAAACACCTGGAAAGAAGCGTATATTACCTTAATCCCTAAAAAAGATACAGATGGCTTAGAGGTAAAAAACTATAGACCTATCTCATTATTAAATAATGACTATAAACTATTCGCAGACGTATTGGCGGAAAGGTTAAAAAAAGGTCTTAAATAAGAGAATCCATAAAGACCAAACGGGTTTCCTCCCGGGGAGACAATTGAAAGACAATGTAAGAAATGTGATAGACATTATTGAATATCTGCATAGTAGAATAGACAAGCAGGCGGCGCTGATCTTCATTGATGCCGAGAAGGCATTTGACAACGTCTCCTGGCATTTCATGAAGGAAAATTTAAAAATGATGGGAATTGGTGAAGGATTTAGAAAAGGTATTGAGGCTATTTATCAAGAGCAAAAAGCCAAACTTATAATAAACAACAATATATCAGAGGCCTTTGATATTACCAAAGGGAATAGGCAAGGCTGTCCCTTATCCCCTTTGTTATTTATAACAGTGTTGGAAGTGTTTAATAAAAGGTTAAGGGAAACACCGGAGGTTAAAGGAATTAAGGTAGGAAGCAAGGAATTCAAAATAAAAGCATTTGCAGACAACCTGATATTAACACTGGAAGATCCTAAGAACAGTTTACAAGAAGCCCTACAGAAACTAGAAGAATTTGGAAAAGTGGCAGGTCTCAAGCTCAACAGGAATAAGACTAAAATGATAACAAAAAATATAACCAAGGAAGATATAGTAGAGATAGAACAAAGGACGGGAATTATGGTTGCTAAGAAGGTAAAATATCTAGGAGTGTGGATCACAGCAAAAAATATAAACTTATACAAAGATAATTAATAGACTACTTGGAAGGGTGTCAAAAAAGATTTAGAAATCTGGGAGAGATTGAAACTTTCCTTCTTAGGGAGGATATCGGATATTAAAATGAATGTCCTGCCCAGAATGTTATTTTTGTTTCAAACTATACCAGTAATGAAAGGACTAAAACAGTGTAAAGATTGGCAAAGGATCTTAGTGAGATTCATTTGGCAGGGGAAAAAATCACATATAAAAATGAAAATTGTGCTGGTCCCGGGGGGAAGGTTACCGTTGGCGTAGTCAAAGTCCGGTCCTGGGTCACTAGCCTGGAAACAGTTCACAAGGAGCGGGGCGAGGTCCGAAGCAGGAAGCCGGGCGGGGACAGGAACACTGGAGGGTCAGGTCCGGGTCCGGGCAGGAACAGGTACTCAACAACGACGTTGCTCCCACAACCTGGGACCAGGCTGACTGGCCTTTATCTTCTCTGAGGCCAGGGGCGGTCCCGGCCCCCAGGAGACCCGCCTCTCCTGGCCTTAAGGCGAGCACTCCTCCTGGGAGAAATCAGTTCCCTTCGCCTCTCTGCCCTTCGCCTCTGCAGTTCAGGAGAGGCTGAAGGGTTACTGGGCCCAGGGGGAGACTCACCTGTAGGCACTGAGTCCTCAACCACCTCTGGAGCCAGAGTGGATTCACCTGGTGCCTGCTCCTGAGGATCCGGCACAGGTGCAGGCGCTTCAGAATCAAGGCTCTGCCCCAGTTCAGCCGGCCCTGGAGGCGGGGACTCCGGTGCAGGCTGGGATTCCTCCGGTTCAGCCTCTGAATCGGATTCCCAGGCCATCACAAAATTACTTGTAGATAAAAAAGAAAGAGGGGGTTTATTACCAGATTTGAGTTTATATTACGAAGCGGCTTGTTTAACGTGGGTGAAAGACTGGCTAAAGCTAGAGAATACTGATATCTTGGATTTAGAGTGCTTTGATAACAGGTACGGGTGGCACTCGTACCTGTGGTACGAAAAGGTGAAAGTTCATAGAGGCTTTCTAAATCATATAATTAGAGGACCATTATTTCAAGTATGGGAAAGAAATAAGAACCTGCTGGAAAAGAAAACCCTGTGGTGGATCTCACCAATAAATGCCTTAACTGTCAAAAAAAACTAACATGGAGGGGGGGAAAGCTACCTATGAAGATCTTATCAATAAAACTGATCAGGGCATAAAACTTAAGCCCTATGAGGAGGTAAAGAATGTACTCACAGGGTGGCTGCAATACCATCAAGTGAATGATCTGTTAAAAGATGTTAAAAAGAAACTGGGATTTGAAGATACAAAATCTAAATTTAATGTGGAAGTCATAGAAGGTAAAAACAAAACATTATCTAGGATGTATGACCTCTTACTGGATTGGTATACAAAAGACGAAGAGGTGAAGGAGGCCATGATAAAATGGGCCATAGATATTGGTTACAAAATTGACTTTGTGAAGTGGCAAGAATTGTGGAATGTAAATATGAAATTCACGGCGTGTACGGCACTAAGGGAGAACCTCTGGAAGATGATTTATAGGTGGCATCTCACACCAGTGAAATTGGCTAAGATTTATAAACCGAAGATTGAGAAATGCTGGAAATGTGGAGAGGGGGATGGTGAGTTCTATCATATGTGGTGGACATGCAGTAAAGTAAAAGGCTTTTGGGAACTGATTTACAGCGAACTTAAAAAAAAAATTAAGTATACTTTTCCCAAAAAGCCTGAAGCTTTCCTGCTAGGAATAGTTGGCAAGGAAATCAAAAGAGGACAAAAATCTTTTTCTATATGCCACAACGGCCGCTAGAACTATGTTAGCCCAAAGCTGGAAAATGGAATTAATACCTACTATAAATGACTGGCAGATCAAGATGACAAATTATGCTGAACTAGCTAGAATAACAGGAAGAATAAGAGACCAGGATGACCAGAAGTTTCATGAAAATTGGAACAAATATCTGACGTATATAAGAGATAGGTATAGAACTTTGATGACTCTGGCAGGGCTGGCAACTATGTAAAGGAGAAAAAACACGTAACTTTAGAAATTATCTGATACTTACCAATGAAGTGAAGAGACGTCCGAGGCTCGGCGGAGCCCAAAATAACGGTGTACTATATAAATGATTCTTGTAACAGCTATTTATATAGAAAGGATTATTGTTTTGTGTACATTCCATTGTAAGAATGGAAACAGAGCCAGAGCCACAGCCTGAGTCTGAAACAGTCCTTGATAGAGTGCCAGAGCCAGAGCCAGAGCGAGACCCTGAATCAGTGCCAGAACCAAGCCCTCATTCAGAACCAGAGCCTGAGAAAGAGCCAGAGCCAGAACCAGAGCAACAGCCACAGCCTGAGTCTGAAACAGCCCTTGATAGAGAGCCAGAATCAGAGAATCAGAATCAGAGTCAGAACCAGATCTTCGGTAAAGACGTGGTCTGGTCTTAGCGCAACTGCTCCTCCCACCCGCAATAACAGAGATTGGGTGTTCCAATACATCCCCCCGTAGGGAACCTGCCCCAGCCATTCTGTTGGCTGAGGCCCCCTCCCAGGCAGCCCTGACCCTTTCCCCTTAAAAAGCAAAATACAAACTATACAATAACCTAAAAAATAGTAAAAGAAAAACAAAGCAAGAAACAGTTATGCTAAACTTAAAATAATCCCCGCCCCAACTAAACATTTGTCCCACCCCAGAAAGAAAATAACAACAACAACAAACCACCGTTTGAGGTGCAACAGAGACACAGCCAGAGACAGAGCAAGACCCTGAATCAGTGCCATAACCAAGCCCTCATTCAGAACCAGAGCCTGAAACAGAGCCACAGCCCGAACCAGAGCAACAGCCACAGCCACAGCCTAGAGCCACAGCCTGAGTCTACAACAGTACTTAATACAGTGCCGGAGCCTGAAGCAGAGACACAGCCTCAAACAGAGCCTGAGCCTGAAACAGAGGCAGAGCCACAGCCACAGCCTGAGTCTGAAACAGTCCTTGATAGAGTGCCAGAGCCAGAGCCAGAAATAGGGCTTGATACAGGGCCGGAGCACAAAACATAGCTGCAGCCACAGCCTAGAGCCACAGCCTGAGTCTGCAACAGTACTTGATAAAGTTCCGGAGCTGGAGCCGGAGCCAGAGACACAGCCAGAGCCAGAGCAAAACCCTAATTCAGAACCAGAGCCTGAAAGAGAGCCAGACCCTGAAATATAGCTGGGTCAGAGGCAGAGGAAGAGCCATCATGAGACCCTGAATCAGAGTCAGAACCAGATCTTCATTCAGAACCAGACCCTGAAAGAGAGCCAGAGCCACAGCCAGAGCCACAGACGGAGCCTAGAGCCACAGCCGAGATCCACAGCCTGAGTCTGAAATAGTGCTTGATAGAGTGCTGGATCCTGAAACAGAGACACTGTCTGAAACTGAGCCTGACGCTTAAACGTAGCCAGGGGCAGAGGGAGAGGCAGAGCCTGATACAGTGCTTGAAACAGCGTAGGAGCCTGAAGCAGAGACACAGCCAGATCCAGAGACACAGCCAGAGCCAGAACAAAACCCTAATTCAGAACCAGAGCCTGAAAGAGAGCCAGAGCCAGAAACAGTGCTTGATAGAGTGCCAGAGCCTGAAACAGAGGCAGAGGCAGATACAGGGCTTGAAACAGTGTCGGAACCTGAAACATAGAAACAGCGTGAAACAGAGACAAAGGCTGAGACACAGACCAAGCCTGAAATAGAGCTAGAATAGACTAAGAGGTTAAATCGGTAATGATACAGTGGGCAAAAGATTTTGGGTATAATATCCAATTTGATGAATGGGGAAACTTGTGGAAAGAGAATATAAAATTTACTGCATGCACGATATTGAAAGAAAATGTTATGAAAATGTTTTACAGATGGTACACCACACCTGTAAAGTTAGCAAAGATGTATAAGACGTGTAACAAATGTTGGAAATGTAAAGAAAAAGAAGGGACGTTTTTTCATGTGTGGTGGGAATGTAAGAAAGTGAAAAGCTTTTGGGAAATGATATATAATGAAATGAAAAAAATGTTAAGATATACTTTTGTAAAAAACCTGGAGGCCTTTCTTTTAGGGATTGTAGGAAAGGATATAAGAAGAAAAGACTGTAAACTCTTCCAATATGCAGTAACGGCAGCCAGAATCTTGATGGCCCAGAAATGGAAACAAGAGGAAATAGAAGAATGGAGACTGAAAATGACAGACTATGCGGAATTGGACAAATTAACTGGGAAAATCAGATACACCAAAGACCAAAAGTTCATCGAAGACTGGGGAAAGTTTGTAGATTATCTGAAAAACATATGTGGCGTGAACACAACGCTAGTGGGATTTCAAGAGGCACTGTAAAAATGGAGAAGTATTGTTAATATGAAATAGTGGGAGAAGGGAAGTATAATGGCAATACGAAAGAAGGGAATGTGTAACCAAAGTTATAAATACGGATGATTGTCAGAGACGCTGAAGGAAGTTCAAAAAAGAAACAATTTGTTGTATTTTGGGTAAAATTGTATAACTGTTTGGAAAATCAATAAATTTATTTATATATATATATATATAAAAGAAATAGAGCTAGAATAAGACTTCCGGATATAGCGCCATCGGTAATGGCGGAATCCTTCTGACTAGGGGGGATTTGCCTCGGGGGAATCGGGTCTTACAGCTACGGCGAAACCGGAGACCCTTCAAAAACCACAGGCAGGCGAAGCCTGTGAGCGT
Source organism: Podarcis melisellensis (assembly GCF_964234715.1). Classification (NCBI taxonomy): domain Eukaryota; kingdom Metazoa; phylum Chordata; class Lepidosauria; order Squamata; family Lacertidae; genus Podarcis; species Podarcis melisellensis. The sequence continues at coordinate 22,128,579 of NC_138535.1, forward strand.
GGGATTCAGCGGGCACCCTTTGCGCCCCCCAAATTCGCGGGGAACCTCGACTACGGGTTCCGGAGCGAAGCGGGTGAGCGGCGCGGTGCTGTGAATTGATTGCTTCTTCCCCGGAGTGAAGCCACACAGCCGTTACTGGAGAGCGCTGACTTCTTCTTGTGAAAATTATAAAAGCAACTACCTGTGAGTAGGGGAAATTTGGAAGTATAAGAGAGACTTAATTTGACACCGAAGTGGGGAAGGTTTAAACAGGAAGTCCGCCTTCCTCTTTTGTAAATAGATCAAAGCAAAGAGAAAACAAGCTAAAGCCTGGGAAAACTGACTGGAAAGGACTAAATTTCTAACACTAAAATATCGTAACCCCCCCCCCCAAGGAAGCAGGGGCAGGAGGGGGGAAGTTTTGGACCGTATATACCTACAAGAGAGAGGGAAAAAACCTAAAATTCACCGCTCTAAACTTGGGAACGGCTGCCAATAGACAAAGACTGCCGTGCTTTGAACTGAGCTTTGACTGTGAACAGGGGACTTGCTGACAGTTAGTTCAGCAAGAGAGATACATTGTGGCCAGTTTCCTCTGCTGCTGCTAAGAAAGAGGGAAAGTAACTGAAAAGTAACAAAAATTTGAACTGTTTATTTCTTTTATTGCTTGAGTTTAAAAAGAGTTTTTCCTGGATTATTGCAACTGTTTCCCCCTAGATTCTGAAACTGTTAAACTGTTACCAGGGGAATTTTCCACTTGTAAAGACAAACTGCGTAGCTGGGATTGACCTTGGCCTCTCTATTGTTTAAGTGTTATGGCAGATGGGAGAGAAAAAGTAGATTCACAATTCCCAGACAAAACAACAAGATCTGGGAAGAATTGGGCACGAAGACAATCAGTTGCTGGCCTTCCCACTTCATCAGTGACTGTACCATCACAACCTAAACCTAGTGGAATGTCATCAGAAGATACTCTGGCGGCTGCATTGGCTAAGATTAATGAATCTTTGGAGAGACTTAATAAAAGGGCTGAAGAGACAAATAAGAGGGTCAAAGAGACAAAGGTGATAGTGGATGAGACAAAATCGAAGGTAGATGCAGCAACTACTAAAATTGATTTAAATACAGAAAGCTTAAATAGTTTGGGACAAAAGGTGAACACCAACACATAATCTATTCAGAAATTGCTGCAGGAATCAACTCTGACCCGACAGACCGCAGAGGAAGCCAAGAAGAAAGCTGATGCCGTGGAATTCAAGACAACTCAATTGGAAACGGAGAAAGTCCCAGATTTGGAGAGGCAAATTAAGGATCAGAAATTGACGCTTTCTATGATTGAACTCAAGGGAAAACAGACGAACTTAAGGATTAGAGCAGTACCTGAATTGGAGAAGGGCAGTTTGATAGACTTTTTGACACAGGAATTTGCAGAGTTTTGGAAGTCGGATTTGAAACAAGAAGACTTTAAAATCGTGAGGGCCTTCAGACTGGGAAGAGGAGGAAAGAAGATTAAAATAAGAGATTGTCTGATTACTCTCCGATCTAAGGAAGAGAGAGATAAAATCTTGGGTCTGCACTTTCAGACTCCTTTGACAATTCTGCAGTAAAGAGTGGAAATCTTTAAAGATATACCGAAACATCTTTTGGATCTTAGGTCCAACTTTGGAGATTTGGTTGCCCTTCTGAGAAGGAACAAAATTATCTTCAGGTGGGAATTCCCCCAAGGCCTATTCTTTAGCTTTAAAGGAAGGAAGATAAAAATAAGATCAGTTGAGGAAAAATACAAGTTTTTGAGAGACCACGGAGAAGATCTGCAGAAAGAACTTGGAAAAGAGCCAGGAGTTTTGGACAGAAGCCCACCAAAAGGAGGGAAACCAACATCATTGTTAGAACTAAAGCAACTACTAGGTGCTGAAGGAGGAGAAGCAAAGTAACTACATCATGGCACTGCAAGTATTAAGCTGGCATGTGAATGGACTTAACTCCCCAGAAAAGAGACGGAGAGTCTTTCATTTTTTAAAAAATGAACAATTGGACCTGATTTGTTTACAAGAAACACATGTGATAAGGCTACACAGGAAGATTCTAAGTAATAAAAGATTAGGACATGAATTTATTTCATCATATAAAGTAAAGAAAAGAGGAGGAGTACTTTATGCAAAGGAGAGCCTATCACCGAAATTTTTATTTAAAGATGATCAAGGAAGATTTGTTGCAATTGAAATTCAATCACAGGGAGAGAAATTTTTGATATTAGGTATTTATGCACCAAATGAGGGGAAATCGGAGTTTTTCAAGAAGCTACACGAGATTCTGATGGACTATTTGGACTATAATATGATTTTGATGGGAGATATGAATGGAGTAGTGTCCACTAATATGGATAAGGCACAGAGACAGGTAGTAACAAAAGATGGTAGACTACCAAAGATGTAATTTGATATGACTGACAATATGGACATAGTTGACATTTGGAGAACTAAGAACCCCCATGGGAATAGAAGGAACTTTCTATTCTGAGGCCAAAATGACATGGACAAGAATTGACCAAATTTGGCTAACTAGGGGGCTGGCCCCGAAGATTAGAAAAGTGGAAATTTGCCCTAAAACTTGCTCCGACCACAATGCGGTGAAGATGGAAATGAAACTAACACCAATTGGTTCCTTTAGATGAAGGATGAATGACACATTGTTTAGGAATGAAGAAGTGACTAAAAAGGCTCAAAAGAACTTGAGAGACTATTTTGGGATAAATTTGAACACCACAGTTGAAAAAAGAGTAATCTGGGACGCCAAGTAAAGCAGTCATGAGAGGGTTTTTGATACAGCAGAACGCAATTAAGAAGAAAACCCAAAATGAAAAAAAAGGATAAAATTCTGGAGAAAATAAAGGAAGGAGAAAAGAGACTGAGAGCAAAACCAAAATCACAGGAAATCCTGAAAGAGATAAAGTTATATCAAGTACAATACACGAAACTGATCAATCAGGAAATCAAATGGAAGATCAAACAGATGAGACAAAAGACATTTGAATCGGCAAATAAATGTGGGAAATTGTTGGCCTGGCAAATGAAAAAAAGACAAAAGCTTAATACTATTACCAATTTGGAAGTGGAGGGAAAGAATATACAGAATCCAGTGGAGATTAGGACGTGCTTTCAGAAGTATTTTAAACATTTATAGACACAAGAGACTCAGAAAGAAATTGACATTGACCGATTTTTGAAAACAAATGGATTACAAAAAATCTCTCAAGAAAATAAGCTAATGCTGAACTATAAAATAACAGACCAGGAGGTTGAAGGAGCCATTCAGAACATGCAATTGGGCAAATCCCCAGGGCCGGACGGCTTGACCTCAAGATATTACAGATCCTTGAAAGAATGGTTAGTACGGCCTTTAAATGATATCTGCAATGAAATACTGGAAGGGGGAAAGGCACCAGAGTCGTGGAAGGAAGCATATATTACACTTATACCGAAAACGGAGTCTGAGAAGACACAGCTTAAGAACTACCGCCCTATATCATTGCTCAATGTGGATTACAAAATTTTCGCTGATATCATGGCTAAAAGGTTAAGAAAGATATTGGTAGAAGAAAGCCATAAAGACCAAGCGGGCTTTCTCCCGGGGAGACACTTGTCTGGCAATACGAGGAATATAATTAACATCTTAGAAAAATTACAAGTGAATATCAATACAAAAGCAGTTTTGATATTTGTGGACGCGGAGAAAGCCTTCGGCAATATTTCTTGGAGTTTTATGAAGAAAAATTTACAGGGAATGGGGGTAGGCCAAGGTTTTGAAAACGGTATAGGTGCAATTTATTCAGAACAAAAAGCTAAATTGATTGTGAATAACGTAGTTACAGAAGAGTTTAAGATTGAGAAAGGAACACGACAGGGGTGCCCATTCTCTCCATTGCTTTTTATATCGGTCCTGGAGGTTTTGCTAAATATGATTAGAAAGGACCAATTGGTTAAAGGTATACAAGTCGGAGCTAAACAGTACAAATTGAAAGCATTTGCGGATGATTTGGTATTGACATTACAGGAGCCAGAATCTAGTACTAAAAGAGTATTGGAATTGATTCAAGAATTTGGTCAGGTAGCAGGTTTTAAGTTGAATAACTTGAAAACTAAGGTCTTAGAGAAAAATCTAACACCGGTTGAGAGAGAGAGGTTTCAGAAAGAGACAGGATTAACATTGGTTAAGAAAGTGAAATACCTTGGGGTTAACATGACTGCTAAGAATGTGAACCTATTTAAAGATAATTATGAAAAATGTTGGACGGAAGTGAAAAAGGACTTAGAAATATGGTCAAATTTGAAGTTTTATTGCTAGGCCGAATTGCAGCGATAAAAATGAATGTATTGCCAAGGATGTTGTTTTTGTTTCAAACATTGCAAATTTTGGACAAAATGGAATGTTTCAAGAAGTGGCAGAAAGATATTTCTAGATTTGTCTGGCAGGGCAAGAAGCCCCGAATAAAATTTAAAATACTAACTGATGCTGAAGAAAGGGGTGGTTTTGCCCTGCCAGACCTTAAACTATATTATCAGTCAGCTGCATTTTGTTGGCTGAAGGAATGGCTATTTCTTGAAAACACTGATGTATTGGATTTGGAAGGGTTTAATAATGTATTTGGTTGGCATGCATACTTGTGGTATGATAAGGTCAAAGCACATAAAGTGTTTAAAAACCATATTGTCAGGAAAGCTTTGTTTATTGTTTGGATAAGATTGGTTGTCACCAATGGAAGCAAAGGCTCTGAAAAAGGCTCTGCTGACTGGGAGCAGTTATGGACCACAGGTATTAAGTTTACGGCATGTATTTGTTGATTGTGCAGAGTCCTTTACACAGCAGAAGAATGAGTAGTACATGCTACATGCTTAAGTTTTAGTTTATTTACACTTCAATGCTGAGAGATTACAAGCAGGCATCTTGCCTCTGCTAGAGCAGAGAGGCAACCCCTCTCTCCTCGGAAAACGAAGAACTCCGAGAGAACTGTGAAAAACAGGAAACCAGTGTACGTCACATCCAGTCTCCTCTTCCCGTGGGAAACCAACAGTGCATTTACTGTGGAATGTAAACAACCTGTCTCGTGACAAGCACTTTGCTGCACAGAGAAGAAAGCAGAAACCAACATCCTCCCCCTTTCTGTGAACATCACTGGGCAGCGTGTTCGTACAATATCAGTACAAACCCAACTTCTGCACATAGGTACAGTGTTGATCCCTTGATACAATCTTGGACAATACATCAGCAGGAATTTCATTACCTGGCATATAGGACACCGTTACGAGTCCCTTCTGAATACATTCCCTAGCATGTTGCAACTTCAATTGCAAGTGCTTCGTGCTTTGCTTACAACCTTCAGAATTCAGCAAAGCCAAACATGCTTTGTTGTCCTGGTAAACCTGGATTGGACATTTGACAGGAATTTTCATATCTTTGCACAATTGTAACAACCATTCACAATCCTTACGTGAATAAGACAGTGCATTCAGTTCAGCTTCACAAGTACTTAAGCTAACTGTTGTTTGCTTCTTGCATGACCAATCAAAAAGACCCTGATTGTACATATAGCAAACTCCAGACGTACTTTTCCTGTCTGTAGTGTCACTTCCAAAACTTGCATCTGCAAATATCTCAAGACCACCAGACTTCTGATTGTTAAATCTCAGTCTGTAATGCATAGTGGCTTTCAAATAGCGCGCTATGCGTTTCAGAGCTTTCCAATCCTTAACACTAGGATTGTTGACTTGTCTGCTTAGCAAATTACAGCTAACAGCAATGTCAGGTCTTGAACATCTGGCAATGAAGTTTAGCTTGCCTAGCACACTTCTGTACAGTGTAGTGTCAGAAAATGCTTCTTCAGTGTCTTCTACCTGATAACCTGTTGTCATTGGTGTGTCTACAGGGTTAGCATCCATCAGGTTTAGTTTGCTTAACACATCAGCAATTTTCCGTGACTGGTGTACTAGAATGTTACCATCTTGATCTCTCTCTATTTCCAGAGATAGGTAGTTGTTTACCTCACCAAGATCTTTCATGTCAAAGTGCTCTTTCAGTTGAGCTAGGGCGTTATTGTACATTGTGACATCTTTCCAAAAGAATAATAAATCATCAACATAAAACAAACAATACAGTTTCTTTTGCCCCTCCTCTTTGACAAATACACATGGATCAGCTTTCCCTTGCTGAAAACCTAGAGAAAACAACACTTCAGTGAGTTTTGTGTGCCAACACCGTGCACTTTGTTTGAGACCATAAAGGGACTTCTTCAGAGCACAAACAAATCCCTGTTTTACCTGTATGCCATCAGGTGGAAGCATATAAAGTGATTCACCTAGAGATCCGTACAAAAAAGCTGTATTCACATCATGGTGACTAATGTGTAGATTTTCCTCTGCAGCTAGCTTGAGCATAAGCCTAATGCTCTCATACCTCACTGTGGGTGAGTAGGTCTCGTGATAGTCTTCAGCTGGTACCTGTGCAAAACCTCTGGCTACCAATCTGGCTTTGTGTCTGACTATCTTGCCATTTTGATCTGTCTTCGCTTTGAAGACCCATTTGCTTCCAAGCAGTTTCATTCCTGGAACTACTGGAACTAGTTCCCAAGTCTTGTTCCTTTCTAAGGAATCAAGCTCAGCCTTCATGGCATTTAACCATGGCTCAGCTTCCTTTGAATCCAAATCCTGGATTTCTTGGAAACTTGAAGGTTCAAATACCTTCTTGGAGCTTTTAACAGCTGTTACTGCTATCTTAGCAAACTCATCAGCAAATCTCTTTGGAGGTCTGCCTTTTGTGGCTCTCTGTGACCTACGAATTAGCCTTAAGTCCTCAACACTTTCCTCTTCCTTCTTAGGAGAAAAGTGACCTATTGTGAACAATGGTTCTTCCAATTCTTGATCAGAGCTTTCAGAGGGTCGCATAGAGGCTTTCGCACTCTTGAAATCCTCTGAATCACCCGATTCAGTTTCAGACTCAGAATCAGAACCTTCATCAGTGGGTGTGGGTTGTTGTGGCTGCTTTTGACTATCCTCAGTCTCATTACTGTCATCAGGATAACATTGAAAAATTCCCACATTCTCCCCCACTTTGCATTGTACTCAACACTTCTTGTGAGCTTAATTGTCTTAGAGTCAGACATCATTATTCTGTAAGAACCTTTCTGATAACCTAGAAAGATACCATGCAATCCACGCTTGTCTAACTTGGAGTTTTGTGGTGAGTGAACCCACATGTCAGAACCAAAAATTTTCATGTGTTTGATGTATGGTTTCTTGCCAAACATCTTCTCATAGGGGGTACAACCAATCGCTGAAGATAACCTGCGATTGTAACTGTAAACAAAACACGAGAGAGATTCGGCCCAATAACTCTCTGGAAGATTGGCATCATGCAGCAAGGTTTTTAACCCTTGAAGCAATGGTTGAATTGCCCTCTCGCAAAGTCCATTCTGCCATGGCGAGCGAGGACTAGACAAATCGTGTTGAATTCCTTTCTCAGTCAGAAAAGCTTCAAACTGCTGAGAAGTGAATTCCCCCCCCCCCCCCGCGATCAGCGAAAAGAATCTTTATCTTCTTACCATGCACATTTTCCAACCAAGCACAGAATTCCTTGAACCTAGGAAAAGCCTCTGATTTCTGCTTGAGATTGTACACATAAATATACCTGGAAAATGCATCAATGAGAACCATGAAGTACCTATTTCCACCCAAAGAGGGCGCTAGTGGTCCAACCAAATCAGCATGAACAACCTGGTATGGTTCTGTAGCTTGCCTACTAGACACCTTACCTTTCGCAGCCATTTTCACCTTGTTTGCTGCGCATGCTTTGCACTTCATGTGGTACCTGCAGGGTTTAATAGTCATACCTTCAACCAAGGCAGGCATTTTAGATACTGCCTCAAAATGCAAATGACCAAATTTTCGGTGAAAATCGTGAATACATTCTGCATGCAAACTTTTGTTAGAACCTGCAATGCAACAAGTTTCATCCTGCACAACATCATCATAATACAAAACAAACAAACGATCAACATATTCAGCATGCAATACATAATCGTTTTTCTTTGTGATGGTGCACTTCTTGTTCTTGAAGGAAACGTCAATGTTCCGTTCATTCAGCTGCGCAACGCTGAGTAGATTATGTTTGGCATCCGGTACATAAAGCACATCTCGTATCGATAAGTCCAAACTGTGAAGAACAACAGTTCCGTAGCCTTTACTGGGGATCGTGTTGCCATCCGCCTGGTGAATCGCACCTTCCTGCGGTGTAAAAGACACAAACAGTCGCTTATCGTTGCACATGTGATGCGTTGCAGCCGAATCCACCACGAAGAAAGATCTAGACGTCTTCTGGACCTTTGCAACCTTTGGTGTGAAGCGTGAGACCATTGCCTTGTGCTGCGTTGTCCTGGACACCGGACCTTTGCCTTTGCTCTGGCCTTTTCCACGCGATGAGCTTCCGCTGCGCTGCTCTGTCTTGGCCCTGAGATATCTGCATTCCCTCTTCATATGGCCTAGACGTCCACATGAGTGGCATTTCACTGCCTTCAAAGCTTTGGCGCCATCTGGTGGTTCCACTGCACTCTGGGATGACGTCTGTGAAGACTTCCCCTTACCCATGCAGCTATCACCCTGGCGGTCTGCTTCATTCAGAATCACGGCAGTATCACAGGCTACTCTGAGCTGAGCATGTGGCTGATTGGCATCAGATTCCCCACTTGCATCAGCCAGCCTTCTGCAGCTAGCCATCATGACTCTGGCATTAGCCTTCTGCATCATCTCTGCTGCTTTAAATCAAGCTGCTTTATACAAGCTGCTTCTCTGCTGCTTCAAACCTCATTCCAAAGGCACTTTTAAACGTTACTTTCGCTTTCCCCCAAGCCTCTACGCTTGTGCCGTGGCAAACGGCCTTAAAAAGTTCAAAGTCCAGCCATAAAGCCATTAATTAGGAGCTGGCAGGCTGCCCGGAGCATGAGCACATACCTCTCAATCAATCAACTTGACGCAGAGAAGATAAGACCGGTCCGTTTCTCTGTTCCTTTGCCGGAACTCCCACTCGACCCACGGAGTCCATCCGTCAGATTGATCGCGTTTTTCTGGGCCCAGGACCAAAAATGTTGATTGTGCAGAGTCCTTTACACAGCAGAAGAATGAGTAGTACATGCTACATGCTTAAGTTTTAGTTTATTTACACTTCAATGCTGAGAGATTACAAGCAGGCATCTTGCCTCTGCTAGAGCAGAGAGGCAACCCCTCTCTCCTCGGAAAACAAAGAACTCCGAGAGAACTGTGAAAAACAGGAAACCAGTGTACGTCACATCCAGTCTCCTGGAGCAGGGAAGATGGCCGCCGAACTAGTAGCAGAGTTCTGGAGGTTATCTGAGGCAAGTTCTTAAATTTGCTTTTTAAATAGGCTCGACACCGAGCCAACCTTTGAAACCCCTTTTATAATATATTATAACTCCCCCAGAGTTTTTAAATAGTTTTAATAGTTCTTTTAGCTTGTTGCTTCTAAAAAAAAAAAAAAAAGCCCTTCTTGTTACCTTGTTATCTTAATGGCCGGAGGGTTTACTCCCCACGCTGCCACTCTCCTCAAGTCTGACCGACAATAAGGAAAACGGGTGACAGCTGATTTATTGCCAACTCCGTGTTATGCTCTGAACTATAAGCTATCAAATTACAAACAGCTATTCCAAATCTTGCCTCAATTTGGACCTTAGTCTACAGCTGGGTGGAGTTTCCGACTCCCTAAGAGACATAGTTTTTGAAATAAGAAGAATAACCCCTGATTGGTAACAAGATTTACAAATGGTACTTACTAGAAAGAAACGTAGGGACCTGGGGATAGTGACAAGCCCGTTGCTCCAGGAGTGTTATGAGAAACAGAGTAAAATCACGCAATACTTTTCACATACAAGGGACAACGAGAATGGAAATGGAAATGAGCAAAAGATGGCTGAGATGGTTGAGTTGAAGCAGGATGAGGCCCTTCTTTTTCCCTCTGCTGCTCAAGATCACTCAACCTTCTCTAGAGGAATACAGGACTCGGAGAATAACAACCAAAATAGAAATACAATGAGCCTGGCCCATGAAATAGTCTTGGCTGAGATATTATCTTCAGAGTTACAGGAAGAAACCCGAAACTCCCAGAAATCCCAGACCTCATCTATGGGCTCCCAGACGGAAAACAATGACTGCTATCCTCAGGACTGGCTGCTCTCTATAAATCTGGATCTGGCAGCTATGAAAAAATATTTAACAATAACAAATGGGCTGCTCCTGACACTAGTGGAAAATTATCCCCTCCAAGCTAAAGGCTCAGAATTTCATGGTGTTGATCCACCAACCACCCCTCAAGAGCCAGAATATACAAAGCAACCAGCAACCAGCAAGTGCACACAAGGATCATCAGCGGAAAATCACTTACACCAAGGAAAGGACATAGGGTTGTATGTCTCTGTCCCCAAAACCGAATTTCCTATCGAAGTAAATCAAAAGAAGCGAGGCATCAATAAGAGATCCCATAAGAAGAAAGCTGAAACTAAAAAGAAAAGTAAGAACATAAAAACTGCAAGGAAATCTGTTATAAACCGACGTGCATGTAAAGTATGTTGGAAAAGACTATATAAGCTGATCCCAACAAAATCAGAAACAAACTCTAACAAACCTGCTATACATGGCAGCAGAGAGAACAACAGTGTGGATCCAGAAAAAAAGATCCAGCTGAAGTCTTTGAAAGAAACACCATTGCTGCCTAACAAAACAAGTGAGGAAATGGAATCACTACCCGGGTGCTCTATGCTGAAACCTCAAGGATCCATAAATATTAAAGAAGACTCATCCCATACCATTGATTATGGCAGATCTCAAGATGAGCCAGTAGCAGGGCAAGATCTGTCCCAGGACAAAGGATGGAAACTGATACTGGCAGATAGGAAGTTAGCTTTTCTAAACTACCCGAAGCCAAAGGGCTTCCTTACACAGGAAGAACGCTCGGTGCATTTTGTGAATACTTTAGATGATATGCTGCCAGGAAAAATAAAATTAAATGACATTACCTCAGTAGATTTCATATTCTACAATGGCTACTCTCTGCGAGTGATTGCCTCCTTCAAAGATCAAAACTTGGCTAAATATATATATATAGATCAAGACATTTGCTGTTAAAGAAAAGGATAACGGTAACAAGATATTTTGAAAACAGCACATGTTTGAATTTGTTTCCTGATGATTTTACGACAGCTGAGATAAGATTTACTTGTAAACCTAAGGAGGAGAGAGGACACTCAAAAGACAAACTGGAACATACTGAGCAAGGGTCCTTGAAACTAAGACAGGAGATGAGACTGCCTAATGAGGGGACGGATAACTTCTATCCAGAAGAAAAGGCATTAATAAATCAGTTTGGATTGTTGCCTTTCCTTGCCCAATCTGAGATCTTGAGAAGATTGGAGACCCTTAGAAATAAGCTAACAGAGATGAATGCTCAGGAAAAAGTAAGAGAGAAAGAACCGGCAACGGACCAATTAAAGAAAGAGAACCTCTCTGAAAAAGCCAAGACAGACCCCATGAAAGATTATAATACCTCTGCAACTGCAGAGATAAACCTGTTAACAACAGATCTAACACAGTGCGCAAGGGATAAACTACCATCTAAGAAGGAAACCATCCCTATGGCAACCATGAAAGACTACCTTTATAATACCTCTGCAGCTGCAGAGATAAACCTGACAGCAACAGATCTAACACAGTGCGTAAGGGACAGTAACAATCTACCATCTAAGAAGGAAACCATCCCTATGACAACCACAACGCGCTCTTGGACCAGCATGAGATACCTGGATGAGGATGAACTTGGTATCAGTCAAACAGAACGCCTCAAGGTAGATTCGCCAAAAAAAGGAGTACTGATCACTAATGTTAGCACGCTGCACCCTTCAATTGATTCCATTGAGTACCTGGGCGATAATACATCTATGGACATTGCCAAAATGAACGAAATTCAACCAATAGATAAAAAGATAGGCCCTAAAAATCTTTCAAAGGCAAATTGACTAAGATCAACTTTTGGCAAGACAACGTGCAACCTTGCCTTGCTAACTTGGAATATTGCAGGTTGGCAAAAGAGGGTTTCTGACCAATCCTTTGCTAAATATATCCAGAGACATGACATTGTGTTTCTCCAGGAGACCTGGAGCACAAGTGAAGTGGAGTTAAATGGCTTTTCTGCGTTCTCCCTCCCAGGTCTTTTAAGTACTAGAGGGGGGCGAGTTAAAGGTGGGTTAGTTACTTTAATCTCAACAAGGCTAAGGGCCATATTTAAAAAACTAGACCCACTAGACCATCTGGCCACAGCTGTGCAAGTACAGTGGAGAACCCACAGCTTGCTGCTGATTAACGTATACCTACCCCCACAAAGAGAGAAAAGACTGATAAGAAATACTTGGGCTCAGTTAGAACAGTATCTTGACAAACTATCAAATCAATTTCCTGATGCCTCTGTAGTGGTGGCAGGCGACCTAAATGCCAGAACTGGACAATCTGATGAGGCTTTGTATGCCCATTTCCATGAAACAGCCCCCATTATAGAGGAAGCCCACTCAATACCAGCTAGAATCTCAAAGGATAAAGGCTGCAATTATGCCGGCTTATGCCTATTACACTTGGTCAACAAGTTGGACTTGGTTATACTAAATGGCCGTACAGAGGGGGAGAAGGTCGGAGAATTCACATTTATATCTAACAATGGCGCCTCCACAATTGATTATATAATCGTGTCGTATGATCTTCAAAACAAAGTTCTGGAATGCAAAGTGGAGGAGCGCTTAGACAGTGACCATCTGCCATTAAGTGCACTCGTAGCTGCGGGAAAGGATTTATCCTGCGCTGAGAAAATCGAACATTCGAGCCCTACAGCTTTGGAGCGCAGATATTCTCGTATCAGATGGACAGATGAACTGCATAAGGAAATTTCAAGTAGGCTATGCTCAAAGGAATTCCTCACTAAGAGAGAAAACCTTATAACTTCCTCAAGCCATGAATTAAAGATAAATTTATTTCAGGAGTTAATTTCACTCCTTCAAGATTCCCTGAAGGAAAAAAGGAACAGGTCAAGTAGGCAATCCTCAGTATATAAAAACTCCAAACCCTGGTTTGATCAAGAATGTCAGGACATGAAGCTAAACTTACTGAAAAAATACAAGAATTATAGATCTGCCAATTTACCCCAACTCCCCACGGTCTGGTTTGAAGATAAACGAAATTATAAAAACTTGATCAAAAACAAAAAACTCCTGGCACAGAAAAGAGAATGGAAATGCCTAATAGATGCATCCAGAGAGAGAGACTCGGCCACCTTCTGGAGACTGGTAGCAAATGGAGTGCGATCTACCTCCTCAGAAGTGGAGTATACTATACCTGCAGGGACTTGGGAGGCATTTTTCCAATCTTCATATTCAGCTCTGCCTTTGACACAGCCACTAATACAGTGTGCGGCAGGTGATGAGTGGCCTCCGGTGTCGGTTGCGGAGATCAGGAGGCTTATTCAGGCACTCAAACACAGAAAAGCCCCGGGAGCAGATAATATCTCTCCTGAGCTTCTCAAAGCCAATATTGACTGGTGGGCCCCAGTCCTTGCCACCCTATTCACTAGCATAGATCAAACAGCAATAATACCAGAGGACTGGGGATTGGCAATCATCGTTCCCATATTCAAGAAAGGCTGTAAACTTGATCCAGCCAATTACAGACCAATCAGTCTCTTAAGCATCATTAGCAAACTTTATGCAACTCACTTACGTGAAAAGTTTGCGGACTGGCTGGAACAGGAGCACATCCTAAAGGAAGCCCAGGCTGGTTTCAGGGCACATAGATCAACTCTAGACCAAGGACTGGTATTGCAACATCTAGTGGAGAAATACACCTCAAAGAAAGGAGGCTCCCTCTATGTAGCCTTTATAGATTTCAAATCAGCTTTCGATTTGATACCCCGGCACAGACTTTGGGAAAAATTAAATGCCACAAACATCGATAGACGTCTTTTGCTTCTTATCCGTAGACTACATGAAAATACTCGGATCCGTGTTAGATGCGACCGTTATGGGAACCTATCAAAGGAAATCCAAAGTTTCCATGGTGTCAAGCAAGGCTGTGTTCTTGCCCCTATTCTATTTAACTTCTATATAAACTCCTTAGTCGGAAAGATGGAGGAAGCAAGTACTCCTCCCCCAAACCTAAATAATATACCAATCCCAGTCCTTTTGTACGCAGATGATGCGGCACTTATTTCCTTCTCTTGTGTGGGTCTAAGAAAACTTTTACGAGCTCTTACAGAGTATTGCGAAGCTGAACACCTAATAATAAATTACACTAAATCAAAAATTATGGTGTTCTCCAAGAGAAAACTCCGACATAAATGGAAAATTAATAACCAACCTATTGAGCAAGTAACATCTTTTAGATATCTTGGAATAATTTTTGATGAGAAGGGATCTTGGTGCCATCAGATTAAGAATTCCATTGTAAATGCGCAAAGATCTTCCAGAGCTATCATAAGATTCTTTTACAGAAAAGGAGGTCAATATGTTCCTGCTGCCTCCCAGGTCTTTGTTGCAAAAATACTTCCACAATTGATGTATGGCACCCAGATATTTAATTGTCAAAAACTCAAGTCCCTGGAATCTGTACAAACTAAATTTTACCGCTCCCTACTAGGGTTACCTACCTGTGTCTCCAACACAGCCATCAGGCTGGAGGTAGGTCAACTCCCTATTAATGCCAGGATATGGATCCTGAAGATTCACTTCTGGCTAAAACTCATATTTTTCCCAGTGGGAGTGGCTCCATTGACTCTACTAGACCCGTTCCAGTCTAAATGGAGATTGTTGCTTTATGAAAAATTGAAGGGCCTGGGGCTTTCCCCACAAGAACTTATAGCCTCAGGTTTTGAAAAGGCTAAAAGGATGGTGAGCCAGCGAATAGGAGATGTAGAGCTTCAGGACCATATGAGCAAGTTAGATAAATATCCAGCTATCCAAGATTATGGAAAAGGGTTTAATCTAACACCATATTTGCTGGATCTACAAATCGCAAAATACAGGCGGGCGTTTACCCTTACCAGATTTGATGTACTGCCATCTGCCTTACTAAAGGGCAGATACGAGGGCACACCCTATGCTGAACGAGTTTGCCCATGTGGTCTGAAAGAGGTGGAAACGGCTTCACATGTGTTGTTACACTGCGACCTTTACGGGGATATTAGGTCACTGTTTATCTCCCCTATCGTTCAGAAATTTCCAGGTCGATCTGAATCTCAGCGGCTGAAAATCCTAGTAGGAGATAAAAACCCAGAAGTAACACTGAAAGTGGCCAAATTTTCTGCGGCTGCGATCAAGCGGAGGGCATTAGCTGTAAAAAAGTAAAAGACTTGACCCCTGGACAAGCCCCCCCCTTTTTAAGTCTATACATATACTGTAGTGCATATATATGTGTGTGTGTGTGGGTGTGTGGGTGTGTGTGCATATGTGTATTGCTTTTATGTATAATTTTACAATTTTTAATTGACACCATTATTCCCTTTGTAAACTATTGTTGTTTTTATGTTTTTTTCTGGTCTATGACCGTAATAAATTTATTCATTCATTCATTCATTCATCCAGTCTCCTCTTCCCGTGGGAAACCAACAGTGCATTTACTGTGGAATGTAAACAACCTGTCTCGTGACAAGCACTTCACTGCACAGAGAAGAAAGCAGAAACCAACAGTATTGCCTTAAGAGAGAATATAATGAAAATGGTGCCAAAGAAGGATAGAACCTTTTTTATGTATGCAACAACAGCAGCAAGAATACTCATCGCAAAGTATTGGAAGACACAAGATTTACCCACCCGGGAAGAATGGCAGATGAAAGTGATGGACTATATGGAACTGGCGGAGATGACTGGCAGAATCCGAGACCAAGGTGAAGAGTTGGTGGAAGAAGATTGGAAAAAAATTAAAGTTTATCTACAGAAACATTGTAAAATTCAGGAATGTTAGAAGGATGTTGGAATGAAGTAATGTGGTATTAGCAGAAATGATACAAAAGATTAGGTAAAAATTGATTTTTTAACTGTTGAAAGATCAGAATGTAATATTATACTACATTAGGATAAACTATTAGGATAAAAACCAAGTTGGAAAGGATTTGCTGGAATACTTAAGTGAACTAGAGTACAAAAAAGGGAGGTGTGAGAAGGTCAGGGAAATAAGTCAATGAAAGATAAGACATGGAAATGTTTTTAACTGCTTTTATTTTTCTGTATTTTGTATCCTTTTTTCATTTTTCTTTTTTTCTTTCTCATTTTTGTAACTTTTTTGAAACTTTAATAAATATTTTTTAAAAAATGAAATAGAGCTAGAATAAGTGCTAGAGCCAAAGACTGAGACAAAGCCTAATAAAGAGCAGAAGCCTGAGCCTGAGCCTGAAACAGTGCTTGATACAGTGCCAGAGCCTGAAACAGAACCAGAGCCACAGCTACAGCCATAGCGCCACAGCCTGAGTCTGCAACAGTGGTTGATACAGCGCCAGAGCCTGAAACAGAGACACAGCCTGAAACAGAACCTGAGCCTGGTTATTAGCATGGCAATTAAAGAAGAGAGAGGCAGAAAGGCTTATAAATAGAGTTAAGTGCGAAGGCAAAATAATAAACAACCCTAAAGAAATAGAGAAACGATAAGGATAAATCTATAAGGAAGGAAATGAAACAAGAAGAAGTTAAAGAACATTTAGAACACAACTGTCTTCCGAAACTTACTAAAGAACAAAAAGAACTGTTGAATGCCCTTATTACATCGTACGAAATTCAAAGAGCAATTAAGGAAGCAAAGATAGGAAAGCCACCAGGGCCAGACGGCCTACCGGCAATATATTATAAAAAAATTGAGGAATTACTGTCTGACCCATTAAGAAGTATCTTAAAAGACGGAACCATGCCGGATTCTTGGAAAGACAGCCTTATTGCATTAATTCCAAAACAGGGAATGGACAATCTACTTATTAACAACTATAGGCCTATCGCACTTCTAAATAACGATTATAAATTATAGGCAAATATTTTAGCCGAAAGATCAACAAAAGTCTTCCAGATGATGATACACAATGACCAAGCTGGCTTTTTGCCCGGGAGGCACATTTATAGCAACACTAGAAACATTATAAACTTATTAGCGTATTTAGACTTAAGAATAGAAAAGAAGGCTGTCTTAATGGCTATAGATGCCGAAAAGGCTTTTGACAGGGTATTCTGGAAATTTATGAAAGGTCTATTACACCATATGGATTTTGGTATACAGTACAGTATATAAAAGGGATTGAAGCAATATAATCAAAACAAAAAGCTAAAATCATAATCAATGGAAATTTATCACAGGAGTGTGAAATCAGTAAAGGGGTCAGACAAGGTTGCCCACTATCCCCCTTAATTTTCATATTAACATTGGAAGTTTTATGTAAACAAATTAGGGAAGAAAAAGAAATAAAAGGGATTATGCTGGGAAATAGAAGTTACAAAATGAGGGCATTTGCTGACGATTTAATTATAACTACGGAGCAACCAAAACAGAGTTTAAGAAAGGCGTTGGAAAGAATATATGGCTACGGTAAAGTTGCGGGGTTCAAAATGAATTTAAACAAGACAAAACTATTAGTTAAAAATATGTTGCCAGATGAAAAAGCAGAATTAGAACAAATAATACGCATTAAAATCTACCCCCAAATCAAGTATTTAGGATTATGGATAACACCAAAGAATATTAACTTATATGAAGATAATTATACCAATTGTTGGAAAGATATCAAAAGACAGTTGGAGACATGGACAAGGTTAAATTTATCATTCCTGGGCCGTATTTCGGTAATTAAAATGATAGTTTTACCGAAGCTACTCTTTCTATTCCAAACGATTCCAATTACAGGAAAGACCAGCAGTATCAACAAGTGGCAAAAAGAAATTTCTAAATTTTTGTGGAAGGGTAAAAGACCAAGAGTAAAGCATAAGATATTAATAGATACTGTAGAAAGAGGTGGCTACGGGTTACCGGATTTGAAGCTATATTACGAAGCCTCATGTCTTCTCTGGTTGAAAGATTGGTATTTATTAAAAAAATTGGGATATTTTAGATCTAGAAGGTCATGACACCCGTTTTGGGTGGCATGGCTATCTTAATTATGGGAAAATAAAGACGCATAGGAGTTTTTCAAATCATATAATAAGAAATGCTATATATAAGGTATGGGGAAAATACAAAAGATATTTGGAACAGAAAACCCCAAGATGGAACTCTCCACTAGAAGCAATCGCTGTTAAAAAAAGGAACAACATCAAAGAGAACTGGATAATCTATAACACAATATTAAGGGGGGAGGAGGAGGTGAATTACTTCCAGGTTGCTTCCAGGTGAATGAAGTGTTCAGACAGGATAAGCAGATAGGTTTTGAAAAGGAGCCTTCAAGATTTGATAGAGAACTACTGAATAGTAAAACCAAAATAATCGCAAAAATCTATAGACTTCTTTTAGACTACGAAGTAATGGATGAGGAGGTTAAGGCTTCAATGATAAAGTGGGCCCAAGATGTGGGCCGTCCAATTATGCTAAAAGATGGGGAAAACTGATGGAATGGAAATTTGAAATTTACAGCCAGCTATAATATAAGAGAGAACATGATGAAAATGGCTCGTAGGTGGTACCTCACTCCTTCCAGATGATCAAGAATGTATAAAAATTTGGCGAATGCTTGTTGGAGATGTGGAGGAAGTAACGGTGACATGAGTATTTTAGATAAAGAGATCCCAAAAAAATCTAAGAGAGGATTATTGTTTTGTGTACATTGCATTGTAAGAATGGAAACAGAGCCAGAGCCACAGCCACAGCCTAAGTCTGAAACAGTCCTTGATAAAGTGCCAGAGCCAGAGCCAGAGCCAGAGCGAGACCCTGAATCAGGGCCAGAGCCAAGCCCTCATTCAGAACCAGAGCCTGAGAAAGAGCCAGAACCAGAACCAGAGCAACAGCCACAGCCTGAAACAGCCCTTGATAGAGAGCAGTCTGAAACAGCCCTTGATAGAGAGCCAGAATCAAAGAATCAGAATCAGAGTCAGAACCAGATCTTCGGTAAAGACGTGGTCTGGTCTTAGCGCAACTGCTCCTCCCACCCGCGATAACAGAGATTGGGTGTTCCAGTACATACCCCCGTAGGGAACCTGCCCCAGCCATTCTGTTGGCTGAGGACCCCTCCCAGGCAGCCCTGACCCTTTCCCCTTGAAAAGCAAAATACAAACTATACAATAACCTAAAAAAATAGTAAAAGAAAAACAAACCAAGAAACAATTATGCTAAACCGCCCCAACTAAACATTTGTCCCACCCCAGAAAGAAACTAACAACAACAACAACAAACCACCGTTTTTGGCGCAACAGAGACACAGCCAGAGACAGAGTGAGACCCTGAATCAGTGCCATAACCAAGCCCTCATTCAGAAACAGAGCCTGAAAAAGAGCCACAGCCCGAACCAGAGCAACAGCCACAGCCTAGAGCCACAGCCTGAGTCTGCAACAGTACTTGATAAAGTGCCGGAGCCTGAAACAGAGACACAGCCTCAAACAGAGCCTGAGCCTGAAACAGAGGCAAAGCCACAGCCACAGCCTGAGTCTGAAACAGTCCTTGATAGAGTGCCAGAGCCAGAGCCAGAGAGAGACCCTGAATCAGAGCGAGACCCTGAATCAGAGCCAGAGCCAGAGCCAGAGCCAGAGCCAGAGGCGGGTCAACCTTGTGTCGGAACCAGTGACCTTCCCAATGCCCAGAATTGATGACATTTTGAGCAGGGTAAGGAAGGGGAAGGTTTTTACCAAGCTGGACCTTCGGGGGGAGTACAATTTGATAAGGATGAGGGAGGGGGATGAATGGAAAACCACCATGTTCACCCCTCTGGGGGCCTTTGAGTACTTAGTTATGCCCTTCGGATTACAATCAGGCTCGGCCTGCTTTCAAGCTTTCATGCACCACGTGTTGGGGTCCCTGCTGTACAAGAATTGCGTGGCTTTCCTAGATGACGTGTTAATCTACTCGGAGAACGAGGAGCAGCATGTTAAGGACGTCAGGGAAGTGCTGAAAAGGCTGCAGGTTTGAATGGACAGAAGAGGCACAGCAGTCCTTTGAAAGGCTAAAGAGGGCGTTCGCTTCGGAAGAGCAGCTCTTACACGTGGATCTGCAGAAGCCTATGAGGCTGGAGACCGACGCGTCAGACAGAGCGGTGGGGGCCGTACTGCTTCAGACGGGAAATCAGTCCGAGTGGAGGCCGTGCGCTTTTTTTTCAAGGAAGCTGAACAAGTCAGAACAGAACTACATGGTGTATGACCGGGAACTGCTTGCAATTCATGAAGCTTTTCGACGCTGGAGACATTTTTTTAAAAAAAATATTTTTTATTGCTTTTTAACATACATATCATACATATCACAAACATACTTACACAGCCAAGAAAAAAGGAAAAAAGAAAAAAAAGAAAAACGAAACATGTAATACATAAAAACATAGGCAACTCAACTTACATTGACAAACACTCATCGACTTCCCTTTATCTCGATTTCGGAATAAAGTTATCATATTTTTTATCTGCAGTGTCTCATTTTTCAAGCAATTTTTACGTAGTAAGCGTTATCTCATACCTACTGTGAATTTTTCAAATATATATTTGTTTTTTATCAACATTTTTATTTTCCTTTTATTTCTGATTCCATATATAACTTAAATTTATCCCATTCATTATTAAATTTTGTACTTTTTTATTTCTTATTTTCTGTGTCAATTTTGCCAGTTCTAAATAGTCAAATAGTTTAGATTGCCACTCTATTATCGTTGGGATTTTAGACGTCTTCCAATACTGTGCTATGAGGGTTCTGGCAGCCACTGCTGCATATTGAAAAAATGTTTTATCTTCCTTTTTAATTTCTTCGCCAATTATCCCCAGGAGGAAAGCTTCAGGTTTTTTGCTAAAGGTGTATTTGAGGACTTTTTAAAATTCATTATAGATAGATTCCCAAAATTTTTAAAGTGTCTCACATGACCACCACATATGTATAAAGTCGCCCTCCTTACTCTTGCATTTCCAACACATTTTATCACCTGTTTTATAAATTTTATCCAATTTTACCGGCGTCATGTACCATCTGTACATCATCTTATACATGTTCTCCTTGAGTGTTGTACATGCCGTGAAGTTCATACCTTTACACCATAAAGCCTTCCATTTGTCAAATTCTATATTATAACCCAAGTCCACTGCCCACTTCACCATCACCTCCTTCACTTCCTCATCTTTGGTGTCCCACTCAAGTAACTGGTTATACATTTTTGATAATAATTTTGTTCTTCCTTCTATTATTTCAATCTGAAATCTAGATTTCTTCTCATTTATCCCAATCTTTTTATCTTCCGTCCACATGGAGTTAATTTGGTGATATTGAATCCAGCCAGTCAACTTGTTTTTTATTTCTTCATATGGTCTGATTCTCCACCCGGATTCATTTCTAACTAATAGATCTTCATATGTCCATCTTTCCCCTTCAGTGTTTATTTTCTTTTTTGTCAGTATATCGATTGGTGATAACCACCAGGGGGTTTTCTGTTCCAATAATTTTTTATTCCTTTCCCACACTTCTAACAGTGGCCCTCTAATAATATGGTTAGAAAAATCTTTATGTTTCTTTCCATTATCCTGCCACAGATAGTCATGCCATCCAAATCTTAAGTTAAAACCCTCTAGATCTAACAAATCTTTATTTTTAATGACAATCCATTCTTTTACCCAACAAAGGCATGCTGCTTCATAATATAACTGTAAATTTGGGACAGCAAATCCCCCCCTGTCTTTTTGGTCTGTGAGCAATTTGAATTTAATCCTTGGTCTTTTTCCTTGCCAAATAAATTTAGAAAGTAGTCTCTGCCAATCTTTAAATAGTGAAACTCCCCTAATTATCGGTAAATTTTGGAATAAAAAGAGTAATTTTGGTAATAGATTCATTTTGATCGCAGCCATTCTCCCCAACCAAGAGAGGTGTATTCTGTTCCAAGTATCCAAGTCCTTTGTTATTTCTTTCCATGTGTTCTTGTAGTTATTTTCAATCAGATTTATGTTCTGCCTCTAGGTCCCAGCTCACAGAGGGCTGCCTCTAGGTCCCAGCTCACAGAGGACCAACGCTAGTCAGTAATAACCTACAAAAGTCTTTATTGACGATTAGTTTCCACTTCCAAACCGCAGCGTGCAGCTCTACGTCTAGAAGCTAGACCGGCGAAGCTCCATCTGAGTCTCCGCCCCCTGTACACCAGTTTAAGACTCTAGCCTTACTCCACCTCTTCCGTTGCTCTTTCCTCCTCTGGGTCCTTCTGCCCCCTGGGGTTTCCTCCTTTCTGGACTCTTCTGACGCTGACCCCCCTGATTCTTGCCCCTCCTTTCGGCGGGCTTTAGGACCTGGCTCCCTATCCGGCCTATCTGCTGTGCCGCTCGCCTGTACATTTGAACTTGGCGCGCGCGCCCAGCCGGCAACCTTCCTCTCGACCGTTTCCCCGCTCTCCGATGGAGGCGTGGTCAATCCTGACTCATCTCCTCTCGCTGGTGGTGGGAACACTGGTCCCGATGCCTGGGATTCCTCCCCCCCACTGCGCTCTGGTGGGGAAGCTGGTCCTGATTTCCAACTGCTGCTCTGGGAGTCCCCGCTGGCCCCTTCCTTCTGGGGTGTCCCCCTTGGCACCCCCCTTGCCCTGGCCATTGGCGCTCCCTTCTGCGAGTCTTCCGATCGGCGCCAGCGTTAATGGCGGTCCTTGCTTCAAGCTCTGAAGCAGGACTGCTCCGTGAGTTCGGGTCTGACCCGCTACGGCGAGCGGGGGACCCCTAAAATCACAGGTGCTGAAGCCTGTGAGCAAGGAGATTCGGTGGGCACCTTTGCGCCCCCCGGTATCGCGAAAGAGCCTTTTTAAAGGCTCCGGAGCGGCATCGGGTGTGAGCGCGGTGCTGAGGATCGCAACCCAGCCCACGGAGCGAAGCCGCGTCGCCATTGACGGAGAGCGCCGATTCCTTCCTGAAACTACTGATTGGCAACAACACCCGTGAGTAAGATCGACAAATAAAGTGAACGGGACTTTAAAAATTAAGAAGATTAGGCTGAAAACGGGTCAGGCAAAAATTAAGGAAGTCTGCCTCCCGGAACTGCATGACTGACTGAGCAACGAAAGGAGTAAGCTGTGTTTAAAGGGAACGTATTTATGCTGTTTAATTTCGTTAACCTGACATCGAAAGGGGACCTCCCCCCTATTGAGCAGGAGAGGGGGGAAGAAAACTGATTTGATTTTATCTGCTCGAAGAAAGGAGTTTAGAAACGGAAACTTTCCACTGTCTACACCTCTGGCCAGGCTGCCGGGGCAGTGAGCGCCTGGGAGTGAACTGTCAAACTAGCTGGTGGATACAAAGTAAGATTTATCTGAGATAAAATAACGGGACTTTAGTGGACACAAACTGTAACATCTGAAATTGCAACAAAGTAGGGTCTTTACTTGGACTTTCACTTTTGGAACTTTGCATGGCTACGTCTTGCCCTGTTTCTTTGTTCTTGTATTGGATACAATGTACTCCCTCTAGAGGTCTAAAAGAGAGACTGTCGTATTGAGGCAGAAATAGTGGGATTTTCCACTTGCAGCTGTTCCTGTGGGAACGACCTTGAGATATGAACGGTCCACTGGATGAAATATCAACAAGATCCAAAGCAAAGCAAGCTCAAAAGAAAAGAGGCTCCACATCAGGAGCATCAGCTGCACAGGAAAGGGCAACAACAGTATCAATGGATTCCATGACACAGGCCTTACTCAGGATAAATGAATCCTTAGAAGCACTCACCAAGCAGTCCACAGAGAATTCTAAAAAATTGACAGAACTGACAACAAGACTGGATTTGAACACAACGACAATATCGTCTAACACAGATTCTATAAATCGTCTAATCCAGGAAAGTACAGAAACAAGGAGAATAGCCGAGAGCGCTAAGAGCACGGCCGAGGAAACTAAAGGGAAATTTGTTCCCATTGCAAAGAAAGTATATGAACATGATGCAGCCTTGGCTCTTATGGAACTGGAGAGCAAAGGCAAGAATTTGAAATTGAGATTGGTACCTGAGGAGGAAGAGGACAAGCTTGGGGAATTTCTTACAGACAAGTTCCAAGAATTTTGGAGTGATGAGTTAGAGGGAGAGGAAGAGGACTTCGCAATAACTACAGCCTTCCGGATTGGCAGAAAGCAAGGCAAGAAACCAAGGGATTGCTTAATTACCCTTAGATCCAAGGAAGAAAGAGACAAAATATTGAACCTACACTTCCAGAAGGCACTGGTTATTAAAAATTCCCAAATACAGATCTTTAAAGATATTCCCAGATATTTTTTAGAGGTGAGAACACAATTTAAAGACTTAGTTGACCTACTGAAACAAAACAACATTCAATTCAGGTGGGAATTCCCACAAGGGCTGTCCTTCAACTTCAAAGGGAAGAAAATCAAAATAAAAACAATTCAAGACAAAGAACATTTTTTGGAGAGAAACTTTGAGGACTTTCAGAAAGGAACCGTGAGAGTGAGGGAAATACCGGACATTGCAAACCTATCGTTTGGATTGAACCCAGCACCGACTGACGAGGAACAAGAACTTGGAGCAGTGGGTGGGGAAAATACCCAATAACAAAAATGTCCCTGCAACTTCTGAGTTGGAACTGTAATGGTCTAAACCATCCCCGAAAACGAGATCAAGTCTTTCATATATTAAAGAAAGAACAGCTAGACATAATTTGTTTGCAAGAAACCCATATTGCCAGGATACACAGGAAACTTTTGATAAATAAGAGATTAGGACTGGAATTTGTTTCCTCAGACAAAGTTAAGAAAAGAGGGGTGGTGATCTACGCCAAGGAAAAATGGGAACCAAAAATGATCTTTAAAGATGATGAAGGAAGATACCTGGCAGTAGAAATTCAAATTCAAGGAGAAAAGATTTTAATTGTTGGAGTGTATGCACCCAATGAGGGGAAGGCAGAGTTTTTCAAGAAGTTGCATGAGACTTTAATGGACTTTATGGACTTTAAAATTATATTGATGGGCGATTTCAACGGAGTTGTCTCCACAAATATGGACAAAGCACAAAGACAAGTAATATCTAAGGACGGGAGACTACCAAAGACTTTCTTTGAACTGACTGACACCATGGACCTGATCGATATTTGGAGAACAAGGAACCCTCTGGAAAGAGAGGGGACCTTCTTCTCTGAAGCAAAAATGACCTGGACTAGAATTGATCAAATTTGGATTTCTAGCAATCTGGCACCAAGAGTGAAAAAAACAGAAATCTGCACAAAAACCTGTTCCGACCATAATGCAGTTAAGATGGAAATGAAATTAACAACGGCTGGAACCTTTAGATGGAGAATGAATGACACCCTATTTAGAGATGAAGAAATCTACCAAAAGGCCCCAAAAATATTGAAGGACTACTTTGAGATAAATTTGAGAACGGAGGTGGAAAAAAGAATAGTATGGGACGCAAGTAAGGCCGTGATGCGTGGATTCCTAATTCAGCAGAATTCTATAAAGAGGAAGAAACAAAATGAGAGGAAGGAAAAGATTTTGAACCAGATAAAAGAAGGAGAGAAGAAATTGAGATCTAAACCAAAGTCTCATGAGATTTTAAGAGAAATAAAATATTATCAGACGCAATACATGGAATTGATGAATCAAGAAATAGAATGGAAGATAAAGCAAATGAGGCAAAAGACATTTGAATCGGCAGATAAATGTGGAAAACTGCTGTCATGGCAACTGAAAAAGAGACAAAAGCTAAACACTGTGACATCCTTGGAAATAGATGGGAAACTTATTAACAAACCAAATGAAATAAGTAACTGCTTTCAAAGTTTCTTTAAAAAAATGTATGCACAAGGGCCTACAAACGAACAAGAAATAGAGGAATTCGTCAAAAAATATGGATTATCAAAGATTTCAGAACAAAACAAAAGGATTTTGAATGAAAAAATTACAGAACAAGAAATAGAGGGTGCCATCCAGAATATGAAATTGGGGAAATCACCAGGACCAGACGGTCTGACTGCGAAATACTACAAAGCTCTTAAGGAATGGTTAATACAACCATTGAAGGAAGTATGCAATCAAATATTAGAGGGGGGAAAGGCTCCTGAATCGTGGAAAGAAGCATTCATCTCACTTATACCGAAGACAGAAACTGAGAAACATCAAGTTAAGAACTACCGCCCTATATCACTCTTGAACGTGGACTATAAAATCTTTGCAGACGTTTTGGCGAAAAGATTTAAGAGAGTTTTGGTGGAGGAGATTCATAAGAATCAAACAGGCTTTCTCCCAGGGAGACACATGTCAGATAATGTGAGGAACATTATAGACATTTTGGAGTTGCTGGAGGTGGACATTAACAGAAATGCAGTTTTAATATTTGTGGACGCGGAGAAAGCCTTTGACAACATTTCTTGGAATTTTATGAAGAAGAATCTCCATGGGATGGGGGTAGGCCAAGGGTTTGAAAATGGTATAGGTGCAGTATACTCTGAACAAAGAGCTAAACTAATTGTGAACAATGTGGTAATGGATGAAATACCAATAGAGAAAGGGACACGACAGGGATGCCCTATATCTCCTCTACTTTTTATATCTGTCCTGGAGGTTTTGTTAAATATGATAAGAAAGGACCAGCTGGTTAAAGGAATACAGGTCGGAGCCAAACAATACAAATTAAGGGCATTTGCAGATGATTTAGTGTTAACTTTGCAACAGCCAGAAGCTAGTACCAAAAGAGTCTTAGAATTAATTGAGATATTCGGCCAGGTAGCAGGATTTAAACTAAATAAACAGAAAACAAAGGTGCTGGAAAAAATTTTAACAAATGAAGAAAAAGATAGGTTTCAAAGTGAAACTGGGTTGGAAATAGCAAAAAAGGTTAAATACCTGGGGGTAAATTTAACATCTAAAAATGTGAACTTATTTAAAGATAACTATGAAAAATGTTGGTCAGAAGTAAAAAAGGATCTAGATATATGGTCTAGGCTGAAACTTTCCTTGTTAGGCCGAATTGCTGTTATCAAGATGAATGTATTGCCGAGAATGCTGTTTTTGTTCCAGACGTTGCAGATCCTAGACAAAATGGACTGCTTCAAGAAGTGGCAGAAGGATATATCTAAATTTGTCTGGCAGGGCAAAAAGCCCAGGATAAAATTTAAGATTTTAACTGATGCGAAAGATAGAGGGGGCTTTGCCCTGCCAGACTTAAGACTTTATTATGAATCAGCAGCATTTTGCTGGCTGAAGCAATGGCTACTTCTGGAGGATGCAGACATTTTGGACTTGGAAGGATATGACAATAGTTTTGGTTGGCATGCATATTTGTGGTATGACAAGGCAAAGGTGTATAAAAGTTTCAAAAACCATATTGTAAGGAAAGCACTGTATAATGTTTGGAATAGATATAAGGATTTATTGGAAAGTAGAACCCCCAGGTGGTTGTCACCAATGGAAGCAAAGGCAGTGAAAAAACTTAACATGGACTCTAATTGGCCCAAATACTGTGAAATCTTAGAACAAGATGGTGAAAAGTTGAAGCTTCAAAGTTTTGAGAAGCTAAAGCATAAAGTTCGAGATTGGTTACATTATCGTCAGATAAATGAGACATTTAAGCAGGACAGGAAACTTGGCTTTCAGAAGGAGAGGTCAAAGTTAGAAACAGAATTGCTAGAATCCAATACTAAGAATCTATCTAAAATGTATAATTTGCTGCTGAAATGGAATACACAGGATGAAACGGTGAAATCAGCTATGATTAAATGGGCACAGGATATTGGTCATGATATTATGTTTGCTGACTGGGAACAGTTATGGACCACTGGAATTAAATTTACGGCATGTACTGCCTTGAAAGAGAATATAATGAAAATGATCTATAGGTGGTACATGACCCCAGTCAAGCTTGCAAAGATCTACCATTTGCCCAATAACAAATGTTGGAAGTGTAATGAGACTGAAGGCACTTTTTACCATCTTTGGTGGACCTGCCCAAAGATTAAGGCCTACTGGGAAATGATATATAATGAAATTAAGAAAATCCTTAAGTGGACATTTGTAAAGAAACCAGAGGCTTTCCTCTTGGGCATGGCCGGCCAATTGGTACCAAAGAAAGATAGGACATTCTTTATGTATGCAACTACAGCAGCAAGAATCCTGTTGGCAAAGTATTGGAAGACGCAAGAACTACCCTCTCTGGAAGAATGGCAGACGAAGGTGACTGAATACATGGGACTGGCAGAGATGACCGGCAGAATCCGTGACCAGAGGAAAGAGACAGTGGAAGAGGACTGGAGAAAATTTAAAATATATCTTAAAAACTATTGTAAAATTGTGGACTGATAAGATGTCAAGGGGTGAGAAACCAAGAATTACAGCTGTAAATGCTAAATCTTAAGTAAATTTAAAAGAGACCTGATTAAAATTGACTGAAGGGTTGCTTGAAAATATGATAAAATAAGGATGTGGTGAAAGGAAGGCATGGGGAAGTCAATTTTTGTTGTATGTTTAGATGTGTGTGTTTTGTTTTGTATTGTCTTTTATTTGTGTAAAAAACTAATAAAAATATTTTTTTTTTAAAAAAAGGAAGACTCCCAAGAACCGGAAGGACGTGCAGAGGTTCCTGGGGTTTGGGAACTTCTATAGGAAGTTTATCAAGAACTTCGCCCACTTAACTGCACCCATCACCGATTGTCTCAGCAGCAAAAAGAAGTTTGAATGGACAGAAGAGGCACAGCAGTCCTTTGAAAGGCTAAAGAGGGCGTTCGCTTCGGAAGAGCAGCTCTTACACGTGGATCTGCAGAAGCCTATGAGGCTGGAGACCGACGCGTCAGACAGAGCGGTGGGGGCCGTACTGCTTCAGACGGGAAATCAGTCCGAGTGGACGCCGTGCGCTTTTTTTTCAAGGAAGCTGAACAAGTCAGAACAGAACTACACGGTGTATGACCGGGAACTGCTTGCAATTCATGAAGCTTTTCGACGCTGGAGACATTTTTTTAAAAAAATTATTTTTTATTGCTTTTTAACATACATATCATACATATCACAAACATACTTACACAGCCAAGAAAAAAGGAAAAAAGAAAAAAAAGAAAAACGAAACATGTAATACATAAAAACATAGGCAACTCAACTTACATTGACAAACATTCATCGACTTCCCTTTATCTCGATTTCGGAATAAAGTTATATTTTTTATCTGCAGTGTCTCATTTTTCAAGCAATTTTTACGTAGTAAGCGTTATCTCATACCTACTGTGAATTTTTCAAATATATATTTGTTTTTTATCAACATTTTTATTTTCCTTTTATTTCTGATTCCATATATAACTTAAATTTATCCCATTCATTATTAAATTTTGTACTTTTTTATTTCTTATTTTCTGTGTCAATTTTGCCAGTTCTAAATAGTCAAATAGTTTAGATTGCCACTCTATTATCGTTGGGATTTTAGACGTCTTCCAATACTGTGCTATGAGGGTTCTGGCAGCCACTGTTGCGTATTGAAAAAATGTTTTATCTTCCTTTTTAATTTCTTCGCCAATTATCCCCAGGAGGAAAGCTTCAGGTTTTTTGCTAAAGGTGTATTTGAGGACTTTTTAAAATTCATTATAGATAGATTCCCAAAATTTTTAAAGTGTCTCACATGACCACCACATATGTATAAAGTCGCCCTCCTTACTCTTGCATTTCCAACACATTTTATCACCTGTTTTATAAATTTTATCCAATTTTACCGGCGTCATGTACCATCTGTACATCATCTTATACATGTTCTCCTTGAGTGTTGTACATGCCGTGAAGTTCATACCTTTACACCATAAAGCCTTCCATTTGTCAAATTCTATATTATAACCCAAGTCCACTGCCCACTTCACCATCACCTCCTTCACTTCCTCATCTTTGGTGTCCCACTCAAGTAACTGGTTATACATTTTTGATAATAATTTTGTTCTTCCTTCTATTATTTCAATCTGAAATCTAGATTTCTTCTCATTTATCCCAATCTTTTTATCTTCCGTCCACATGGAGTTAATTTGGTGATATTGAATCCAGCCAGTCAACTTGTTTTTTATTTCTTCATATGGTCTGATTCTCCACCCGGATTCATTTCTAACTAATAGATCTTCATATGTCCATCTTTCCCCTTCAGTGTTTATTTTCTTTTTTGTCAGTATATCGATTGGTGATAACCACCAGGGGGTTTTCTGTTCCAATAATTTTTTATTCCTTTCCCACACTTCTAACAGTGGCCCTCTAATAATATGGTTAGAAAAATCTTTATGTTTCTTTCCATTATCCTGCCACAGATAGTCATGCCATCCAAATCTTAAGTTAAAACCCTCTAGATCTAACAAATCTTTATTTTTAATGACAATCCATTCTTTTACCCAACAAAGGCATGCTGCTTCATAATATAACTGTAAATTTGGGACAGCAAATCCCCCCCTGTCTTTTTGGTCTGTGAGCAATTTGAATTTAATCCTTGGTCTTTTTCCTTGCCAAATAAATTTAGAAAGTAGTCTCTGCCAATCTTTAAATAGTGAAACTCCCCTAATTATCGGTAAATTTTGGAATAAAAAGAGTAATTTTGGTAATAGATTCATTTTGATCGCAGCCATTCTCCCCAACCAAGAGAGGTGTATTCTGTTCCAAGTATCCAAGTCCTTTGTTATTTCTTTCCATGTGTTCTTGTAGTTATTTTCAATCAGATTTATGTTCTGCCTCTAGGTCCCAGCTCACAGAGGGCTGCCTCTAGGTCCCAGCTCACAGAGGACCAACGCTAGTCAGTAATAACGTACAAAAGTCTTTATTGACGATTAGTTTCCACTTCCAAACCGCAGCATGCAGCTCTACGTCTAGAAGCTAGACCGGTGAAGCTCCATCTGAGTCTCCGCCCCCTGTACACCAGTTTAAGACTCTAGCCTTACTCCACCTCTTCCATTGCTCTTTCCTCCTCTGGGTCCTTCTGCCCCCTGGGGTTTCCTCCTTTCTGGACTCTTCTGACGCTGACCCCCCTGATTCTTGCCCCTCCTTTCGGCGGGCTTTAGGACCTGGCTCCCTATCCGGGCTATCTGCTGTGCCGCTCGCCTGTACATTTGAACTTGGCGCGCGCGCCCAGCCGGCAACCTTCCTCTCGACCGTTTCCCCGCTCTCCGATGGAGGCGTAGTCAATCCTGACTCATCTCCTCTCGCTGGTGGTGGGAACACTGGTCCCGATGCCTGGGATTCCTCCCCCCCACTGCGCTCTGGTGGGGAAGCTGGTCCTGATTTCCAACTGCTGCTCTGGGAGTCCCCGCTGGCCCCTTCCTTCTGAGGTGTCCCCCTTGGCACCCCCCTTGCCCTGGCCATCGGCGCTCCCTTCTGCGAGTCTTCCGATTCGCTGGACAGACTCCCGGAATCCCTCGGGCCACTGTCACCCCCTACACTGCCCTCGGATTCCTCCCCCTCGCTCTCCATTTCCTCCCTCTCCTGTGCCTCTGCTCCTGAGCCCCTGACAACCAGATTCCGAGATATTTTACTTTTTTGGCAATTTTAATCCCTGTTTGAGTTTCAAGATCATTTTTTGTCTTTTCTTCCAGATTTTTGGTCATTATTTTGGTTTTTGCTCTGTTCAATTTAAAACCGGATAGTTTTCCAAATTCCTCTAGTAGTCCCACTACTTTACCAACACTCTTTTTTGGGTCTTCCAGCGACAACATAAGATCATCAGCATATGATTTCAATTTGTGTTCTTTCACTCCTATTTTTATACCCCGAATATCTTGAGTTTTCCTTATCTTATTTGTAATTATCTCTAGCACCATAATGAACAGTAACGGGGACAGAGGGCACCCCGTCGGGTACCTTTCGCTATCTTTAACGGATCTGTCAAATTGTTATTTATGATTAGTCTAGCACTTTGTTGTGTATAAATCGCTTTAATTCCTTCCAGGAATGTGCCCTCTATCCCCGACCTTTCCAAACATTTTATCATGAAAACCCAAGACACATTATCAAATGCCTTTTCGGCGTCAACGAACATTAAAACTGCTGGAATTTCATTATGACATTCTAGATATTCAATGATGTCTATTGTATGTCTTATGTTGTCTTTAATTTGTCTATTGGGTAGAAAACCGGCCTGGTCAGTATGGATGAGATTACTCAGACACTTTTTAAGTCGGTGTGCCATTATATCGGCAAAGATCTTATAATCATTATTCAGTAATGAGATCGGTCTGTAGTTCTTGATGTTAAGTTTGTCTGAATCTGGTTTCGGAATCAACGTGATGTATGCTTCTTTCCAAGATATTGGTGTTTTTCCTCCTCTTAAAATCTCATTCATTACATCACATAATACCGGTGTTATATATTCTTCTAGGGTCTTGTAATACTTAGCAGATAACCCGTCTGGGCCTGGGGCTTTCCCCAGTTTCATCCTCTTAATTGCCTCTCTAATTTCCTCTACTTTTATAGGTTTATTTAAATCGTTTCTTTCCTCTTCTGATATGTTATTTGGGCTGTTTTCTTCTAAATATTTTTCTATACTTGTTAAGTCTTCTTCCTCTATTTTATATAACTTTTCATAGAATTTAAGGAAGTTCTTTTTTATTTCGTTGGGGTCCTCTAGCACTTGCTCTTCCACTTTTATTTTGTTGATAAGACTGAGTTTTCTCCTTTTTCTCAATTGCCACGCCAGGAACCTTCCAGTTTTGTTTGCAGATTCAAAAAACTTTTGTTTCATTAACTTGATTCCCCATTCCACTTCTTGATTTATTAATATTGAGTATTGTGTTTGGAGCATCTTATATTCTTGTTTATAACCATTGTTGTTCGAATTTTTTATCATGTTTTTCTCACATATTCTCATTTTATTAATTACTTCTTCTTTTTTCTGTTCTTTGGCCTTTTTTCTTTGAATATTTTGCTGTATCAGGAGGCCTCTTAACACTGCCTTGCTAGCGTCCCACACTACATCTATGTCTGTCCCTTTATTCATATTTAGGTCAAAATAGTCTTTTATAGTAGTTTTTGCTTTTTCAATCACTTCTTCTGTTTCAAATAAGTAGTCATTCATTCTCCATCTGTATAGCCCCTGGGTGTTCCACTTTAGTTGTAGTGTTATTGGGTTATGGTCCGACAGAGTTCTGGGTTGGATCTCACAATTCACCACTCTTGTTGTTAATTCTCTTGAGATCCAGATCTGATCCAACCTACTCCAGCTCTGGTGTGGTTCAGAGAAGTGGGTGAATTGTTTTGTCGTAGGGTTTTTGTATCTCCATATATCTATTAGATCTAAATTTTCCTCAAGGTCATTGAAGGATTTTGGTAATTTCCCTTGGTTTAACTTCCTTTTTCTTACACTTCTATCTAGTTCTGGTGTCGGTACTCCATTTAAATCTCCAAGTAAGACCAATTTGTTGTTATCTAAGTCTAATAAGATTTGCTCCAATTTTTTAAAAAACTCCAGTCTATTTGAGTTTGGGGCATAAACTGTAACCACATTTATTTTTTCTCCCTGGTATTTAATTTGTACTCCTAGGATTCTTCCTTCCTCATCCTTACATATTTGCTTGGGTTCTAATTTTTCTTTCACATAAATTGCTACCCCTCTTTTCTTTTTTGAGTCTGAGTTGATAAATTCTATTCCAAGCTTCTTATTTATTAAAATATGCTTGTGTTTTTTGGCAACATGAGTTTCTTGGCAACAAATGACATCAATATTTTTTTTCTTTATAATTTTTTCAAATTTATTCCTCTTGGACTTATTGTTAAAGCCATTCACATTCCACAATATAAACTTAATGGTCATTTCAAGTTATGACTAAGTACACTTTATCCTACTTTCTGATTTAAAGTCTGGTGCTTCCCTTTCTGTTGAACTCTCTGTCTTCTCCCTCCTCCTCTTCCTCCGATCTAAAATCCTCCGTTTCCTCCTCTGACTCCCCCCCTCCTCGACTCCACCCCCTCCACTCCCCCCTGTGACCAAGTCGCCTCCTCGCTGTCCTACTTCTTCTTTACCCAGGTCTTTCTCGTATCTTCTCACGAACTTTTCTGCTTCATGAATATCTGTCAGCTTGAATTTTTTATTTTTATGATAGAAAGAAACCCCCTCTGGAAATTCCCATTTGTATTGTATTGCGTTCCTCTTCCAAACACTTGTTAACTGTCTGTATCCTTCCCTTTTGCGCAGGATCCTAATTGGAATTTCTTTAAAGATGGTGATTGGACGGTCTCCAATCATCAACTTTCTTTTAAAACTATTTCTTAATATTATATTTTTCATTTCAATGGAGTTGAATATTACTAAACAGTCTCCGGGGATTCTTTTGGACTTAAATTGTTGTGGTTTTCCTCTTATTCTAAACGCGTTCTCTATTGTATATGCTATTTGTTCTTCTTTCATCTCCAACCATTTTGCAAGTTCCTGAACTATTTTTCCTCTTATGTTTTCATTTGCTTCTTCGGCGATCCCTTTAAATTTTAAATTAAGATTTTTTTGACGCATTTCTGTCATAGCTAAATTGTCCAATAATTGGTCTTGTGTTTTATTTAATTTTTTTATTTCTTCCTTCAGCTTTTCTGTTTCCTTCTTTTGGTCCCTCAAATCTTTTTGTGTTTTTTTTATTGGAGTTTTCAATTATTTTTGATTTAACTGTCAAATCTTGTATCTTTTTCGAGAGTTCGCCTACAGCACTTTCTATTTTCCTATCAATTTGCTCCTGTATTTCTCCTAGTTTGTTTTCCATGTGTGTTTCCCTTTGCTTAAATTCCTCTTTAATCTTAAACCACAAAAAGTCTAAGTCTTTAATTTCCTCTTGTCGAGATGCTTTTCTTTCTCCCGGGGTCCCTCCAGCTTTTTTACCATTTTCGCCCGACATCCTGTGGTTTATATTTCTCTCCCCTAGAGGGCTCACAATCTGTTTTCCCCCCTTTTTATGTTTTCCAAACCATAAACACCTTAAACTGTATTAGTTTAAAACTCTTGCCCTCCTGACCTCCTATCCTCTTTTGTTTTCTTAATATCAAGGGGGCTTCCAATACCTTATTTCAGTTTACTTACATCAATTATTCACACAATATTAACCAGTCCCACTTATATTTCCAGAAACTTTTTGTTGTTAAATATTTGCTTTGTATTAGTATATTAGTATAATTGTTTCAGAGACAGAGGGGGGATGAGCAAAAAATAAGAAAGCGTAAACAAAAATCGGTGTCTTTCTGTTATATTCCAGGGGGAAAAAAGAAGAAGTTGTATAGTCTCTATATATTCAGTAGTTTCAGCCACTTGTATAATCCTGTAATTTTCAGCCACTTATTTATTTAGTCCAGTTCGCGGGGGCTGTGCAAAGTTTTATTGCACTCTGGGGGCTGTGCGAAGTTTCATTGCACTCTGGAATTTCCAGTTCCAAATTCCAATGCGTCTCTTTGTTCGGTCTTGGTGAGGTGTAGTTATATCCAGGAAACCACACTGGGTGCCTCAGATGTTAGCTGTTATCCCATTGGTTGTGTTTTCAGGAGATAAGGGATCATCCTAAATTAAATGTTATGATTCCGATGATTTAGAGTTCCTCCAAAAATTGGTGAGTAGAAAATAGGTTGGATAAGTTGTTAGTTATGTTATTAAAATAAAGAGGAAAGAGAAACAGACAGTAAAACAGAGTTGGAGGGGAGGGAGGAGGGAGAGAGGGGGCAGGAGAGGGGAAGGAAAAAAATATAGAGTAACCAATTTATTTTTTGACTTAACGCAAAAATGTAAATGTCATAAATGGTATAACAGAACGTGGGATAGAAGGGGGGACCAGGGGAGGGGAAAAGAATGATAATCACGAACTTATGAGCATGGTATATGTACAGTTTTGACAGAGGTAGGCTGGAGGAATATATTTTAGCTTCGTATGGTTTTTAGTTTCAGTCGTAGAGGCCTTGAGCAAACCTCCAGCGTGTCCACGAGAGCCAACAAGTTAGGGAGAGTTCTTTTTATTAATATTTCCGACGGTTTTCTCGAGCCGTTTTTTCTGTGCCCTTCTACATAGAGTTCCATAGGCAGCTCTTCTCTCCTGATCTGCAAAGCTCCATTTCAAACTGCTCTGCAGCCGTCCGTTATTTACTCTCTCTTTTTAGATTTTAGATTTAAGCCGCTCCTCTCCAAAGAGGCTGGCTGTCCAGGGTTGAGGAATGTTTCAAATTTTTACGTTCGTTACATTAGAAGTCCAAGACAGTTACTTAGTAACTCACACAGTCGGGCGGAAAGAAAAAAAACTTCCTGTCGACGCTGGAGACATTTTCTAATAGGCGCACAACACAAGATCCAGGTGTGCACGGACCATAAGAACCTGGAATATTGGAGGACTGCACGAGTCCTCAACCAAAGACAGGTGCGATGGGCACAGGAGTTTTCCAAGTTCTTTTTTTGAAATTCGCTACGTGCCGGGGAAGGAAAACATCAGAGCAGACGCCCTCTCCCGGAAACCGGAGTACTTGGAAGGAGAGGGAGTGCCGGAACTACCACATGTGATACCGGAGGACCGATGAGTAGTGGTAGAGTGACGAGAACTAGCCGGGTTGACAAGGAATGACGAGTACGCCCAAACAAAAATCAGGGAGATCAGAGACGCAGAAGAAAATCAGGGGGGTTTTGAGGAAAAGGAAGGGGCACTGTACTATAGGGGAGCATTGTACATACCAGAAGGGGACTTGAGGAGAAGAGTACTCAAACAACTACATGACAACCCCACGGTGGGGCATTTTGGTCAACACAAAACCATGTTGCTTGTCACCAGGCAGTTCTGGTGGCCAAGGGTGAGGGAAGATGTGCGGGAATACGTACGGGGGTGCGAACGCTGCCAGCGGGTAAAAGGGGAGAAGGCAGCACCCGCAGGGTTACTGGAACCCTTACCCACCCCGGAAAGACCATGGGAGGTGGTATCCATAGATTTTATGACCGATTTACCCAAGTCCAGGGGGAAAACAGCAGTCATGGTGGTAGTTGACTTGTTGACCAAAATGTGCCATTTCATTGCTTGCTCGCATGCAGTGACGGCAGAGGAAACAGCTAGGCTGTTTGTAGATCACGTCTTCAGGTTGCATGGCGCCCCCTTGAGGGTTTTGTCCAGAGAGGCAATTTACTTCCAGATTCTGGAGGAAGCTCGTGATCCTGCTGGACGTCGAGGTGAGCTGCT
Source organism: Podarcis melisellensis (assembly GCF_964234715.1). Classification (NCBI taxonomy): domain Eukaryota; kingdom Metazoa; phylum Chordata; class Lepidosauria; order Squamata; family Lacertidae; genus Podarcis; species Podarcis melisellensis. Next base: position 22,165,887 of record NC_138535.1, read on the forward strand.
CGACGGCCAGACACCCGGAGACCAACGGACAAGCAGAAAGAGCTAATAGCATACTCCAACAGTACCTACGCTGCTACGTCAACGAAAGGGAGAACGATTGGGTGGAAAAACTAGCGCTGGCCGAATTTGCATACAATAACGCTGAACATGTGTCCACGGGGATGAGTCCGTTCATGGCCAATTACGCGTGCCACCCCAGGGCCTTCCCAGGGGAGGGGGAGGGGAGGGGGAGTGTGCCGGCGGCCGAGCAGTTTGTGGAAGAAATGGAGGCTTTACACCAACAACTTAAGGTTAACCTGGAGAGGGCGAAGGAAGCGTACAAGAGGCAGGCAGACAAGCACCACAGAGAAGGGGAGAGAATAAGGGTTGGGGACCGGGTGTGGTTGTCAACCCAAGGGCTACCGTTCAAAGGGGGTTGTAAGAAATTACGGCCAAGGCGACTGGAACCTTTCGAGGTAACACAACAGGTGAATCCTGTGGCCTTTAGACTCAACTTGCCCACCAACATGAAACTGCACCCGGTGTTCCACAGGTCATTACTCTCACCGTACCGGGAAGGGAGGGAATTTCTGGGGCGAGAAAGAGAAATCCCCATGCACCCACAGGTGGAGGAAAGGGAACTCAGTGGTCAAGCCGCGGAAATTCTCGATTCAAGGTGGAGAGGGAGACGGGTGGAATATTTGGTGTCTTGGGAGGGGGAGCCCGAGTCGGAAAACACTTGGGTTCCTGCAGAAGAGATCAAGGATGAGTATCTGCAGGAGGAGTTTCATCGCAGGTTCCCAAGGAAGCCGAAACCACTAGGGAGGTTCTGGGAGGAGCAATTTGGCACCACGGATGATGAAGAAGAGTTTATGGGATTTCCAGCCTCCGAAGATGAGGAAGGGGGGGTATCCGAGGGAGAGGAATCCGACTGGGGAGATTGGGCAGCGGAAAGAGACAGCAGCAGGTGGAGAGCGGTGTTTGAATCATCTGAGGAAGGGGATAGTTCCTTCCAGGGATTCCCCGCATCACCGTCCAAGGAACGGACGGGGGGAGAGGAGGGCCCTGGGGGGGAGGTGGATGTCAGGGAAATGCCATCGGAGCCAAGAGGAGAGGTAAGGCTCCCCAATGATGCCGGAGAGGGAACTAGCAAGGAGAGAGGGAGAGCTTCCGCTGGGGAAGGAAATCAAGGTGACACCAGGAAGAAAGGGGAGGCTGAGAGTACTTCGGAGGGAAGGCTCCGAGACTCTTCCAGTGAGATCAGCGGGGAGAGCACGGTGTTGGAATTCTGCCTGGGTCAGAGGAATGTGCCACAGCGTAGGCACCGGCAGATATTCCTTGTCGACCTCCCTGCTGCGCCACTCTGCTGATAAGCAGGCGAGGTCTCGGCGATTCATCTCAGATGTGTGAGAGGAACACACCGTTCTTCCTCTCTCCCCTTTGGTGTCTCCCAGGGAGGGGAAAGATTCAGACAGAAATCTACTTACATCCTTTATTTCTGTCTCTTTACATCAGTACAGAGAAACATGTCTGCACTCCACAGCAGTAAGAATAAACTCCACCCATGCACTTCCAGTACGGGTCATCTGACACACACACTGAGCTAACATCCGGTGCTCAGTACAGAATGGACTGCCCCTTTGTTCCCATGGCAACAGTCACAAACATCCTGTTTGGCTTTCCAGCCACAAGCAGCTGACTGAGCTGCTAGAGCCTTTGCTTGCTGCAGCTTTGGTGCTTTATGGTAACATACTCCCCCTAAAGTATCAATGCGTGCTGCGAGCAAAGCGTCATCCAGAGAAGAAAACAAACAGTTGTTATACTTATAACATTCCCCTGTTTTTTCAGTTCCACCCTTGGAACTACCCACCACTGGTTTTACCAATGTACCTCTCTGGTTGTGTGACTTCCAAGGAATGAGTGCTTCTGCATTACCTTGGTTAACAACTTTCTGTTGTGCCTTTGTCTCTGACTCAGACACAGCTTCAATTTGTCCTTGGTCGTTTACAACAGCAACACATGCAATAGCTAGGTTGGCAAATTCCTTTGAATACCTCTTGGGTGGTACACCCTTCGTTGCTCTCTCAGACCTACGTAAGAGTTGCTGCTCTTCTTTGCTTTCTGGTTCAACCTTTGAACTCTCTGGAGAACCAGTACTAAGCTTAATCAGTGGTTCATCCTCCTCTTCTGAGGGTCTTGCCATTATGTGAGATTTCCTCTCAATGACTGTGTCAACTGAGCTCCCTGAGCTATCGCTGTCATCATCAGTACTACTGAACTCAATAAGATCAAACTCATCATCATCATCAGAATCATCTGCAGTGAGAAATATGTGATCAATCACTCTCTCCTGTTCAGGAGCACTCTCTAGAAATTTTGTGAGAATCACCTGACCAGATTCAGACAAAATTACTCTGTAGAGACCCTTTTCATAACCCACAAAAATGCCTCTGGCATTCTTTACCCCACCTGGAGTTTCTGTTCTCACATGAGACCCAAAAACCTTGAAATGGGCAACTGAAGGTTTTCTATGGAACAGTTTCTCAAACGGAGAACATCCCAACTCTTTTGAAACCTTTCTCAACCACGGGTGCAGAATGCCGCAGCGAGACTCCTTACGGGGTCTTCGCTTAGAGATCACATTCATCCGGTGCTATACCAGCTGCACTGGCTCCCGGTGGAGTACAGGATCAGGTTTAAGGTGCTGGTTTTAACCTTCAAAGCCCTATACGGCCTAGGGCCCTCGTACCTACGGGACCGCCTCTCCTGGTATGCCCCACAGAGGAACTTACGGTCTTCAAACAAAAACACCTTGAAGGTCCCAGGCCACAGAGAGGTTAGGCTGGCCTCAACTAGAGCCAGGGCCTTTTCGGCTGCGGCTCCAACCTGGTGGAATGCTCTGTCACAAGAGACAAGGGCCCTGCAGGACTTGACATCTTTCCGTAGGGCCTGCAAGACAGAGCTGTTCCGCCAGGCCTTTGGTTAGGGCGCAGCCTGACGCCCTCCTTTGGCAACCTTTACAAAACTTTATGGCTGCCATCAATCTTGATTTTAATTAATTTTTATAATGTTTTTATAATGTCGCACTATTTTGGTGTTGTTAGCCGCCCTGAGCCCGGCTTCGGCTGGGGAGGGCGGGATATAAATAAAATTTATTATTATTATTATTATTATTATTATTATTATTATTATTATTATTATTATTATAACAAAATGACATTAGCGACTCCGCCCAGAATTCATTTGGCAGATGCGAACTAAGCAATTGCGCATGCATTCCCTTTTGCAATTCTTTGTTCACCCTAACACAGACACATCTTTTCCAAGATTCTTCGGAACTAGCAATTTTGTGTCTTATCCCTTTCTTCTTCAGGAACCTCTGGAAATCCTGTGAAAGAAAAATTGGCATCTTATCTGTGCAAAGACAATCTATGTCAGCATCATGCATATTTTTAACTTTGTCACAAAACTCTTTAAACCTTTCTAAGGCTTCTTTAGGTCTCTTCAAAACATAAATCCAGACATAATTTGTGAAAGAATCCACACACACAAGGTAATATTTTGCATTGCCTCTAGATGGTGCTAGAGGACCAATCACATCAGCATACACCCGCTGAAATTCTCTGTCGACCCTCGAGGTCACCTTCTTGGTGTTCTTCTTGGTCAGACCTGCAAAAGAGATCATGTTAGAATCACAAGAATTACATTCCATGTAATCACTTTGATCAAAAGTCAACAAATATAGTCCATCTTTCTCTTTGGCAGAAAGATACAACTCTCCATCTTTGTAGATCTCGCAGTTCTCATCATCATAGGACAGTTTTAGTCCCTTCTTGGCAATCTGCGAAACGCTGAGCAGATTGAACTTCAACTCTGGAACCAAGTAAACATCGCTTATAGTCAAGTTCAGACTTTCAAGGTACACAGTTCCAATCCCCGTCGCTTCCAACTTCTGACCGTTGGCTTGTTGCACAGCGAAGCTTTGCTTCTTAAACGTCGAAAATAGCTGTCTGTTCGGGGACATATGAACCGTGGCGCCCGTGTCTATGACAAAAGCGTTCTCCACTTTTGGCGTGGTTCCTTTCGACATCAAAGCCTTTGCAGTCTTTGCCTTTGGGATGGTATTACCTTTGCCTGACGCCTCAGACTTTGTAGAGCTCGCCTTGGCTCCTTTGTGCTGACGTGGCTTCTTGCAGTACCGCTGAAGATGCCCAGTCTGGCCACAATTGTAACATCGGACAACGTTTAAAGCTACAGCATTTTCTCCAGTAGCAACAGCAGTGGGGGCGTTAGAACTCCGTTCTTCCCTCCCCCTGTCCTTGACCTCCAGGGCAGCAAGTCTGTAATGTTCATTCAGAACCACAGCAAAGACCCTCTCCGAAGTTAACTGCGCCGCCGGTAGCGAACCAAGCTGACTGGCAACGGATTTGTAAGTCCGATTCAGGCTGTTTATCACCATGAAGCAAAACACTTCCTCCTGCAGACGGAAATTACGTTCCACCATCTGTTGACGCAGATATTTCATTTCCGTCAGGTGCGCTTGAACATCTCCATCAGGCGCAAGCCTCAGATTGGTCAGCTTCTCAAAATACAGCAACGCTGAAGAACCTGCATCTCTCTGATGTGTCCTTCTCAGCGTGTCCCAAACCTCTTTCGCGTGCTCTAAATCCTGAATATGCACAAGCTGCGAGTCTGACACACACAGAATTATAGCCGTTCTGGCCTTCACATTCTGTGACTCCCAAGCACGTGTTGGTGCTGCAGGGATGGGGTTCTCAATCACCTGAAACAGTCTCTGATTCTGCAACAGGGCCTTCATCTTAATAGACCAAGATGCATAATTGTCATTGGTCAGGAGGGGTGGAGAAGGCAAGCCTCCGCCCTTCTTAGCATCCATTTTTGAGTCCTTGCATTAACTCTCAAACACAAGCCTCTAAAATCCAAAAGCTTGTTTGTTTGCACTCTTGTGCACCTGGCAGCTCTTAACGCTAGGTGCTTTGGAAAGTCCCTTTCCAAAGGGACTTCATGAGAGCCTAGTCACAACAAACTTTGTTTTTGCCTCTCTGAGGCATAGCCTGACTGTCCAGCCCTCTCGAGTAACTTTCCACTTGACTGGCGGGCGTTGCTTAGCAACAGTGCATTTCTTCCCTTGTACAGGAAACCACAAGAATCTCTGGAATGCAAGCCTCTTCCCACTCGGAGCTGTTTTTCCTAAACGCTGCTCCCCGTGAAGCAGAGAATAACTCAATCTGCGTTCACTCTTTTAAGCCCGAAAATCTCATACCTTGGGCTCCGTGGCTTTGGCTGTCAGCTTCTTCTGGTCAGCTTCTGGCTGCAGAGGATCAGCTTTCTCACCTCAGGCTTCCATGGAGTGATGAAAACAGCAGCTCTGCTACTCTTTTTGCAGACTTCCATGGATCGAGGAAACCAGCAACCGGCATCTGCTACCACTGTTGGAATTCTGCCTGGGTCAGAGGAATGTGCCACAACGTAGGCACCGGCAGATATTCCTTGTCGACCTCCCCGCTGCGCCACTCTGCTGATAAGCAGGCGAGGTCTCGGCGATTCATCTCAGATGTGTGAGAGGAACACACCGTTCTTCCTCTCTCCCCTTTGGTGTCCCCCAGGGAGGGGAAAGATTCAGACAGAAATCTATTTACATCCTTTATTTCTGTCTCTTTACATCAGTACAGAGAAACATGTCTGCACTCCACAGCAGTAAGAATAAACTCCACCCATGTACTTCCAGTACGGGTCATCTGACACACACACTGAGCTAACATCCGGTGCTCAGTACAGAATGGACTGCCCCTTTGTTCCCATGGCAACAGTCACAAACATCCTGTTTGGCTTTGCAGCCACAAGCAGCTGACTGAGCTGCTAGAGCCTTTGCTTGCTGCAGCTTTGGTGCTTTATGGTAACACAGAGGACCTCCGCTTGGCACGCCTACGCTGCGCAGAAAGCTTCCGCGCAGAGACTAGGCGGACTTGGAGTCAAGGAATTTTTATGTTGGAAGAAATTCAGGAAACGCCCACTGACGGATTCTGCCAGTGACTGAGACAGTCGCGTTGTAAGGGCTGTCAAGCCAGGGAAAGGTTTAGCCATACAACCAGCTTGGAGCAGTTTGTGGCTTACGCACAAGCAACCCCGATTCCCATTACAATAAGGTATGGGGAAAATACAAAAGATATTTGGAACAGAAAACCCCAAGATGGAACTCTCCACTAGAAGCAATCGCTGTTAAAAAAAGGAACAACATCAAAGAGAACTGGATAACGTATAACACAATATTAAGGGGGGAGGAGGAGGGTCAACTAATATTGATAAGTTATGAGAAAATATAAGATCACTTCTCTAGTTGGCTAGATTACGTCCAGGTGAATGAAGTGTTCAGACAGGATAAGCAGATAGGTTTTGAAAAGGAGCCTTCAAGATTTGATAGAGAACTACTGAATAGTAAAACCAAAATAATCGCAAAAATCTATAGACTTCTTTTAGACTACGAAGTAATGGATGAGGAGGTTAAGGCTTCAATGATAAAGTGGGCCCAAGATGTGGGCCGTCCAATTATGCTAAAAGATGGGGAAAACTGATGGAATGTAAATTTCAAATTTACAGCCAGCTATAATATAAGAGAGAACATGATGAAAATGCCTCCTTCCAGATAGAGAGCCAGAATCAGAGAATCAGAATCAGAGTCAGAACCAGATCTTCGGTAAAGATGTGGTCTGGTCTTAGCGCAACTGCTCCTCCCACCCGCGATAACAGAGATTGGGTGTTCCAATACATCCCCCCGTAGGGAACCTGCCCCAGCCATTCTGTTGGCTGAGGCCCCCTCCCAGGCAGCCCTGACCCTTCCCCTTAAAAAGCAAAATACAAACTATACAAATACAAAATACAAATAATCCCCGCCCCAACTAAACATTTGTCCCACCCCAGAAAGAAAATAACAACAACAACAACAAACCACCGTTTGTGGTGCAACAGAGACACAGCCAGAGACAGAGCGAGACCCTGAATCAGTGCCATAACCAAGCCCTCATTCAGAACCAGAGCCTGAAAAAGAGCCACAGCCCGAACCAGAGCAACAGCCACAGCCACAGCCTAGAGCCACAGCCTGAGTCTACAACAGTACTTGATACAGTGCCGGAGCTGGAGCCAGAGCCAGAGACACAGCCAGAGCCAGAGCAAAACCCTAATTCAGAACCAGAGCCTGAAAAAGAGCCAGACCCTGAAATATAGCTGGGTCAGAGGCAGAGGAAGAGCCATCATGAGACCCTGAATCAGAGTCAGAACCAGATCTTCATTCAGAACCAGACCCTGAAAGAGAGCCAGAGCCACAGCCAGAGCCACAGACGGAGCCTAGAGCCACAGCCGAGATCCACAGCCTGAGTCTGAAATAGTGCTTGATAGAGTGCTGGATCCTGAAACAGAGACACTGTCTGAAACTGAGCCTGACGCTTAAACGTAGCCAGGGGCAGAGGTTCAGCAACTTCTACCGGAAGTTCATCAGGAACTTCGCCCACTTGACAGCGCCTATCACAGATTGTCTCAGTAGCAAAAAGAAGTTCGTCTGGACAGAAAGTGCCCAGCAATCCTTCGAAAGGCTGAAGAAGGCGTTCGCTTCGGAAGAGCAGCTCATGCACGTGGATCTGCAGAAGCCAATGAGGCTGGAGACCGACGCGTCAGACCGGGCCATCGGAGCGGTACTGTTACAGCCGGGGCCCCAGCAGAGCTGGAGGCCGTGCGCCTTTTTCTCGAGGAAGCTGAGCAAGTCGGAGCAAAACTACACGGTGTATGACCGCAAACTGCTTGCAATTTATGCAGCATTTTGACGATGGAGACATCTGCTAATAGGGGCGCAGCACGAGATCCAGGTGTGTACGGATCACAAGAACTTGGAATACTGGAGGACTGCGCGAGTACTCAACCAGAGACAGATTCGATGGGCACAGGAGTTCTCCAAGTTTTTCTTCGAGATCCGGTACGTGCCGGGGGAGGAGAACGTAAGAGCAGATGCTCTCTCCCGGAAGCCGGAGTACATGGAAGGAGAGAGACCGCCGGAAGTCAGACACGTGTTCCCCGAGAACCGATGGGTGTGGGTTGGGAAACGAGAACTAGCCGGGCTTACTAGAAACGACGAATTCGCTCAAACAAAAATCAGGGAACTCTGGAACGGAAGGGAAAACCAGGGAGGGTTTGAGGAAAAGGAAGGGGTACTGTACTACAAGGGAGCGCTGTACGTACCGGGGGAGACCTTGAGGGGAAGGGTACTCAAACAACTCCACCACAACCCAACCGCGGGACATTTTGGTCAACACAAAACCATGTTGCTTGTCACCAGGCAGTTCTGGTGGCCAAGGGTAAGGGAAGATGTACGGGAATATGTACGGGGGTGCGACCGCTGCCAGAGGGCAAAGGGGGAGAGGGCTGCACCCGCAGGGTTACTGTAACTCTTACCCACGCCGGGAAGACCCTGGGAGGTGGTATCAATAGATTTTATGACAGATTTGCCCAAATCAAGGGGGAAGACAGCAGTCATGGTAGTAGTCGATCTGCTAACAAAAATGTGCCATTTCATAGCTTGCTCGCATGCGGTAACGGCAGAGGAAACAGCCAGGTTGTTTGTAGATCACATCTTCAGACTGCATGGGGCTCCCTCGAGGGTCATCTCGGATCGCGGGAAACAATTTACTTCCCGGTTCTGGAGGAAGCTCATGGGCTTGCTACAGGTCGAGGTGGGCTTCCACGGGAATGAGCCTGTTCATGGCCAATTATGGGTGTCACCCCAGGGCCTTCCCGGGGAGGGGGGAGGAAGGGGGGAGCGTACCTGCGGCAGAGCAGTTTGTGGAAGAAATGGAGGCCTTGCACCAGCAACTTAAGATGAACTTGGAACGGGCCAAGGAAATTTACAAGAGGCAGGTAGACAAGCACCGTCGGGAAGGGGAGACCATAAGGGTGGGAGACCGGGTGTGGTTGTCAACCCAAGGGTTACCCTTTTAGGGGGGGTGTAAGAAGTTGCAGCCAAGGCGGCTGGGACGTTTTGAGGTAACACAGCAGGTGAACCCCGTGGCATTCAAGCTCAAGTTGCCTGACAGCATGAAAATACACCCGGTGTTCCATAGGTCCCTACTCTCACCGTACAGGGACGGGCGGGAATTCCCGGGGCGAGAGGGAGAAGTCACCACACACCCGCAGGTAGAGGAGAGGGAACACCACAACCAAGCCACGGAAATACTCGATTCAAGATGGTGAGGGCGCCAGGTGGAGTACTTGGTAGCTTGGGAGGGAGAACCCGAGTCAGAAAACACGTGGGTTCCAGCGGAGGCTATCAATGATGGGTATCTTGCGGAGGAGTTCCACAGCCTGTTCCCAGATAAACCTAAACCACTAGCGAGATTCTGGGAGGAGCAATTTGGAACCACAGATGATGAAGAGGATTTTGTGGGTTTTCCTGCCTCCGAAGAGGAGGGAGGAGAGGCGTCAGAGGAATCGGACTGGGAGGGCCACCCGGCGGGAAGAGATCGGAGCGGGTGGGAAGCGGAGTTTGAATCATCAGGGGATGGCGACAGCTCCTTCCAGGGATTCCCCGCAACGTCGGCTGAGGAAAAGGACGTAGTTGGGTCAAAAGGTCCTGCCGGGGGTGGAGGGAGTCCTGGGGAGGGTGGATGTCAGTGAACTGACATCGGAGCCAGAAGTGGAGGCAGGGCTCCCAAGCGCAACCCCATATAACCATTAAACACAATATTAAGGGGGGAGGAGGAGGGTCAACTAATATTGATAAGTTATGAGAAAATAAAAGATAACTTTTCTAGTAGGCTAGATTACTTCCAGGTGAATGAAGTGTTCAGACAGGATAAGCAGATAGGTTTTGAAAAGGAGCCTTCAAGATTTGAAAGAGAACTACTGAATAGTAAAACCAAAATAATCGCAAGAATGTATAGACTTCTTTTAGACTACGAAGTAATCTAAGAGCAGAGTCAGAGTGAGACCATGAGCCAGAGCCAGAGCCAGAGCCAGAGCCAGAGCCAGAGCCAGAGCCTGATACAGAATCAGAATCAGAATCAGGGCCAGGGCCAGATACAGGGCTTGATACAGGGCCAGGGCCAGATACAGGGCTTGATACAGGGCCGGAGCGCAAAACATAGCTGCAGCCACAGCCTAGAGCCACAGCCTGAGTCTGCAACAGTACTTGATACAGTGCCGGAGCTGGAGCTGGAGCCAGAGCCAGAGACACAGCCAGAGCCAGAACAAAACCCTAATTCAGAACCAGAGCCTGAAAGAGAGCCAGACCCTGAAACAGTGCTTGATAGAGTGCCAGAGCCTGAAACAGAGGCAGAGGCAGATACAGGGCTTGAAACAGCGTCGGAGACTGAGACAAAGCCTAATAAAGAGCAGAAGCCTGAGCCTGAGCCTGAGCCTGAAACAGTGCTTGATACAGTGCCAGAGCCTGAAACAGAACCAGAGCCACAGCTACAGCCATAGCGCCACAGCCTGAGTCTACAACAGTGGTTGATACAGCGCCAGAGCCTGAAACAGAGACACAGCCTGAAACAGAACCTGAGCCTGGTTATTAGCATGGCAATTAAAGCAGAGAGAGGCAGAAAGGCTTATAAATAGAGTTAAGTGCGAAGGAAAAATAATAAACAACCCTAAAGAAATAGAGAAACGATTTCTCGAATTCTTTAGAGAAGAAGGAAAGAAATGAAACAACAGAAGAAGTTAAACAACATTTAGAACAGAACTGTCTTCCGAAACTTACTAAAGAACAAAAAGAACTGTTGAATGCCCCTATTCAGTGGCGTAGCGTGGGGGTGCAGGGGGGGCCGGCCGCACCGGGCACAACACCTGGGGGTTAGGGTTAGGGGGCGCAAATCCACGGGTTAGGGGGCGCAAATTACTTGCCTTGCCCCGGGTGCTGACAACCCACGCTACGCCACTGCCCCTATTACATCGTACGAAATTTGAAACCACAGATGATGAAGAGGATTTTGTGGGTTTTCCTGCCTCCGAAGAGGAGGGAGGAGAGGCGTCAGAGGAATCGGACTGGGAGGGCCACCCCGCGGAAAGAGATCAGAGCGGGTGGGAAGCGGAGTTTGATTCCTCAGAGGACGGCGACAGCTCCTTCCGGGGATTCCCCGCATCGTCGGCTGAGGAAAAGGACGTAGTTGGGTCAAAAGGTCGGGCCGGGGGTGGAGGGGGTCCTGGGGGGGTGGATGTCAGTGAACTGACATCGGAGCCAGAAGTGGAGGCAGGGCTCCCAAGCGATGCCGGAGAAGGGACAAGCAGGGAGAGAGGGGACTCAGCAGCTGGGGAAGGAAATCAGTGTAACACCAGGGATAAAGGGGGGCGGATGGGGGAATCGGAGAGAGGGCTCCAGGACTCTTCGCTGGAGACCAGCGGGGAGAGCACAGGTCCTCCGCTATCCACACCCACCCTGCGCAGAAGACTTCCGCGCAGGGAAAGTAGGCGGAGACTTTGCGTCAAAGAACTTCTTTGCTGGAAGAAGTTCAAGAAACGCCCACTGACGGATTCTGCTAGCGACTGAACAGCCACGAAGTGAAGGGCTGTACAGCCAAGAAAGGTTTAACCAGGCTACCTAGCCAGGAGTGGTGGCATCTTACGCACGAGCAACCCCATATAACCATTACACACAATATTAAGGGGGGAGGAGGAGGGTCAACTAATATTGATAAGTACATCCCCCCGTAGGGAACCTGCCCCAGCCATTCTGTTGGCTGCGGACCCCTCCCAGGCAGCCCTGACCCTTTCCCCTTAAAAAGCAAAATACAAACTATACAATAACCTAAAGAAATAGTAAAAGAAAAACAAACCAAGAAACAATTATGCTAAACTTAAAATAATCCCCGCCCCAACTAAACATTTGTCCCACCCCAGAAAGAAAATAGCAACAACAACAACAACAACAACAACAACAACAAACCACCGTTTGAGGTGCAACTGAGACACAGCCAAAGACAGAGCGAGACCCTGAATCAGTGCCATAACCAAGCCCTCATTCACAACCAGAGCCTGAAAAAGAGCCACAGCCCGAACCAGAGCAACAGCCACAGCCTAGAGCCACAGCCTGAGTCTGCAACAGTACTTGATACAGTGCCAGAGCTGGAGCTGGAGCCAGAGCCAGAGACACAGCCAGAGCCAGAACAAAACCCAAATTCAGAACCAGAGCCTGAAAGAGAGCCAGAGGCAGAAACAGTGCTTGATAGAGTGCCAGAGCCTGAAACAGAGGCAGATACAGGGCTTGACACAGCGTCAGAGCCTGAAACAGAGAAACAGCGTGAAACAGAGACAAAGGCTGAGACACAGGCCGAGCCTGAAATAGAGCTAGAATAAGTGCTAGAGTCAAAGACTGAGACAAAGCCTAATAAAGAGCAGAAGCTTGAGGCTGAGCCTGAGCCTGAAACAGTGTTTGATACAGTGCCAGAGCCTGAAACAGAACCAGAGCCACCCCTACAGCCATAGCGCCACAGCCTGAGTCTGCAACAGTGGTTGATACAGCGCCGGAGCCTGAAACAGAGACACAGCCTGAAACAGAACCTGAGCCTGGTTATTAGCATGGCAATTAAAGAAGAGAGAGGCAGAAAGGCTTATAAATAGAGTTAAGTGTGAAGGCAAAATAATAAACAACCCTAGAGAAATAGAGAACTGTCTTCCGAAACTTACTAAAGAACAAAAAGAACTGTTGAATGCCCCTATCACATCGTACGAAATTCAAAGAGCAATTAAGGAAGCAAAGATAGGAAAGCCACCAGGGCCAGACGGCCTACCGGCAATATATTGTAAAAAATTGAGGACTTACTGTCTGACCCATTAAGAAGTATCTTAAAAGACGGAACCATGCCGGATTCTTGGAAAGACAGCCTTATTGCATTAATTCCAAAACAGGGAACGGACAATCTACTTATTAACAACTATAGGCCTATCGCACTTCTAAATAAAGATTATAAATTATATGCTAATATTTTAGCCGAAAGATCAAAAAAAGTCTTCCAGATGATGATACACAATGACCAAGCTGGCTTTTTGCCTGGGAGGCACATTTATAGCTGTGATGGCCTGGGAATCCGATTTAGAGGCTCAACCGGAGGAATCCCAGCCTGCACAGGAGTCCCCGCCTCCAGGGCCGGCTGAACTGGGGCAGGGCCTTGGATCTGAAGAGCCTGCACCTGTGCCGGATCCTCAGGAGCAGGCACCAGGTGATTCCACTCTAGCTCCAGAGGTGATTAAGGACACAGTGCCTACAGGTGCGCCTCTCCCGGCCCTGCCAGAGGAAGGAGAGTCTCCCCCTGGGTCTAGTAACTCCCCAGCCTCACCTGAACTGCAGAGGCTTAGGGCAGAGAGGCGGAGGGAACTGGTTTCTCCCAGGAGGTGTGCTCGCCTTAAGGCCAAGAGAGGCGGGTCTCCTGGGGGCCGGGGCCGCCCCTGGCCTCAGAGAAGATAAAGGCCAGTCAGCCCGGTCCCAGGTTGTGGGAGCAACGTCGTTGAGTACCTGCTCCTGCCCGGACCCAGACCTGACCCTCCAGTGTTCCTGTCCCCGCCCGGCTTCCTGCTTCGGACTTGCTCCTTGTGAACTGTTTCCAGGCTAGTCACCCAGGACCGGACTTTGACTACGCCAACGATAACCTTCCCCCGGGACCAGCACAAAAGCAACACTAGAAACATTATAAACCTATTAGAGTATTTAGACTTAAGAATAGAAAAGAAGGCAGTCTTAATGGCTATAGATGCAGAAAAAGCTTTCGACAGGGTATCCTGGAAATTTATGAAAGGTCTATTACACCATATGGATTTTGGTGTACAGTATATAAAAGGGACTGAAGCAATATAATCAAAACAAAAAGCTAAAATCATAATGGAAATTTATCACAGGAGTGTGAAATCAGTAAAGGGGTCAGACAAGGTTGCCCACTATCCCCCTTAATTTTCATATTAACATTGGAAGTTTTAGGTAAACAAATTAGGGAAGAAAAAGAAATAAAAGGGATTATGCTGGGAAATAGAAGTTACAAAATGAGGGCATTTGCTGACGATTTAATTATAACTACGGAGCAACCAAAACAGAGTTTAAGAAAGACGTTGGAAATAATATATGGCTACGGTAAAGTTGCGGGGTTCAAAATGAATTTAAACAAGACAAAACTATTAGTTAAAAATATGTTGCCAGATGAAAAAGCAGAATTAGAACAAATAATAGGCATTAAAATCTACCCCCAAATCAAGTATTTAGGATTATGGATAACAACAAAGAATATTAACTTATATGAAGATAATTATACCAATTGTTGGAAAGATTATCAAAAGACAGTTGGAGACATGGACAAGGTTAAATTTATCATTCCTGGGCCGTATTTCGGTAATTAAAATGATAGTTTTACCGAAGCTACTCTTTCTATTCCAAACGATTCCAATTACAGGAAAGACCAGCAGTATCAACAAGTGGCAAAAATAAATTTCTAAATTTTTGTGGAAGGGTAAAAGACCAAGAGTAAAGCATAAGATATTAATAGATACTGTAGAAAGAGGTGGCCACAGGTTACCGGATTTGAAGCTATATTACGAAGCCTCATGTCTTCTCTGGTTGAAAGATTGGTATTTATTAAAAAATTGGGATATTTTAGATCTAGAAGGTCATGACACCCGTTTTGGGTGGCATGGCTATCTTAATTATGGGAAAATAAAGACGCATAGGAGTTTTTCAAATCATATAATAAGAAATGCTATATATAAGGTATAGGGAAAATACAAAAGATATTTGGAACAGAAAACCCCAAGATGGAACTCTCCACTAGAAGCAATCGCTGTTAAAAAAAGGAACAACATCAAAGAGAACTGGATAACGTATAACACAATATTAAGGGGGGAGGAGGAGGGTCAACTAATATTGATAAGTTATGAGAAAATAAAAGATCACTTTTCTAGTTGGCTAGATTACTTCCAGGTGAATGAAGTGTTCAGACACGATAAGCAGATAGGTTTTGAAAAGGAGCCTTCAAGATTTGAAAGAGAACTACTGAATAGTAAAACCAAATTAATTGCAAAAATCTATAGACTTCTTTTAGACTACGAAGTAATGGATGAGGAGGTTAAGGCTTCAATGATAAAGTGGGCCCAAGATGTGGGCCGTCCAATTATGCTAAAAGATGGGGAAAACTGATGGAATGTAAATTTGAAATTTACAGCCAGCTATAATATAAGAGAGAACATGATGAAAATGGCTCATAGGTGGTACCTCACTCCTTCAAGAATGTATAAAAATTTAGCGTATGCTTGTTGGAGATGTGGAGGAAATAACGGTGACATGAGCCACATGTGGTGGACGTGTGAAAAGATTAAGATTTGGGGGGGGGGGATATACGATGAATTAAAAAAGATGTTGGGGATAACATTTACGAAAAAAACGGAGGCATTTCTATGAAGTATATTCCATTGTGTACATTCCATTGTAGGAATGGAAACAGAGCCAGAGCCACAGCCACAGCCTAAGTCTGAAACAGTCCTGGATAGAGTGCCAGAGCCAGAGCCAGAGCCAGAGCCAGAGCGAGACCCTGAATCAGGGCCAGAACCAAGCCCTCATTCAGAACCAGAGCCTGAGAAAGAGCCAGAGCCAGAGCCAGAGCCAGAGCCACAGCCAGAGCAACAGCCACAGCCACAGCCTGAGTCTGAAACAGCCCTTGATAGAGAGCCAGAATCAGAGAATCAGAATCAGAGTCAGAACCAGATCTTCGGTAAAGACGTGGTCTGGTCTTAGCGCAACTGCTCCTCCCACCCGCAATAACAGAGATTGGGTGTTCCAATACATCCCCCCGTAGGGAACCTGCCCCAGCCATTCTGTTGGCTGAGGCCCCCTCCCAGGAAGCCCTGACCCTTTCCCCTTAAAAAGCAAAATACAAACTATACAATAACCTAAAAAAATAGTAAAAGAAAAACAAAGCAAGAAACAGTTATGCTAAACTTAAAATAATCCCCGCCCCAACTAAACATTTGTCTCACCCCAGAAAGAAAATAACAAGAACAACAACCCACCGTTTGTGGTGCAACAGAGACACAGCCAGAGACAGAGCGAGACCCTGAATCAGTGCCATAACCAAGCCCTCATTCAGAACCAGACCCTGAAAAAGAGCCACAGCCCAAACCAGAGCAACAGCCACAGCCTGAGTCTGCAACAGTACTTGATACAGTGCTTGATACAGTGCCGGAGCCTGAAGCAGAGACACAGCCTCAAACAGAGCCTGAGCCTGAAACAGAGGCAGAGCCACAGCCAGAGACTGAGTCTGAAACAGTCCTTGATAGAGTGCCAGAGCCAGAGCCAGAGAGAGACCCTGAATCAGAGTCAGAGTGAGACCAAGAGCCAGAGCCAGAGCCAGAGCCAGAGCCAGAGCCAGAGCCAGAGCCAGAAATAGGGCTTGATACAGGGCCGGAGCGCAAAACATAGCTGCAGCCACAGCCTAGAGCCACAGCCTGAGTCTGCAACAGTACTTGATACAGTTCCGGAGCTGGAGCCGGAGCCAGAGCCAGAGACACAGCCAGAGCCAGAACAAAACCCTAATTCAGAACCAGAGCCTGAAAGAGAGCCAGACCCTGAAATATAGCTGGGTCAGAGGCAGAGGAGGAGCCATCATGAGACCCTGAATCAGAGTCAGAACCAGATCTTCATTCAGAACCACACCCTGAAAGAGAGCCAGAGCCACAGACGGAGCCTAGAGCCACAGCCTTGATAGAAGACTCCTATGGCTTATAAGTCAGCTCCACGAAGGTAACCTTGCTAGAGTGAGACTTACTCCTGCGGGCGACCTCACTAATCCGATACCAATAAACAAGGGAGTGCGCCAAGGATGTATATTGGCTCCCTGTCTATTCAACCTATTCATCAGCGACATGCGAGCATCCCTAGTTAACTCATCTCCAAGTACACACGCGCCTAGACTTGCGGACTACCGCTGCCCTCTCCTTTTATATGCGGACGACGCGGTAATTCTATCTTATACACGTGTTGGACTAACCAGAGCTTTGAAGATCTTTGCCACGTATTGTCAACTCAACCAAACCATCAACCATGCTAAATCCAAGATTCTGATTTTCTCCAGAAGCCAGAGATTATACAAATGGAAGCTTGGCGGAGCAAAAATTGAGCAAGTCCTAAAATTTCAATACCTAGGAGTTATTTTTCAACACAATTTGGGGTGGAAAGCTCAAATTCAACACCTACTTAACAAGGCCAAAACTCTGTCATATGCGCTCCTCCGATTCTTTTTTTCGGATGGAGCTTTGCATGTTCCCTCGGCCCTAAAGGTGTTCAAGGCAAAAGTGGTTGCCGTGCTTGCCTATGCTGCCCCGCTTTGGGCCGTGATGACAGACCCTGCTCCTCTTGAGACACTGCAAAATCAATTCCTGCGTCGGCTCCTAATGCTCCCCCTGTGCGTAAGCAACGCAGCCATGCGACTAGAACTGAAGATCGCATCCTTAGAAACTTGCCTGTGGAAGCAAGTCTTCAATTATTGGTTATCATTGTGGCATAGATTACCAAACCACTACCTTGTCCAATGCTTATGGCGAGATGAATTCTCTAGCCTTTGGACTAGTAGAATTCATGCCAAACTCCTGAGTTACAGAATCTCTCCTTCAGATTCCCTAAAACTAGACCAAATTACTGCTCAAAGACTGATCTGCCAAAGACTGGATGACATCGATCTACAGCGAAACTATATGCTGGGGGGAGGTGTTTGTTCGCCCCAGAACATTGGTATCACTTTAACTTACTGCGTTCCATCATACCTCTCCTCCCTTTCGACTGTTGCCCATAGACTGGCCTTCACCAAAGCGAGGTTCAACGTTTTTCCCTCCAACGTCCTGAGACATAGATTCTCAAAGGGCCAAGCCCCCGCCACGTGCGAATGTGATAAGGAGACGCCGGAGTCACTCCAGCACATCATGTTCACTTGCCCCCTGCTCAATGTGCCACGGGCAAATTTGTTGGGATCAATCATACAGAAACTAGAGGGTACCCCACCAAAATTCCACCTTGCCCAAATCTTGCAGGATAAGGATACTCATACGACCCTGAAAGTGGCAAGGTTCCTGGTCGCTGTCCTTACCCAAAAGCGACGCCAAGGAGCACTACAAGCTAACTAAGGCGTAGTATGCCATTCTATTTTATAGTATTTTAGTGTTATTGTGGTGTTTTAGCGGCTGTTGTTTTTTTTTCTTCCCACGTACACAAGCTGTTATTTATGTGTTGTTTTTACTTGTATGGGCCTATGGCCGTAATAAATATTGTTGTTGTTGTTGTTGTTGTTGTTGAGCCACAGCCGAGATCCACAGCCTGAGTCTGAAATAGTGCTTGATAGAGTGCTGGATCCTGAAACAGAGACACTGTCTGAAACTGAGCCTGACGCTTAAACGTAGCCAGCGGCAGAGGGAGAGGCAGAGCCTGATACAGTGCTTGATACAGCGTAGGAGCCTGAAGCAGAGACACAGCCAGATCCAGAGACACAGCCAGAGCCAGAACAAAACCCTAATTCAGAACCAGAGCCTGAAAGAGAGCCAGAGCCAGAAACAGAGGCAGAGGCAGATACAGGGCTTGAAACAACCCCCAAGAAGTGCTTCCTCTGCCAACGGCCAGGACATTTTGCCAGGGTCTGCCCTCAAAAAAAGGCATGGTAAGGGATGGTGGGAGCCGCTGGCTGTGAGGAGGAGGGGGAAAATCCCTCGAGGGTCATCTCGGATCGCGGGAAACAATTTACTTCCCGGTTCTGGAGGAAGCTCATGGGCTTGCTACAGGTCGAGGTGGGCTTCCACGGGAATGAGCCCGTTCATGGCCAATTATGGGTGTCACCCCCATATAGTTTGCAAAATACAAACTATACAATAACCTAAAGAAATAGTAAAAGAAAAACAAAGCAAGAAACAATTATGCTAAACTTAAAATAATCCTGGCCCCAACTAAACATTTGTCCAACCCCAGAAAGAAAATAGCAACAACAACAACAACAACAACAACAACAACAACAACAAACCACCGCTTGAGGTGCAACTGAGACACAGCCAAAGACAGAGCGAGACCCTGAATCAGTGCCATAACCAAGCCCTCATTATAATAATAATAATAATAAATTTTATTTATATCCCGCCCTCCCCAGCCGGAGCTGGGCTCAGGGCGGCTAACAATCAAATAATCCGACATTCTAAAAACATTCAGAGCCTGAAAAAGAGCCACAGCCCAAACCAGAGCAACAGCCACAGCCACAGCCTAGAGCCACAGCCTGAGTCTACAACAGTACTTGATACAGTGCCGGAGCTGGAGCTGGAGCCAGAGCCAGAGCCAGAGACACAGCCAGAGCCAGAACAAAACCCTAATTCAGAACCAGAGCCTAAAAGAGAGCCAGACCCTGAAATATAGCTGGGTCAGAGGCAGAGGAAGAGCCATCATGAGACCCTGAATCAGAGTCAGAACCAGATCTTCATTCAGAACCAGATCCTGAAAGAGAGCCAGATCCACAGAGAGAGCCACAGAAGGAGCCTAGAGCCACAGCCGAGATCCACAGCCACAGCCGAGATCCACAGCCTGAGTCTGCAACAGTACTTGATACATTGCCAGAGCCTGAAACAGAGACACAGCCTCAAACAGAGCCTGAGCCTGAAACAGAGGCAGAGCCACAGCCAGAGCCTGAGTCTGAAACAGTCCTTGATAGAGTGCCAGAGCCAGAGCCAGAGAGAGACCCTGAATCAGAGTCAGAGTGAGACCATGAGCCAGAGCCAGAGCCACAGCCAGAGCCACAGCCTGAGTCTACAACAGTACTTGATACAGTGCCGGAACTGGAGCTGGAGCCAGAGCCAGAGACACAGCCAGAGCCAGAACAAAACCCTAATTCAGAACCAGAGCCTGAAAGAGAGCCAGACCCTGAAACATAGCTGGGTCAGAGGAAGAGCCATCATGAGACCCTGAATCAGAGTCAGAACCAGATCTTCATTCAGAACTAGACCCTGAAAGAGAGCCAGAGCCACAGCCAGAGCCACAGATGGAGCCTAGAGCCACAGCCGAGATCCACAGCCTGAGTCTGAAATAGTGCTTGATAGAGTGTTGGATCCTGAAACACAGACACTGTCTGAAATTGAGCCTGATGCTTAAACGTAGCCAGGGGCAGAGGGAGAGGCAGAGCCTGATACAGTGCTTGATACAGCCTAGGAGCCTGAAGCAGAGACACAGCCAGAGCCAGAACAAAACCCTAATTCAGAACCAGAGCCTGAAAGAGAGCTAGAGCCAGAGCCAGAGCCAGAAACAGTGCTTGATAGAGTGCCAGAGCCTGAAACAGAGGCAGAGGCAGATACAGGGCTTGATACAGCGTCAGAGCCCGAAACAGAGAAACAGCGTGAAACAGAGACAAAGGCTGAGACACAGGCCGAGCCTGAAATAGAGCTAGAATAAGTGCTAGAGCCAAAGACTGAGACAAAGCCTAATAAAGAGCAGAAGCTTGAGCCTGAGCCTGAGCCTGAAACAGTGCTTGATACAGTGCCAGAGCCTGAAACAGAACCAGAGCCACAGCTACAGCCATAGCGCCACAGCCCGAGTCTGCAACAGTGGTTGATACAGCGGCGGAGCCTGAAACAGTGACACAGCCTGAAACAGAACCTGAGCCTGGTTATTAGCATGGCAATTAAAGAAGAGAGAGGCAGAATGGCTTATTAATAGAGTTAAGTGCGAAGGCAAAATAATAAACAACCCTAAAGAAATAGAGAAACGATTTCTCGAATTCTTTAGAGAAGAAGGAAGGAAATGAAACAACAGAAGAAGTTAACATTTAGAACAGAACTGTCTTCCGAAACTTACTAAAGAACAAAAAGAACTGTTGAATGCCCCTGTCACATCGTACGAAATTCAAAGAGCAGTTAACGAAGCAAAGATAGGAAAGCCACCAGGGCCAGACGGCCTACCGGCAATATATTATAAAAAATTGAGGACTTACTGTCTGGCCCATTAAGAACTATCTTAAAAGGACTTCCTGGTGTGGTGCGCTCAGCGTCGGGTCAGGGAAAGCGCTCTGCTGCAGTAAGAACACTCCCAATCACGGCTACGGGATAAAAAGGCGGGGAAGCGAGGGCGACGCAAACCCTGAAGAGGTCTGAGAGGAGGTCCCAGACTGAATTCAGAATTCAGTTAGAATTCAAGCCCAGTCAGAGGTATGTGCCTATCTGTTCAGGCACCGGCTGAATTCCTTAGACCTCCCTCCGGCGACTCCCGGCTGGATAAAACATACGAGGTCCGTTCCGGCGATTTTCCTCAGGCTGTGAGGAAAACACACCAACTGCTTCTCCTCCTTCTCCTCCTCCCTGCATATCCCCAGGGAGGGGAATCAGACACAGACAGAAACGTATCTACATGTCTTTATTTGTGTCTTTTAGCAGTCATACAGTAAAGATGTCTGCTCTCTTCAACAAACAGAGAGAAACTCAAACCTCAAAACTCCACCCATGTACATCCTGTACAGGTCATATGACAAACCCACTGAGCTAACATCCGGTGCTCAGTACAGAATGGACTGCCCCTTTGTTCCCATGGCAACAGTCACAAACTTCCTGTTTGGCTTTCCAGCCACAAGCAGCAGACTTGGCTGCTATAGCCTTTGCTTGCTGCAGCATTGGTGCTTTAGAATAACATACTCCCCCTAAAGTATCAATGCGTGCTGCGAGCAAAGCGTCATCCAGAGAAGAAAACAAACAGTTGTTATACTTATAACATTCCCCTGTTGTTTCAGTTCCACCCTTGGAACTACCCGCCACTGGTTTTACCAATGTACCTCTCTGGTTGTGTGACTTCCAAGGAATGAGTGCAACTGCATTACCTTGGTTAGCAACTCTCTGTTGTGCCTTTGTCTCTGACTCAGACACAGCTTCAATCTGACCTTGGTCGTTTACAACAGCAACAGCTATGTTAGCAAACTCTTGTGAATACCTCTTGGGTGGTACACCCTTCGTTGCTCTCTCAGACCTACGTAAGAGGTGCTGCTCTTCTCTACTTTCTGGTTCAGCCTTTGGACTCTCTGGAGATCCAGTACTAAGCTTAATCAGTGGTTCATCCTCCTCTTCTGAGGATCTAGTCATTATCTGAGATTTCCTCTCAATGACTGTGACAACTGAGCTGTCTGAGCTATCGCTGTCATCTTCAGTAGTACTGAACTCAATAAGATCAAACTCATCATCATCATCATCAGAATCATCATCACCTGTGGGAAATGTGTGAACAATCACTCTCTCCTGTTCAGGAGCACTCTCTAGAAATTTTGTGAGAATCACCTTTCCAGATTCAGACAAAATTACTCTGTAGAGACCCTTTTCATAACCCACAAAAATGCCTCTGGCATTCTTTACTCCACCTGGAGCTTCTGTTCTCACATGAGACCCAAAAACCTTGAAATGGGCAACAGAAGGTTTTCTGTGGAACAGTTTCTCAAAAGGAGAACATCCCAACCCCTTTGAAAACTTTCTCAACCACGTGTAACAATATGACATTAGCGACTCAGCCCAGTACTCATGTGGCAGATGTGAACTAAGCAATTGCGCTTCCATTCCCTTTTGCAATTCTTTGTTCACCCTAACACAAACACATCTGTTCCAAGCTTCTTCGGAACTAGCAATTTTGTGTCTTATCCCTTTCTTCTTCAGGAACCTCTGGAAAACCTGTAAAAGAAAAATTGGCTTCTCATCTGTGCAAAGACAATCTATGTCAGCATCATGCATATTTTTAACTTTGTCACAAAACTCTTTAAACCTTTCTAAGGCTTCTTTCGGTCTCTCCAAAAGATAAATCCAGACAAAACCTGTAAAAGAATCAACACATATTAGGTAATACTTTGCATTGCCTCTAGATGGTGCTAAAGGACCAATCACATCAGCATACACCCGCTGAAATGCCCTGTTGACCCTCGAGGTCACCTGCTTGGCGTTTTTCTTGGCTACACCTGCAAAAGAAATCATGTTAGAATCACAAGAATTACATTCCATGTAATCACTTTGATCAAAAGTCAACAAATACAGTCCATCTTTCTCTTTGGCAGAAAGATACAACTCTCCATCTTTGTAGATCTCGCAGTTCTCATCATTATAGGACAGTTTTAGTCCCTTCTTGGCAATCTGCGAAACGCTGAGCAGATTATACTTTAACTCTGGAACCAAATAAACATTGTTTATAGTCAAGTTCAGACTTTTAAGATGCACAGTCCCAATTCCAGTGGCTTCCAGCTCTTGACCGTTGGCTAGTTGCACAGCGAAGCTTTGCTTCTTAAACGTAGAAAATAGTCCTCTGTGTCCTGTCATGTGAACTGTGGCTCCCGTGTCTAGGACAAAGAAATTCCCCGCTTCTGGTGTGGCTTTTAGCGACATCAAAGCCTTTGCAGTCTTTGCCTTTGGGATGGTATGACCTTTGTCTGACGCCTCAGACTTTGCGGAGCTCGCCTTGGCTCCTCTGTTCTGACGTGGCTTCTTGCAGTACCGCTGAAGATGCCCAGTCTGGTCACAATTGTAACATCGGACAACGTTCAAAGCTTCGGCGCTTTCTCCAGTAGCAACAGCAGTAGGGGCGTTAGAACTCCGTTCTTGGCTCCCCCTGTCCTTGACTTCCAGGGCGGCAAGTCTGTCATGTTCACAAAGAACCACGGCAAAGACCCTGTCCGACGTTAGATCCGCTGCTGGGAGAGACCCCAGCTGACTGGCAACCGTTTTGTAAGTCCGATTCAGGCTGTTGATTACCATGAAGCAAAACACTTCCTCCTGCAGACGGAAATTGCGTTCCACCATCTGTTGACGCAGAAATTTCATTTCCGTCAGGTGCGCTTGAACATCTCCATCAGGCGCAAGCCTCAGGTTGGTCAGCTTCTCAAAATACAGCAACGCTGAAGAACCTGCATCTCTCTGATGTGTCCTTCTCAGCGTGTCCCAAACATCTTTCGCGTGGTCTAAATCTTGTATGTGGATCAGCTGCGAATCTGACACGCACAGAATTATAGCAGTTCTGGCCTTCACATCCTGTGACTCCCAAGCACGCGTTGGTGCTGCTGGGATGGGGTTCTCAATCACTTCAAACAGTCTCTGATTCTGCAGCAGGGCCTTCATCTTAATAGTCCAAGATGCATAATTGTCACTGGTCAGAAGGGGCAGAGAAGGCAAACTGCCCTTCTTTGCATCCATCTTGTGTCCTTGCATTGACTCTCAAACACAAGCCTCTAAAATCCAATAGCTGGCTTGTTTACACTCTGTGCCACCTGGCAGCTCTGAACGCTAGCTGCTTTGGAAAGTCCCTTTCCAACAGTTCGTTTTGGGCCTAAGTCATAACAAAACCTTGTTTTTGCCTCTCCGAGGCAAAAGCCTGACTTGTCCAGCCCTCTCGTGAAACTGGCCTTCGTTGCTAAGCAACAGCATTCCTTTTCCTTGAACAGGAAACCACAGGAATGTTTGGAATGCAGAGCTATTGTCTCTCGGAGCTGTTTTTCCCAAACGTTTCTCCCTCGAAGCAGAGAATGAATCAATCTGCATTCACACTTCTAAGCCCGAAAATCTCATACCTGGGCTCCGTTGCTTGGCTTTCAGATTCTTCTGGTCAGCGTCTGGCTGCAGAGAATCAGCCTTCTCACCTCAGGCTTCCATGGAGGCCATTTCTTCTGCAGAGGTCGATGAAAACAGCAACCATCCTCTGCTACCACTGTTAGAATTCAAGCCCAGTCAGAGGTATGTGCCTATCTGTTCAGGCACCGGCTGAATTCCTTAGACCTCCCTCCGGCGACTCCCGGCTGGATAAAACATACGAGGTCCGTTCCGGCGATTTTCCTCAGGCTGTGAGGAAAACACACCAACTGCTTCTCCTCCTTCTCCTCCTCCCTGCATATCCCCAGGGAGGGGAATCAGACACAGACAGAAACGTATCTACATGTCTTTATTTGTGTCTTTTAGCAGTCATACAGTAAAGATGTCTGCTCTCTTCAACAAACAGAGAGAAACTCAAACCTCAAAACTCCACCCATGTACATCCTGTACAGGTCATATGACAAACCCACTGAGCTAACATCCGGTGCTCAGTACAGAATGGACTGCCCCTTTGTTCCCATGGCAACAGTCACAAACTTCCTGTTTGGCTTTCCAGCCACAAGCAGCAGACTTGGCTGCTATAGCCTTTGCTTGCTGCAGCATTGGTGCTTTAGAATAACAGAAAACAGATCCAAGCAGCGCATAAAGGGGTTTTCTGCCGTCCCAGCACAAAAAGTGCAGGGAGGTGGAAGAACTTCAGCGCAGAAAAGATCGCACACCCGACCGTGAGACGCCCCTGAGACCCGAATGAGAAAGCACCAGGCTGCTCCAAACTAAAACTGCAAAATCAAGAGTACTCCTGAAGGAACAAGGTAATAATGCTGGCTTAAATTAAAATAAAAGGAGTACGGACTAACTTAATATTATAAAGGACAGTAAAGCTAATGGAGAGAGGAGCTTCAGCGTTCTGAGACTTATCAAGTTGTGGAAAATAAGCCTTGTAAAGAGGCAGAAAATAAAAACTGAGACATACTGAGTACCTGCTTCTACAGGGGGACGCTCTGTTGAGAGAGACAAGGAGCTGAAATAGCAAGCAGCAGCAGCAGCGGTGACAACAAAGCAGCGGCCATTAAGAAGGAGATCAGCGTAAAACAAAGGGGTGAGTGGAAAAGAAAAAGGAGGGGGAGAAACGTGGAGGATACAGTGGAAAAAGAGAAGGAATAGAAAAGATTTGAAGACCAGGCAGCGGTGGGAAGATAAAGATTAAGATAAAGAAGTGAAAGGGAAGAGGAAGAGGAAGAGATATACAAAGGGAGAGAAAGAAGGAGGAAAAGACTGGAATAGGGAAGAAAGCAGCTGGCGAAAATGGCGCTGGGAGGGGAAGAGTGAGTCATCGCCCTCAGAAGGGAAAAAGCCGGAAGAAGAATAGTGGCGGAAACCGTCACTGCAACAAAGAGAGGCTAGAGAAACAAAACAAGAAGGACCACCTCACAAGTAAATTGGAAAATTGCGCCACCTAGTGGCGGAAAATAAAATTACTCCCATAATTTAAAAAACGCTGCTAAGACACAGGCTTGAAGTACAACCATAAAGAAAACTAGCTATACACGAAAGGACATTTGAAATACCAAGTTCAGCTTCTGGAAAATAAGTTCTTAAGACGGATGTTAAGTACTTCGAAGGATTTTTTCTCTGATCATTGCCAAAGTAATTTAAAATTGCCAAAGTAATTAAAAAGACTTAACTATTTTTTAAAAAAAACTTGGACTTTTTTTTTTTAAATTAAATATTTGAGATGAACTGATAACAACATAGGGTAAAACCACCGGAATCTTAACTGACTTTCAATCCCATCAGGCAAAAGGACCAAATTATAGACTATAAACAGAGCATTTTCAAAGTTTAGGAATATATATATTCTTGGTTTGAAATAAAGACATCTAGATCAGAACCAAAAGGAAGAATGACAAATATGGGTTCTAAAAAATACCAAACTACACTGACATCTGGGTCAGGTCTACAAGTGAGAAGACAATCAACAGCTGAAACAGACCCCAATGCTGACATAAAAGACCCTATAATGGGGATGGAAAAGAGCCTAAATGATAAGTTGGACATACTAACTGGCAACATCCAACAAAACTCAAAGCTAATAATAGACCTAACAACACAAATAAGTGACCTCTCACTTAAAAACAAAGAACTGGATAAATCTGTACAAGAACTTAAGAGTAAATCTACCAAACAAGAGGAAATGACGAAGAAATTGCAGATGGAAAATAAGGACATTAAAAAATCACAAGACTCAACGAAGGAAGAAATAAACGACCTAAAGAGAGCCCATGAAGAGCTGCTAGATGATATATCATTGATGGAGATGCGTCAGAAGGAGATGGTCCTTCGCTTCCGAGGCGTCCCACAAACTCATGATGAACAAATTCAAGAGAAACTATCACAGGAGATTGCAAACTGGTTGGGAGTAGAGGTAGAAGAGATGCTATTGGATATTGATAAAATTTTCAGGATCAAATCAGAAAGATCGGACACTTATAAAGGGCCAGGAGAGTGCTTAATTTTTTTCAACTCAAGACTTTTAAAGGACAAAATATTACATCAAAAAGGACAAGTGAAGTTAGTAATAGATGATAGGCCTATCAAAATATTTAAGGAAATTCTAAAAAGAATTCTGAAGAAAAGGCAGAATTATAAGACAGTAACAGAAGCACTCAAGAAGAATTCAATTAGATTCCGGTGGGAATTTCCCGAGGGTATCACCTTCACATATAAGGACAGAAGAAAAACTTTTAAATCAGTAGATGAGCTGGGAAAATTCTGGAGGAAGTACAAAAAAGAATTAACTGGAGAGCCAACATTGGAGCGAGAGGAAACAACGCAGACAACCACAAGAAGCATAGAGAGACAAGCGCGTATTAAGGGGGGGGAGTGGAAGAAGCAGATTATCAAAATCCTAAAATTTCTGAGTTTTTTCTCTTTTTTTCTTTTCTTTTTTTTACTTACCCAACGAAACTACTGTAGATAATAAATAAAAATTAATGAATCTAAAAATTATATCTTGGAATGTTAACGGTCTAAATGATAAGAGGAAGAGAAATAAAATAGAACATGTATTGAGGAAAGAACAATGGGATATTATATGCTTGCAGGAGACCCATGTGACTAGAAACCATAGAAGGGTTTTAGAAAATAAGAGATTGGGTCAAGAATTTATATCCTCAGATGTAAAAACGAAAAGGGGAATTGTGATCTATGTGAACCCTAAACTAGACGCAAAAAAAATCTTCAAGGATGATGAGGGTAGAATACTAGGGGTAAAAATAACAAAAGGTAAAGAACATTTAATTATAGTAGGAGTTTATGCACCGAATGGTAACAAAACAGAATTTTTCAGAAAAGTAGAAGCTAATTTACTGGAATTTATAGAAGAGGGAATGATTTTGACGGGAGACCTAAATGGTGTCACATCAATAGAATTGTCACATCAATAGACAGAGAGAGAAAGAAAATCCAAAAAAGGCAGACTCCCAGACACCTTCTTTCAGATGGTAGAAAACTTAAATTTGATTGATACATGGAGATATAAAAACCCAGGAGAAAGACAGTATACACATTTCTCGGAAGTTAAAAAATCAGCCGGCAGAATTGACAGCATATGGGTATCAAATAACTTAACAACTAAAATTAAAAAAGCAGAAATACAGACCAAAATTATTACAGATCACAACCCAGTCACATTAGAATTAAAGGAACACAAGAAAACTAATACAAGATGGAGACTTGATGAAAGATTATTAAATGACGAAAAGATTGTGAAAAAAGCGCAAGAACTATTGAAAGAATTTTTTGAATTAAATAAAGAACAGGATACAGACTTCAGGACAATATGGGATGCAAGTAAAGCTTTCATAAGAGGCTTTTACATACAACAAAGTGCAATAAGGAAAAGAAACAGAGCAAAAACTGGAACAAATAAGGAAGGAAATAGGAATAAATGAAAAATTATTAGCAAAACAACCAAAAAATGAATTAATAAACCAAAAACTAAAAATATTACAAACTCAGGCTTCAGCAATATTAAATAGTGAAATTGAGGACAATATTAAATGGATGAAACAAAGGTCGTTCGAATTTGCAAATAAACCCGGAAAGAGGCTAGCCTGGCAACTGAAAAAGAGACAAAAGGAAAAACTGATTGATAAAATAGTGGAAGAGGGGAGAACTTTAGATAACCCTGAGGAAATTAAAAAGTGTTTTACAAAATATTATAACAAGCTATATGAAGCAGGAAATGAGACAGAGGTTGAAATAAGAGAGTATTTATGTGGAAAGGATATACCTAAAATTAAGAAAGAAAAGATTCAAGAGCTAAACTCCCCAATAACCACGACAGAGCTTCATCAAGCGATAATTAAGATGAAACTGGGAAAATCCCCAGGCCCAGATAGTCTTACCGCAATACATTACAAAAAATTAGAGGAACCATTATTATCACCTATGAAGACACTCTTAAATAAAATATTAGAAGACGGGAAGATTCCCAACACCTGGAAACAGGCGCACATAGTAGTAATCCCAAAACAAGGACGAAATAAAGAGTTTATAACCAATTATAGACCAATATCATTACTAAATAATGATTACAAGATCTATGCACAAATATTGGCAACAAGATTAAAGACAGTTTTGCAGGATTGTATAAATAAAGAGCAGGCAGGGTTCTTGCCGGGCAGGAAAATGAGTGACAATATAAGAACAGTGATTGATATGATCAAGTATTTAGACATGAAACCAAGTAAGAAGGTAGCCTTTGTTTTTGTGGACGCAGAAAAGGCGTTTGACAAAGTATCATGGAAATTTCTAAAAATATTATTAGACCAGATGGACATGGGAGACCAAATCACAAGAGGGTTAAAAGCAATTTATGAACAACAAGAAGCAAATATAATAATAATGACACGACTGATTATTTTAAAATACAGAAGGGCACCAGGCAAGGGTGCCCACTTTCACCTTTGTTATTCATTTTGGTTTTGGAAATATTAAATCAAGAAATCAGATTGGATCAAGAAATAAATGGAATATCCCTAGGAGAGAAAATATACAAAATAAGGGCATTTGCAGATGATTTAGTTTTAATGGTGGAAAATCCACAGGAAAGCATAGCAAAGGCTCTAGAAAAAATGGAAAACTTTGGATGGGTATCAGGTTTTGCCTTGAATAAAGAAAAAACGAAACTAATGGTAAAAAACATGGGAGATCAAGAGAAAAAGGAACTGGTAGAAAAATTTGGATTACAAATTGTAAAAAAAGTGAAATATTCAGGTATACAAATAACAATGAAAAATATAAATTTGTTTGAAGATAATTATAAAAAAAATTGGGAAGTAACAAAAAGAGAAATGGAAACTTGGACAATATTGAAATTAACACTCTGGGGTAGAATTTCGGCTATTAAAATGAATATCTTACCAAAACTTCTGTTCCTTTTTCAAATGATTCCCATAATAGGTAAAGATGATTGTTTTAAAAAATGGAAAATGGACCTAACAAAGTTTATATGGCAAGGCAAAAAGCCACGGATCAAACATGGAACTGTTGGAATCAAGCCTTGTCAGAGGAATGTGCCACTCTTCAGGCACCCGGCTGATTTCCTTGTTGACCTCCCCGTCTGCGACTCCCGGCAGGAAACAGGCGAGGTCTCTAATCGGCGATCCTTCTCAAACGTGAGAAGAACACACCACTCCTTCACTCTCCTCCCTGCTATCCCCAGGGAGGGGAAAGAGACAGACAGAAATGTATTTACATGCCTTTATTTCTGTCTTTTGCAGCAGTACAGAGAAACATGTCTGCACTCTCTTAACATCAACAGCAGAGAGAGATTAGACTCCACCCATGTACTTCCAGTACAGGTCAGATGACACACTGAGCTAACATCCGGTGCTCAGTACAGTGAATGGACTGCCCCTGTCTTCCCATGGTAACAGTCACAAACATCAACATCCTGTTTGGCTTTCCAGCCAGCTGCTGAAGCTGCTGCTCGCTGCTGCATTGCTCCTTTTTGGTAACAGGAACAACAGATATGGTTGGCATGCCTATCTAATTTATAACAAAGTGGCAGTCCATAAAGAATTTCTAAGCCACGTAATTAGAAATGCATTATACAAGGTCTGGGTGAGACATAGAAGGTTGTTAGAACCAAAAACCCCATGGTGGGTCTCACCGCTAGAAGTAATATCGGTTAAAAAGAAAAATACTATAGGAAGAATGGCAACTTACCAGCAGCTCCTAAAGGAAGAACAGGGCCAATTAAAACTGAGACCATACGATGAGGTGACCCAATACTGTACCACATGGTTACAATATCACCAAATTGCACAAATATTCAACCAGGATAAAGTAATAGGATTTGAAAAAGAAGAATCAAAATTACAAAAAGTATTATTACAAAACTCAAAAAAATATATATCCAAAATGTATAATTTATTATTAGAATGGGAATTAAAGGATGAAGAAGTAAAAGAAGTTATGATCAAATGGGCATGTGATATAGGATATGTAATTCGGCTGGACCAATGGGAGAAATTATGGAAATATGACATTAAATTCACGGCATGTTATACAATAAGAGAAAATTTTATGAAAATGGTGTACCAATGGTACTTAAGTCCAGTAAAATTGGCTAAAATTCACAAATTAAAATCGAATACCTGTTGGAGATGTAAAAAAGAAATAGGAACAATGTTTCACATGTGGTGGGAATGCCGACCTATTAAACAATTCTGGAATGAAATCTATGAAGAACTCAAAAAGATGTTTAAAATATCTTTTAGTAAAAAACCGGAGGCATTCCTTTTAGGTTTAATTACAAATGATATCCCCGAAAATCAAAGGAAAGTATTCCTTTATGCAACAACAGCTGCCAGGATGCTTATAGCTAAAAACTGGAAAGGCAGAAAAATTCCATCAGTGAAAGATCCGCAAATTAAATTTTGTGAATACATAAATCTGACAAGACTCACAGCTTACATAAGGGGACAATTGGACCAGAAATTATTAAAAGAATGGGGTTGTGCTAAAGAGTATATGAAAAAACATTGTTCTGGAGTTAGTATATTGGTATGTAATGAATGATGCTTTACAGGGTTAAAGAATAAGAAAACCTTCCCCCCGGGACCAGCACAATAGCAACACTAGAAACATTATAAACCTATTAGCGTATTTAGACTTAAGAATAGAAAAGAAGGCAGTCTTAATGGCTATAGATGCAGAAAAAGCTTTCGACAGGGTATCCTGGAAATTTATGAAAGGTCTATTACACCATATGGATTTTGGTGTACAGTATATAAAAGGGACTGAAGCAATATAATCAAAACAAAAAGCTAAAATCATAATGGAAATTTATCACAGGAGTGTGAAATCAGTAAAGGGGTCAGACAAGGTTGCCCACTATCCCCCTTAATTTTCATATTAACATTGGAAGTTTTAGGTAAACAAATTAGGGAAGAAAAAGAAATAAAAGGGATTATGCAGGCAAATAGAAGTTACAAAATGAGGGCATTTGCTGACGATTTAATTATAACTACGGAGCAACCAAAACAGAGTTTAAGAAAGACGTTGGAAATAATATATGGCTACGGTAAAGTTGCGGGGTTCAAAATGAATTTAAACAAGACAAAACTATTAGTTAAAAATATGTTGCCAGATGAAAAAGCAGAATTAGAACAAATAATAGGCATTAAAATCTACCCCCAAATCAAGTATTTAGGATTATGGATAACACCAAAGAATATTAACTTATATGAAGATAATTATACCAATTGTTGGAAAGATTATCAAAAGACAGTTGGAGACATGGACAAGGTTAAATTTATCATTCCTGGGCCGTATTTCGGTAATTAAAATGATAGTTTTACCGAAGCTACTCTTTCTATTCCAAACGATTCCAATTACAGGAAAGACCAGCAGTATCAACAAGTGGCAAAAAGAAATTTCTAAATTTTTGTGGAAGGGTAAAAGACCAAGAGTAAAGCATAAGATATTAATAGATACTGTAGAAAGAGGTGGCCACAGGTTACCGGATTTGAAGCTATATTACGAAGCCTCATGTCTTCTCTGGTTGAAAGATTGGTATTTATTAAAAAATTGGGATATTTTAGATCTAGAAGGTCATGACACCCGTTTTGGGTGGCATGGCTATCTTAATTATGGGAAAATAAAGACGCATAGGAGTTTTTCAAATCATATAATAAGAAATGCTATATATAAGGTATAGGGAAAATACAAAAGATATTTGGAACAGAAAACCCCAAGAGGGAACTCTCCACTAGAAGCAATCGCTGTTAAAAAAAGGAACAACATCAAAGAGAACTGGATAACGTATAACACAATATTAAGGGGGGAGGAGGAGGGTCAACTAATATTGATAAGTTATGAGAAAATAAAAGATCACTTTTCTAGTTGGCTAGATTACTTCCAGGTGAATGAAGTGTTCAGACACGATAAGCAGATAGGTTTTGAAAAGGAGCCTTCAAGATTTGAAAGAGAACTACTGAATAGTAAAACCAAATTAATTGCAAAAATCTATAGACTTATGCTAAAAGATGGGGAAAACTGATGGAATGGAAATTTGAAATTTACAGCCAGTTATAATATAAGAGAGAACATGATGAAAATGGCTCGTAGGTGGTACCTCACTCCTTCCAGATGATCAAGAATGTATAAAAATTTGGCGAATGCTTGTTGGAGATGTGGAGGAAATGACGGTGACATGAGCCACATGTTGTGGACATGTGAAAAGATTAAGATTTGGGGGGGGAATATACGATGAATTAAAAAAGATGATGGGGATAACTTTTATGAAAAAAACGGAGGCATTTCTATAAAGTATTTTAGATAAAGAGATCCCAAAAAATCTAAGAGAGGATTATTGTTTTGTGTACATTCCATTGTAAGAATGGAAACAGAGCCAGAGCCACAGCCCCAGCCTAAGTCTGAAACAGTCCTTGATAGAGTGCCAGAGCCAGAGCCAGAGCGAGACCCTGATTCAGAACCAGAGCAACAGCCATAGCCACAGCCTGAGTCTGAAACAGCTCTTGATAGAGAGCCAGAATCAGAGAATCAGAATCAGAGTCAGAACCAGGTCTTCGGTAAAGACATGGTCTGGTCTTAGCGCAACTGCTCCTCCCACCCGCGATAACAGAGATTGGGTGTTCCAATACATCCCCCCGTAGGGAACCTGCCCCAGCCATTCTGTTGGCTGAGGCCCCCTCCCAGGCAGCCCTGACCCTTTCCCCTTAAAAAGCAAAATACAAATTATACAATAACCTAAAAAAAAATAGTAAAAGAAAAAGAAAGCAAGAAACAATTATGCTAAACTTAAAATAATCCCCGCCCCAACTAAACATTTGTCCCTGTGGAGTTTGGAACAGACAGGGTTAAAACTCCGTGGTGTCCTGTATCTGGGAGGAGCTTGACGAAGAGAAGTGCGTCACAGTCTGTGAGCAGACTTGCTTTTGCTTCTGCCTGAGAGACACAGCTCAGCTCCGAGGCTGCAGGCTGTGTGTGCTTTTGGCACAGAGAAATGCCGGAAAGCTCTGATGGAAAGAGACTGATTTATGGCTTGTAAATAAACGCTACTAGAGATAAGAACCGAACTGTCTCTGGACTTGATTTATCCCTTTTTCTCACACGGACGCAGGACCGCTGCTACTCTGCTATCCTGCTAGGCCAGCTTCGGAGACACAGAGGCTGCGCAGGGAAGCCTGGCTGGACGCAGGATTTATATTCACACAAACAGGTTATGGAAGTTCCGTGTTTCCTGACAAGTGTGAGAAGGGAGGAAGACTGCCAGCTTTGAGTTGCTGTGATCTCCTGCCAGGAAGGGCAGTGGGAGATGCTGGTGATCGGAGCCAAGAGCCAAGAGAGACGGCTGCTTCGGAGGTCCAGCTTGCTGGCAGAGTTAGTACGCTTTAAGCCCTGGTGGGTGGAAGATGGCTGCTCAGGCACAGCAGGGCCATGAGAGTTTCAATATCCCCCTCGAAAGATTAAATGGGGCCAATTGGGAGGCCTGGTCAAGAAGAGCCAGGGGGTGGTTTGTGGCCACAGGGCTCTGGAGTCCAGTCCAGAAGGAGCCGGCCCCACCCACGCTAGCTACTGCTCTGCTGAAGGAGAGAGAGCAGAGGCAGCTTTGCATGTTGCAAGCATCTCTGGACGCTTTGCTGTTGCCTCATCTGGAGTGCATTAAATTGGCCCAGGCTGCCTGGCAGGCGCTGAGGAGTCTGTGTGAAAGCTCAGCGGGAGCCAGACCAGAAGGGGATGGAAGCCCAGGAGGGGCTGAAGGATGCCCAGAAAGCCCAGTGGGGGCTGGCACTATGTTGGGAAGCTGTTGCAATGCTTCAACACGTCTGTGTGATGGACTGTGTACAGGAGAAAGGCTGAGAGCTGAAAAGAGGAAAGCAGTGGCAAGCTGTTCCTCAGGCAACAGTGCACCCAAGAGTGGGGGTGCAGGCCGATCCAAGAGCTCTGAGAAAGCGAAAGTCTCCGAAAGTTGTTTGTGCTTTGCTGCGACCTCCAACAGCGCTGGGAAGCATCCACTTGAAGCCCAGGCTGCCAAGGACACCAGCTGGAGTGGAATGTCAACAAAGCAGTTTCCCAAGGCCAGTTCTCAGCAGCGACGTGGGAAAGCGGCAGGCCAGGAGAAAAACAAAGACAAGGCATCTTATCACCTCACAGCTGCGACGGCGTCTCTGGGAAAAGGCAAAAGCCTTGGTCGGGGGGAGGCTGTGTCCATGGCAACCGGTGGGGGTGCGAGCAACGCCATGGCAGCTTTGGAAAACAGCCAGAGAGACACTTTATCTCTTATTATCGACTCTGGAGCTTCTCACAGTCTAGTGCCATCTAGAGAGTTCCTGAGGAACTGCAAGACAGTTAAAACTGAACGCTATGTCAAATTAGCAGATGGGTCTCAGAGACCATTGACTGAATCTGGGTTTTTATATTGTTCTTTCTTGGATCATTGGGTGCAGGCTTTTGTGGTCCCAGAGCTTGCACACTCTCTTTTAAGTGTGCCAGCACTAAATGATGATGGGTTCGATGTTCTGTTCTCTAACAATTTGTGCTCCTTTTACAGGGATGGGAAGAAGGTCTACAGTGTTGAGCGAAAAGACAGGCTCTTTCTGGTGCAAATGCCTGTTGAAAATGGGACTGGTGGAAAAATGGGGCTGGTGGAAAATGGGGCTAGTGGAGAGTCCATTGAAGATGCCCATGTGCAGTGTGCAAACGTCCCACCACACAATTATTGTATACACATGTGGCACCGAAATTTTGGGCACGCTGGGTGGTCGCTTGTGCGAAAAGCTGCAGAAAACACCATTGGTTGTAGGTTCAAGGCTTGTGACAAATACCTAGATTGTCAAGCCTGTAAGCAGTCGAAGGTCACAACATGCACATATCCCAGGTCAGAGAGGAGAACCAGCAAACACTTTAAACTTGTGCGTGCAGATTTGTCAGGTCCCATGCCAACACCTTCTTTAGCTGGGTCAAAATGGATTCTGGTTCTGATTGACGATTTTTCAAAATTTTCTTGGGTTTTTGCGCTTAAATGTAAGTCAGAAGCAGCTGCGCTGATCAGGGATTGGATCACAGCGATAGAGCTGCAGTTCACTACCAGGGTGATTTCCTTTCAATCTGATCGGGGGGGGGGGAGTTCACAGGTTCTGCGCTGCAATCGTTTTTCAGGCAGAAGGGCATCAGTCATCGACTGACGACCCCCCACTCTCCGCAACAGAATGGGGTTGCAGAGAGAAAGTTTCTCACACTACAGGAATCTGCAAACGCTATGCTGGCAGACTCGGGTTTACCACAGCGCTTTTGGGCTGAGAGTTATAAGACAGCATGTTTTTTGCAAAACGGGGTGTACAATTCCAGTGTAGGCAACACACCGTATTTCTTGTTGCATCAGAAGAAGCCGAAAGTACACAACTTTCATGTCTTTGGTTCTCAGGCTTGGGTTCTCATTCCAAAGGCCATGCGCAGAAAGGGTGAGCCAAGGTCCAGGAAGATGATCTTTGTAGGCTATGAGCCGGGTTCAAAGGCGTGGCATTTTGCATACCCTACTGGCAACCAGTCTAAGCTGCTTATTAGTGGCAGTGCTGAGTTTTGTGAGCAGAGTGGGTGGAAACGTCTTCATGGGAACCCGGATGTTCTGTTAGACTCAGGTGAGGAAGAGGAGGAGGACGGGGCTGAACCTGTTGCTGAGATGCACGGTCCACAGCCACAGAGTCCAGAGCAGGGATCTCCAAGGGGGAGGCTCCGTATCGCTCCAAAAGGGAGTCCCAGGACCCCTCCACAGGTTTCTGTCAAGTCTGAGCTAAGGAGTGAACCATCCTCGCCAGCAGAACCAGCTGTACGCCCGAAACGGCGCAGCAAGTCAGAGGGGGATGTTTCAGACACAGAGGATAGTAGGGCTGATCCAGGTGAATCAGGCGCAGTTCCAGAATTCACGCTGAGGAGGTCAGCAAGATCAACCAAGGGAAAGCCACCTGAAAGGTATGAAGCCACTAGAGTCTGGGTTGGTGTGGCTAGATGTGAACCTGAATCCTTTGAGGATGTTCAAAAGTTGCCTCAGGAAGAAGCCAGCAAATGGCGTGAGGCGATGCAGAAGGAGATGAACTCAATGGAGTCTCTTGGTGTGTTCTCACTCACTCAGCTGCCGGCTAACCAGAGAGCTGTTAGTTGCAGGTGGGTTTACCGTTTGAAACCCACAGAAGCGGGAGAACCACAGTATAAAGTGAGATTAGTGGCCCGAGGATTCACACAGAAAAAGGGTGTCCACTTCACGGAGGTGTATTCGCCAACGTCACGAGCGGAGACTCTAAGAACGCTTTTGGCGATAGCAGCACAGAGAGGTTGGAAGGTGAACCATTTTGATGTAGATGTCGCCTACCTGAA
Source organism: Podarcis melisellensis (assembly GCF_964234715.1). NCBI lineage: Eukaryota > Metazoa > Chordata > Lepidosauria > Squamata > Lacertidae > Podarcis > Podarcis melisellensis. Next base: position 22,203,363 of record NC_138535.1, read on the forward strand.
CTCAGATCTCAAGGAGGAGTTGTACATGCTTCCTCCTCCAGGGTTTGAAGTCAGTGAGCCAGGCATCGTGTGGCGGTTGCACAAATCCATCTATGGATTACGCCAATCTGCCAGGAATTGGAATATGTGCCTACATGAAGCCTTAGAAGAGCTAGGTTTTAAGAGATCTCTTGCAGACAGTTGTCTTTACATTAGAGGTTCAGGCGTAAAACAGCAAGTGGTGCAGGTGTTTGTTGATGATATCTTAGTCATGACACAGACAGGTGAACAGGTGGAGAAGTTTGCTAAAGAGCTTGGAAAGCGGTTCAAGCTAAAGCAGCTTGGAGATGTCAAGTCCTATTTAGGCGTGCAGATCACAAAAGCAAGTGATGGAAGCTTCTTGCTTTGCCAGAAAGGTAAGATTGAACAGTTGCTTGAGAAGTTCAGAATGTCTGATTGTGCAGGTGCCAGATCACCCATGGAGACTGGATACGTGAAGGAGTGTCAGCAAGTAGAACGCGTGGTGTTCGAAAATACTGAACTCTTTCAGTCAGCTCTGGGTAGTCTGTTGTATCTGTCACAGTGGAGCAGGCCAGACATTGCATTTGCTGTCAATCTGCTCAGTAGAGAGGCTTCAAGTCCTAGTGTGCAGGTCTGGAACGGTATAAAGCGGGTGCTGCATTACCTGCAAGATACCAAAGATTTTTGTCTTAGGTTGCCAGCCCAAGGAGAAGTCAAACTGACTTGCTTTGTGGACGCAGATTAGGGTAACTCTGAGGACTGCAGATCAGTGTCAGGCCTAGTGGTGAAGTTTGGGGACTCAGTGATTGGGTGGAGGTCCCGGAAGCAAAATCTCATAGCGCTTTCGTCTACTGAAGCTGAGTTCAGTGCGCTATCAGATGCTTGCAGAGAGCTGGAGTTCTATGTGTGTTTGGTCGAGGAAATCTGTGGAGAGAATTGTCTGCCCGTTGTGGTGCATGAAGACAATCAACCGTGCCTTAAATTGGCTGAGACGGGGCAATTAAAGGTGAGGACCAAACATTTGGACATACGTTTTCAAAATGTGTGTCAGAGCGTTCGTGAGGGGCTAGTTGCTCTGAAATACTGTCCCTCAACAAAGAACCTCGCTGATGGTTTCACAAAACCATTAACCTTCCAGAAGCACGAGGAGTTCTGTGAGGGTCTGTGTATGGGGAAAGCATTGTTGGCTATTGTCCCCAGATGCAATACAAGAGGGGGTGTGGAGTTTGGAACAGACAGGGTTAAAACTCCGTGGTGTCCTGTATCTGGGAGGAGCTTGACGCAGAGAAGTGCGTCACAGTCTGTGAGCAGACTTGTTTTCGCTTCTGTCTGAGAGACACAGCTCAGCTCCAAGGCTGCAGGCTGTGTGTGCTTTTGGCACAGAGAAATGCCGGAAAGCTCTGATGGAAAGAGACTGATTTATGGCTTGTAAATAAACGCTACTAGAGATAAGAACCGAACTGTCTCTGGACTTGATTTATCCCTTTTTCTCACACGGACGCAGGACCACTGCTACTCGGCTATCCTGCTAGGCCAGCTTCGGAGACACAGAGGCTGCGCAGGGAAGCCTGGCTGGATGCAGGATTTATATTCACACGAACAGTCCCACCCCAGAAAGAAAATAACAACAACAACAAACCACCGTTTGAGGTGCAACAGAGACACAGCCAGAGACAGAGCGAGACCCTGAATCAGTGCCATAACCAAGCCCTCATTCAGAACCAGAGCCTGAAAAAGAGCCACAGCCCGAACCAGAGCAACAGCCACAGCCTAGAGCCACAGCCTGAGTCTGCAACAGGACTTGATACAGTGCCGGAGCTGGAGAATCAACAGTCTCTGATTCTGCAACAGGGCCTTCATCTTAATAGACCAAGATGCATAATTGTCATTGGTCAGGAGGGGTGGAGAAGGCAAGCCTCTGCCCTTCTTAGCATCCATTTTTGAGTCCTTGCATTAACTCTCAAACACAAGCCTCTAAAATCCAAAAGCTTGTTTGTTTGCACTCTTGTGCACCTGGCAGCTCTTAACGCTAGCTGCTTTGGAAAGTCCCTTTCCAAAGGGACTTCATGAGAGCCTAGTCACAACAAACTTTGTTTTTGCCTCTCTGAGGCATAGCCTGACTGTCCAGCCCTCTCGAGTAACTTTCCACTTGACTGGCGGGCGTTGCTTAGCAACAGTGCATTTCTTCCCTTGTACAGGAAACCACAAGAATCTCTGGAATGCAAGCCTCTTCCCACTCGGAGCTGTTTTTCCCAAACGCTGCTCCCCGTGAAGCAGAGAATAACTCAATCTGCGTTCACTCTTTTAAGCCCGAAAATCTCATACCTTGGGCTCCGTGGCTTTGGCTGTCAGCTTCTTCTGGTCAGCTTCTGGCTGCAGAGGATCAGCTTTCTCACCTCAGGCTTCCATGGAGTGATGAAAACAGCAGCTCTGCTACTCTTTTTGCAGACTTCCATGGATCGAGGAAACCAGCAACCGGCATCTGCTACCACTGTTGGAATTCTGCCTGGGTCAGAGGAATGTGCCACAACGTAGGCACCGGCAGATATTCCTTGTCGACCTCCCCGCTGCGCCACTCTGCTGATAAGCAGGCGAGGTCTCGGCGATTCATCTCAGATGTGTGAGAGGAACACACCGTTCTTCCTCTCTCCCCTTTGGTGTCCCCCAGGGAGGGGAAAGATTCAGACAGAAATCTATTTACATCCTTTATTTCTGTCTCTTTACATCAGTACAGAGAAACATGCCTGCACTCCGCAGCAGTAAGAATAAACTCCACCCATGCACTTCCAGTACGGGTCATCTGACACACACACTGAGCTAACATCCGGTGCTCAGTACAGAATGGACTGCCCCTTTGTTCCCATGGCAACAGTCACAAACATCCTGTTTGGCTTTCCAGCCACAAGCAGCTGACTGAGCTGCTAGAGCCTTTGCTTGCTGCAGCTTTGGTGCTTTATGGTAACACACAGGACCTCCGCTTGGCACGCCTACGCTGCGCAGAAAGCTTCCGCGCAGAGACTAGGCGGACTTGGAGTCAAGGAATTTTTATGTTGGAAGAAATTCAGGAAATGCCCACTGACGGATTCTGCCAGTGACTGAGACAGTCGCGTTGTAAGGGCTGTCAAGCCAGGGAAAGGTTTAGCCATACAACCAGCTTGGAGCAGTTTGTGGCTTACGCACAAGCAACCCCAATTCCCATTACAATAAGGTATGGGGAAAATACAAAAGATATTTGGAACAGAAAACCCCAAGATGGAACTCTCCACTAGAAGCAATCGCTGTTAAAAAAAGGAACAACATCAAAGAGAACTGGATAACGTATAACACAATATTAAGGGGGGAGGAGGAGGGTCAACTAATATTGATAAGTTATGAGAAAATAAAAGATCACTTTTCTAGTTGGCTAGATTACGTCCAGGTGAATGAAGTGTTCAGACAGGATAAGCAGATAGGTTTTGAAAAGGAGCCTTCAAGATTTGATAGAGAACTACTGAATAGTAAAACCAAAATAATCGCAAAAATCTATAGACTTCTTTTAGACTACGAAGTAATGGATGAGGAGGTTAAGGCTTCAATGATAAAGTGGGCCCAAGATGTGGGCCGTCCAATTATGCTAAAAGATGGGGAAAACTGATGGAATGTAAATTTCAAATTTACAGCCAGCTATAATATAAGAGAGAACATGATGAAAATGGCTCCTTCCAGATAGAGAGCCGGAATCAGAGAATCAGAACTAACTTTTATGAAAACCCTAACTTTTATGAAAAAAACGGAGGCATTTCTATAAAGTATTTTAGATAAAGAGATCCCAAAAAATCTAAGAGAGGATTATTGTTTTGTGTACATTCCATTGTAAGAATGGAAACAGAGCCAGAGCCACAGCCACAGCCTAAGTCTGAAACAGTCCTTGATAGAGTGCCAGAGCCAGAGCCAGAGCGAGACCCTGATTCAGAACCAGAGCAACAGCCATAGCCACAGCCTGAGTCTGAAACAGCTCTTGATAGAGAGCCAGAATCAGAGAATCAGAATCAGAGTCAGAACCAGATCTTCGGTAAAGATGTGGTCTGGTCTTAGCGCAACTGCTCCTCCCACCCGCGATAACAGAGATTGGGTGTTCCAATACATCCCCCCGTAGGGAACCTGCCCCAGCCATTCTGTTGGCTGAGGCCCCCTCCCAGGCAGCCCTGACCCTTTCCCCTTAAAAAGCAAAATACAAACTATACAATAACCTAAAAAAATAGTAAAAGAAAAACAAAGCAAGAAGCAATTATGCTAAACTTAAAATGATCCCCGCCCCAACTAAACATTTGTCCCACCCCAGAAAGAAAATAACAACAACAACAAACCACCGTTTGTGGTGCAACAGAGACACAGCCAGAGACAGAGCGAGACCCTGAATCAGTGCCATAACCAAGCCCTCATTCAGAACCAGAGCCTGAAAAAGAGCCACAGCCCGAACCAGAGCAACAGCCACAGCCACAGCCTAGAGCCACAGCCTGAGTCTACAACAGTACTTGATACAGTGCCGGAGCTGGAGCCAGAGCCAGAGACACAGCCAGAGCCAGAGCAAAACCCTAATTCAGAACCAGAGCCTGAAAAAGAGCCAGACCCTGAAATATAGCTGGGTCAGAGGCAGAGGAAGAGCCATCATGAGACCCTGAATCAGAGTCAGAACCAGATCTTCATTCAGAACCAGACCCTGAAAGAGAGCCAGAGCCACAGCCAGAGCCACAGACGGAGCCTAGAGCCACAGCCGAGATCCACAGCCTGAGTCTGAAATAGTGCTTGATAGAGTGCTGGATCCTGAAACAGAGACACTGTCTGAAACTGAGCCTGACGCTTAAACGTAGCCAGGGGCAGAGGTTCAGCAACTTCTACCGGAAGTTCATCAGGAACTTCGCCCACTTGACAGCGCCTATCACAGATTGTCTCAGTAGCAAAAAGAAGTTCGTCTGGACAGAAAGTGCCCAGCAATCCTTCGAAAGGCTGAAGAAGGCGTTCGCTTCGGAAGAGCAGCTCCTGCACGTGGATCTGCAGAAGCCAATGAGGCTGGAGACCGACGCGTCAGACCGGGCCATCGGAGCGGTACTGTTGCAGCCGGGGCCCCAGCAGAGCTGGAGGCCGTGCGCCTTTTTCTCGAGGAAGCTGAGCAAGTCGGAGCAAAACTACACGGTGTATGACCGCAAACTGCTTGCAATTTATGCAGCATTTTGACGATGGAGACATCTGCTAATAGGGGCGCAGCACGAGATCCAGGTATGTACGGATCACAAGAGCTTGGAATACTGGAGGACTGCGCGAGTACTCAACCAGAGACAGATTCGATGGGCACAGGAGTTCTCCATGTTTTTCTTCGAGATCCGGTACGTGCCGGGGGAGGAGAACGTAAGAGCAGATGCTCTCTCCCGGAAGCTGGAGTACATGGAAGGAGAGGGACCGCCGCAAGTCAGACACGTGTTCCCCGAGAACCGATGGGTGTGTGGGGGGGAGTGTTGGTTGGGAAACGAGAACTAGCCGGGCTTACTAGAAACGACGAATTCGCTCAAACAAAAATCAGGGAACTCCGGAACGGAAGGGAAAACCAGGGAGGGTTTGAGGAAAAGGAAGGGGTACTGTACTACAAGGGAGCGCTGTACGTACCGGGGGAGACCTTGAGGGGAAGGGTACTCAAACAACTCCACGACAGTCCAACAGCGGGACATTTTGGTCAACACAAAACCATGTTGCTTGTCACCAGGCAGTTCTGGTGGCCAAGGGTAAGGGAAGATGTACGGGAATATGTACGGGGGTGCGACTGCTGCCAGAGGGCAAAGGGGGAGAGGGCTGCACCCGCAGGGTTACTGGAACCCTTACCCACGCCGGGAAGACCCTGGGAGGTGGTATCCATAGATTTTATGACAGATTTGCCCAAATCAAGGGGGAAGACAGCAGTCATGGTAGTAGTCGATCTGCTAACAAAAATGTGCCATTTCATAGCTTGCTCGCATGTGGTAACGGCAGAGGAAACAGCCAGGTTGTTTGTAGATCACATCTTCAGGCTGCATGGGGCTCCCTTGAGGGTCATCTCGGATCGCGAGAAACAATTTACTTCCCGGTTCTGGAGGAAGCTCATGGGCTTGCTACAGGTCGAGGCGGGCTTCCACGGGAATGAGCCCGTTCATGGCCAATTATGGGTGTTACCCCAGGGCCTTCCCGGGGAGGGGGGAGGAAGGGGGGAGCGTACCTGCGGCAGAGCAGTTTGTGGAATAAATGGAGGCCTTGCACCAGGAACTTAAGATGAACTTGGGAACACCACAACCAAGCCACAGAAATACTCGATTCAAGATGGTGAGGGCACCAGGTGGAGTACTTGGTAGCTTGGGAGGGAGAACCCGAGTCAGAAAACACATGGGTTCCAGCGGAGGCTATCAATGATGGGTATCTTGCGGAGGAGTTCCACAGCCTGTTCCCAGATAAACCTAAACCACTAGCGAGATTCTGGGAGGAGCAATTTGGAACCACAGATGAATAATAATAATAATAATAATAATAATAATATTAATAATAATAATAATAAAATTTATTTATATCCCGCCCTCCCCAGCCAAAGCCGGGCTCAGGGCGGCTAACAACAATAAAACAGTACAAAAGTACAGCACAAACAACACTCTAAAATCATTCATTATAAAATTGGTTCAAATCAAGCCACTGGCAACCATTGTGCCAGAGCTCCATGAAGATTGCCGAGGGAGGGAGTCAGGCTGTGCCCTGGCCAAAGGCCTGGTGGAACAGCTCTGTCTTGCAGGCCCTGCGGAAAGATGACAAGTCCCGCAGGGCCCTAGTCTCTAGTGACAGAGCGTTCCACAAGATCGGAGCCACAGCCGAAAAAGCCCTGGCTCTAGTTGAGGCCAGCCTAACTTCTCTGTGGCCTGGGACCTTCAAGATGTTTTTATTTGAAGACCGTAAGTTTCTCTGTGGGGCATACCAGGAGAGGCGGTCCCGTAGGTACGAGGGTCCTAGGCCGTATAGGGCTTTAAAGGTTAAAACCAGCACCTTAAACCTGATCCTGTACGTCACCGGGAGCCAGTGCAGCTGGTATAGCACCGGGTGAATGTGGTCTCGCAGCGAAGACCCCGTAAGGAGTCTCGCTGCAGCATTCTGCACCTGCTGGAGTTTCTGGGTCAGTCTCAAGGGCAGCCCCACGTAGAGCGAGTTACAATAATCCAGGCTGGAGGTGACCGTCGCATGGATCACAGTGGCTAGGTCAGGGCGAGAGAGGTAAGGAGCCAACTGCTTAGCTTGGCGGAGATGAAAAAATGCTGCCTTTGTTATAGCTGCAGTCTGCACCTCCATGGAAAGGGAGGTGTCGAAGATTACACCCAAACTCTTAACGGATGGTGCTGGCACTAAGTGCACCCCCGCAAGAGATGGGAGTTGCCCCCCCCCCCAATCCCATATCGTCCCGTCCCAGCCACAGGACCTCTGTCTTCGAAGGATTTAGCTTCAACCGGCTCCCTCGTAACCATCCAGCCACAGCTTCCAAACATCTGGTCAGTGTGTCTGGGGCCGAGTCAGGATGGCCATCCATCAACAGATAGAGTTGGGTGTCATCAGCATACTGATGGCTGAGGAGATTTCACCCCTCCCATACCCAAGAATCTCCTGACCATCTCCTGAGGTCTTTGCTGACTCCACAGAGAGGAGGAGCAATGAACTGCTCTCTACTTAATTAGTCATGTGAGTGAATCTCAATGTGTGTGAGAGAGTCAGTCAGTGAGCCGGAGAGAGAGTGCAAGAGATATTATTTAGAGATAAGATTGCTGCTGCAGGCACTCAGAATATTTAGCTCTGTATAAAGTTTGTATAATAGCTGTAGTAGTAGAATAAAAGGAAGATATTTTACAGAGCTGCTCTCCGAGTGGTTTATACTCTGCAAGACTCTGCAAAACGCTGCTGCGCAACGACTGCATTACAGAGAAAGTAAATCCGGTGCTCTCAGCTCCAAGCTGTGAGTCCGCAGCACTGTTACCTGTTCCTGTGTCAAAGGAGGACTCTGGCAGTGCTACCCAGCTCGCCTAGCCCAGTCGGGGCTGTAGTGCATGAGTCCAGTTGGTACACTGGCTCAAGGGCGATGCTGACATCGGTTATGGGCCCAGTCGTCTGACCAGTCGTTGTTCCAGTCATCCCAGTCGTCCCAGTCGCCAGAGGTGTCTGTTGCTGATCGCTGGACGGCGGAACGGAGGCTGCATGCTGGACTGATTTGTGGTGCCTAGAAGCAGAGCTGTGTTGGAGCAGAGTTCTCAAGCTGCCGCTGTTGCTGTTGCTGCTGCTTGAGGTATGTTGCTGACTGCCAAAGAAAAGAAGATAGCATCCCTGTTTGCCTGTTAATTGCGCTTTGAGTGGGGGAGAGAGTGGCTGAAGAAGTCCAAGGCTTTATCTGTGTTTGCACGAGGGAAGTGTCTTGCTCTAAGTAATAGCAGACATGGCCTGTGCACATTCTGGCCAGATGGCTATGTCCTTTCCCCTCCTCACGCCTGAAAACTATGCAGTTTGGCAAGTTAAGATGAAAGCGCTTTTACAGAGGGAAAAGCTATTTCACACCATAGAAGATGACCCTCCAGATAAAGATGATGATGATTGGGCTGAGTGGCATGTTGCAGATATGAAAGCCCGAGGGACAATTGTTTTGAGTGTTTCAGACCACTTGCTGGTGAACTTAGAGGGTCAAGAGACTGCACAAGCTGTTTGGCATAAGTTGAGAGATATGCATCTGAGACAAAATGCTGGTTCCAGTGTGATTTTCTTCAAGAAGCTGTGCAGGTTACAGTTGCAGAAAGGTGGTGATTTGCCTAGCCATCTATCTCAGTTAAAGCGTCTCAGACAGGACCTTGTTGAGCGAGACCTGGCTATTTCGGAGGCTGTGTTTGCAATGCTGATGATAAATAGCCTAGATGAGTCTTATGATGGAGTAGCTGCCCAGATTTCTACACTGCCTTCTGACCGGCTAACAGAGGATTATGTGTCTAGCGTGCTCTTGAATGAGTGGGATCGCAGACAGGCTGTTAAAGAAAGCCGGGATTGTGCTGCTAAAAATGTGCCTGAAAATGTGCCTGAGTCTTCAGCAGGGGAAAGTGAAAGTGAAACTGCTGCTGTTAAAGCACTAAAGTTAAAGCGGTGCTTTTCATGTGGAGCACAAGGCCATTTGAGTTTCCAGTGCTGCAAGAAATCTTCAAAGAAGAAGGGAAACTTCAGAGGCAGAGGGGGAGGAGGACGAAATCCCCAAGCACCTGCTACTTCAAAAGTTTTGCTCTCTCGCTGCTGCAATCAACGTGGGCGGAGTTTCTTCGTGATCGACTCTGGCTGTACCAACCACGTAGCCAAAGATAAGGATCTCTTTGTTCAGCTTGAGAAGCAAGAGAAAGTAATTCATCAAGCAGATGGGACAGTTCTCACGAGTGAGGCTAAAGGAACTGTGTTCTTAAAGAGCCTGAATACAACAATTAGGAATGTCCTGTATGCGCCTGAAATTCAGGACAATTTATTGAGCGTTTCCCAGCTTGATCATCAGGGTTTTAAGGTGGTGTTTGCTAAATCTCGCTGTGAAATTCGTCGAGATGGCAAGCTCATTCTATATGCAAAATGTGTAAATGGTCTGTATCAATTGCCTTTTGTTTCAGGTACAGGTACTGCAGAAGCAACTGAGAAAGAGTGTTGCAATTTGTCTGTTGATAAGAATGAGAAGTTGCATGACCAATGTATTCATTATTACCACCGCATTTATGGTCATTTGAATTTCCAGGCTGTGGCAAAAATGCCTGATATGGTTCAGGGTATGAAGCTGAAAGAGTGTCCCTACCACATGAAATGTGTTTCTTGTGCTCAAAGTAAGGCAAGGCAAGCTCCCAAAGGTACAGAGTCTGGGAGAGAGGCCAAGAAACCATACGAAGTCATTCATGCAGACTTAGTGGGGCCTCTAGCGCCTTCTAGAGGCAATTCAAGGTTTTTCATGGTTTTGATAGACTCCTACTCTAAATATGCATGGGTCTATGTGCTGCAGAAAAAGTCTGAAGCCTTTACTAAGTTTCGTCAGTTCTGTAAATGGCTCAGGAATGTACATAATGAGAATGTACATTGTTTTTTCACTGACAGGGGTGGAGAGTTTTGTTCAGAAGAGTTTGAGGCTTTTCTTTCTGAACAGGGCATTGAGCATAGGACCGCCACGCCCAAATCGCCCTGGCAGAATGGTTTGTGTGAGAGATTGAACCAGACCCTGCAACAAGGAATCAGAACACTGTTACATGATTCGGGGCTGCCCAATCCGTTTTGGGCCGAAGCTCTTTCGTTTTTCTGTCACGTTTATAACAGGAGGTACCAGTCTAGTATAAATTGCACCCCATATGAGATGCTTCACGGAAGGAAGCCATGTGTGAAGCACTTTAAAATTTTTGGTTCGGAGGTTTGGGTGCACACCTCGCAGGGTGACAAACTGAGTAAGCGTGGAGAACATGGTGTTTTCCTAGGGTATGAGAAAGGGTCTTATCGTGTCCTGATCACAGACACGAAAACCATAAGGCTGACCAGGAGCATTGAGGACAATCCAAAATGGGACACAGTTGGCGTTTTTCAGTGCCATCCCATTTGTGATGATGGTGCAAGAGGGGCAAAGAAAGTTAAAAGGGAGGCAAGTTCTGATGTGATTGATAATCCTGATGCCAATGTAGTTCCAGATGATGGCACAGATTATCAGAGCCCAAAAGCCTCAGGTGAGTCTGACGCTGATGCAGACTTAGCAGCTTCATATACTTTAGCTCCCTATTCTCCTGAAGAGGAGGAAGCACCAGAACAAGAGGATCAAAGAGTTTTGCGCAGATCTGAGAGAACAACCAAGGGGGTACCACCGAAAAGGTTTTCTGAAGAGTTTGCAAAGGCTGCGGTCACATGCAACTCTGGTGGGGTTTTTAAACCTAGCATGAAGTGTGCTGAGAGTAGTGACACAAAACGCTGCATTTATTTCCTTACCTGATATTTGAAGGAGCAAGCATGTGTTTAAAGTGATTTGTTCAAATCTGCCTAATTAGAAATGTCAATTTGTATTTGAAAGGAAGAAATGTGTGTGAAGATTTTTCCAGAAGCTGCTTATTCATTTGTGTATTCACAGTGTGTATTTTGTGTGAACTACAGGTTGAGATTTATGTTTTAACTCTTTCCTAATAGACACAGAGAGGTTGAAGTAACTGTTTAATGATATGATAAAGTGTCTTAGATAAGGGGGAGAGAGATACCTGCAAATTGCAGTTATGTTAAAGATTCTTGAATGGTCGGATGAAATGGGGGAGGATGAGGAGATTTCACCCCTCCCATACCCAAGAATCTCCTGACCATCTCCTGAGGTCTTTGCTGACTCCACAGAGAGGAGGAGCAATGAACTGCTCTCTACTTAATTAGTCATGTGAGTGAATCTCAATGTGTGTGAGAGAGTCAGTCAGTGAGCCGGAGAGAGAGTGCAAGAGATATTATTTAGAGATAAGATTGCTGCTGCAGGCACTCAGAATATTTAGCTCTGTATAAAGTTTGTATAATAGCTGTAGTAGTAGAATAAAAGGAAGATATTTTACAGAGCTGCTCTCCGAGTGGTTTATACTCTGCAAGACTCTGCAAAACGCTGCTGCGCAACGACTGCATTACAGAGAAAGTAAATCCGGTGCTCTCAGCTCCAAGCTGTGAGTCCGCAGCACTGTTACCTGTTCCTGTGTCAAAGGAGGACTCTGGCAGTGCTACCCAGCTCGCCTAGCCCAGTCGGGGCTGTAGTGCATGAGTCCAGTTGGTACACTGGCTCAAGGGCGATGCTGACAATGGCAACCCAGCCCAAAACTCCGGACAAGCTGGGCGAGGGGGCGCATAAAGATGTTGAAAAGCATCGGGGAGAGTATTGCACCCTGAGGTACTCCACACACCAAGGAGTGGCGCGATGACAATTCCCCCGCAAGCGCCACCCTCTGTCCCCGACCAGAGAGAAACGAGCGCAGCCATTGAAGGACTGTGCCCTGAATCCCCACGTCGGCAAGGCGGTGGTCCAGGAGTTCGTGATCGACCATGTCGAAAGCTGCTGACAGATCTAGAAGAATCAGCAGCCCTGACCCGCCTCGATCCAGCTGTCTACGAAGATCATCTGTTAGGGCAACCAGAGCCGTCTCGGTCCCATGACCCGCGCGGAAGCCGGACTGGAATGGATCCAGAGCCGATGTTTCATCCAGAAACCTACCAAGCTGTTCGGCAACCGCTCTCTCAATCACCTTACCCAGGAACGGAAGATTTGAAACCGGGCGGTAATTGGATAGATCTAAAGGATCTAATGATGTTTTCTTTAAGAGCGGGCGCACCACTGCCTCCTTCAGTTCTGCAGGGAATGTCCCCGTGCCAAGGGACAAATTGATGATATCCCCCAGGAGGGCCCGCACCTCGTCTGGACACGCTCTAATCGGCCAAGACGGGCACGAGTCGAGAGGACAGGTGGTGGCCTTTCCAGCTCGGAGGAGTCTGTCCACATCGGCTGGGGATATCCGGTCGAAGTGGTCCAATACTGGACCCGAGGACAGTCGAGGGGCCTCCAGTTCCTTTATTGTATCCAAATTGGCAGGGAGGTCATGGCGGAGCACCAAGACCTTCTCCGCAAAAAAGCTCGCAAATGCCTCCCAGCTATGTGCCAAATTATTATTTAAATTTGGCTGTCCCTCAAGGGACGTTAAAGACCTGATTATACTAAATAATTGTGCCGGGCGAGAGCTAGCGGATGCAATGGAGGCCGAGAAGTAAGACTTCTTAGCAGCCTTCACCGCCATCTCATAGGTTTTCATAAAAGCCCTATAAGATGTTCTTGAGGCTCCGTCACGGGCACCCCGGCATACTCGCTCTAGCTGTCTGAGGTCCCGCTTCATTTTCCGGAGCTCTTCGGTAAACCAGGGAGCCCGGCTTCTGCGGGGTCGCAGAGGGCGCTTAGGTGCGATCTCATCAATGGCTGCCAGGAGCTGGATATTCCAGCCCTCAACAAGCTCAGTCAATGAGTCGCCAGGGGGAGCAAGGTCCTGCAAGGCTTGACGGAATCTATCAGGGTCCATCAGCCTCTGCGGGCGAGCCCAAATTGGCTCGCCACCTAAGCAGGGTGGGGGTGGAAAGTCAATCCTGGCTTTCAGAGCGTAGTGATCAGGCCATGGCACTTTCATCGAAGGAGACATGATCACATCTATACCTATGCCAAAGATCAAATCCAGCGTGTGGCCTGCTTGATGTGTGGGGCCCGAAACAAACTGGGAGAACCCTAGTGTCGCCATGGAAGACACCAGGTCAAGAGCATGTGAGGAGGGAGTGGCATCAGCATGGATGTTGAAGTCCCCCAATACCAATAGGTTAGGGAACTCCAAGGCCCAGCCAGCCACCGCCTCCAATAGGCCTGACAGGGTGGCTGCTGGTGCGCTAGGTGGCCGGTACACCAGCCAAACAGCCAAGCTCTCCTCGGAGCCCCACACTAGGCCAACACATTCAATGCCGGGGATCGATGGCGATGGTAGAGCCCTGAAAGGACAATCTTGAAGAGGATTTTGTGGGTTTTCCTGCCTCCGAAGAGGAGGGAGGAGAGGCGTCAGAGGAAGAGGAATCGGACTGGGAGGGCCACCCCGCGGGAAGATATCGGAGCGGGTCACTTTTCTAGTTGACTAGATTACTTCCAGGTGAATGAAGTGTTCAGACAGGATAAGCAGATAGGTTTTGAAAAGGAGCCTTCAAGATTTGAAAGAGAACTACTGAATAGTAAAACCAAAATACAACAACAACAACAATATTTATTACGGCCATAGGCCCATACAAGTAAAAACAACACATAAATAACAGCTTGTGTACGTGGGAAGAAAAAAAAAAGCCGCTAGAACACCACAATAACAATAAAATACTATAAAATAGAATGGCATACTACGCCTTAGTTAGCTTGTAGTGCTCCTTGGCGTCGCTTTTGGGTAAGGACAGCGACCAGGAACCTTGCCACTTTCAGGGTCGTATGAGTATCCTTATCCTGCAAGATTTGGGCAAGGTGGAATTTTGGTGGGGTACCCTCTAGTTTCTGTATGATTGATCCCAACAAATTTGCCCGTGGCACATTGAACAGGGGGCAAGTGAACATGATGTGCTGGAGCGACTCCGGCGTCTCCTTATCACAAAACCAAAATAATCGCAAAAATGTATAGACTTCTTTTAGACTACGAAGTAATCTAAGAGCAGAGTCAGAGTGAGACCATGAGCCTGAGCCTGAGCCAGAGCCAGAGCCAGAGCCAGAAAAAGGGCTTGATACAAAGCCGGAGCGCAAAACATAGCTGCAGCCACAGCCTGAGTCTGCAACAGTACTTGATACAGTGACGGAGCTGGAGCTGGAGCCAGAGCCAGAGACACAGCCAGAGCCAGAACAAAACCCTAATTCAGAACCAGAGCCTGAAAGAGAGCCAGAGCCAGAAACAGTGCTTGATAGAGTGCCAGAGCCTGAAACAGAGGCAGAGGCAGATACAGGGCTTGAAACAGCGTCGGAGACTGAGACAAAGCCTAATAAAGAGCAGAAGCCTGAGCCTGAGCCTGAAACAGTGCTTGATACAGTGCCAGAGCCTGAAACAGAACCAGAGCCACAGCTACAGCCATAGCGCCACAGCCTGAGTCTGCAACAGTGGTTGATACAGCGCCGGAGCCTGAAACAGAGACACAGCCTGAAACAGAACCTGAGCCTGGTTATTAGCATGGCAATTAAAGAAGAGAGAGGCAGAAAGGCTTATAAATAGAGTTAAGTGCGAAGGCAAAATAATAAACAACCCTAAAGAAACAGAGAAACGATTTCTCGAATTCTTTAGAGAAGAAGGAAAGAAATGAAACAACATTTCATTTCGGCGCCAGCGCTTAATGGCGGCTCTCTCTCTGATCTCCGGAGAGAGGGCTGCTCCACGAGTTCGGGTCTGACCGCTACGGCAAAGCGGGGACCCCTAAAATCACAGGCGCAGAAGCCTGTGAACAAGGAGACTCGGTGGGCACCATTTGCGCCCCCCCCTTACTGCGCCCCCTTAAAGCAACGGAATTTAAAGCTGCAATTGAAGGAGAAGTAATTTTGAACTTTTTAAAGTGGTTTAACCCTGGCATTGAGTTTGAACCTCCCCCCCAGCAAGCAGGAGCGAGGGGGGAAGAAAAGGGAACTTGATTTAACCTGCATGAAAGGAAGCAAAGGGAAAAACTTTCCGCTGTCTCTGACTCTGGGAGCGAGCTGCCTGGGTGAAACACTTGACAGGGACTGTCAGAAAGGATAGACTGTGACTTTATTTGATACAATCTTGGTTTTCGTGACTTTGGGATTTTGCTGAAAGATCAATTTGATAGCTTGTTGCAACTAGAAGACTCTGGTTAAAAATTTTCCTCTTTGGGGACTTTTGGCTTCTTTGTCTTTTCTCTGCCTTGTGGATACATTGAATTGCTCCCTCTAGAGGACCTAAGGACAATAGTTGCAACATAGACTGTAAAAAAAATAAAATAAAACAAGTCACTGGATTTTTCCATTCAAAGCTGCTCCTGTGGGAACGACCTTGGGACATGAGCGGCCCAGCAGAGGAGATAGCAACAAGGTCTAAAGCTAAAGCCACACAAAAGAAAAGGGGCTCTACATCAGGTACATTGTCAACAGGCGCAGCAGGACAGGAAAGTGGGACAGATATATTGATGGATTCAGTGACACAAGCTTTGCTTAAGATAAATGAATCTTTAGAAAATCTGACAAAGCAGAGTACGGAAAATACCAAACAGCTGACAGAACTTACTACAAAATTGGACTTGAACACCAAAAGTATAACCTTCAACACAGCAACTATAAATAAATTAATTGAGGAAAATGCAACAACCCGAAAAATAGCGGAAGAAGCGAAATCCACTGCAGACAATACACAGGAAAAATTAGCACCAGTTTGTAAGAGGTTGGACGAACATGAGGCCGCTTTGTCTTTATGGGAGATGCAGAGGAAAGAGAGGAATTTAAGACTTAGATTGGTCCCAGAAAGTTAGGGGGACAACTTAGTGGACTTTCTCACCAAAGAACTTTCAGAATTCTGGCAGGTAAACACAGAGGAGGAAGATTTTAAGATAACGGCAGCCTTCAGATTGGGGAGAAGGCAGAATAGAAAGATTCCGAGGGATTGCCTGATAACTTTGAGATCAAAGGAGGAAAGAGATAAAATATTAGATCTACACTATCAAAGAACCCTTGAGATTGAGAAGGTTTTTGTGCAAATTTACAAGGACATCCCGAAATATATTCTGGAGGCTAGATCTCATTATAAGAACCTGGTTTACCTGCTGAAACAGAATAACATTCCTTTCAGGTGGGAGTTTCCACAGGGTTTGTCCTGTAGTTACAAAGGAAAGAAAGTCAAGATAAGAACAGTACAAGATAAAGAACAATTTCTGGACAGAAACGAAGAGGACCTACAGAAAGGAGTGGTAGAATTGACCTCTGAGACAGATCTTGGAAACCTGACATTTGGACTTAAATCACCAACGGAAGAAGAACAGCCGCAGGGAGCGGCTGGAGGTAACTAATTAATGATGTCTCTGCAATTTTTGACTTGGAACTGTAATGGACTGAACCTTCCCAGAAAAAGGCGCGAAGTTTTCCATATTCTGAAAAGAGAACAATTGGATTTGATTTGTTTACAAGAGACCCACATAACAAGGACACATAGAAAATTGCTTATAAACAAAAGGTTAGGACAGGAATTCATTTCGTCGGATAAAGTTAAGAAAAGAGGAGTGGTGATCTATGTAAAGGAGAAATTGGCCCCTAAATTGATCTTTAAAGATGAACAAGGAAGATTTTTGGCAATTGAAATACAAATCCAGGGAGAAAATTTTTTGACAGTTGGCATTTATGCACCTAGTGAAGGGAAGGCAGAATTCTTTAAGAAACTGCATGAGACATTAATGGACTATCTGGATTATAAGGTAATTTTATTAGGAGACATGAATGGTGTGGTTCCCACTAACATGGACAAAGCACAAAGACAGGTGGTCTCTAAGGATGGGAGATTACCCAAGACTTTTTTTGAAATGACAGAGAATTTGGACTTGATAGATATTTGGAGAACTAGAAACCCTCTCGAGAGAGAGGGAACGTTCTTTTCCGAGGCACAAATGACATGGACAAGAATTGATCAAATTTGGATTACGAGTGGCATGGCTCCAAGGATAAAAAAAGTAGAAATCTGCCCAAAGACATGCTCCGACCATAACGCGGTGAAGATGGAAATGAAACTAACAACAGCTGGCTCCTTCAGATGGAGAATGAATGACACCCTATTTAGAGACGATGAGATCTACAAAAAGGCCCAAAAAACTTTGAAGGATTATTTCGAGATAAATTTGAGGACGGATGTTGAAAAAAGAGTGATTTGGGATGCAAGTAAAGCCGTGGTGCGAGGTTTTTTAATACAACAGAACACTTTAAAGAGGAAAAAGCAAAATGAGAAGAAAGATAAGATTCTGGAAAAAATAAAAGAGGGAGAAAAGAGATTGAGGTCTAAACCAAAGTCTCATGAGATTCTGAGAGAAATTAAATTTTACCAGATGCAGTATATGGAACTGATGAATCAAGAGATAGAATGGAAAGTTAAGCAAATGAGACAAAGGACATTTGAATCAGCAGATAAATGTGGGAAACTACTCGCATGGCAATTGAAGAAGAGACAAAAACTGAATACAGTCACAAATTTGGAGGTGGATGGAAAGAACATCATCAAACCAAATGAGATTAGCAACTGTTTTCAGAGTTATTTCAGAAGATTATATGCACAAGGGCCGGAGAATGAACGAGATATAGAAGACTTTCTTAAGAAATATGGACTACAAAAAATTTCTCAACAAAGTATGTTGGTTTTAAATGAGAAAATAACAGATAAAGAAATAGAGGGTGCCATTCAGAATATGCAACTAGGTAAATCTCCAGGACCAGATGGATTAACCTCCAGATACTACAAAGCTTTGAAAGAATGGATAATACAGCCGTTGAAGGAGGTTTGTAATGAAATATTAGAGGGGGAAAAGGCTCCTGAATCGTGGAAAGAAGCTTTTATTACACTTATACCAAAGTCTGAAACTGAAAAAAATCAGATTAAGAACTACCGCCCTATATCATTACTTAATGTGGATTACAAAATATTTGCTGACATTTTAGCAAAAAGACTTAAGAAGGTGCTGGTGGAGGAGATTCATAAAGACCAGGCAGGCTTTCTCCCGGGAAGATACTTGTCGAACAATGTAAGGAATATAATTGATATTATGGAAATGTTGACAGTAAATATCAATACGAAGGCAGTTTTAATATTTGTGGACGCGGAGAAAGCCTTTGATAATATTTCTTGGAACTTTATGAAGAAGAATCTCCATGGGATGGGGGGTAGGCCAAAGGTTTGAAAATGGTATAGGTGCAATATATTTGGAACAAAAGGCAAAGTTAATTGTAAATAATGTGGTGACTGATGAACTTCCGATAGAAAAAGGGACACGGCAGGGGTGCCCAATATCCCCATTACTCTTTATATCAGTCCTGGAGGTTTTATTAAATATGATCAGGGGGGACCAGTTGGTAAAAGGAATTCGGGTCGGAGCCAGACAGTACAAATTAAAGGCATTTGCAGATGACCTGGTATTGACTTTACAAGAGCCAGACACTAGCACTAAAAGAGTTTTGGAACTAATTCAATTCTTTGGCCAGGTTGCAGGATTTAAACTGAATAAACAAAAAACTAAAGTCTTGGGGAAAAAATTAACAAATGGCGAAAGGGAGAAGTTTCAAAGTGAAACTGGGCTGATGGTGGCCAAGAAAGTGAAATATTTGGGGATTGACATGACATCTAAAAATGTGAATTTATTTAAGGACAATTATGACAAATGTTGGACGGAGGTAAAGAAAGATCTAGAAATATGGTCGAAATTGAAGCTTTCCTTGTTAGGCCGAATTGCGGTGATCAAAATGAATGTTTTGCCAAGAATGCTATTTTTGTTTCAGACATTACAGATTGTGGATAAACTAGATTGTTTCAAGAAGTGGCAGAAAGATATATCTAGATTTGTCTGGCAGGGCAAAAAGCCCAGAATAAAATTTAAGATATTAACTGATGCAAAAGATAGAGGGGGGTTTGCCCTGCCGGACTTAAGACTTTATTATGAAGCAGCAGCTTTCTGCTGGTTGAAGGATTGGCTACTTCTTGAGAATACTGATATTTTGGATCTGGAAGGGTTTGACAATAGGTTTGGTTGGCATGCTTACATATGGTATGACAAGGTTAAAGCTCATAAAGGTTTTAAAAATCATGTGGTTAGGAAAGCATTATATAATGTCTGGATTCGATATAAGGATTTGTTGGAAAATAAAACTCCTAGGTGGTTATCACCAATGGAGGCTAAAGAAGTGAAGAAACTTAATATGGAATCTAATTGGCCAAAATATTTTGAAATTTTAGAACAAGAAAGTGGTAAATTCAAACTAAAGAGATTTGAAGAAATAAAGTCTAAGGTAAGAGATTGGCTCCATTATTATCAAATAATGGAGACCTTTAAACAAGACAGGAAAATTGGCTTCCAGGTGGAGAAATCTAAATTAGAAACAGAACTGTTAGAACCCAATACTAAGAATTTATCAAGAATGTATAATCTGTTGCTGAAGTGGAATACAATAGATGAAACAGTCAAATCAGCTATGATTAAATGGGCACAGGACATCGGTCATGACATTATGTTTGCGGACTGGGAACGGTTATGGACCACCGGTATTAAATTTACGGCATGTAATGCCTTAAGAGAAAATATTATGAAAATGATTTATAGGTGGTACATGACTCCAGTCAAGCTTGCAAAGATCTATCATTTGCCCAATAATAAATGCTGGAAATGTAATGAAATTGAAGGTACTTTCTTCCACCTTTGGTGGACCTGCCCAAAGATTAAAGCCTTCTGGGAAATGATCTATAATGAAATCAAGAAGATACTTAAATGTACTTTTCATAAGAAACCAGAGGCATTTCTCTTGGGCATGGTTGACCAATTGGTGTCAAGAAAGGATAGGATTTTTTTTATGTACGCTACCACAGCAGCAAGGATACTTCTAGCAAAGTATTGGAAGACGCAAGAATTACCCACACTGGAAGAATGGCAGATGAAAGTGATCGACTTTATGGGATTGGCAGAAATGACCGGCAGAATCCGGGACCAAGAGAAAGAGACGGTGGAGGAAGATTGGAAGAAATTTAAAGTTTATCTTAAGAACAGTTGTAAAATTGTTGAGTGCTAAAAGGTCAAGGGGAAGGAAGATGCAGAATTGCAGCTGAAACTGTCTGATAAATTATGATGAAACTCAAAAAATAAGTTATTAATATAATGGGACCAAGGGGTTGCTGAAAAATTGTAAAATAAGGATGCAGAGAGGGGGAGGTATGGGGAAGTTCATGAAAGAAGGCTTATGAAAAGGAGGATATGGAAATATACATGTTTGTATGTGTTTGTTTGTCTTGCTTGTTTTAAAATGAAAAACCAATAAAAAAAATTATATATAAAAAAAGAAATGAAACAACAGAAGAAGTTAAAGAACATTTAGAACAGAACTGTCTTCCGAAACTTACTAAAGAACAAAAAGAACTGTTGAATGCCCCTATTCAGTGGCGTAGCGTGGGGGTGCAGGGGGGGCCGGCCGCACCGGGCACAACATCTGGGGGTTAGGGTTAGGGGGCGCAAATCCACGGGTTAGGGGGCGCAAATTACTTGCCTTGCCCCGGGTGCTGACAACCCACGCTACGCCACTGCCCCTATTACATCGTACGAAATTCAAAGAGCAATTAAGGAAGCAAAGATAGGAAAGATAGGAAAGATAGGAAAGCCACCAGGGCCAGACGGCCTACCGGTAATATATTATTAAAAAATTGAGGACTTACTGTCTAACCCATTAAGAAGTATCTTAAAAGATGGAACCATGCCGGATTCTTGGAAAGACAGCCTTATTGCATTAATTCCAAAACAGGGAACGGACAATCTACTTATTAACAACTATAGGCCTATCACACTTCTAAATAACGATTATAAATTATATGCAAATATTTTAGCCGAAAGATTAAAAAAAGTCTTCCAGATATATAATCTATATAATCTATATAATAATATATAATTTATATAATATAACATATATAATATATAAAATAACCGCAAAAATCTATAGACTTCTTTTAGACTACGAAGTAATGGATGAGGAGGTTAAGGCTTCAATGATAAAGTGGGCCCAAGATGTGGGCCGTCCAATTATGCTAAAAGATGGGGAAAACTGATGGAATGTACATTTGAAATTTACAGCCAGCTATAATATAAGAGAGAACATGATGAAAATGGCTCATAGGTGGTACCTCACTCCTTCCAGATGATCAAGAAAAGATTACCGTACAGGAATTGGTGGAGACGGCTCAATTGACTAGCAAACTCAGAGGAATCTCAAAGCAAAAATTTGCAGGAAAATGGGATGGTTATACAAGATATGTTCAGATAGATAATACTTTATTCGGCTATAAGCCCACAAGGTAAAACAAATCAATAGATAAAATAGCATTTTACAATCTAAAATATCAACTAAAATATTTCAACGCATAATCTCCTTCACATTACTTACAATCTCTAGATGTACCGTGTTATGGCCTTGAAGATAAAGATGGTGCATAGAGTTTACTGGATTTTTAATAGTCATGCAGCATTCCATGAAGTCTTTTATATGAAAGAACTGAAATCAGGAATCTAGCAACCTGTAATGTTCTATAAGAGTCAATGTCCTGGAGTAGATAGGCTAGATGTAATTCAGGTGGTTTAGCAGCAATTTCCAGAATGATTGAACTCAGGATCCTTGATCGGGGAACAATGTATAAGGGGCAATTAAACAAGATGTGGTAGAGGGATTCTATTGATTTGTTGTCACATGCGCATAAAACAGAGGTTTTACCGTTAGAAAATCTATTGCTCAGCACATTTGAGGGGAACACATTAAATCTGGCTCTAACAAATGCGAGTCTATGCGACGCAGCCGATAAAGTACACAGATATCGAGGTATCTGGGACATAGATGTAATGCCCTGATTTATCGGGGAACATGTACCTCCACCTGTAGTAAGATTTTGTTGCAAATCTACCTCCTCCAATCTTTGTTTGATGACCTTTTTAGCAGTAATTAGATCTAAATTAAGTATATCGGAAGGAGAGATTCCATAAGACAACAGTTTGGAATGGATTTTTGTTGCCCATGGGCTGGTGAATTCATCTCTCCAAAGGCACTGAATAAGATGGTAGTTTGGCAATTTATGCCAAAGGGACAGCCAATAATTAAAGTCATGTCTCCACATCAGAATCTCTAGGGAGGGGATCTTAAGTTCTAGGCGAATGGCAGAGTTGCTTACACAGGAGGGTAGTTTCAAAAGGCGTCTTAGAAAAAGATTTTGCAATGTCACCAGAGGCAAGAGGTTTACAAAGGGTTTATAAAGGGACCGCATAGGCCATAGTTGCAACCACTTTCGCACTATAAACTTTTAAGGCAGATGGAACATGCATAGCCCCCTCCGTAAAGAAGAAGCGTAATAGAGCATAGATAAGGGCTTTAACCTTATTTTGTAAATATGTGATATGCGCTTTCCATCCCATATTATACTGGAAGTAAATTCCTAGATATTGAAATTTGTAAACTTGTTCAATTGGCTTCCCCTCGAGTTCCCATCTATACAGTTTACGACTCCTGGAAAAAATTAGGACTTTAGATTTGGAATGGTTAATAGTAAGTGTCAGAGCTGCCCGAGGTCCCAGCTCACAAAGGACCAACGGCAGTGCGTTACTATTTACAAAAGTCTTTATTGAAGTTCAGTTTCGATTTCAAAGCCGCGGCGCGCAGCTCTACGTCTCAAACTCTAGACCGCTGAAGCTCCGTCTGAATCTCCTCCCCCCTGACACCAGTTTAAGACTCTAGCCTTGCTCCACCTCTTCCTTTGCTCTCTTCTCCTCTGGGCCCGCCTGTCCGCTGGGGCCTCGCCTCTTCTAGACTCTTCTGACGCTGAGGAGTCCCCTGAGTCTTCCCCCTCTCTCCGGCGGGCTTTAGGACCTGGTTCCCAATCTCGGCTTCCTGCTGTGCCGCGCGCCTGTACATTTGAACTTGGCGCGCGCGCCCAGCCGGCCACCTTCCTCCTGACCGCTACACTGCTCCTGTCACTGCTTCCCCCTTCGGGGAGGCTAGCTGAACCTGACTTCCCCTCCGTTCCCTCACTCTGCGATGGAGGCGTGGCCAGCCCTGACTCATCTCCTCTCCCTGCTGGAGGAGAAGCTGGCCCTGATACATGTGACTCTTCCCCCTCACTACGCTCTGGTGATGAGCTGGTCCTGATCTCCCGCTGCTGCTTTGGGAGTCCCCGCTGGCCCCTTGTTTCTGGTGTGTCCCCCCTGGGACCCCCCCTGCCCTGGCCATCGGCGCCCCCCTCTGGGAATCTTCTGATTCGCTGGAGAGACTCATGGAATCTCTCGGGCCACTTTCATACTCCCCTACGCTGCCCTCAGATTCTTCCCCTTCGCTCTCCATTTCCTCTCTCCCCTGTGCCTCTGCTCCTGAGTCCCTGACAGTAAGTAAATTTGTTTGGCAGTATAACGCAAAAATCTTAAGGGCCCTCCTCAAACCGATTCGAGAATAAGAGAGGATCACCGCATCGTCAGCGTACAATAATAAGGGGCAGCGATAGTCTGCAAGCCTGGGTGCATGAATGGAGGTTTGGGCCTCAGAGAGTCTCCCCCTGGGTCCAGTAACTCCCCAGCCTCTCCTGAACTGCAGAGGCTTAGGGCAGAGAGGCGGAGGGAACTGGTTTCTCCCAGGAGGTGTGCTCGCCTTAAGGCCAAGAGAGGCGGGTCTCCTGGGGGCCGGGGCCGCCCCTGGCCTCAGAGAAGATAAAGGCCAGTCAGCCCGGTCCCAGGTTGTGGGAGCAACGTCGTTGAGTACCTGCTCCTGCCCGGACCCAGACCTGACCCTCCAGTGTTCCTGTCCCCGCCCGGCTTCCTGCTTCGGACCTCGCCCCGCTCCTTGTGAACTGTTTCCAGGCTAGTGACCCAGGACCGGACTTTGACTACGCCAACGGTAACCTTCCCCCCGGGACCAGCAGTTTGCTCCCACCACACCCGCACTCCCCCTTCGTTGGGGTGCGTTCGGGACGAGCCAGAAGCCATGGCCGACCAGGCAGCTGCGCTGGTGGCATTGGCCCAGAAGAACCAGGCCTTGACTCACACCGTGCAGCAGCTCAGCAATGCGGTTACGGCACTTCAGCAGCGGTTGGACGCCCTACCGGCTCCTGGGGCCGACGCCCCGGCTCCTGGCAAGTACCCAGTGGCTTTGCCAGAGAAATTTGATGGGGCCCCGGCCAGCTTTCCCATGTTCCTTGCCCAGGCCAAGTTGTATATTCAGGGGCGAGCCCGGAACTTCCCTGACGACCGCACCAAGGTGCACTTTTTGATTAGTTTGTTAAAGGACCAGGCGGCCAAGTGGGCGTTGCCGCTGCTCAGACAAGACTCCCCCTTGCTGACAGACTATATGGGGTTTTGCAATCATTTGGAGGCCGCATTCGGCAACCCCCAGAAGGGGAGTCAAGCCAACCGGGCAATCAGGCGGTTGAAACAGGGCAAGTCCACTGTGGCTGCATACACCACGGAATTCCGGCTGCTGGCACAGGACTTGACCTGGAATGACTCTGCTCTTCGGGACCAGTATCTCGAGGGGCTTTCAGACGAGATACTGGACCAGCTGGCCACAATGGAACGCCCCACCACGCTAGACACCCTCATTCAACGGAGTCTACAGATAGACGATCGGCTGGAGGACCGTCGTCAGGCCCGGGGCCACCGGCACTTCCAGTTCTCGGCGCCAGTTTCTACCAGCACCTCCACGGCCACAGCCAAGTCATCGGAGGAGCCTATGCAGCTTGGGGCAGTGCGGCCACGCCTCTCCCCCGCGGAGAAGACGCGGCGTCGGGAGGGGAATCTATGTGTCTACTGTGGCGGAAGCGGACACTACGCCCGGTCCTGTCCTGAGAAACGCCAGCCACAGGGAAACCGCCAACCCCAGTAGCTGATGGCCCTGGCTACCTGGGGTCCCAAACAGCGCAGAATGGGCCCGCACCAATGAAATTGCAACACCTTATGTGTTAGGATATTTCCGTTCCACCTTAAGAGAGAGCAGGCTTGTGAGTCACAGAGCCTGCGCATTTCCTTTTAGAGGATGTTTATGTTTGCTATTGCTTTCGTTTTCTCTCTCTCTGCGCCAGAACACGCTAGCAGGCGGTCATGCTTTTCTTTGTTCTGACCAACGCTGAATAAACATTCTAAATGATACCCTCCTGAGTGCAACTTTTGCTGTGTGAATTCTGCTGACAGAGTGTGCACCAGCCCAAGAATGTGGCAAGCTATTTCTTAGGCTTCGTGTCGCTAATTGCTGATACCTACAATGGATCGTCAATGGATCGTCCGGCAGCCGGCTTGGGGGCTCAGATGGACTTTATCTCCCTGGCAGTATCCCAACAACAGGTTTCGGGCCCAGATTCACGGCATTTACAGGAGGATAAGACTGTGACTGCGACAGACTGCTGAGGTATGTGGAAAAGCAAAAGAGGAGGCTTTTCTGTGAGCCGCGGAAGAGTCTCTGATGTCCGGCAGGCTTAATTGGCCTGGGAGCCGAGCCAGAAGGCTTCGTGATTAATGAGCTGCCAAGATAATAAGTCTTTGAAGGCATAGAGACTTGGGCTCACGTAAAGACGTGAGATGGATCTTTTACAATCCTCAGAAGCTGCTCCGTGTCCACCAAAGCTAAATGGCCACAACTATCAGACCTGGGCAAGGTACTGTGAGGGCCAGATGAGAAGGCTTGGAGTGTGGAATACCGTTACTGAGAATCCCCCAGCCCCTGTGACAGATGAGTGGAAGGCACAGGATTCGAGAGCCATGGGGATAATTTTGCTCTCAGTAGCTCCTGAAGAGTTAATCACCCTGGCTGGCAAGCCCAGTGCACGTGAGATGTGGAATGCTTTGAAAGCTGCCCATCTGCCAATCATCCCAGCTCAGAGTCTGAATGCCCAGGGTGTGAATGCATCGGAGGTCCTGGCTGTTTCCCAGAATGCGAGTGAATGCAGGGATGCAGAGGGCACCGGTTGCAAGCTGCAGAGGGAGCAGACTGTGATGTCAGCCCAGGCAGCATTCCAGCCTCCAGGGGGAGGCAAGGAGCCGGCAGCTGAGAGCTCTGTATCTCGTGGGAGCCAAGGTCATCATCTTTGCAGAGGCCGGAAGGCCAGAGGTAAACAAAGACAGATGCCTGCAGATGGCCCGAAGCAGAGGGGGGGTGAAGAGCCCACGCCAGTGGAAAACAAAGCGTTGTTTGCTGGCACTGCTTCACCAAAGGCTAAAGGCAAGTCTGATGGCCAGGAGCAGGGGGGCAAGCTGCAAAAGCCCACGCCGGTGGAAAACAAGGTTTTGCTTGCTGCAAAGACTGCTCCAAAGGCTAAAGCCAGGTTTATTGTGGACTCAGGCGCCAGGCGCCATTTATCGAAGGATAAGCACCTGTTTATCTCCTTCACACCTCAAGACGGAGAGATCCACCTGGCTGATGGAAGGACGTTGCAAATTGCAGGAGAAGGGACTGTTAAACTTGCAAGTTTGCATACAACCATCAGTAATGTACTTTATGTTACAGGAGCTGCGGACAATTTGCTCAGTGTCCCACAACTGACTGGGCGTGGTTTTGAGATTTCCTTCAAGAGAAGCATCTGTGTCATCAGGAAAGGCAAAGAGGACATTTTGCATGCAAAGTTTATGGATGGTTTATTCTGTATAACTTATGGTGACAATGCTGTTGTGTCTAATGTTGATTCTTGTTGTGTTGCACAAACTAACAAGGTTCTTCATGCAGGATGTATTCATGAAGCACATCGAAGATTTTGTCACACGTCTTGGCAAGCGCTAGCCAAGATGCCAGAGTTGGTTGAGGGTTTGAACATCAAACCTTGTAAGTATCACATGAAATGTGTATCTTGTGCAGAGAACAAGGTGAAGGTTGCTCCAAAAGGCAAGGAGTCTAGCAGGCAGGCTTCCAAACCCTACCAGCTAGTGCATGCAGACCTGGTTGGTCCACTTGTGCCCTCTTTGGGAGGAGCAAGGTACTTCATGGTTCTAATTGATTCTTTTTCTAGGTACATTCATGTGTTTATGCTTGAGCAGAAATCGCAAGCATTCCCTAAGTTCAAGGCATTCTGTGCTTGGTTGGAGAATGTTCGTGGTAAACGTATCGGCTGTCTTTTTACCGATCGGGGCGGGGAGTTCACTTCTCAGCAGTTTGAAGCTTTCCTGACTGAGAAGGGAATCCAGCATGACTTGTCAACGCCTAGATCGCCATGGATGAATGGACTTGCGGAGCGAGCAAATCAGACTTTGCTTCAAGGCCTGAAAACCTTGTTGTATGATGCCAACCTCCCTGAGAAGTTTTGGGGGGAAGCTCTGTCAACGGTTGTTTATACTGTTAATCGGAGACTGTCATCGCCCATAGGTTGCACTCCGTACGAGAAGATGTTTGGTAAAAAACCGAACGTCAAGCACATGAAAATCTTTGGTTCTGACATGTGGGTACACACCCCACAAAGCAACAAGCTTGGGAAGTGTGGGGCACATGGTTTGTTCATGGGGTACGAAAAGGGTGCATACAGGGTATGGATGACTAACTCTAAGTCCATTAAGTTCACCAAGAGTGTTGAGTACAATCCTAAGTGGGGGGGAAATGTGGGAATTTTCCAGAGTTACCCAGAGCAGGATGAAGGTGATGTGAAAAAGGCAGATGATGTTGAGGAAGCTGAGGATGATGATGATGATGATCAGAGTTCGGATTCCAGTTCAGTTGGTGGCGCTGCTGCTGGTGTCAGTGACAGTGATGACACAGCAGACTACAAGAGCGCAAAAGCCTCAGTCAGACCATCTGATGCGTCTGACAATGAACTGGAAGAACCACTGTTCACCATTGGTCACTTTTCTCCTAAGAAGGAGAAGGTGAGTCCAGAAGACTTACGTCTAGTTTGCAGGTCTGAAAGGGCGACCAAAGGCAGACCTCCAAAGAGATTTGCTGATGAGTTTGCTAAGACAGCAACTGCTGTTCTTAGTAGCTCAGAGAAGGTGTGGGAACCTTCAAGCTTCAAAGAGGTTCAGGAGTTAACCTCTAAAGATGCTGAGCCTTGGCTTAATGCCATGAAGGCTGAAGTTGATTCCTTGAATAGGAACCAAACTTGGGAATTGGTACCGGTAGTCCCAGGAATGAGACTGGTTGGCAGCAAATGGGTCTTCAAGGCCAAGACAGACCAGAATGGCAAGGTTGTCAGACACAAAGCCAGATTGGTTGCCAGAGGTTTTTCACAGGTACCAGGACAGGATTACCACGAGACCTACTCGCCCACTGTCAAATATGAGAGCATTCGACTGATGCTCAAGATCGCTGCAGAGGAGAAACTGCATGTTTCCCATCATGACATTAATACAGCTTTTTTATACGGGATTTTGGGGGAGGAGCTGTATATGCTTCCACCTGATGGAATGCAGATACAGAAGGGAATGGTCTGTAAACTGCGGAAATCCTTATATGGTCTCAAGCAGAGTGCCAGGTGTTGGAACACAAAGCTCACTGAAACATTGCTTTCTCTAGGTTTTCACCAGGGCAAAGCTGATCCATGTGTGTTTGTCAAGGAGGAGGGGCAAAACAAACTGTATTGTTTATGTTTTGTTGATGATCTTCTGATGTTTTGGAAGAATCAGGCTTTTTACCAAAGCACCCTAGCTCAACTGAAGGAGCACTTTGACATGAAGGATCTTGGTGAGGTATCCAACTATCTTTCTCTGCAGGTGGAGAGGGACCAAGCAGGTAATTTTCTGGTACACCAAACACAGAAAATTGCTGATGTATTAACCAGGTTGAATTTGGTTGATGCAAACCCAGCAGACACACCGATGGTGACAGGTTACCAGGTAGATAGTACTGCTGAAGCGTTTTCTGACACTACGCTGTACAGATGCATTCTAGGCAAGCTGAATTTCATTGCTAGATGCTCAAGACCTAGAGTGAAGGCCTTCTGGGAAATGATATATAATGAGCTGAAAAAGGTGTTTAAGTATACCTTTACCAAGAAACCAGAGGCCTTCCTTCTGGGCATTGTCGGCCAGAATGTGTTAAAGAAGGACAGAACATTTTTTATGTATGCAACAACGGCAGCAAGGATACTGATCGCTAAGAACTGGAAAACTCAAGATCTACCCACACTGGAAGAATGGCAGATGCAGCTGATGGACTATATGCAACTAGCTGAGATGACTGGCAGAATTCGAGACCTGGGAGAGGAGAAGGTTGAAGAAGATTGGAAGAAATTTAAGATTTACTTACAAAAGTATTGTAATTTGGCTGAATGTTAACAAGGATGTCAGAGTAGAAATAACTGTCTACCATCAAACAATATTTGAGTTAAACCTAAATTTTTGGATTTAAGATTGTAAACAAAATGATAATTTGCTTGGAAACAATTTTATAACGATACAAGTGGAAGCGGGAGGCGTGAGGGAGTCCACAGTAGTAATAAAAAGATGTTATAAAAATAATGTGGTTTGTTAAATATGCATTTGCATTAAAAAACCTTAATAAAAATTTATATTAAAAAAAAAAATGAAGCGTTTTCTGACACTACGCTGTACAGATGTATTCTAGGCAAGTTGAATTTCATTGCTAGATGCTCAAGACCTGACATTGCTGTAAGCACTAACCTGCTTAGCAGACATGCTAACAATCCTACTGTTCAGGATTGGAAAGCTCTGAAGCGCATAGCCCGCTATCTGAAAGGGACAATGCACTACAGGCTGAGGTTCACCAGTCAGAAGACTGGAGGTCTTGAAATCTTTGCAGATGCAAGTTTTGGAAGTGACACCACGGATGGTACATGCGCTTCTGGAGTGTGCTACATGTACAACCACTGTCTGTTTGACTGGCTGTGCAAGAAGCAGACGACAGTGAGCCTAAGTTCCTGTGAAGCAGAACTCAATGCTCTGTCATTTTCACTCATGGATTGTGAATGGTTGATGCAACTGTTTAAGGACATTGGGGTTTCTGTGAAATGTCCTATACAAGTGTATCAAGACAATAGATCCTGTTTGGCTTTGCTGAACTCAGAGAGTTGCAAGCAAAGAACCAAGTACTTGCAGATTAAGCTACATCGTGCAAGAGAGTGTATTCAGAAAGGACTCATTCAAGTGTCCTACATGGCAGGAAATGAAATTTCTGCTGATCTGTTGTCTAAGGTTGTTAACAGAGAACAACTTAAGGTTTACGTACAGAGGTTGCAATTGGGTTGAACCACAGGTACTACAGGTTACACGGAAAGGGGGAGGATGTTAGGATATTTCCGTTCCACCTTAAGAGAGAGCAGGCTTGTGAGACACAGAGTCTGCGCATTTCCTTTTACAGGATGTTTATGTTTGCTATTGCTTTCGTTTTTTCTCTCTCTGCGCCAGAACACGCTAGCAGGCGGTCATGCTTTTCTTTGTTCTGACCAACGCTGAATAAACATTCTAAATGATACCCTCCTGAGTGCAACTTTTGCTGTGTGAATTCTGCTGACAGAGTGTGCACCAGCCCAAGAATGTGGCAAGCTATTTCTTAGGCTTCGTGTCGCTAATTGCTGATACCTACGGGAGGTCGATGGATCGTCCGGCAGCCGGCTTGGGGGCTCAGATGGACTTTATCTCCCTGGCAGTATCCCAACATTATGGTCCCGGTATGTCTATACCCTCCAGGTGGGCCCTGGATTCTTACCCATGCTCTGGTGGATTCGAGGGCAACCCGCTCCTATATGGACGCTGCTTTTGCTGCCCATCACCAGCTGTCGGGAAATTCAAGCCCTTCTCAGGAGAAGCTGGCAGCAGTCCCAGGCACCCAGCTTGATTCCCTGTTGACCTCCCTGGCTGCATTCCCCAGCAAGCGCAGCCAAGGTCTCGATCGGCGATTCTTCTCAAATGTGAGAAGAACACACCCCCTCTTCCCCTGGCAGGGGAAAGAGATAGACAGAAACGTATTTACATGCTTTTATTTCTGTCTTTGCAGCGTTACAAAAAACATGACTGCTCTCTCCATACTCCAGCAGTGTTGAGACAAAACACTTCCTGTACTTCCTGTACAGCTCATATTACACTCTGAGGTAATTCCGGTGCTTTGCACTGTGAAATGACTGCCCCTCTGTTCCCACAGACAGTCCCATCACGTTTACTCTTCAAGCTAGGACTTTGCAGCAGCATTGCTTCATTATCGTAACATCAGGTGCCACTTCAGAACAAGCCAGAACCGGTACAGGTGGAGGCAATTGACGGACGGCTCCTGCGTTCAGGTGCCATTACTCAGGAGACCCAGCCCTTGGTCCTGTGTCTCCAGCAGCACCGGGAGATGCGAACTTTGGACATTGCCTCCATGCCCCGGTTCCCCCTGGTGCTCGGGATGGACTGGCTGGAGGCTCACAATGTTCAGATTGACTGGGTCAAACGGACTGTGCACTTCCCAGACCCATGTTCCCATGCTCAGTCCGAGATGCTAGCAGCTGCGCCCACTGAGGAGGCTGCATCAACGCTCCCCGCCGAGTACCGGGACTATCACGACGTGTTCGAGGAACAGGGGGCAGACCAGCTGCCGCCGCATCGGTCTTTTGACTGCGGCATAGACCTCCAGCCCGGAGCGCCCCTGCCGGTGAGTCGCTTATACTCTCTAACAGAGCCAGAGCGCGAAGCTTTGCAGGACTTCCTGCACAAGAACCTGGAGCGTGGTTTCATTAGGCCTTCTACCTCGCCCACCGCTGCACCAGTGCTCTTCGTTAAGAAGAAATGTGGGGAGCTTCGCCTTTGCCATGATTACCGGGTCCTGAACAAAATTACCATCCCAGACCGGTACCCCTTGCCCCTTATTTCGGAGTTGCTGGAGCGGGTGCAAGGGGCGCAGGTGTTCACCAAGCTAGATCTCCGGGGGGCCTACAATTTAATTCGGATCCGAGCCGGGGATGAGTGGAAGACAGCATTCGGGACCCGGTACAGGCAGTTCGAATACCTGGTTATGCCCTTCGGATTGTGCAACGCGCCCGCTGTGTTCCAACGGTACATCAACCACGTGTTCCAGGACTTGCTAGACAAGTACGTGGTGGTGTCCTTGGATGACATTCTGGTTTTCTCCCGTGACCCGGCTCGCCATGAGGGTCAAGTCCGGACCGTGCTGCAGCGCTTGCGGGAGCACCGCCTGTATGCGAAGCTCAGCAAGTGCGAGTTCCATCAGCGGTCAGTGGACTTCCTTGGTCACCGACTCTCTCCAGATGGGGTGCAGATGGATCCTGGGAAGGTGGCAGCGGTTCAGGATTGGGCAGCACCTCGGAACCGCAAGGACCTACAGCGATTCCTGGGGTTCGCCAACTATTACCGGACCTTCATTGCAGATTATGCTCATCGCACCACCCCGTTGACCTGGCTACTGCGCCCCAAGATGCCGTTTTCCTGGGACAAGGAGGCAGAGGAGGCGTTTCAGGGGTTGAAGGCCTGTTTCCAGAGAGCGCCGATCTTGCAACATCCTGATCCCTCTCGACCCTTTGTGGTAGAGACCGACGCCTCCAGTACAGCTCTCGGTGCCGTCTTGTCTCAGCAGTACGGACCTGATGCGCCACTCTTACCCTGCGCCTTCTATTCCCGCCAGCTCCTTCCAGCGGAGCGTAACTATACCGTGTGGGAGCGGGAACTACTGGCCATCAAGGTGGCCTTTGAGGTCTGGTGCCACCATCTTGAGGGGGCACGACACCCGGTGGAGGTGAGAACCGACCACCGGAACCTGGAGTACCTCCAGACCACCCGCAAGCTGAACCAAAGGCAGATCTGGTGGGCGTTCTTTTCCCGTTGCCAGTTCCGGATCCGCTACATCCCTAGCTCCCAAAACCAGAAGGCGGATGCCCTGTCCCGGAAACCTGAAGACAACGCAGACACGGTACAGCAAGCAGTACCCACCACAATCCTACCACCGGCTGCATTCCTGGCCACCCAGGAGGCTGAGCCACTGCAGGCTCGGGTCCTGGAAAAGCAGCGGGTCGACGCTTGGGCCCAGGAACGACTCCGGGAACTGTCCAAAGGGTCATGCCCTCAGTATCCAGGGCTGGTCTTGCATCAGGGCCTTCTGCTGCACCATGGTCGCCTGTACATCCCGCCAGGGCCACTGCGGGCTGAGGTTCTCCAGATGAGCCATGATGCCCCAGCAACGGGACACTTTGGGCGGTATCAGACCACCCATCTGGTAAGCCGTGAGTTTTGGTGGCCCCGCCTGAAGGCTGACGTGGCTCGCTACATCGCTGGTTGTGATGTCTGCCGGCGGGCCAAGGGCCCTACCGGGCGACCCCCCGGCCTTCTTCAGCCGTTGCCAGTTCCACCACGTCCTTGGCACACGGTTTCTCTGGACTTTGTAGTGGACTTACCCCCGTCTCGTGGCTGTACCTGCCTTCTAGTTTTTTCCGACTATTTCACTAAGATGGTGCACTGTGCCCCCTGCCCATCCGTACCCTCAGCTCAGTAAACCGCTCAGCTGTACCTTCAGCATTTCTTCCGCCTGCATGGCCTACCTGTGCGTGTGGTGTCCGACCGGGGCGTTTAGTTCACATCCCGGTTCTGGCGAGCTTTGCACCAGACCCTCGGGACAGAGGTCTGTCTCTCATCAGCCTACCACCCACAGACCGATGGCCAGACGGAACGGGCGAACGCGGTGCTGGAGCAGTACCTCCAGTGTTACTGCAGCTACCAGCAGGATGACTGGATCGACCACCTAGCATTGGCGGAGTTCGCCTACAACAACGCGGTGAATGCGTCCACCCAGCAGACCCCATTCCAGGCCAGTTACGGTTATCATCCACAGCTGTTTCCGGATGTGCTGCCGGCATCCGCGGTCCCTGCTGTGACGGAGTGCCTACAGGAGCTCCAGTCCCAGCAACAGCTATTGATGGAGCAACTGCGCCAGGCCAAGGAGGTGTACAAGGCCCAGGCTGACCGCCACCGCCAGGTGGGGCCGGAACTCCACGTCAGTGTCCTGGTATGGCTCTCCACTCGCCACCTCCACCCCTCTCGACCTTCGCGGAAGCTGGACGCCCGTTTCACCGGCCCGTTTCCTATCGTGGACCAGGTCTCGCCTGTGGCATTCCGTCTCCGTTTGCCCACTACCCCCCTTAATTTTCATATTAACATTGGAAGTTTTATGTAAACAAATTAGGGAAGAAAAAGAAATAAAAGGGATTATGCTAGGAAATAGAAGTTACAAAATGAGGGCATTTGCTGACGATTTAATTATAACTACGGAGCAACCAAAACAGAGTTTAAGAAAGGCGTTGGAAATAATATATGGCTACGGTAAAGTTGCGGGGTTCAAAATGAATTTAAACAAGACAAAACTATTAGTTAAAAATATGTTGCCAGATGAAAAAGCAGAATTAGAACAAATAATACGCATTAAAATCTACCCCCAAATCAAGTATTTAGGATTATGGATAACACCAAAGAATATTAACTTATATGAAGATAATTATACCAATTGTTGGAAAGATATCAAAAGACAGTTGGAGACATGGACAAGGTTAAATTTATCATTCCTAGGCCGTATTTCGGTAATTAAAATGATAGCTTTACTGAAGCTACTCTTTCTATTCCAAACGATTCCAATTACAGGAAAGACCAGCAGTATCAACAAGTGGCAAAAAGAAATTTCTAAATTTTTGTGGAAGGGTAAAAGACCAAGAGTAAAGCATAAGATATTAATAGATACTGTAGAAAGAGGTGGCTACGGGTTACCGGATTTGAAGCTATATTACGAAGCCTCATGTCTTCTCTGGTTGAAAGATTGGTATTTATTAAAAAATTGGGATATTTTAGATCTAGAAGGTCATGACACCCGTTTTGGGTGGCATGGCTATCTTAATTATGGGAAAATAAAGACGCATAGGAGTTTTTCAAATCATATAATAAGAAATGCTATATATAAGTGTCAGGGAACTGCCATCGGAGCCAAGAGGAGAGGTAAGGCTCCCCAATGATGCCGCAGAGGGAACTAGCAAGGAGAGAGGGAGAGCTTCCGCTGGGGAAGGAAATCAAGGTGACACCAGGAAGAAAAGGGAGGCTGAGAGTACTTCGGAGGGAAGGCTCCGAGACTCTTCCAGTGAGATCAGCGGGGAGAGCACAGGACCTCCGCTTGGCACGCCTACGCTGCGCAGAAAGCTTCCACGCAGAGAAGCTAGGCGGAGACTTGGAGTCAAGGAATTTTGATGTTGGAAGAAAATCAGGAAACGCCCACTGACTGATTCTGCCAGTGACTGAGACAGCCGCGTTGTAAGGGCTGTCAAGCCAGGGAAAGGTTTAGCCATACAACCAGCTTGGAGCAGTTTGTGGCTTACGCACAAGCAACCCCAATTCCCATTACAGCAATCCGTCAGTCTTCTAAGTTGTTTGTGCGCAGAGCAGAAGAGGCAGCATCATGAGTCAAACAGGAGGAGCAGGCGCCGGAGAGGGGGCCAGGGGAGGACCAACTCTGGAGGAGAGAAAAAGAGATTTGGAACAGCAACTGGCTCTACTAGCGGTGCGGCTCGATGAAAGGCTGCCCAGGGGAAGCCCACCCCCCATCGCAAGGAAGGTACCGGGACTAGTGCAGAAGTTTGGGGGCAATCCCAGAGATTATGATGCATTTAAGACAGAGGTGCAGTACGCGCTGGACCTGCAGTATGATGACTTTGTAGACGATGGGGGGAGAGTCGCTTTTGTGATAGGGCATCTGGAAGGCGATGCCAGAGAATGGATCAGACCCTTAATGGCATCGGAGAATGCTGCCTTAAAGGATTTGAGAAAAAAATTTAGCGCCATGGACCATGTGTTTTCGAGTGATGTGGAGCAGAGCGTGACGCGCAAGGAACTGATGGGGTGCAAACAAGGGAACCAATCAGTGAGAGAGTACTGGTCGCGATTTGCGATGCTTATCCACAAACTCGGTAGGGAACTGGGTTCAGAACCAGTGCAGATCCCCTTGGGTAAAAGACGAACTTTCCCGCTTGCCCCGCCCGCAATCGATGGACCAGCTGACTAAAATGGCGCTTGCGTGGCAAGGAATGGTGGGGGCAGCTGGTGGTGAGGAGGAGGGGAATAAGGAGCAGGGAAACGCCAATGCTTGGCTGCAGAAGAGCGGGCACAGCAGCCAGGCGAGCAACCAGTAA
Source organism: Podarcis melisellensis (assembly GCF_964234715.1). Classification (NCBI taxonomy): domain Eukaryota; kingdom Metazoa; phylum Chordata; class Lepidosauria; order Squamata; family Lacertidae; genus Podarcis; species Podarcis melisellensis. The sequence continues at coordinate 22,239,719 of NC_138535.1, forward strand.
AAGTGCCCAAGCCATACCCCCCCCCCCGGGCAGCCATAGCCATAGAGGTGGTGCTAGAACTCCCTAACGGACACCCAAATAAGGTGAAGGCATTGCTGGATTCAGGCAGCTCTTGCAACTTCTTTAGCAGGGATTTTGCACTAGAACACCAGCTCCACGTGGTGCCTCTAGAACACCCCTTGCAAGTAACGAACATTGATGGGAGAGAACTGCTTACAATTCATGAAGCTTTTCGACGCTGGAGACATTTTCTAATAGGCGCGCAACACAAGATCCAGGTGTGCACGGACCATAAGAACCTGGAATATTGGAGGACTGCACGAGTCCTCAACCAGAGACAGGTGCGATGGGCACAGGAGTTTTCCAAGTTCTTTTTTGAAATTCGGTACGTGCCGGGGAAAGAAAACGTCAGAGCAGACGCCCTCTCCCGGAAACCGGAGTACTTGGAAGGAGAGGGAGCGCCGGAACTACCACATGTGATACCGGAGGACCGAGGGGTGTGTGGGGGAGTAGTGGTAGAGAGACGAGAACTAGCCGGGTTGACGAGGAATGACGAGTACGCCCAAACAAAAATCAGGGAGATCAGAGACGCAGAAGAAAATCAGGGGGGTTTTGAGGAAAAGGAAGGGGCACTGTACTATAGGGGAGCATTGTACATACCAGAAGGGGACTTGAGGAGAAGAGTACTCAAACAACTACATGACAACCCCACGGCGGGGCATTTTGGTCAACACAAAACCATGTTGCTTGTCACCAAGCAGTTCTGGTGGCCAAGGGTGAGGGAAGATGTGCGGAAATACGTACGGGGGTGCGAACGCTGCCAGCGGGCTAAAGGGGAGAAGGCAGCACCAGCGGGGTTACTGGAACCCTTACCCACCCCGGAAAGACCATGGGAGGTGGTATCCATAGATTTTATGACCGATTTACCCAAGTCCAGGGGGAAAACAGCAGTCATGGTGGTAGTTGACTTGTTGACCAAAATGTGCCATTTCATTGCTTGCTCGCATGCAGTGACGGCAGAGGAAACTGCTAGGCTGTTTGTAGATCACGTCTTCAGGTTGCATGGCGCCCCCTTGAGGGTTTTGTCCGACAGAGAAAGGCAATTTACTTCCAGATTCTGGAGGAAGCTCATGAGCCTGCTGGACGTCGAGGTGAGCTTCTCGATGGCCAGACACCCGGAGACCAACGGACAAGCAGAAAAAGCTAATAGCATACTCCAACAGTACCTACGCTGCTACGTCAACGAAAGGGAGAACGATTGGGTGGAAAAACTAGCGCTGGCCGAATTTGCATACAATAACGCTGAACATGTGTCCACGGGGATGAGTCCGTTCATGGCCAATTACGCGTGTCACCCCAGGGCCTTCCCAGGGGAGGGGGACGGGAGGTGGAGTGTGCCAGCGGCCGAGCAGTTTGTGGAAGAAATGGAGGCTTTACACCAACAACTTAAGGTTAACCTGGAGAGGGCGAAGGAAGCGTACAAGAGGCAGGCAGACAAGCACTGCAGAGAAGGGGAGACAATAAGGGTTGGGGACCGGGTGTGGTTGTCAACCCAAGGGCTACCGTTCAAAGGGGTTTGTAAGAAATTACGGCCAAGGCGACTGGGACCTTTCGAGGTAACACAACAGGTGAATCCTGTGGCCTTTAGACTCAACTTGCCCACCAACATGAAACTGCACCCGGTGTTCCACAGGTCATTACTCTCACCGTACCGGGAAGGGAGGGAATTTCTGGGGCAAGAAAGAGAAATCCCCATGCACCCACAGGTGGAGGAAAGGGAACTCAGTGGTCAAGCCGCGGAAATTCTCGATTCAAGGTGGAGAGGGAGACGGGTGGAATATTTGGTGTCTTGGGAGGGGGAGCCCGAGTCGGAAAACACTTGGGTTCCTGCAGAAGAGATCAAGGATGAGTATCTGCAGGAGGAGTTTCATCGCAGGTTCCCAAGGAAGCCGAAACCACTAGGGAGGTTCTGGGAGGAGCAATTTGGCACCACGGATGATGAAGAAGAGTTTATGGGATTTCCAGCCTCCGAAGAGGAGGAAGGGGGGGTATCCGAGGGAGAGGAATCCGACTGGGGAGATTGGGCAGCGGAAAGAGACAGCAGCAGGTGGAGAGCGGTGTTTGAATCATCTGAGGAAGGGGATAGTTCCTTCCAGGGATTCCCCGCATCACCGTCCAAGGAACGGATGGGGGGAGAGGAGGGCCCTGGGGGGGAGGTGGATGTCAGGGAACTGCCATCGGAGCCAAGAGGAGAGGTAAGGCTCCCCAATGATGCCGGAGAGGGAACTAGCAAGGAGAGAGGGAGAGCTTCCGCTGGGGAAGGAAATCAAGGTGACACCAGGAAGAAAGGGGAGGCTGAAAGTACTTCGGAGGGAAGGCTCCGAGACTCTTCCAGTGAGATCAGCGGGGAGAGCACAGGACCTCCGCTTGGCACGCCTACGCTGCGCAGAAAGCTTCCGCGCAGAGAAGCTAGGCGGAGACTTGGAGTCAAGGAACTTTGATGTTGGAAGAAATTCAGGAAACGCCCACTGACGGATTCTGCCAGTGACTGAGACAGCCGCGTTGTCAAGCCAGGGAAAGGTTTAGCCATACAACCAGCTTGGAGCAGTTTGTGGCTTACGCACAAGCAACCCCAATTCCCATTACAATAAGGTATGGGGAAAATACAAAAGAAAACCCCAAGATGGAACTCTCCACTAGAAGCAATTGCTGTTAAAAAAAGGAACAACATCAAAGAGAACTGTGATGGTTCAGAATTTATCTGGTTAAATTCCCCTGGTGTGTGTCACCTGCTAACGTCAGCTTACAGAAGCTGGGCGGAGACAGAAGCTTTTAGAAGCTAAGAAGGAGGAGTTTTTCCCTGTACTTTCACTTCTTCTTCTCTCTGTGTATCTGTGAGAGAAAGACGTGCCTTTGGACATGGCTGAAAGAAGCCCTGGACTTTAATGCTGTAATGTTTTAATAAAGAGCTGTAAATAGACGGAGCTGTCTATGTGTGCTTACAAGAAGCAAGACTGCTTTACACGCTGTGTTCAACTCTGCTAAAAAAAGCCGTGACTGAAAGGAGAGACAGCAGGAGTTATTGCGCAGCCAGAGAGGAAGCCTGCCGGACCGCTGTAGGTGATTGATGCGGATCGTAAAGCTGTCTGACGTCGCGGCTCTATCGATAAGGCAAGATCGATAGATATCTCCAGAGGTTATGGAGTGTCAGAAAACGCTCGTAAAGCAGTCGGTGTGAGCCTCAGGAATGCTTTGAAGTCAGCGTGGGTGCCGGAGAGCAGATGATTAATTGCCTGCTTCCGAGAGGCAGTGAGAGCTTCTGATACACAGAGAGCTGGAGCTGAAAAAGCAGCTAAAAGCTGGGAGCTGAGACGCAGCTGAAATATCGTTTCTCCACGGAAGGGAAGGCCGGAGGAAGCTGGTACGGAGTAAGTACAGCTTGGGGCACCTTGGGAGAACGGGAGAAGATGGCTGAAAGCCAGGATATACCGCTGGAGCCTCTAACTCTAAAGAGTTGGGCAACGTGGTCCAGACAAATAAGGGGATGGTTCTTGGTCGAAGGGCTCTGGGAAGCCACCCAATGGGAGCCAAAATCACCCCTTAGCCGGCCAGCAGCTGAAGCAGGTGAAGCAAGCTGTGGGGCTGTGTTGGCTGAAGATAGCCAGAGGCTGCTGCAAGAGCTAGAGATGCTCAGAGCATGCGTTGATGCATCACTGAGGCCTCATTTGGAGGGCGTAACGACAGCGTGGGCTGCCTGGAATTTGCTGAAGGGCTTGTGTGAAGCGTCAGCGAAAGGCCAGAGCCCTGGAGGAAGCCCTGGGGGGGCTGAAGGATGCCCAGAAAGCCCAATGGGGGCTGAGACAGTGTTGGGGAGCTGTTGTAATGCTTCTACACGTCTGTGTGATGGACTGAGTCCTGGAGAAGCTGGACTGGCAGGCCCTGTTCCCGATGTCTTGGCCTCTAGGAGCGCTAGTGAGCAGATCGGGGGGGCGAAGAGTTCCAAAGGCAAGTTTAAACAACTTTCCCTTTGTGCTGAAGCAGAGAGGAGCTTCAGGGGGGGCCAAGCTGGTGGAAGGCACCGTTCCAGAAGGAGGAAGGCCAGGCCAGCTGGGAGGAGCCCCGGGCAGTGTTTTTCCACTGGAGTTCAACGTCGGCGTGGCTGTTGCCCCCACCGGAGCAGAGAGCCGATGCAGGATGTTTTCAAGGACTTTTCCCATGGGAATCAGGCGGGTTTCCATGGCAACAGGCCTGGGAAGACAGGCAGGCGTGGAGCTGAGCCAGGTGGCCGTGGTAAACAGCAGGGAGAAGAGTCTTATCAAGTTTCTGCGAGTATGGCAGTGTTTGAAGACGGCCGAGTGGAAAATTTCCAGCTCAGCCTTGTAATTGACTCTGCAGCTAACCGCAACATGGTTCCAGAGATCCCTGCAGTCGAGAGGTGGAATTGCACAGCAGTTCCGAAGGGGCAAACTATTAAGTTCGCGAATGGACAGAAAACTAGAGTTCTCAAATGTACTAATGTGTTTCTTTCTATTTTACAGGAGACGGTGGATTTTTGTATTGTTCCAGAGATTCATCACTGTTTGTTATCTGTGCCTTATTTGTTAAGTAAGGGGTTCAAAGTTTGTTTTGAAAATGATGTCTGCACAATCTCCAGAGAGGGGAGGTTACTAGCCAAAGTGCGGAAGGGACAGAATGACCTTTTCATTCTTAAAACGTCTCTTGGAGGTGAGGGGAAGGTTGAGAAAGCACAAGCGTTGCGTGCTACAGTTCCCAACCAGCGTGCTACAATTCCCGCTCATAATGTTACATGTGCATGCGTATGGCACCAGAGAACAATTCATGGGTCGGTAGAGGACTTGCAGACTCTGCCCGAGGTTGCCACGGGGTGTAGGATTCAAAATTGTGGAAGTGCCATTGATTGTGACACTTGCAAGCAAGCAAAGGTGAGAGGGTGCAGTTACCCAAAGGTGGAACGTGTGGCCACTAAACCTTTTGAGTTGGTACACATAGATTTGGCCGGTCCTGTCAAGGAACCAAGTCTAGGGGGGGCCAGGTTTCTCCTAACTTTTTTGGATAATTTCTCGCAGAGTTCCTGGGCTCACGGTCTCAAATCCAGGGAGGATGCAGCACAGCTGATCAAGAGCTGGATTGAGGGGGTGGAACAGAGGTTCTCCACCAGGGTTCAAGCGATCATCAGTGACAGAAATGCTGAGTACACTGGTTCTGCGTTGCAGAAGTTCTTGCAGAAGAGAGGGATACGCCACACAGTTAATTCACCCCAGCAAGGGGGGGTGGCAGAGCTGAGGAGTGAGGCTCTGGTTAAGGCTGCACAGGTGATGCTGAAAGAAGCCAGGTTGCCTCCTGAGTTTTGGGTGGAGGCTACTAGGGCTGTGTCATTCACCTGGAATCGGGTCTACAACTCACTGGTAGGCGACACACCGTTCTCTTTGTTAAATGGCCGCAAACCCCAGGTTCACTTTCTGCGGACTTTTGGGACTCCTGCGCTTGTCGCTTTGCCTAAGGCTTTGCAAGGGCCAGATGGAGCCAGAGTCCAGAAAATGATCTTCTGTGGGTATGAGCCAGATGCCCGTGCATGGCGTTTTGCTTACCCATCAGGTGATCAGAGTAAGGTGCTGATCAGTAAACACGCTGAGTTCTTAGAGGAGGTGGTAAAGTCAAAGACTCCTGTCAGGCGTGATGTTCTCTCAGATTGTCTCTCTGACCCAGAAGACAGCTCTGATGAGGCGGAAGCAGAGGCTGAGGCTGCTGATGACGACCAGGTCACTGACCAGGGTCAGGAGCAGGATAGGGCATCTCCACAAGCTGTTAAGAGACTGCCCAAGAGTGCGCCTAGTTCTCCTGTGAGTGTAATGGAGAGGATTCGAAGACGCTTTAAGTCAGAGAGTGAATTCCATGATGCAGAGGACTCACCTGCTGATCAAAGTGAGTCAGAGGAAACACCTGAGTTTGTGCCTAGGAGGTCCAGTCGCACAACGAAAGGTATCCCACCAGAGAGGTATCAAGCCACAGGTGCGTGGGTAAGTTTCGCACAGTGCGATTCTGAGAGCTGTGAGGTGGTTCCACAAATGCCAAACAGGTTTGCCAAGGGAGGGCACAAGGCATTGGGGAAGGGATCGATCTCACAAGGTGTTACTGAAGATGTTGCACAGGTATCACGCAGGGACACAAGGGGGGGTGTGATGGTTCAGAATTTATCTGGTTAAATTCCCCTGGTGTGTGTCACCTGCTAACGTCAGCTTACAGAAGCTGGGCGGAGACAGAAGCTTTTAGAAGCTAAGAAGGAGGAGTTTTTCCCTGTACTTTCACTTCTTCTTCTCTCTGTGTATCTGTGAGAGAAAGACGTGCCTTTGGACATGGCTGAAAGAAGCCCTGGACTTTAATGCTGTAATGTATTAATAAAGAGCTGTAAATAGACGGAGCTGTCTATGTGTGCTTACAAGAAGCAAGACTGCTTTACACGCTGTGTTCAACTCTGCTAAAAAAAGCCGTGACTGAAAGGAGAGACAGCAGGAGTTATTGCGCAGCCAGAGAGGAAGCCTGCCGGACCGCTGTAGGTGATTGATGCGGATCGTAAAGCTGTCTGACGTCGCGGCTCTATCGATAAGGCAAGATCGATAGATATCTCCAGAATAACGTATAACACAATATTAAGGGGGGAGGAGGAGGGTCAAATAATATTGATAAGTTATGAGAAAATAAAAGATCACTTTTCTAGTTGGCTAGATTACGTCCAGGTGAATGAAGTGTTCAGACAGGATAAGCAGATAGGTTTTGAAAAGGAGCCTTCAAGATTTGATAGAGAACTACTGAATAGTAAAACCAAAATAATCGCAAAAATCTATAGACTTCTTTTAGACTACGAAGTAATGGATGAGGAGGTTAAGGCTTCAATGATAAAGTGGGCCCAAGATGTGGGCCGTCCAATTATGCTAAAAGATGGGGAAAACTGATGGAATGTAAATTTGAAATTTACAGCCAGCTATAATATAAGAGAGAACATAATGAAAATGGCTCATAGGTGGTACCTCACTCTGAAACAGTCTGAAACAGTCCTTGATAGAGTGCCAGAGCCAGAGCCAGAGCGAGACCCTGAATCAGTGCCAGAACCAAGCCCTCATTCAGAACCAGAGCCTGAGAAAGAGCCAGAGCCAGAACCAGAGCAACAGCCACAGCCACAGCCTGAGTCTGAAACAGCCCTTGATAGAGAGCCAGAATCAGAGAATCAGAATCAGAGTCAGAACCAGATCTTCGGTAAAGACGTGGTCTGGTCTTAGCGCAACTGCTCCTCCCACCCGCGATAACAGAGATTGGGTGTTCCAATACATCCCCCCGTAGGGAACCTGCCCCAGCCATTCTGTTGGCTGAGGCCCCCTCCCAGGCAGCCCTGACCCTTTCCCCTTAAAAAGCAAAATACAAACTATACAATAACCTAAAAAAATAGTAAAAGAAAAACAAAGCAAGAAACAATTATGCTAAACTTAAAATAATCCCCGCCCCAACTAAACATTTGTCCCACCCCAGAAAGAAAATAACAACAACAACAACAACAACAAACCACCGTTTGTTTGTTTGTTTTATAATAATATTTTATTAAGTTTAAGGAATAGTAACAAGCAGAAAAAGGAAAAAACACATACGCAAAAATATAAAGTTACAAAATACAAAAAATACAGACATTTAACTTATAGAAAAAGAAGAAAAGCAGAAAAAAACACTAAAAAGAAAAAACAAAAATCCCTCTTTTTAATTTCTCATCTTCGATTCACTTATTTTCCTGACTTCCTCACGTCTCCCTTTTTTGTATCCCTTTTGAAAATTAATTCAGCAAATTCATATCCAATTAATTTATCTATTATCAATCCAATCTTATTTTTAACCTTGTTGCTAGAACCCCTTCAGTTCATTTCAATGTCATCAACATTCAAAAATTTTGCAATATTTCTGTAAATAAATTTTAAATTTCCTCCAATCTTCTTCCACCAACTCTTCTCCCTGGTCTCGGATTCTGCCAGTCATTTCCACCATTTCCATGTAGTCCATTACTTGCATCTGCCATTCTTCCAGAGTGGGTAGGTCTTGTGTCTTCCAATGCTTTGCAATAAATATTCTTGCTGCTGCTGTAGCGTACATAAAGAAAGTTCTATCCTTCTTTGGCACCAATTGGCCGGCTATGCCCAGGAGAAAGGCCTCTGGTTTCTTAGGGAAAGTGTATTTAAATACCTTTTTCAATTCATTATAGATCATCTCCCAGAAAACCTTAATCCTTGGGCACGTCCACCAAAGGTGAAAGAATGTACCTTCATTTTCTTTACATTTCCAGCATTTATTATCGGGCAAATGATAAATTTTTGCAAGCTTGACTGGGGTCATGTACCACCTGTACATCATTTTCATAATATTCTCTCTTAGGGCATTACATGCCGTAAATTTAATCCCGGTGGTCCACAACTTCTCCCAGTCAGCAAACATGATATTGTATCCTATATCTTGTGCCCATTTTATCATTGCCGATTTTACTGTTTCTTCCTCAGTGTTCCATTTCAGCAGCAAATTATACATTCTTGATAGAATCTTAGCATTGGGTTCTAGCAATTCTGTCTCTAACTTTGATCTTTCCACCTGGAAACCCACTTTTTTGTCCTGGTTGTACACCTCTCTTATTTGAAAATAGTGTAACCAGTCTCGCACCTTCTCTTTAAGCTTCTCATAACTCTGCAATTTCAATTTGCAACAAACCACCGTTTGAGGTGCAACAGAGACACAACCAGAGACAGAGCGAGACCCTGAATCAGTGCCATAACCAAGCCCTCATTCAGAACCAGAGCCTGAAAAAGAGCCACAGCCCGAACCAGAGCAACAGCCACAGCCTAGAGCCACAGCCTGAGTCTGCAACAGTACTTGATACAGTGCCAGAGCTGGAGCTGGAGCCAGAGCCAGAGACACAGCCAGAGCCAGAGCCAGAACAAAACCCTAATTCAGAACCAGAGCCTGAAAGAGAGCCAGACCCTGAAATATAGCTGGGTCAGAGGCAGAGGAAGAGCCATCATGAGACCCTGAATCAGAGTCAGAACCAGATCTTCATTCAGAACCAGACCCTGAAACAGAGCCAGAGCCACAGCCAGAACCACAGACGGAGCCTAGAGCCACAGCCGAGATCCACAGCCTGAGTCTGAAATAGTGCTTGATAGAGTGCTGGATCCTGAAACAGAGACACTGTCTGAAACTGAGCCTGACGCTTAAACGTAGCCAGGGGCAGAGGGAGAGGCAGAGCCTGATACAGTGCTTGATACAGCATAGGAGCCTGCAGCAGAGACACAGCCAGATCCAGAGACACAGCCAGAGCCAGAACAAAACCCTACTTCAGAACCAGAGCCTGAAAGAGAGCCAGAGCCAGAAACAGCGCTTGATAGAGTGCCAGAGCCTGAAACAGAGGCAGAGGCAGATACAGGGCTTGAAACAACGTTGGAGGCTGAAACAGAGAGCCACATGTGGTGGACCTGTGAAAAGATTAAGATTTGGGGGGGTGGATATACGATGAAATTAAAAAGATGATGGGGATAACTTTTACGAAAAAAACGGAGGCATTTCTATGAAGTATTTTAGATAAAGAGATCCCAAAAAATCTAAGAGAGGTATTCTTGTATGCAACCGCAGCAGCTCGTATACTTGTGGCCAAGGGATGGAAAGATCACGAGGCTCCAAAAATAACAGATTGGCAAATCAAATTACAGGAATTGGTGGAGACGGCTCAATTGACTAGCAAACTCAGAGGAATCTCAAAGCAAAAATTTGCAGAAAAATGGGATGGTTATACAAGATATGTTAAAAAATACAATAATAGTTTTGACTCCGTGCTAGCATTTGAGTGATAGAGGACCTAAAAGGAGGTGGACAACAATTAGGGATTTATTATGTTTTCAGAATGTATTGGAAAATTTATATAGAAAGGATTATTGTTTTGCTTTCGATTATTGTTTTGTGTACATTCCATTGTAAGAATGGAAACAGAGCCAGAGCCACAGCCACAGCCTAAGTCTGAAACAGTCCTTGATAGAGTGCCAGAGCCAGAGCCAGAGCGAGACCCTGAATCAGTGCCAGAACCAAGCCCGCATTCAGAGCCAGAGCCAGAGCCAGAGCCAGAGCCAGAGCCAGAGCCAGAGCCAGAGCCAGAGCCAGAGCCAGAGCCAGAGCCAGAGCCAGAGCCAGAGCCAGAGCCAGAGCCAGAGCCAGAGCCAGAAATAGGGCTTGATACAGAATCAGAATCAGAATCAGGGCCAGGGCCAGGGCCAGATACAGGGCTTGATACAGGGCCGGAGCGCAAAACATAGCTGCAGCCACAGCCTAGAGCCACAGCCTGAGTCTGCAACAGTACTTGATACAGTGCCGGAGCTGGAGCCGGAGCCATAGACACAGCCAGAGCCAGAACAAAACCCTAATTCAGAACCAGAGCCTGAAAGAGAGCCAGAAACAGTGCTTGATAGACTGCCAGAGCCTGAAACAGAGGCAGAGGCAGATACAGGGCTTGGAACAGCGTCGGAGACTGAGACAAAGCCTAATAAAGAGCAGAAGCCTGAGCCTGAGCCTGAAACAGTGCTTGATACAGTGCCAGAGCCTGAAACAGAACCAGAGCCACAGTGACAGCCATAGCGCCACAGCCTGAGTCTGCAACAGTGGTTGATACAGCGCCGGAGCCTGAAACAGAGACACAGCCTGAAACAGTACCTGAGCCTGGTTATTAGCATGGCAATTAAAGAAGAGAGAGGCAGAAAGGCTTATAAATAGAGTTAAGTGCGAAGGCAAAATAATAAAGAACCCTAAAGAAATAGAGAAACGATTTCTCGAATTCTTTAGAGAAATCTATAAGGAAGGAAATGAAACAACAGAAGAAGTTAAAGAACATTTAGAACAGAACTGTCTTCCGAAATTTGCTAAAGAACAAAAAGAACTGTTGAATGCCCCTATCACATCGTACAAAATTCAAAGAGCAATTAAGGAAGAAAAGATTGGAAAGCCACCAGGGCCAGACGTCCTACCGGCAATATATTATTAAAAAATTAACAACTTCCGGCGAACCTCAGCCACAGGAAAGGAGTGTGAGGCTGCCCTCCGGGGGGGGGGGGGTCTCAAACAATGCGGGGGTCTAGAGGTGTCACGAAGGCTCCGTGGACCTCGAAACCCCAAGAGGGTTATCTTGGGGGACAGGTATCTGGTGGTGCTGCTGGCGCACCCCTGTTTTTCGGACATTTTAAATCAAGTTTGAGAACAGGATTGGAGCTGCAGCACGAAAGGGAAGCAACAGACCCCGTGTTGTGAAGCCTCAGGCTTCGAGTGAAAGCGGCAAGCCTCCAACAACAATTAAGAAGCTGGGTCATAACTAAATCAATAACAGATTGAATTTAAGTTAAAGAAACCAGCGGAACAAAGATACTATGATATGAAAGAAGAAGGAATTTGCTTCAGCGGTAAGAGTAAACGGCGTGTGACGGAAGACTGAGAGAGGAGAGGGAGTAAGACTGTAACTGCTGAGTGGGCATTGTGGAGAGACCTCAGATACAAAGTGTAAAAATCTGAGGCAATGGACTGATTGAAAACAGTTGAATATTTGAAAAGCGGATAGAAACATTTCTGCTCTGTCCTGGTCGGAGCGCGCTATGCCAGCGACCGAAAGGGACTGTAATTTTTTACCCAGTCTAGGATATATAAGTGAGACTTTGTTCCGAGTTACTGTATTTTCTATATACCTCCCCCGCCTAATGTGTTCAAGCTGAAACTGTTTCTCTTTATTATTTGGGGTGCTTAATTGACTGAAAGCTGAGTTTGTTATTGAGAGGAGCGGATACGACGAGAGGTCTGGGAGGAGAAAGTGAACTGTAAGAGGAGAACTTTGGAAAACAGTGGAACCTCTCGCCGCCATTGTGTGCTCCATTTCCTGTTTTTCTCTTAAAGCGGCACACAGCTGTAATCATTTAGGAGAAGATAATCTTGGCGCCTTAAACATTTAATCTATTGCTACAGAAAACGGGGAGTAAACGGCTAAGTCGAAAGAAAAGAAAAGAAGACTTAAACACAGTACCTTGGCAAGACTTTACGTTCTCTCTAGACCCTGCTGCCTTCCCGTGGCAATCTGTTGGTGTAATTTTGACTCTCCCCCCCCCCCACCTTTTCTGTTCCGGCTTCGAAACCTGCCCCGTATTTCATCCCTACTTCCTGGAAAGTATTGAGCTGGATGTTCCCCACCTCCTTTTCTCCCCCCCCCCCTGTGTCTTGATGTTCCCTACTTTATTTACTCTCTAGGACTTAAATCTCGAGAACTTTCTTCCTCCTTCATTTGCTTTTTGTGACTGTAAACGATCCATCTAACTGGTCCCCTAGCTGTGCGTGGAGAGAGACTTCATACTGAAGAACTAAAAGGGTGAATGCAAGTAAAGCGCCACCGTGTGGGGCCAGAAAGGAACTACATTGGGAAAACAAAGAAATTTTTTAAACTACAGTTGAGCGACCCCTGGGGTGGGGAAAAACGTTTTTTTCTCTTTTGTTTCATTTTTATTTTTTATTTTTAGTTAATTAAGACAAATAGAAATACAAAATGAAAAAGGGGGCGGGAACGCCTGCTGAAAGGAGACCATCCAGACAAGAAAATGGGAAAGAGGGGAAGGAAATTAAGGACTATGATAATTTGATGGCTGAAATAAGGAAAGAATTTAAACATAATGAACAGTATATTGAGAAAAAATTATTGGAAGTACTCATTGAATAAGAGATTAGAGGGGGGGGGGTGGGAGAACTAACAGGAAAAGTAAAAGATTTATCTCTAAGATCCAAAGTACTTGATGACTCAATGAAAAGGGTTCAAAAAGATATCAAAGAAAATAGGAAAGATATGGACAGGATTAATACAGAGGTGAAGGAGATAAATAAAATACAGGAAGAGTTACTGGATAGTGTGGCGATGACTCAAATGAGACAGAAGCAATCAAACCTGAAATTTAGGGGAATCCCTGAGGAACCAAATGAAAATATACGCTCTAAATTGGTTAGAGAATTGGCAGTTTGGTTAGATATGAAGGAAGAAGACATAGGATATTCAGTTGCAAATATTTTTCGGATAAAAACAAAATCAGCCAAAGCCAGAGGGAAGAAACTGCCAGGAGATGTCCTGGTCATGTTTAACTCTCTGGATATGAGAAATGAAATACTAAAGCTAAACTATAATCAAAAACTATGTATTGAAGGAAAGCCAATTATTATATTTAAAGAGATTCCTTCGAGATTTCTTTGTAAGAGAGATGTTTATAAAAAACTAACTAACTAACTGAAGAAGAACGGGATCCAAAATAGATGGGAATTCCCGGAAGGGATTTCATTCTATTTCAAGAGGAAAAGATTCGAACTATCCAGCTCTCTGGAATTGGATAAATTTGCAAGAAGATATGAGAAGGAACTGGGAAGGTTGGGAGGGTGGGAACCAGAAGGGGAGCAAATGGGGGAAGAGAGGGTGGAGGTGAAGGAAGTGGAGAGGGAGAAGGGGAGGAAAAATTAGACGAAGAAAAAGAAGAGGAAGAGACAGATAACAAAGAACAGTAGATTTAACTTAGATTCGACCACTTACTGATTGTACATTAAAAATGACTTTAAAAATTACCTTGTGGAATGTGAATGGGCTAAACAATAAAAATAAAAGGAACCAAATTGCTCATGTATTGCTTAAAAAGAACTTTGACATAATCTGTCTACAAGAAACTCATGTAACAAGAAAACATAAAAGAATTTTAAGTAATAAGAGATTAGGGTTAGACTTTGTAGCATCGGATAATGTCAAGAAAAGAGGAGTGGTGTCAGAGCCACCCGTTGGTCCCAGCTCACAAGAGACCCAAGTCCAATCCAGTTTATTTACAAAAGTCTTTATTGAAGATCATTGCTCCTTTTACATTCCATCTCCGTGGCTCCACGTCTGTAACGTTAGACCGCTGAAGTCCCCTCTGAATCCGTACCGCCCCTACACCAGTTTAAGAGGCTTGTGCTGGACCACCTCTTCCTCTCCTTCCTTTTCCGCAGGGTCTTTCTGCCCCCCTGGGTTCCCCCCCGCCGGGACTCGCCCGAGGCTGAATCCTCTGACGCCTCTGCCCCCCTCCTTCGCGCTTTGGGGCCGGGCTCCTCCCCAGGGCTCTCCTCACTTCCACGCGCCTCCACATTTGAACTTGGCGCGCGTACGTTGCTTCTGACCTTTCTCTCGACCGCTACACTGCTCCCGGTGCTACTCTCCGCCCCTTCTGGCAGAGCGTCCTGCTCCGATCTCCTCCCCCTGTCTCCTTCTTGCTCTGCTCCCTCTGACACACTGGTAACTCCACCCCCTTCACTCCGTTCCGGCTGAGAAGCCGGCTCCGGTGTCCAACTCCCACTGGGGGTTCTCCCTTCGCTCCCCTGCTCCTGACTGCTTCCCCCTTGGCCTCCCCTTGGTCTGACCAGGGGGGCCCCCTTTTGGGAGTCCTCTGACTCACTGGACAGACTCATGGACGACCTTTGGTCATCGTCATCCTCCTCCTCATCTCTCTGGGATTCTTCCCCCTCGCTCTCTGTCTCCTCCCCCATCTGCTCTTCTCTCCCTGAAACCCTGACAAGTGGTATTATATATAAAAGAAAAACTTGATCCAAAACTAATACATAAAGACGAAGAGGGGAGAACGATAGTAGTACAGATCACCCAATCAAGGAGAAAAGATAAATGTGGTTGGGATATATGCACCCAATGACAAAAAGTCAGCATTCTATTCTGAACTAGGTAACAAATTGTTAGAATGGATGGACCAACAATTGATATTGATGGGGGACTTTAATGGAGTGGTTCTCCCAAACTTGGATAGATCAATAAGAAAACAGGAAGTGAGGGAGGGCAAATTACCGAAAGCCTTCTTCGAATTAGTGGAAAATTTGGGACTAATTGATGCTTGGAGATTAAAAAACCCCACGATAAAACAATTTACCTTCTTTTCAAACCCAAATCAAAGCTGGGGGAGAATAGACCATATTTGGATTTCGAAGGAATTGGCGCAAAGAGTAATTAAGACGGAAATCCTCCCACAAACCCTATCTGATCACAATCCACTATATATGGAGGTAAAAGGAAAAGACTTTAGGACATTAAGATGGAAAATGAATGAAAATCTATTCAATGATCAAAAGATAGTAAATAAAGCAAAAGAGACAATTGAGGAATACTTTAAGTGGAATTTGAATAAAGAAACATCTCTAGAAATGGTGTGGGGCGCTGGGAAGGCCGTCATGAGGGGTTTCCTAATCCAGAAAAATAGCATCTTAAAAAAGAAAAAAGAGAAAAGGAAAGAAGAAATCTTATTGCATCTCATGGAGAATGAAAGACCATTAAACCAGGAGATGAAATAATAAAACAAAACATAAGGATGCTACAAGCTCAATTTTCTATGATAGTGAACCAGGAGATTGAATGGAGGATCAAAATGATGAAACAAAAGAACTTTGAATCAGCAAATAAGATAGGGAAATACCTGGCGTGGCAATTAAGAGAGAGGAAAAAACAAAACACGATATGTAAGATAAGGGATGGAGAAAGGATAGTGGAGGACCCAAAAGAGATAAAGAAGATATTTCAGAAATACTATAAGGAATTCTACAAAAGAGAAAAAGAGATAGATAATGAGATAGAAGATTACTTAAAAAAATACCAATTGCAACAGATCACGACTGAAGAAAGAGAATATCTAAATCAGACAATTACAGAGGAAGAAATTAGGAAAGCAATAAAAAAAATGAAAAGAGGAAAAGTGCCAGGGCCAGATGGTATCTCGGCTAAATATTATAAAATATTAAGTGATCAACTTTCCCCAGTGCTATGTGAAGTCATGAACAATGTACTAAAAGAAGGGAGAATTCCAAACACCTGGAAAGAAGCGTATATTACCTTAATCCCTAAAAAAGATACAGATGGCTTAGAGGTAAAAAACTATAGACCTATCTCATTATTAAATAATGACTATAAACTATTCGCAGACGTATTGGCGGAAAGGTTAAAAAAAGGTCTTAAATAAGAGAATCCATAAAGACCAAACGGGTTTCCTCCCGGGGAGACAATTGAAAGACAATGTAAGAAATGTGATAGACATTATTGAATATCTGCATAGTAGAATAGACAAGCAGGCGGCGCTGATCTTCATTGATGCCGAGAAGGCATTTGACAACGTCTCCTGGCGTTTCATGAAGGAAAATTTAAAAATGATGGGAATTGGTGAAGGATTTAAAAAAGGTATTGAGGCTATTTATCAAGAGCAAAAAGCCAAACTTATAATAAACAACAATATATCAGAGGCCTTTGATATTACCAAAGAGAATAGGCAAGGCTGTCCCTTATCCCCTTTGTTATTTATAACAGTGTTGGAAGTGTTTAATAAAAGGTTAAGGGAAACACCGGAGGTTAAAGGAATTAAGGTAGGAAGCAAGGAATTCAAAATAAAAGCATTTGCAGACAACCTGATATTAACACTGGAAGATCCTAAGAACAGTTTACAAGAAGCCCTACAGAAACTAGAAGAATTTGGAAAAGTGGCAGGTCTCAAGCTCAACAGGAATAAGACTAAAATGATAACAAAAAATATAACCAAGGAAGATATAGTAGAGATAGAACAAAGGACGGGAATTATGGTTGCTAAGAAGGTAAAATATCTAGGAGTGTGGATCACAGCAAAAAATATAAACTTATACAAAGATAATTAATAGACTACTTGGAAGGGTGTCAAAAAAGATTTAGAAATCTGGGAGAGATTGAAACTTTCCTTCTTAGGGAGGATATCGGATATTAAAATGAATGTCCTGCCCAGAATGTTATTTTTGTTTCAAACTATACCAGTAATGAAAGGACTAAAACAGTGTAAAGATTGGCAAAGGATCTTAGTGAGATTCATTTGGCAGGGGAAAAGATCACATATAAAAATGAAAATTGTGCTGGTCCCGGGGGGAAGGTTACCGTTGGCGTAGTCAAAGTCCGGTCCTGGGTCACTAGCCTGGAAACAGTTCACAAGGAGCGGGGCGAGGTCCGAAGCAGGAAGCCGGGCGGGAACAGGAACACTGGAGGGTCAGGTCCGGGTCCGGGCAGGAACAGGTACTCAACAACGACGTTGCTCCCACAACCTGGGACCGGGCTGACTGGCCTTTATCTTCTCTGAGGCCAGGGGCGGTCCCGGCCCCCAGGAGACCCGCCTCTCCTGGCCTTAAGGCGAGCACTCCTCCTGGGAGAAATCAGTTCCCTTCGCCTCTCTGTCCTTCGCCTCTGCAGTTCAGGAGAGGCTGAAGGGTTACTGGGCCCAGGGGGAGACTCACCTGTAGGCACTGAGTCCTCAACCACCTCTGGAGCCAGAGTGGATTCACCTGGTGCCTGCTCCTGAGGATCCGGCACAGGTGCAGGCGCTTCAGAATCAAGGCTCTGCCCCAGTTCAGCCGGCCCTGGAGGCGGGGACTCCGGTGCAGGCTGGGATTCCTCCGGTTCAGCCTCTGAATCGGATTCCCAGGCCATCACAAAATTACTTGTAGATAAAAAAGAAAGAGGGGTTTTTTTTATTACCAGATTTGAGTTTATATTACGAAGCGGCTTGTTTAACGTGGGTGAAAGACTGGCTAAAGCTAGAGAATACTGATATCTTGGATTTAGAGTGCTTTGATAACAGGTACGGGTGGCACTCGTACCTGTGGTACGAAAAGGTGAAAGTTCATAGAGGCTTTCTAAATCATATAATTAGAGGACCATTATTTCAAGTATGGGAAAGAAATAAGAACCTGCTGGAAAAGAAAACCCTGTGGTAGATCTCACCAATAAATGCCTTAACTGTCAAAAAAAACTAACATGGAGGGGGGGAAAGCTACCTATGAAGATCTTATCAATAAAACTGATCAGGGCATAAAACTCAAGCCCTATGAGGAGGTAAAGAATGTACTCACAGGGTGGCTGCAATACCATCAAGTGAATGATCTGTTAAAAGATGTTAAAAAGAAACTGGGATTTGAAGATACAAAATCTAAATTTAATGTGGAAGTCATAGAAGGTAAAAACAAAACATTATCTAGGATGTATGACCTCTTACTGGATTGGTATACAAAAGACGAAGAGGTGAAGGAGGCCATGATAAAATGGGCCATAGATATTGGTTACAAAATTGACTTTGTAAAGTGGCAAGAATTGTGGAATGTAAATATGAAATTCACGGCATGTACGGCACTAAGGGAGAACCTCTGGAAGATGATTTATAGGTGGCATCTCACACCAGTGAAATTGGCTAAGATTTATAAACCGAAGATTAAGAAATGCTGGAAATGTGGAGAGGGGGATGGTGAGTTCTATCATATGTGGTGGACATGCAGTAAAGTAAAAGGCTTTTGGGAACTGATTTACAACGAACTTAAAAAAAAAATTAAGTATACTTTTCCCAAAAAGCCTGAAGCTTTCCTGCTAGGAATAGTTGGCAAGGAAATCAAAAGAGGACAAAAATCTTTTTCTATATGCCACAACGGCCGCTAGAACTATGTTAGCCCAAAGCTGGAAAATGGAATTAATACCTACTATAAATGACTGGCAGATCAAGATGATAAATTATGCTGAACTAGCTAGAATAACAGGAAGAATAAGAGACCAGGATGACCAGAAGTTTCATGAAAATTGGAACAAATATCTGACGTATATAAGAGATAGGTATAGAACTTCGATGACTCTGGCAGGGCTGGAACAACTCTAACAGTGTTTGGCAACTATGTAAAGGAGATAAAACACGTAACTTTAGAAATTATCTGATACTTACCAATGAAGTGAAGAGAAGTCCGAGGCTCGGCGGAGCCCAAAATAACGGTGTACTATATAAATGATTCTTGTAACAGCTATTTATATAGAAAGGATTATTGTTTTGTGTACATTCCATTGTAAGAATGGAAACAGAGCCAGAGCCACAGCCTGAGTCTGAAACAGTCCTTGATAGAGTGCCAGAGCCAGAGCCAGAGCGAGACCCTGAATCAGTGCCAGAACCAAGCCCTCATTCAGAACCAGAGCCTGAGAAAGAGCCAGAGCCAGAACCAGAGCAACAGCCACAGCCTGAGTCTGAAACAGCCCTTGATAGAGAGCCAGAATCAGAGAATCAGAATCAGAGTCAGAACCAGATCTTCGGTAAAGACGTGGTCTGGTCTTAGCGCAACTGCTCCTCCCACCCGCGATAATAGAGATTGGGTGTTCCAATACATCCCCCCGTAGGGAACCTGCCCCAGCCATTCTGTTGGCTGAGGCCCCCTCCCAGGCAGCCCTGACCCTTTCCCCTTAACAAGCAAAATACAAACTATACAATAACCTAAAAAATAGTAAAAGAAAAACAAAGCAAGAAACAGTTATGCTAAACTTAAAATAATCCCCGCCCCAACGAAACATTTGTCCCACCCCAGAAAGAAAATAACAACAACAACAAACCACCGTTTGAGGTGCAACAGAGACACAGCCAGAGACAGAGCAAGACCCTGAATCAGTGCCATAACCAAGCCCTCATTCAGAACCAGAGCCTGAAACAGAGCCACAGCCCGAACCAGAGCAACAGCCACAGCCACAGCCTAGAGCCACAGCCTGAGTCTACAACAGTACTTAATACAGTGCCGGAGCCTGAAGCAGAGACACAGCCTCAAACAGAGCCTGAGCCTGAAACAGAGGCAGAGCCACAGCCACAGCCTGAGTCTGAAACAGTCGTTGATAGAGTGCCAGAGCCAGAGCCAGAAATAGGGCTTGATACAGGGCCGGAGCACAAAACATAGCTGCAGCCACAGCCTAGAGCCACAGCCTGAGTCTGCAACAGTACTTGATAAAGTTCCGGAGCTGGAGCCGGAGCCAGAGACACAGCCAGAGCCAGAGCAAAACCCTAATTCAGAACCAGAGCCTGAAAGAGAGCCAGACCCTGAAATATAGCTGGGTCAGAGGCAGAGGAAGAGCCATCATGAGACCCTGAATCAGAGTCAGAACCAGATCTTCATTCAGAACCAGACCCTGAAAGAGAGCCAGAGCCACAGCCAGAGCCACAGACGGAGCCTAGAGCCACAGCCGAGATCCACAGCCTGAGTCTGAAATAGTGCTTGATAGAGTGCTGGATCCTGAAACAGAGACACTGTCTGAAACTGAGCCTGACGCTTAAACGTAGCCAGGGGCAGAGGGAGAGGCAGAGCCTGATACAGTGCTTGAAACAGCGTAGGAGCCTGAAGCAGAGACACAGCCAGATCCAGAGACACAGCCAGAGCCAGAACAAAACCCTAATTCAGAACCAGAGCCTGAAAGAGAGCCAGAGCCAGAAACAGTGCTTGATAGAGTGCCAGAGCCTGAAACAGAGGCAGAGGCAGATACAGGGCTTGAAACAGTGTCGGAACCTGAAACATAGAAACAGCGTGAAACAGAGACAAAGGCTGAGACACAGGCCAAGCCTGAAATAGAGCTAGAATAGACTAAGAGGTTAAATCGGTAATGATACAGTGGGCAAAAGATTTTGGGTATAATATCCAATTTGATGAATGGGGAAACTTGTGGAAAGAGAATATAAAATTTACTGCATGCACGATATTGAAAGAAAATGTTATGAAAATGTTTTACAGATGGTACATCACACCTGTAAAGTTAGCAAAGATGTATAAGACGTGTAACAAATGTTGGAAATGTAAAGAAAAAGAAGGGACGTTTTTTCATGTGTGGTGGGAATGTAAGAAAGTGAAAAGCTTTTGGGAAATGATATATAATGAAATGAAAAAAATGTTAAGATATACTTTTGTAAAAAACCCGGAGGCCTTTCTTTTAGGGATTGTAGGAAAGGATATAAGAAGAAAAGACCGTAAACTCTTCCAATATGCAGTAACGGCAGCCAGAATCTTGATGGCCCAGAAATGGAAACAAGAGGAAATAGAAGAATGGAGACTGAAAATGACAGACTATGCGGAATTGGACAAATTAACTGGGAAAATCAGATACACCAAAGACCAAAAGTTCATCGAAGACTGGGGAAAGTTTGTAGATTATCTGAAAAACATATGTGGCGTGAACACAACGCTAGTGGGATTTCAAGAGGCACTGTAAAAATGGAGAAGTATTGTTAATATGAAATAGTGGGAGAAGGGAAGTATAATGGCAATACGAAAGAAGGGAATGTGTAACCAAAGTTATAAATACGGATGATTGTCAGAGACGCTGAAGGAAGTTCAAAAAAGAAACAATTTGTTGTATTTTGGGTAAAATTGTATAACTGTTTGGAAAATCAATAAATTTATTTATATATATATATATATAAAAGAAATAGAGCTAGAATAAGACTTCCGGATATAGCGCCATCGGTAATGGCGGAATCCTTCTGACTAGGGGGGATTTGCCTCGGGGGAATCGGGTCTTACAGCTACGGCGAAACCGGAGACCCTTCAAAAACCACAGGCAGGCGAAGCCTGTGAGCGTGGGATTCAGCGGGCACCCTTTGCGCCCCCCAAATTCGCGGGGAACCTCGACTACGGGTTCCGGAGCGAAGCGGGTGAGCGGCGCGGTGCTGTGAATTGATTGCTTCTTCCCCGGAGTGAAGCCACACAGCCGTTACTGGAGAGCGCTGACTTCTTCTTGTGAAAATTATAAAAGCAACTACCTGTGAGTAGGGGAAATTTGGAAGTATAAGAGAGACTTAATTTGACACCGAAGTGGGGAAGGTTTAAACAGGAAGTCCGCCTTCCTCTTTTGTAAATAGATCAAAGCAAAGAGAAAACAAGCTAAAGCCTGGGAAAACTGACGGGAAAGGACTAAATTTCTAACACTAAAATATCGTAACCCCCCCCCCCCAAGGAAGCAGGGGCAGGAGGGGGGAAGTTTTGGACCGTATATACCTACAAGAGAGAGGGGAAAAACCTAAAATTCACCGCTCTAAACTTGGGAACGGCTGCCAATAGACAAAGACTGCCGTGCTTTGAACTGAGCTTTGACTGTGAACAGGGGACTTGCTGACAGTTAGTTCAGCAAGAGAGATACATTGTGGCCAGTTTCCTCTGCTGCTGCTAAGAAAGAGGGAAAGTAACTGAAAAGAGGGAAAGTAACTGAAAAGTAACAAAAATTTGAACTGTTTATTTCTTTTATTGCTTGAGTTTAAAAAGAGTTTTTCCTGGATTATTGCAACTGTTTCCCCCTAGAGGAAGATTCTGAAACTGTTAAACTGTTACCAGGGGAATTTTCCACTTGTAAAGACAAACTGCGTAGCTGGGATTGACCTTAGCCTCTCTATTGTTTAAGTGTTATGGCAGATGGGAGAGAAAAAGTAGATTCACAATTCCCAGACAAAACAACAAGATCTGGGAAGAATTGGGCACGAAGACAATCAGTTGCTGGCCTTCCCACTTCATCAGTGACTGTACCATCACAACCTAAACCTAGTGGAATGTCATCAGAAGATACTCTGGCGGCTGCATTGGCTAAGATTAATGAATCTTTGGAGAGACTTAATAAAAGGGCTGAAGAGACAAATAAGAGGGTCGAAGAGACAAAGGTGATAGTGGATGATACAAAATCGAAGGTAGATGCAGCAACTACTAAAATTGATTTAAATACAGAAAGCTTAAATAGTTTGGGACAAAAGGTGAACACCAACACATAATCTATTCAGAAATTGCTGCAGGAATCAACTCTGACCCGACAGACCGCAGAGGAAGCCAAGAAGAAAGCTGATGCCGTGGAATTCAAGACAACTCAATTGGAAACGGAGAAAGTCCCAGATTTGGAGAGGCAAATTAAGGATCAGAAATTGACGCTTTCTATGATTGAACTCAAGGGAAAACAGACGAACTTAAGGATTAGAGCAGTACCTGAATTGGAGAAGGGCAGTTTGATAGACTTTTTGACACAGGAATTTGCAGAGTTTTGGAAGTCGGATTTGAAACAAGAAGACTTTAAAATCGTGAGGGCCTTCAGACTGGGAAGAGGAGGAAAGAAGATTAAAATAAGAGATTGTCTGATTACTCTCCGATCTAAGGAAGAGAGAGATAAAATCTTGGGTCTGCACTTTCAGACTCCTTTGACAATTCTGCAGTAAAGAGTGGAAATCTTTAAAGATATACCGAAACATCTTTTGGATCTTAGGTCCAACTTTGGAGATTTGGTTGCCCTTCTGAGAAGGAACAAAATTATCTTCAGGTGGGAATTCCCCCAAGGCCTATTCTTTAGCTTTAAAGGAAGGAAGATAAAAATAAGATCAGTTGAGGAAAAATACAAGTTTTTGAGAGACCACGGAGAAGATCTGCAGAAAGAACTTGGAAAAGAGCCAGGAGTTTTGGACAGAAGCCCACCAAAAGGAGGGAAACCAACATCATTGTTAGAACTAAAGCAACTACTAGGTGCTGAAGGAGGAGAAGCAAAGTAACTACATCATGGCACTGCAAGTATTAAGCTGGCATGTGAATGGACTTAACTCCCCAGAAAAGAGACGGAGAGTCTTTCATTTTTTAAAAAATGAACAATTGGACCTGATTTGTTTACAAGAAACACATGTGATAAGGCTACACAGGAAGATTCTAAGTAATAAAAGATTAGGACATGAATTTATTTCATCATATAAAGTAAAGAAAAGAGGAGGAGTACTTTATGCAAAGGAGAGCCTATCACCGAAATTTTTATTTAAAGATGATCAAGGAAGATTTGTTTCAATTGAAATTCAATCACAGGGAGAGAAATTTTTGATATTAGGTATTTATGCACCAAATGAGGGGAAATCGGAGTTTTTCAAGAAGCTACACGAGATTCTGATGGACTATTTGGACTATAATATGATTTTGATGGGAGATATGAATGGAGTAGTGTCCACTAATATGGATAAGGCACAGAGACAGGTAGTAACAAAAGATGGTAGACTACCAAAGATGTAATTTGATATGACTGACAATATGGACATAGTTGACATTTGGAGAACTAAGAACCCCATGGGAATAGAAGGAACTTTCTATTCTGAGGCCAAAATGACATGGACAAGAATTGACCAAATTTGGCTAACTAGGGGGCTGGCCCCGAAGATTAGAAAAGTGGAAATTTGCCCTAAAACTTGCTCCGACCACAATGCGGTGAAGATGGAAATGAAACTAACACCAATTGGTTCCTTTAGATGAAGGATGAATGACACATTGTTTAGGAATGAAGAAGTGACTAAAAAGGCTCAAAAGAACTTGAGAGACTATTTTGGGATAAATTTGAACACCACAGTTGAAAAAAGAGTAATCTGGGACGCCAAGTAAAGCAGTCATGAGAGGGTTTTTGATACAGCAGAACGCAATTAAGAAGAAAACCCAAAATGAAAAAAAAGGATAAAATTCTGGAGAAAATAAAGGAAGGAGAAAAGAGACTGAGAGCAAAACCAAAATCACAGGAAATCCTGAAAGAGATAAAGTTATATCAAGTACAATACACGAAACTGATCAATCAGGAAATCAAATGGAAGATCAAACAGATGAGACAAAAGACATTTGAATCGGCAAATAAAGGTGGGAAATTGTTGGCCTGGCAAATGAAAAAAAGACAAAAGCTTAATACTATTACCAATTTGGAAGTGGAGGGAAAGAATATACAGAATCCAGTGGAGATTAGGACGTGCTTTCAGAAGTATTTTAAACATTTATAGACACAAGAGACTCAGAAAGAAATTGACATTGACCGATTTTTGAAAACAAATGGATTACAAAAAATCTCTCAAGAAAATAAGCTAATGCTGAACTATAAAATAACAGACCAGGAGGTTGAAGGAGCCATTCAGAACATGCAATTGGGCAAATCCCCAGGGCCGGACGGCTTGACCTCAAGATATTACAGATCCTTGAAAGAATGGTTAGTACGGCCTTTAAATGATATCTGCAATGAAATACTGGAAGGGGGAAAGGCACCAGAGTCGTGGAAGGAAGCATATATTACACTTATACTGAAAACGGAGTCTGAGAAGACACAGCTTAAGAACTACCGCCCTATATCATTGCTCAATGTGGATTACAAAATTTTCGCTGATATCATGGCTAAAAGGTTAAGAAAGATATTGGTAGAAGAAAGCCATAAAGACCAAGCGGGCTTTCTCCCGGGGAGACACTTGTCTGACAATACGAGGAATATAATTAACATCTTAGAAAAATTACAAGTGAATATCAATACAAAAGCAGTTTTGATATTTGTGGACGCGGAGAAAGCCTTCGGCAATATTTCTTGGAGTTTTATGAAGAAAAATTTACAGGGAATGGGGGTAGGCCAAGGTTTTGAAAACGGTATAGGTGCAATTTATTCAGAACAAAAAGCTAAATTGATTGTGAATAACGTAGTTACAGAAGAGTTTAAGATTGAGAAAGGAACACGACAGGGGTGCCCATTCTCTCCATTGCTTTTTATATCGGTCCTGGAGGTTTTGCTAAATATGATTAGAAAGGACCAATTGGTTAAAGGTATACAAGTCGGAGCTAAACAGTACAAATTGAAAGCATTTGCGGATGATTTGGTATTGACATTACAGGAGCCAGAATCTAGTACTAAAAGAGTATTGGAATTGATTCAAGAATTTGGTCAGGTAGCAGGTTTTAAGTTGAATAACTTGAAAACTAAGGTCTTAGAGAAAAATCTAACACCGGTTGAGAGAGAGAGGTTTCAGAAAGAGACAGGATTAACATTGGTTAAGAAAGTGAAATACCTTGGGGTTAACATGACTGCTAAGAATGTGAACCTATTTAAAGATAATTATGAAAAATGTTGGACGGAAGTGAAAAAGGACTTAGAAATATGGTCAAATTTGAAGTTTTATTGCTAGGCCGAATTGCAGCGATAAAAATGAATGTATTGCCAAGGATGTTGTTTTTGTTTCAAACATTGCAAATTTTGGACAAAATGGAATGTTTCAAGAAGTGGCAGAAAGATATTTCTAGATTTGTCTGGCAGGGCAAGAAGCCCCGAATAAAATTTAAAATACTAACTGATGCTGAAGAAAGGGGTGGTTTTGCCCTGCCAGACCTTAAACTATATTATCAGTCAGCCGCATTTTGTTGGCTGAAGGAATGGCTATTTCTTGAAAACACTGATGTATTGGATTTGGAAGGGTTTAATAATGTATTTGGTTGGCATGCATACTTGTGGTATGATAAGGTCAAAGCACATAAAGTGTTTAAAAACCATATTGTCAGGAAAGCTTTGTTTATTGTTTGGATAAGATTGGTTGTCACCAATGGAAGCAAAGGCTCTGAAAAAGCTCAATATGGAGGCCAATTGGCCGAAATATTGGGAGATATTGGAACAAGAAGGATACAGGTTAAAGCTGCAGAGTTTTGAAAAATTAAAAAACAAAGTATGGGATTGGCTTCATTATTATCAAATAACGGAGGTTTATAATTTGGATAAGAAAATTGGGTTTCAGGTGGAGAAATCAAAATTGGAAACAGAATTGTTAGATCCTAAAACTAAGAATTTGTCAAGAATGTATAACTTGCTGCTGAAATGGAATACTCAGGATGAAACGGTGAAATCAGCTATGATTAAATGGGCTCAAGATGTTGGACATAACATTATGATGGCTGACTGGGAACAGTTATGGACCACAGGTATTAAGTTTACGGCATGTATTTGTTGATTGTGCAGAGTCCTTTACACAGCAGAAGAATGAGTAGTACATGCTACATGCTTAAGTTTTAGTTTATTTACACTTCAATGCTGAGAGATTACAAGCAGGCATCTTGCCTCTGCTAGAGCAGAGAGGCAACCCCTCTCTCCTCGGAAAACAAAGAACTCCGAGAGAACTGTGAAAAACAGGAAACCAGTGTACGTCACATCCAGTCTCCTCTTCCCGTGGGAAACCAACAGTGCATTTACTGTGGAATGTAAACAACCTGTCTCGTGACAAGCACTTCGCTGCACAGAGAAGAAAGCAGAAACCAACATCCTCCCCCTTTCTGTGAACATCACTGGGCAGCGTGTTCGTACAATATCAGTACAAACCCAACTTCTGCACATAGGTACAGTGTTGATCCCTTGATACAATCTTGGACAATACATCAGCAGGAATTTCATTACCTGGCATATAGGACACCGTTACGAGTCCCTTCTGAATACATTCCCTAGCATGTTGCAACTTCAATTGCAAGTGCTTCGTGCTTTGCTTACAACCTTCAGAATTCAGCAAAGCCAAACATGCTTTGTTGTCCTGGTAAACCTGGATTGGACATTTGACAGGAATTTTCATATCTTTGCACAATTGTAACAACCATTCACAATCCTTACGTGAATAAGACAGTGCATTCAGTTCAGCTTCACAAGTACTTAAGCTAACTGTTGTTTGCTTCTTGCATGACCAATCAAAAAGACCCTGATTGTACATATAGCAAACTCCAGACGTACTTTTCCTGTCTGTAGTGTCACTTCCAAAACTTGCATCTGCAAATATCTCAAGACCACCAGACTTCTGATTGTTAAATCTCAGTCTGTAATGCATAGTGGCTTTCAAATAGCGCGCTATGCGTTTCAGAGCTTTCCAATCCTTAACACTAGGATTGTTGACTTGTCTGCTTAGCAAATTACAGCTAACAGCAATGTCAGGTCTTGAACATCTGGCAATGAAGTTTAGCTTGCCTAGCACACTTCTGTACAGTGTAGTGTCAGAAAATGCTTCTTCAGTGTCTTCTACCTGATAACCTGTTGTCATTGGTGTGTCTACAGGGTTAGCATCCATCAGGTTTAGTTTGCTTAACACATCAGCAATTTTCCGTGACTGGTGTACTAGAATGTTACCATCTTGATCTCTCTCTATTTCCAGAGATAGGTAGTTGTTTACCTCACCAAGATCTTTCATGTCAAAGTGCTCTTTCAGTTGAGCTAGGGCGTTATTGTACATTGTGACATCTTTCCAAAAGAATAATAAATCATCAACATAAAACAAACAATACAGTTTCTTTTGCCCCTCCTCTTTGACAAATACACATGGATCAGCTTTCCCTTGCTGAAAACCTAGAGAAAACAACACTTCAGTGAGTTTTGTGTGCCAACACCGTGCACTTTGTTTGAGACCATAAAGGGACTTCTTCAGAGCACAAACAAATCCCTGTTTTACCTGTACGCCATCAGGTGGAAGCATATAAAGTGATTCACCTAGAGATCCGTACAAAAAAGCTGTATTCACATCATGGTGACTAATGTGTAGATTTTCCTCTGCAGCTAGCTTGAGCATAAGCCTAATGCTCTCATACCTCACTGTGGGTGAGTAGGTCTCGTGATAGTCTTCACCTGGTACCTGTGCAAAACCTCTGGCTACCAATCTGGCTTTGTGTCTGACTATCTTGCCATTTTGATCTGTCTTCGCTTTGAAGACCCATTTGCTTCCAAGCAGTTTCATTCCTGGAACTACTGGAACTAGTTCCCAAGTCTTGTTCCTTTCTAAGGAATCAAGCTCAGCCTTCATGGCATTTAACCATGGCTCAGCTTCCTTTGAATCCAAATCCTGGATTTCTTGGAAACTTGAAGGTTCAAATACCTTCTTGGAGCTTTTAACAGCTGTTACTGCTATCTTAGCAAACTCATCAGCAAATCTCTTTGGAGGTCTGCCTTTTGTGGCTCTCTGTGACCTACGAATTAGCCTTAAGTCCTCAACACTTTCCTCTTCCTTCTTAGGAGAAAAGTGACCTATTGTGAACAATGGTTCTTCCAATTCTTGATCCGAGCTTTCAGAGGGTCGCATAGAGGCTTTCGCACTCTTGAAATCCTCTGAATCACCCGATTCAGTTTCAGACTCAGAATCAGAACCTTCATCAGTGGGTGTGGGTTGTTGTGGCTGCTTTTGACTATCCTCAGTCTCATTACTGTCATCAGGATAACATTGAAAAATTCCCACATTCTCCCCCACTTTGCATTGTACTCAACACTTCTTGTGAGCTTAATTGTCTTAGAGTCAGACATCATTATTCTGTAAGAACCTTTCTGATAACCTAGAAAGATACCATGCAATCCACGCTTGTCTAACTTGGAGTTTTGTGGTGAGTGAACCCACATGTCAGAACCAAAAATTTTCATGTGTTTGATGTATGGTTTCTTGCCAAACATCTTCTCATAGGGGGTACAACCAATCGCTGAAGATAACCTGCGATTGTAACTGTAAACAAAACACGAGAGAGATTCGGCCCAATAACTCTCTGGAAGATTGGCATCATGCAGCAAGGTTTTTAACCCTTGAAGCAATGGTTGAATTGCCCTCTCGCAAAGTCCATTCTGCCATGGCGAGCGAGGACTAGACAAATCGTGTTGAATTCCTTTCTCAGTCAGAAAAGCTTCAAACTGCTGAGAAGTGAATTCCCCCCCCCCCCGCGATCAGTGAAAAGAATCTTTATCTTCTTACCATGCACATTTTCCAACCAAGCACAGAATTCCTTGAACCTAGGAAAAGCCTCTGATTTCTGCTTGAGATTGTACACATAAATATACCTGGAAAATGCATCAATGAGAACCATGAAGTACCTATTTCCACCCAAAGAGGGCGCTAGTGGTCCAACCAAATCAGCATGAACAACCTGGTATGGTTCTGTAGCTTGCCTACTAGACACCTTACCTTTCGCAGCCATTTTCACCTTGTTTGCTGCGCATGCTTTGCACTTCATGTGGTACCTGCAGGGTTTAATAGTCATACCTTCAACCAAGGCAGGCATTTTAGATACTGCCTCAAAATGCAAATGACCAAATTTTCGGTGAAAATCGTGAATACATTCTGCATGCAAACTTTTGTTAGAACCTGCAATGCAACAAGTTTCATCCTGCACAACATCATCATAATACAAAACAAACAAACGATCAACATATTCAGCATGCAATACATAATCGTTTTTCTTTGTGATGGTGCACTTCTTGTTCTTGAAGGAAACGTCAATGTTCCGTTCATTCAGCTGCGCAACGCTGAGTAGATTATGTTTGGCATCCGGTACATAAAGCACATCTCGTATCGATAAGTCCAAACTGTGAAGAACAACAGTTCCGTAGCCTTTACTGGGGATCGTGTTGCCATCCGCCTGGTGAATCGCACCTTCCTGCGGTGTAAAAGACACAAACAGTCGCTTATCGTTGCACATGTGATGCGTTGCAGCCGAATCCACCACGAAGAAAGATCTAGACGTCTTCTGGACCTTTGCAACCTTTGGTGTGAAGCGTGAGACCATTGCCTTGTGCTGCGTTGTCCTGGACACCGGACCTTTGCCTTTGCTCTGGCCTTTTCCACGCGATGAGCTTCCGCTGCGCTGCTCTGTCTTGGCCCTGAGATATCTGCATTCCCTCTTCATATGGCCTAGACGTCCACATGAGTGGCATTTCACTGCCTTCAAAGCTTTGGCGCCATCTGGTGGTTCCACTGCACTCTGGGATGACGTCTGTGAAGACTTCCCCTTACCCATGCAGCTATCACCCTGGCGGTCTGCTTCATTCAGAATCACGGCAGTATCACAGGCTACTCTGAGCTGAGCATGTGGCTGATTGGCATCAGATTCCCCACTTGCATCAGCCAGCCTTCTGCAGCTAGCCATCATGACTCTGGCATTAGCCTTCTGCATCATCTCTGCTGCTTTAAATCAAGCTGCTTTATACAAGCTGCTTCTCTGCTGCTTCAAACCTCATTCCAAAGGCACTTTTAAACGTTACTTTCGCTTTCCCCCAAGCCTCTACGCTTGTGCCGTGGCAAACGGCCTTAAAAAGTTCAAAGTCCAGCCATAAAGCCATTAATTAGGAGCTGGCAGGCTGCCCGGAGCATGAGCACATACCTCTCAATCAATCAACTTGACGCAGAGAAGATAAGACCGGTCCGTTTCTCTGTTCCTTTGCCGGAACTCCCACTCGACCCACGGAGTCCATCCGTCAGATTGATCGCGTTTTTCTGGGCCCAGGACCAAAAATGTTGATTGTGCAGAGTCCTTTACACAGCAGAAGAATGAGTAGTACATGCTACATGCTTAAGTTTTAGTTTATTTACACTTCAATGCTGAGAGATTACAAGCAGGCATCTTGCCTCTGCTAGAGCAGAGAGGCAACCCCTCTCTCCTCGGAAAACAAAGAACTCCGAGAGAACTGTGAAAAACAGGAAACCAGTGTACGTCACATCCAGTCTCCTCTTCCCGTGGGAAACCAACAGTGCATTTACTGTGGAATGTAAACAACCTGTCTCGTGACAAGCACTTCGCTGCACAGAGAAGAAAGCAGAAACCAACAGTATTGCCTTAAGAGAGAATATAATGAAAATGGTGCCAAAGAAGGATAGAACCTTTTTTATGTATGCAACAACAGCAGCAAGAATACTCATCGCAAAGTATTGGAAGACACAAGATTTACCCACCCGGGAAGAATGGCAGATGAAAGTGATGGACTATATGGAACTGGCGGAGATGACTGGCAGAATCCGAGACCAAGGTGAAGAGTTGGTGGAAGAAGATTGGAAAAAAATTAAAGTTTATCTACAGAAACATTGTAAAATTCAGGAATGTTAGAAGGATGTTGGAATGAAGTAATGTGGTATTAGCAGAAATGATACAAAAGATTAGGTAAAAATTGATTTTTTAACTGTTGAAAGATCAGAATGTAATATTATACTACATTAGGATAAACTATTAGGATAAAAACCAAGTTGGAAAGGATTTGCTGGAATACTTAAGTGAACTAGAGTACAAAAAAGGGAGGTGTGAGAAGGTCAGGGAAATAAGTCAATGAAAGATAAGACATGGAAATGTTTTTAACTGCTTTTATTTTTCTGTATTTTGTATCCTTTTTTCATTTTTCTTTTTTTCTTTCTCATTTTTGTAACTTTTTTGAAACTTTAATAAATATTTTTTAAAAAATGAAATAGAGCTAGAATAAGTGCTAGAGCCAAAGACTGAGACAAAGCCTAATAAAGAGCAGAAGCCTGAGCCTGAGCCTGAAACAGTGCTTGATACAGTGCCAGAGCCTGAAACAGAACCAGAGCCACAGCTACAGCCATAGCGCCACAGCCTGAGTCTGCAACAGTGGTTGATACAGCGCCAGAGCCTGAAACAGAGACACAGCCTGAAACAGAACCTGAGCCTGGTTATTAGCATGGCAATTAAAGAAGAGAGAGGCAGAAAGGCTTATAAATAGAGTTAAGTGCAAAGGCAAAATAATAAACAACCCTAAAGAAATAGAGAAACGATAAGGATAAATCTATAAGGAAGGAAATGAAACAAGAAGAAGTTAAAGAACATTTAGAACACAACTGTCTTCCGAAACTTACTAAAGAACAAAAAGAACTGTTGAATGCCCTTATTACATCGTACGAAATTCAAAGAGCAATTAAGGAAGCAAAGATAGGAAAGCCACCAGGGCCAGACGGCCTACCGGCAATATATTATAAAAAAATTGAGGAATTACTGTCTGACCCATTAAGAAGTATCTTAAAAGACGGAACCATGCCGGATTCTTGGAAAGACAGCCTTATTGCATTAATTCCAAAACAGGGAATGGACAATCTACTTATTAACAACTATAGGCCTATCACACTTCTAAATAACGATTATAAATTATAGGCAAATATTTTAGCCGAAAGATCAACAAAAGTCTTCCAGATGATGATACACAATGACCAAGCTGGCTTTTTGCCCGGGAGGCACATTTATAGCAACACTAGAAACATTATAAACTTATTAGCGTATTTAGACTTAAGAATAGAAAAGAAGGCAGTCTTAATGGCTATAGATGCAGAAAAGGCTTTCGATAGGGTATTCTGGAAATTTATGAAAGGTCTATTACACCATATGGATTTTGGTATACAGTACAGTATATAAAAGGGATTGAAGCAATATAATCAAAACAAAAAGCTAAAATCATAATCAATGGAAATTTATCACAGGAGTGTGAAATCAGTAAAGGGGTCAGACAAGGTTGCCCACTATCCCCCTTAATTTTCATATTAACATTGGAAGTTTTATGTAAACAAATTAGGGAAGAAAAAGAAATAAAAGGGATTATGCTAGGAAATAGAAGTTACAAAATGAGGGCATTTGCTGACGATTTAATTATAACTACGGAGCAACCAAAACAGAGTTTAAGAAAGGCGTTGGAAAGAATATATGGCTACGGTAAAGTTGCGGGGTTCAAAATGAATTTAAACAAGACAAAACTATTAGTTAAAAATATGTTGCCAGATGAAAAAGCAGAATTAGAACAAATAATACGCATTAAAATCTACCCCCAAATCAAGTATTTAGGATTATGGATAACACCAAAGAATATTAACTTATATGAAGATAATTATACCAATTTTTGGAAAGATATCAAAAGACAGTTGGAGACATGGACAAGGTTAAATTTATCATTCCTGGGCCGTATTTCGGTAATTAAAATGATAGTTTTACCGAAGCTACTCTTTCTATTCCAAACGATTCCAATTACAGGAAAGACCAGCAGTATCAACAAGTGGCAAAAAGAAATTTCTAAATTTTTGTGGAAGGGTAAAAGACCAAGAGTAAAGCATAAGATATTAATAGATACTGTAGAAAGAGGTGGCTACGGGTTACCGGATTTGAAGCTATATTACGAAGCCTCATGTCTTCTCTGGTTGAAAGATTGGTATTTATTAAAAAATTGGGATATTTTAGATCTAGAAGGTCATGACACCCGTTTTGGGTGGCATGGCTATCTTAATTATGGGAAAATAAAGACGCATAGGAGTTTTTCAAATCATATAATAAGAAATGCTATATATAAGGTATGGGGAAAATACAAAAGATATTTGGAACAGAAAACCCCAAGATGGAACTCTCCACTAGAAGCAATCGCTGTTAAAAAAAGGAACAACATCAAAGAGAACTGGATAATCTATAACACAATATTAAGGGGGGAGGAGGAGGTGAATTACTTCCAGGTTGCTTCCAGGTGAATGAAGTGTTCAGACAGGATAAGCAGATAGGTTTTGAAAAGGAGCCTTCAAGATTTGATAGAGAACTACTGAATAGTAAAACCAAAATAATCGCAAAAATCTATAGACTTCTTTTAGACTACGAAGTAATGGATGAGGAGGTTAAGGCTTCAATGATAAAGTGGGCCCAAGATGTGGGCCGTCCAATTATGCTAAAAGATGGGGAAAACTGATGGAATGGAAATTTGAAATTTACAGCCAGCTATAATATAAGAGAGAACATGATGAAAATGGCTCGTAGGTGGTACCTCACTCCTTCCAGATGATCAAGAATGTATAAAAATTTGGCGAATGCTTGTTGGAGATGTGGAGGAAGTAACGGTGACATGAGTATTTTAGATAAAGAGATCCCAAAAAAATCTAAGAGAGGATTATTGTTTTGTGTACATTGCATTGTAAGAATGGAAACAGAGCCAGAGCCACAGCCACAGCCTAAGTCTGAAACAGTCCTTGATAAAGTGCCAGAGCCAGAGCCAGAGCCAGAGCGAGACCCTGAATCAGGGCCAGAGCCAAGCCCTCATTCAGAACCAGAGCCTGAGAAAGAGCCAGAGCCAGAACCAGAGCAACAGCCACAGCCTGAAACAGCCCTTGATAGAGAGCCAGAATCAAAGAATCAGAATCAGAGTCAGAACCAGATCTTCGGTAAAGACGTGGTCTGGTCTTAGCGCAACTGCTCCTCCCACCCGCGATAACAGAGATTGGGTGTTCCAGTACATACCCCCGTAGGGAACCTGCCCCAGCCATTCTGTTGGCTGAGGACCCCTCCCAGGCAGCCCTGACCCTTTCCCCTTGAAAAGCAAAATACAAACTATACAATAACCTAAAAAAATAGTAAAAGAAAAACAAACCAAGAAACAATTATGCTAAACCGCCCCAACTAAACATTTGTCCCACCCCAGAAAGAAACTAACAACAACAACAACAAACCACCGTTTTTGGCGCAACAGAGACACAGCCAGAGACAGAGTGAGACCCTGAATCAGTGCCATAACCAAGCCCTCATTCAGAAACAGAGCCTGAAAAAGAGCCACAGCCCGAACCAGAGCAACAGCCACAGCCAAGAGCCACAGCCTGAGTCTGCAACAGTACTTGATACAGTGCCGGAGCCTGAAACAGAGACACAGCCTCAAACAGAGCCTGAGCCTGAAACAGAGGCAAAGCCACAGCCACAGCCTGAGTCTGAAACAGTCCTTGATAGAGTGCCAGAGCCAGAGCCAGAGAGAGACCCTGAATCAGAGCGAGACCCTGAATCAGAGCCAGAGCCAGAGCCAGAGCCAGAGCCAGAGCCAGAGCCAGAGCCAGAGCCAGAGCCAGAGGCGGGTCAACCTTGTGTCGGAACCAGTGACCTTCCCAATGCCCAGAATTGATGACATTTTGAGCAGGGTAAGGAAGGGGAAGGTTTTTACCAAGCTGGACCTTCGGGGGGAGTACAATTTGATAAGGATGAGGGAGGGGGATGAATGGAAAACCACCATGTTCACCCCTCTGGGGGCCTTTGAGTACTTAGTTATGCCCTTCGGATTACAATCAGGCTCGGCCTGCTTTCAAGCTTTCATGCACCACGTGTTGGGGTCCCTGCTGTACAAGAATTGCGTGGCTTTCCTAGATGACGTGTTAATCTACTTGGAGAACGAGGAGCAGCATGTTAAGGACGTCAGGGAAGTGCTGAAAAGGCTGCAGGAGCACCAGCTGTGGGTCAAACTGGAGAAATGCCAATTCCACGCCCGAGAGGTTGAGTTCCTGGGCTACAGGTTGTCGGACAAAGGCTTAGCCATGGACCCAGGCAAGGTGCAGGCGGTGCTAGAATGGAAGACTCCCAAGAACCGGAAGGACGTGCAGAGGTTCCTGGGGTTTGGGAACTTCTATAGGAAGTTTATCAAGAACTTCGCCCACTTAACTGCACCCATCACCGATTGTCTCAGCAGCAAAAAGAAGTTTGAATGGACAGAAGAGGCACAGCAGTCCTTTGAAAGGCTAAAGAGGGCGTTCGCTTCGGAAGAGCAGCTCTTACACGTGGATCTGCAGAAGCCTATGAGGCTGGAGACCGACGCGTCAGACAGAGCGGTGGGGGCCGTACTGCTTCAGACGGGAAATCAGTCCGAGTGGAGGCCGTGCGCTTTTTTTTCAAGGAAGCTGAACAAGTCAGAACAGAACTACATGGTGTATGACCGGGAACTGCTTGCAATTCATGAAGCTTTTCGACGCTGGAGACATTTTTTTAAAAAAATTATTTTTTATTGCTTTTTAACATACATATCATACATATCACAAACATACTTACACAGCCAAGAAAAAAGAAAAAAAGAAAAAAAAGAAAAACGAAACATGTAATACATAAAAACATAGGCAACTCAACTTACATTGACAAACACTCATCGACTTCCCTTTATCTCGATTTCGGAATAAAGTTATCATATTTTTTATCTGCAGTGTCTCATTTTTCAAGCAATTTTTACGTAGTAAGCGTTATCTCATACCTACTGTGAATTTTTCAAATATATATTTGTTTTTTATCAACATTTTTATTTTCCTTTTATTTCTGATTCCATATATAACTTAAATTTATCCCATTCATTATTAAATTTTGTACTTTTTTTATTTCTTATTTTCTGTGTCAATTTTGCCAGTTCTAAATAGTCAAATAGTTTAGATTGCCACTCTATTATCGTTGGGATTTTATTTTATTTATTTATTTTTAATATAATTTTTTATTAAGTTTATAAAATGCAAAATCCAACTTCAAATTACAAATTTCAATAGATCTAGTGGACTTCCCCCATCTTCCGAACCCTGCATTCTCTGTAAATTCAAAACATCAGCAATTTGTTAACTTATTTCAAACACAATAATGTATCTTTCATTTTATCGTGATGTCTAATCTCTAAAACGTTGTAACCCAAGTCCTTAAGCTTTTAGTTTCAACACAATAAAGTTATTTCATTGCACCACCTCTAGTTTCTTGTACCTTATTTTCCATTTCAATAATTTACAAATGCTGAAGCTATAATTTCCAAAAAAGAGCATTTTTTTAACATTCATACAGCTTATAGCGCTTTTTCAGATAGTCCTTAAATTTTTCCCAGACTTCCTCCGTTGTTTCTTCTCCTAAGTCTCGGATTCTGCCAGTCATTTCGGCCAATTCCATATAGTCCATCAACTGCGTCTGCCATTCTTCCAGCGTGGGTAGATCTTGTGTCTTCCAATACTTTGCAATCAGGATCCTTGCTGCTGTGGTAGCGTACATAAAGAAAATTCTATCTTTCTTGACCACTCTCTGGTCTACCATGCCCAGGAGGAAGGCCTCCGGTTTCTTAGGTAAGGTAAATCTGAGTACCTTTTTTAATTCATTATGTATCATCTCCCAGAAGGCCTTCACTTTCGGGCAGGTCCACCAGAGGTGTAAGAATGTCCCTTCCTCCTCCTTACATTTCCAACATTTGTTGTCCGACAGGTGGTATATCTTTCCCAGTCTTCAAACATAATGTTATGCCCCAGATTCTGCGCCCACTTTATCATGGAAGATTTAACTGTCTCATCCTGTGTATTCCATTTAAGCAGCAAGTTGTACATTCTCGAAAGTAACTTAGATTTTGGCTCTAGCAACTCTGTCTCTAATTTCGATTTTTCCACCTGGAAACCCACTTTTTTATCCGCTTTAAAAACTTCCTGAATTTGAGCATAGTGCAACCAATCTCGCACCTTGTTTTTTAACTTTTCCATACTCTGCAACCTCCAATTATCTCCGATTTTTTCAATTATTTCCCAATATTTAGGCCAGTAGGCCTCCATATTAAGTCTTTTACGTGCTTTGGCCTCCATCGGCGAGAGCCACCTCAGAGTCTTACTCTCCAATAAGTCTTTGTATTTTGTCCAGACCATAAAAATTGCTCTTCTGACAATATGGTTTTTGAACGATTTGTGAGCTTTAACCTTGTCGTACCACAAATATGCATGCCACCCAAAAGCGTTACCAAACCCTTCCAGATCAAGGACATTGGTGTTCTCCAATAAAATCCAATCTTTCAACCAGCAGAAGGCTGCAGATTCATAATATAACCTCAAGTCTGGCAGGGCAAACCCCCCTCTTTCTTTCGCATCAGTTAGTATTTTAAACTTTATTCGGGGCTTTTTGCCCTGCCAAACAAATTTAGAGATGTCCCTCTGCCATCTTCCAAAACATTCCACCTTGTCCACGATCTGGAGGGCCTGAAACAAAAATAACATTTTCGGCAATACATTCATCTTTATAGCTGCTATTCTACCCAACAAGGAAAGTTTCAATCTTGACCATGTTTCCAAATCTCTTTTAATCTCTGACCAACATCTCTCGTAATTATCTTTAAACAAGTTCAAGTTTTTGGAGGTCAGGTACACCCCTAGGTACTTTACTTTTTTAACCACATTTAATTCTGTTTCTTTCATAAACTCCTCTATTTCTGTAGTTGTCAAGTTTTTTGCTAAAACCTTAGTTTTTTGTTTGTTCAACTTAAATCCCGCTACCCGACCAAAGTCAGAAATTAATTCTATCACTCTTTTAGTACTAGGGACTGGCTCCTGTAGTGTTAATACCAAGTCATCTGCAAATGCTTTCAATTTATATTGTTTCTCTCCGACCACAATTCCCTGTGCCAACCGGTCATTTCTAATCATGTTCAATAGCACCTCCAGGACTGAGATAAACAACAGAGGAGACAGAGGGCACCCCTGTCGTGTCCCTTTTTCAATTTTAAACTCCTCTGTCACCACGTTGTTTACTATCAATTTAGCTTTTTGTTCTAAATAAATTGCTTCTATTCCATTTTCAAACCCCCGCCCCACTCCCATCCTTTCCAAATTTTTCTTCATAAACATCCAAGAGATATTGTCAAAGGCTTTCTCCGCATCAATAAAGATCAACACTGCTCTTGTATTTGAGTTTGTTTGTAAAAATTCCAAAATGTCAATGATGTTTCTTGTATTGTCAAACAAATGCCTGCCAGGGAGAAAGCCTGCTTGGTCCTTATGAATCACTTCATTTAATACTTTTTTAAACCTACTTGCCAAAATGTCTGCAAAAATTTTGTAATCCACATTTAGGAGTGAGATGGGACGGTAGTTCTTAAGTTGGGTTTTTTCAGTTTCTAATTTTGGTATCAACGTGATGAAAGCTTCTTTCCACGTTTCCGGTGCCTTCCTCCCCTCCATAATCTGGTTGCAGACCTCCAACAGTGGTTGTATCAAAGAGTCCTTCAACACCTTATAATATTTGGAAGTAAGTCCATCAGGGCCTGGAGACTTGCCTAGTTGAAGGTTCTGAATGGCACATTCAATTTCTTGATGCGTAATGTTACAATTCAAGGTTGTTCTCATTTCCGGGGGTATTTTTTGTAATCCGTTAGTTGTAAGAAATTGATCCACCTCGGAATCTTTTTGCGGCCCTTGAGAATAAAGTTCTTTGAAATATCTCTGGAAACATTTTCTAATTTCCTCGGGTTTCTGAACCATTCTCCCTTTGATC
This sequence comes from Podarcis melisellensis, assembly GCF_964234715.1. NCBI lineage: Eukaryota > Metazoa > Chordata > Lepidosauria > Squamata > Lacertidae > Podarcis > Podarcis melisellensis. Next base: position 22,279,187 of record NC_138535.1, read on the forward strand.
TCTAGATTTGTAACTGTATTAAGTTTTTGTCTCTTTTTCAACTGCCATGCTAGCAGTTTCCCACACTTATTAGCTGATTCAAAAGATCTTTGTTTCATTTGTTTAATTTTCCATTCCACCTCTTGATTTATCAGTTTCGAATATTGTGCCTGGAAAAACTTCGCTTCTCTCAACACTTCCTTCGACTTAGGCCTAGATCTCAATTTTTTCTCTCCTTCTCTTATTTTCTCCAAGATCTTCTCCTTCTTTTCATTCCAGAGCCTTTTTTTAATCGTGTTCTGCTGTATTAGAAACCCTCTCATAACTGCTTTACTTGCGTCCCAGATTATTCTTTTTTCCACAGCCGTCTTTAAATTTATTTCAAAATAGTCCTTTAAGGCTTTTTGGGCCTTCTTGACAATCTCCTGATCTCTTAGTAAAGTGTCATTCATTTTCCATCTGAAAGATCCGGTTGTATTTAATCTCAATTCCATTCTCAAAGCGTTGTGGTCGGAGCAAGTTTTTGGGCAGATTTCCACTTTTCTAGTCTTAGGTGCCAGTCCTCTAGTTATCCATATTTGGTCGATTCACGTCCATGTCATGTGAGCTTCAGAAAAGAAAGTTCCTTCTTTCCCTAGAGGGTTCTTGACCCTCCATATATCAATCAAATCCATATTGTCAGTCATTTCAAAAAAGGTTTTTGGTAGTCTGCCATCTTTCGTTATGTTAGCACTTTGCGACTTGTCCATATTCACAGAGACAACCCCATTCATGTCTCCCAACATAATGATGTTGTTGTAATCCAAATAGTCCAGCATAATCTCATGCAGCTTCCTGAAAAATTCCGATTTTCCTTCATTTGGGGCGTATATTCCTAAAATTAAAAACTTTTCTCCTTGTGTCTGAATTTCAATCGCCAAAATTCTGCCCTGTTCATCTTTAAATAAAAATTTTGGTGACAAGCTCTCCTTTGCATATATCACCACTCCTCTTTTCTTGACTTTGTCCGATGAGATAAATTCTTGGCCTAATCTTTTATTAATTAACACTTTTCTATGAAGCCTTGTCACATGTGTTTCTTGTAAGCAGATAATGTCCAATTGTTCTTTTTTCAAAATATGGAATACTTTTTTCCTTTTTTCTGGAGAATTCCCGCCGTGTATATTCCAGCTAAGAAGCTGCAGAGACATCCTGGTCTAGTTCTTAGATATTACAATTGGGTGTCTAAGTTTCCCTCCGTTCCCAGAGGTAGTGGTGCTGGTCCAGATCCAGGTGGTACACGTCCTGGTGGTAGTCCCGGTGGTGGTGGCCAAGAAGCTGCAGCTCCCTTTTGGAGGTCCTCCTCGTTGTCGTGTAGGAACTTCTGCTGGTCCTCAGGTGCTTTAATTCTTACCTTCCTTCCTTTGTAGGTAAATGATAGTCCTTGAGGAAATTCCCACCTATAAGGAATTGCGTTGTACCTCAGCAATTTGGTCAAGTCTATATATGAGGCCCTAAGGTCCAACAGATATTTAGGGATGTCTCTATAGATTTCTGCCTTTTTGCCTTCTATTTCCAAAGATTTTTTAAAATGTAGGCCTAATATCTTATCTCTTTCCTCTCTTGTTCTCAAGACAACCAAACAGTCTCTGGCCTTGTCTTTCTTAACCGATCTTCCCAGTCTGAAGGCCGTCACAATTTTAAAGTCTTTGTCTTCCTCAACCCCCCAAAATTTAGAGAATAGAAGCGTCAGAAATCCCTCTAGGTTGCCCTGTTCCAGTTCTGGAACGGCCCTCAGCCTGAGATTACTTTCCTTACTTTTCAGTTCCACCAGTGACAGGTAGGCTTGCTGTTCTCCTACCTGTCTTTTCAGAGGTCTTACTTCCCCCTTGATCTCTTCAACCTTTTTACACGCCTGCTCAGCTTTTTGGTTGGCTTCCGCAGCTAATTTATAATTCTCTGCCGTAGCTCCTTGCAGTTTCTCAATGGCCTGAGTATGCTGGGAAACCTGGTCCGATAACTTAGTGATAGTGGATGTAGCTCGGTCAATTTTAGATGACTGATCGTCCACCTTCTTTTTCAAAAGTGCCAATTGTTCCAAAATTTGTCTCAGGACTGGGTCAGATCCTCCAGTTGCCATGTCTTCTGTGACAGGCGGTTCAACTTCCACCTCCTGTGCTGTCAGCACAGCTGGGACAGATGATCTGCGTTGGTGGGTTAACGTTGTTTGAACAAGTTGCGCAGATTTCTTTTCTTTTTCTTTGGCTTTAGCTGCTCTTGTTTTCCCTGAGCCACTCATTCCACAGCTGCCTCTGTTCAAGGTCAGATAGTCTTTCAATCCATGAGAAAGGCAGGTCCAGAATGTAAACAATTTAACCACAAAAAATCTCCATATGGTACAGTTCCCAGACCTCTATATCTCCGCAAATCCTCTAGGGGGAGTGTTTCAAAGTTTCATAAGAAGGAAAAGCTCTTTTCCGCCATTGAAGCTCCTATTAAACCTTTGTAATCCTCAAGTTCAAAAGGGAGGCTTCCAGAGGTTTCTGTTTCAAAATAATGCCACAAGATGACAGAAAGGTCCCAGCAAAGATGTTAAAGCGCTAGTGTATCAACCACAGTTTATACTCCAAGAAAAGTTTCAGCAGTTTGACAGTTCTCCTTTTGCACACTGGCAGCCCGGCAACTTGGTTATCACCTTTAACTCCGCATAGCTCAAAAGTAGGAAGAAAGTTCCGTAATAAAAAAACCAGAAAGTTTAGCCAATATATCCTTTTGTCTTCTAAATACACAGTCTGTTAATGCCCCTTTGTCCTGCTTTTACAGTCTCTTTTAAGCGCTTCAGCCCACTTCAAATTCTTTGCTTTGATCTAGCTAGCAGGACCGGGAGACGGACTTCCTGTTACTCGCCTCCCGTTTTCAGCCCAATCAATCAGATTAAAGCCAGCCTTTGGTACCTCTTACTCACGGGTAAATTGCAGCCAATTCCGATATTTTCAAGAAGAAAGGTCAGCGCTCATCGGCAGCAGCAGCGCGGCTTCACTTCCGCGAAAAGAGCGATGAACTCACAGCGCCGCTCCCCCTTTCACGTTCCAGAGCCTCTTACGAGGTCCCTTCTTCGTTTCTGGGGGGGCTTCTGGCGCCCGCCGAGTCCCACGGCCGCAGGCTTGCTCTGCCTGCGGTTTTTCTTAATGGGTCTCCACTTTGCCGCAGCGGACGGCCCTTTTTCGCGGAGCCCCTCTTCACACAGTAAAGAGGACCGCCATTGCCGTTTTGCGCCGCCTCCGGAAGTCCTTTTATTTTCCTTTTATTTCTGTTTCCATATATAAATTAAATTTATCCCATTCATTATTAAATTTTGTACTTTTTTTATTTCTTATTTTCTGTGTCAATTTTGCCAGTTCTAAATAGTCAAATAGTTTAGATTGCCACTCTATTATCGTTGGGATTTTAGACGTCTTCCAATACTGTGCTATGAGGGTTCTGGCAGCCACTGTTGCGTATTGAAAAAATGTTTTATCTTCCTTTTTAATTTCTTCGCCAATTATCCCCAGGAGGAAAGCTTCAGGTTTTTTGCTAAAGGTGTATTTGAGGACTTTTTAAAATTCATTATAGATAGATTCCCAAAATTTTTAAAGTGTCTCACATGACCACCACATATGTATAAAGTCGCCCTCCTTACTCTTGCATTTCCAACACATTTTATCACCTGTTTTATAAATTTTATCCAATTTTACCGGCGTCATGTACCATCTGTACATCATCTTATACATGTTCTCCTTGAGTGTTGTACATGCCGTGAAGTTCATACCTTTACACCATAAAGCCTTCCATTTGTCAAATTCTATATTATAACCCAAGTCCACTGCCCACTTCACCATCACCTCCTTCACTTCCTCATCTTTGGTGTCCCACTCAAGTAACTGGTTATACATTTTTGATAATAATTTTGTTCTTCCTTCTATTATTTCAATCTGAAATCTAGATTTCTTCTCATTTATCCCAATCTTTTTATCTTCCGTCCACATGGAGTTAATTTGGTGATATTGAATCCAGCCAGTCAACTTGTTTTTTATTTCTTCATATGGTCTGATTCTCCACCCGGATTCATTTCTAACTAATAGATCTTCATATGTCCATCTTTCCCCTTCAGTGTTTATTTTCTTTTTTGTCAGTATATCGATTGGTGATAACCACCAGGGGGTTTTCTGTTCCAATAATTTTTTATTCCTTTCCCACACTTCTAACAGTGGCCCTCTAATAATATGGTTAGAAAAATCTTTATGTTTCTTTCCATTATCCTGCCACAGATAGTCATGCCATCCAAATCTTAAGTTAAAACCCTCTAGATCTAACAAATCTTTATTTTTAATGACAATCCATTCTTTTACCCAACAAAGGCATGCTGCTTCATAATATAACTGTAAATTTGGGACAGCAAATCCCCCCCTGTCTTTTTGGTCTGTGAGCAATTTGAATTTAATCCTTGGTCTTTTTCCTTGCCAAATAAATTTAGAAAGTAGTCTCTGCCAATCTTTAAATAGTGAAACTCCCCTAATTATCGGTAAATTTTGGAATAAAAAGAGTAATTTTGGTAATAGATTCATTTTGATCGCAGCCATTCTCCCCAACCAAGAGAGGTGTATTCTGTTCCAAGTATCCAAGTCCTTTGTTATTTCTTTCCATGTGTTCTTGTAGTTATTTTCAATCAGATTTATGTTCTGCCTCTAGGTCCCAGCTCACAGAGGGCTGCCTCTAGGTCCCAGCTCACAGAGGACCAACGCTAGTCAGTAATAACGTACAAAAGTCTTTATTGACGATTAGTTTCCACTTCCAAACCGCAGCGTGCAGCTCTACGTCTAGAAGCTAGACCGGTGAAGCTCCATCTGAGTCTCCGCCCCCTGTACACCAGTTTAAGACTCTAGCCTTACTCCACCTCTTCCGTTGCTCTTTCCTCCTCTGGGTCCTTCTGCCCCCTGGGGTTTCCTCCTTTCTGGACTCTTCTGACGCTGACCCCCCTGATTCTTGCCCCTCCTTTCGGCGGGCTTTAGGACCTGGCTCCCTATCCGGGCTATCTGCTGTGCCGCTCGCCTGTACATTTGAACTTGGCGCGCGCGCCCAGCCGGCAACCTTCCTCTCGACCGTTTCCCCGCTCTCCGATGGAGGCGTGGTCAATCCTGACTCATCTCCTCTCGCTGGTGGTGGGAACACTGGTCCCGATGCCTGGGATTCCTCTCCCCCACTGCGCTCTGGTGGGGAAGCTGGTCCTGATTTCCAACTGCTGCTCTGGGAGTCCCCGCTGGCCCCTTCCTTCTGGGGTGTCCCCCTTGGCACCCCCCTTGCCCTGGCCATCGGCGCTCCCTTCTGCGAGTGTTCCGATTCGCTGGACAGACTCCAGGAATCCCTCGGGCCACTGTCACCCCCTACACTGCCCTCGGATTCCTCCCCCTCGCTCTCCATTTCCTCCCTCTCCTGTGCCTCTGCTCCTGAGCCCCTGACAACCAGATTCCGAGATATTTTACTTTTTTGGCAATTTTAATCCCTGTTTGAGTTTCAAGATCATTTTTTGTCTTTTCTTCCAGATTTTTGGTCATTATTTTGGTTTTTGCTCTGTTCAATTTAAAACCGGATAGTTTTCCAAATTCCTCTAGTAGTCCCACTACTTTACCAACACTCTTTTTTGGGTCTTCCAGCGACAACATAAGATCATCAGCATATGATTTCAATTTGTGTTCTTTCACTCCTATTTTTATACCCCGAATATCTTGAGTTTTCCTTATCTTATTTGTAATTATCTCTAGCACCATAATGAACAGTAACGGGGACAGAGGGCACCCCTGTCGGGTACCTTTCGCTATCTTTAACGGATCTGTCAAATTGTTATTTATGATTAGTCTAGCACTTTGTTGTGTATAAATCGCTTTAATTCCTTCCAGGAATGTGCCCTCTATCCCCGACCTTTCCAAACATTTTATCATGAAAACCCAAGACACATTATCAAATGCCTTTTCGGCGTCAACGAACATTAAAACTGCTGGAATTTCATTATGACATTCTAGATATTCAATGATGTCTATTGTATGTCTTATGTTGTCTTTAATTTGTCTATTGGGTAGAAAACCGGCCTGGTCAGTATGGATGAGATTACTCAGACACTTTTTAAGTCGGTGTGCCATTATATCGGCAAAGATCTTATAATCATTATTCAATAATGAGATCGGTCTGTAGTTCTTGATGTTAAGTTTGTCTGAATCTGGTTTCGGAATCAACGTGATGTATGCTTCTTTCCAAGATATTGGTGTTTTTCCTCCTCTTAAAATCTCATTCATTACATCACATAATACCGGTGTTATATATTCTTCTAGGGTCTTGTAATACTTAGCAGATAACCCGTCTGGGCCTGGGGCTTTCCCCAGTTTCATCCTCTTAATTGCCTCTCTAATTTCCTCTACTTTTATAGGTTTATTTAAATCGTTTCTTTCCTCTTCTGATATGTTATTTGGGCTGTTTTCTTCTAAATATTTTTCTATACTTGTTAAGTCTTCTTCCTCTATTTTATATAACTTTTCATAGAATTTAAGGAAGTTCTTTTTTATTTCGTTGGGGTCCTCTAGCACTTGCTCTTCCACTTTTATTTTGTTGATAAGACTGAGTTTTCTCCTTTTTCTCAATTGCCACGCCAGGAACCTTCCAGTTTTGTTTGCAGATTCAAAAAACTTTTGTTTCATTAACTTGATTCCCCATTCCACTTCTTGATTTATTAATATTGAGTATTGTGTTTGGAGCATCTTATATTCTTGTTTATAACCATTGTTGTTCGAATTTTTTATCATGTTTTTCTCACATATTCTCATTTTATTAATTACTTCTTCTTTTTTCTGTTCTTTGGCCTTTTTTCTTTGAATATTTTGCTGTATCAGGAGGCCTCTTAACACTGCCTTGCTAGCGTCCCACACTACATCTATGTCTGTCCCTTTATTCATATTTAGGTCAAAATAGTCTTTTATAGTAGTTTTTGCTTTTTCAATCACTTCTTCTGTTTCAAATAAGTAGTCATTCATTCTCCATCTGTATAGCCCCTGGGTGTTCCACTTTAGTTGTAGTGTTATTGGGTTATGGTCCGACAGAGTTCTGGGTTGGATCTCACAATTCACCACTCTTGTTGTTAATTCTCTTGAGATCCAGATCTGATCCAACCTACTCCAGCTCTGGTGTGGTTCAGAGAAGTGGGTGAATTGTTTTGTCGTAGGGTTTTTGTATCTCCATATATCTATTAGATCTAAATTTTCCTCAAGGTCATTGAAGGATTTTGGTAATTTCCCTTGGTTTAACTTCCTTTTTCTTACACTTCTATCTAGTTCTGGTGTCGGTACTCCATTTAAATCTCCAAGTAAGACCAATTTGTTGTTATCTAAGTCTAATAAGATTTGCTCCAATTTTTTAAAAAACTCCAGTCTATTTGAGTTTGGGGCATAAACTGTAACCACATTTATTTTTTCTCCCTGGTATTTAATTTGTACTCCTAGGATTCTTCCTTCCTCATCCTTACATATTTGCTTGGGTTCTAATTTTTCTTTCACATAAATTGCTACCCCTCTTTTCTTTTTTGAGTCTGAGTTGATAAATTCTATTCCAAGCTTCTTATTTATTAAAATATGCTTGTGTTTTTTGGCAACATGAGTTTCTTGGCAACAAATGACATCAATATTTTTTTTCTTTATAATTTTTTCAAATTTATTCCTCTTGGACTTATTGTTAAAGCCATTCACATTCCACAATATAAACTTAATGGTCATTTCAAGTTATGACTAAGTACACTTTATCCTACTTTCTGATTTAAAGTCTGGTGCTTCCCTTTCTGTTGAACTCTCTGTCTTCTCCCTCCTCCTCTTCCTCCGATCTAAAATCCTCCGTTTCCTCCTCTGACTCCCCCCCTCCTCGACTCCACCCCCTCCACTCCCCCCTGTGACCAAGTCGCCTCCTCGCTGTCCTACTTCTTCTTTACCCAGGTCTTTCTCGTATCTTCTCACGAACTTTTCTGCTTCATGAATATCTGTCAGCTTGAATTTTTTATTTTTATGATAGAAGGAAACCCCCTCTGGGAATTCCCATTTGTATTGTATTGCGTTCCTCTTCCAAACACTTGTTAACTGTCTGTATCCTTCCCTTTTGCGCAGGATCCTAATTGGAATTTCTTTAAAGATGGTGATTGGACGGTCTCCAATCATCAACTTTCTTTTAAAACTATTTCTTAATATTATATTTTTCATTTCAATGGAGTTGAATATTACTAAACAGTCTCCGGGGATTCTTTTGGACTTAAATTGTTGTGGTTTTCCTCTTATTCTAAACGCGTTCTCTATTGTATATGCTATTTGTTCTTCTTTCATCTCCAACCATTTTGCAAGTTCCTGAACTATTTTTCCTCTTATGTTTTCATTTGCTTCTTCGGCGATCCCTTTAAATTTTAAATTAAGATTTTTTTGACGCATTTCTGTCATAGCTAAATTGTCCAATAATTGGTCTTGTGTTTTATTTAATTTTTTTATTTCTTCCTTCAGCTTTTCTGTTTCCTTCTTTTGGTCCCTCAAATCTTTTTGTGTTTTTTTTTATTGGAGTTTTCAATTATTTTTGATTTAACTGTCAAATCTTGTATCTTTTTCGAGAGTTCGCCTACAGCACTTTCTATTTTCCTATCAATTTGCTCCTGTATTTCTCCTAGTTTGTTTTCCATGTGTGTTTCCCTTTGCTTAAATTCCTCTTTAATCTTAAACCACAAAAAGTCTAAGTCTTTAATTTCCTCTTGTCGAGATGTTTTTCTTTCTCCCGGGGTCCCTCCAGCTTTTTTACCATTTTTCCCCGACATCCTGTGGTTTATATTTCTCTCCCCTAGAGGGCTCACAATCTGTTTTCCCCCCTTTTTTATGTTTTCCAAACCATAAACACCTTAAACTGTATTAGTTTAAAACTCTTGCCCTCCTGACCTCCTATCCTCTTTTGTTTTCTTAATATCAAGGGGGCTTCCAATACCTTATTTCAGTTTACTTACATCAATTATTCACACAATATTAACCAGTCCCACTTATATTTCCAGAAACTTTTTGTTGTTAAATATTTGCTTTGTATTAGTATATTAGTATAATTGTTTCAGAGACAGAGGGGGGATGAGCAAAAAATAAGAAAGCGTAAACAAAAATCGGTGTCTTTCTGTTATATTCCAGGGGGGGAAAAGAAGAAGTTGTATAGTCTCTATATATTCAGTAGTTTCAGCCACTTGTATAATCCTGTAATTTTCAGCCACTTATTTATTTAGTCCAGTTCGCGGGGGCTGTGCAAAGTTTTATTGCACTCTGGGGGCTGTGCGAAGTTTTATTGCACTCTGGAATTTCCAGTTCCAAATTCCAATGCGTCTCTTTGTTCGGTCTTGGTGAGGTGTAGTTATATCCAGGAAACCACACTGGGTGCCTCAGATGTTAGCTGTTATCCCATTGGTTGTGTTTTCAGGAGATAAGGGATCATCCTAAATTAAATGTTATGATTCCGATGATTTAGAGTTCCTCCAAAAATTGGTGAGTAGAAAATAGGTTGGATAAGTTGTTAGTTATGTTATTAAAATAAAGAGGAAAGAGAAACAGACAGTAAAACAGAGTTGGAGGGGAGGGAGGAGGGAGAGAGGGGACAGGAGAGGGGAAGGAAAAAAATATAGAGTAACCAATTTATTTTTTGACTTAACGCAAAAATGTAAATGTCATAAATGGTATAACAGAACGTGGGATAGAAGGGGGGACCAGGGGAGGGGAAAAGAATGATAATCACGAACTTATGAGCATGGTATATGTACAGTTTTGACAGAGGTAGGCTGGAGGAATATATTTTAGCTTCGTATGGTTTTTAGTTTCAGTCGTAGAGGCCTTGAGCAAACCTCCAGCGTGTCCACGAGAGCCAACAAGTTAGGGAGAGTTCTTTTTATTAATATTTCCGACGGTTTTCTCGAGCCGTTTTTTCTGTGCCCTTCTACATAGAGTTCCATAGGCAGCTCTTCTCTCCTGATCTGCAAAGCTCCATTTCAAACTGCTCTGCAGCCTTCCGATTTTACACTCTCTTTTTAGATTTTAGATTTAAGCCGCTCCTCTCCAAAGAGGCTGGCTGTCCAGGGTTGAGGAATGTTTCAAATTTTTACGTTCGTTACATTAGAAGTCCAAGACAGTTACTTAGTAACTCACACAGTCGGGCGGAAAGAAAAAAAACTTCCTGTCGACGCTGGAGACATTTTCTAATAGGCGCACAACACAAGATCCAGGTGTGCACGGACCATAAGAACCTGGAATATTGGAGGACTGCACGAGTCCTCAACCAAAGACAGGTGCGATGGGCACAGGAGTTTTCCAAGTTCTTTTTTTGAAATTCGCTACGTGCCGGGGAAGGAAAACGTCAGAGCAGACGCCCTCTCCCGGAAACCGGAGTACTTGGAAGGAGAGGGAGTGCCGGAACTACCACATGTGATACCGGAGGACCGATGAGTAGTGGTAGAGTGACGAGAACTAGCCGGGTTGACAAGGAATGACGAGTACGCCCAAACAAAAATCAGGGAGATCAGAGACGCAGAAGAAAATCAGGGGGGTTTTGAGGAAAAGGAAGGGGCACTGTACTATAGGGGAGCATTGTACATACCAGAAGGGGACTTGAGGAGAAGAGTACTCAAACAACTACATGACAACCCCACGGCGGGGCATTTTGGTCAACACAAAACCATGTTGCTTGTCACCAGGCAGTTCTGGTGGCCAAGGGTGAGGGAAGATGTGCGGGAATACGTACGGGGGTGCGAACGCTGCCAGCGGGCAAAAGGGGAGAAGGCAGCACCCGCAGGGTTACTGGAACCCTTACCCACCCCGGAAAGACCATGGGAGGTGGTATCCATAGATTTTATGACCGATTTACCCAAGTCCAGGGGGAAAACAGCAGTCATGGTGGTAGTTGACTTGTTGACCAAAATGTGCCATTTCATTGCTTGCTCGCATGCAGTGACGGCAGAGGAAACAGCTAGGCTGTTTGTAGATCACGTCTTCAGGTTGCATGGCGCCCCCTTGAGGGTTTTGTCCGACAGAGGAAGGCAATTTACTTCCAGATTCTGGAGGAAGCTCGTGAGCCTGCTGGACGTCGAGGTGAGCTGCTCGACGGCCAGACACCCGGAGACCAACGGACAAGCAGAAAGAGCTAATAGCATACTCCAACAGTACCTACGCTGCTACGTCAACGAAAGGGAGAACGATTGGGTGGAAAAACTAGCGCTGGCCGAATTTGCATACAATAACGCTGAACATGTGTCCACAGGGATGAGTCCGTTCATGGCCAATTACGCGTGTCACCCCAGGGCCTTCCCAGGGGAGGGGGAGGGGAGGGGGAGTGTGCCGGCGGCCGAGCAGTTTGTGGAAGAAATGGAGGCTTTACACCAACAACTTAAGGTTAACCTGGAGAGGGCGAAGGAAGCGTACAAGAGGCAGGCAGACAAGCACCACAGAGAAGGGGAGAGAATAAGGGTTGGGGACCGGGTGTGGTTGTCAAGCCAAGGGCTACTGTTCAAAGGGGGTTGTAAGAAATTACGGCCAAGGCGACTGGAACCTTTCGAGGTAACACAACAGGTGAATCCTGTGGCCTTTAGACTCAACTTGCCCACCAACATGAAACTGCACCCGGTGTTCCACAGGTCATTACTCTCACCGTACCGGGAAGGGAGGGAATTTCTGGGGCGAGAAAGAGAAATCCCCATGCACCCACAGGTGGAGGAAAGGGAACTCAGTGGTCAAGCCGCGGAAATTCTCGATTCAAGGTGGAGAGGGAGACGGGTGGAATATTTGGTGTCTTGGGAGGGGGAGCCCGAGTCGGAAAACACTTGGGTTCCTGCAGAAGAGATCAAGGATGAGTATCTGCAGGAGGAGTTTCATCGCAGGTTCCCAAGGAAGCCGAAACCACTAGGGAGGTTCTGGGAGGAGCAATTTGGCACCACGGATGATGAAGAAGAGTTTATGGGATTTCCAGCCTCCGAAGATGAGGAAGGGGGGGTATCCGAGGGAGAGGAATCCGACTGGGGAGATTGGGCAGCGGAAAGAGACAGCAGCAGGTGGAGAGCGGCGTTTGAATCATCTGAGGAAGGGGATAGTTCCTTCCAGGGATTCCCCGCATCACCGTCCAAGGAACGGACGGGGGGAGAGGAGGGCCCTGGGGGGGAGGTGGATGTCAGGGAAATGCCATCGGAGCCAAGAGGAGAGGTAAGGCTCCCCAATGATGCCGGAGAGGGAACTAGCAAGGAGAGAGGGAGAGCTTCCGCTGGGGAAGGAAATCAAGGTGACACCAGGAAGAAAGGGGAGGCTGAGAGTACTTCGGAGGGAAGGCTCCGAGACTCTTCCAGTGAGATCAGCGGGGAGAGCACGGTGTTGGAATTCTGCCTGGGTCAGAGGAATGTGCCACAGCGTAGGCACCGGCAGATATTCCTTGTCGACCTCCCTGCTGCGCCACTCTGCTGATAAGCAGGCGAGGTCTCGGCGATTCATCTCAGATGTGTGAGAGGAACACACCGTTCTTCCTCTCTCCCCTTTGGTGTCCCCCAGGGAGGGGAAAGATTCAGACAGAAATCTATTTACATCCTTTATTTCTGTCTCTTTACATCAGTACAGAGAAACATGTCTGCACTCCACAGCAGTAAGAATAAACTCCACCCATGCACTTCCAGTACGGGTCATCTGACACACACACTGAGCTAACATCCGGTGCTCAGTACAGAATGGACTGCCCCTTTGTTCCCATGGCAACAGTCACAAACATCCTGTTTGGCTTTCCAGCCACAAGCAGCTGACTGAGCTGCTAGAGCCTTTGCTTGCTGCAGCTTTGGTGCTTTATGGTAACATACTCCCCCTAAAGTATCAATGCGTGCTGCGAGCAAAGCGTCATCCAGAGAAGAAAACAAACAGTTGTTATACTTATAACATTCCCCTGTTGTTTCAGTTCCACCCTTGGAACTACCCACCACTGGTTTTACCAATGTACCTCTCTGGTTGTGTGACTTCCAAGGAATTTGTGCTTCTGCATTACCTTGGTTAACAACTTTCTGTTGTGCCTTTGTCTCTGACTCAGACACAGCTTCAATTTGTCCTTGGTCGTTTACAACAGCAACACATGCAATAGCTAGGTTGGCAAATTCCTTTGAATACCTCTTGGGTGGTACACCCTTCGTTGCTCTCTCAGACCTACGTAAGAGTTGCTGCTCTTCTTTGCTTTCTGGTTCAACCTTTGAACTCTCTGGAGAACCAGTACTAAGCTTAATCAGTGGTTCATCCTCCTCTTCTGAGGGTCTTGTCATTATGTGAGATTTCCTCTCAATGACTGTGTCAACTGAGCTCCCTGAGCTATCGCTGTCATCATCAGTACTACTGAACTCAATAAGATCAAACTCATCATCATCATCATCATCAGAATCATCTGCAGTGAGAAATGTGTGATCAATCACTCTCTCCTGTTCAGGAGCACTCTCTAGAAATTTTGTGAGAATCACCTGACCAGATTCAGACAAAATTACTCTGTAGAGACCCTTTTCATAACCCACAAAAATGCCTCTGGCATTCTTTACCCCACCTGGAGTTTCTGTTCTCACATGAGACCCAAAAACCTTGAAATGGGCAACTGAAGGTTTTCTATGGAACAGTTTCTCAAACGGAGAACATCCCAACTCTTTTGAAACCTTTCTCAACCACGGGTGCAGAATGCCGCAGCGAGACTCCTTACGGGGTCTTCGCTTAGAGATCACATTCATCCGGTGCTATACCAGCTGCACTGGCTCCCGGTGGAGTACAGGATCAGGTTTAAGGTGCTGGTTTTAACCTTCAAAGCCCTATACGGCCTAGGGCCCTCGTACCTACGGGACCGCCTCTCCTGGTATGCCCCACAGAGGAACTTACGGTCTTCAAACAAAAACACCTTGAAGGTCCCAGGCCACAGAGAGGTTAGGCTGGCCTCAACTAGAGCCAGGGCCTTTTCGGCTGCGGCTCCAACCTGGTGGAATGCTCTGTCACAAGAGACAAGGGCCCTGCAGGACTTGACATCTTTCCGTAGGGCCTGCAAGACAGAGCTGTTCCACCAGGCCTTTGGTTAGGGCGCAGCCTGACGCCCTCCTTTGGCAACCTTTACAAAACTTTATGGCTGCCATCAATCTTGATTTTAATTAATTTTTATAATGTTTTTATAATGTCGCACTATTTTGGTGTTGTTAGCCGCCCTGAGCCCGGCTTCGGCTGGGGAGGGCGGGATATAAATAAAATTTATTATTATTATTATTATTATTATTATTATTATTATTATTATTATTATTATAACAAAATGACATTAGCGACTCCGCCCAGAATTCATTTGGCAGATGCGAACTAAGCAATTGCGCATGCATTCCCTTTTGCAATTCTTTGTTCACCCTAACACAGACACATCTTTTCCAAGATTCTTCGGAACTAGCAATTTTGTGTCTTATCCCTTTCTTCTTCAGGAACCTCTGGAAATCCTGTGAAAGAAAAATTGGCATCTTATCTGTGCAAAGACAATCTATGTCAGCATCATGCATATTTTTAACTTTGTCACAAAACTCTTTAAACCTTTCTAAGGCTTCTTTAGGTCTCTTCAAAACATAAATCCAGACATAATTTGTGAAAGAATCCACACACACAAGGTAATATTTTGCATTGCCTCTAGATGGTGCTAGAGGACCAATCACATCAGCATACACCCGCTGAAATTCTCTGTCGACCCTCGAGGTCACCTTCTTGGTGTTCTTCTTGGTCAGACCTGCAAAAGAGATCATGTTAGAATCACAAGAATTACATTCCATGTAATCACTTTGATCAAAAGTCAACAAATATAGTCCATCTTTCTCTTTGGCAGAAAGATACAACTCTCCATCTTTGTAGATCTCGCAGTTCTCATCATCATAGGACAGTTTTAGTCCCTTCTTGGCAATCTGCGAAACGCTGAGCAGATTGAACTTCAACTCTGGAACCAAGTAAACATCGCTTATAGTCAAGTTCAGACTTTCAAGGTACACAGTTCCAATCCCCGCCGCTTCCAACTTCTGACCGTTGGCTTGTTGCACAGCGAAGCTTTGCTTCTTAAACGTCGAAAATAGCTGTCTGTTCGGGGACATATGAACCGTGGCGCCCGTGTCTATGACAAAAGCGTTCTCCACTTTTGGCGTGGTTCCTTTCGACATCAAAGCCTTTGCAGTCTTTGCCTTTGGGATGGTATGACCTTTGCCTGACGCCTCAGACTTTGTAGAGCTCGCCTTGGCTCCTTTGTGCTGACGTGGCTTCTTGCAGTACCGCTGAAGATGCCCAGTCTGGCCACAATTGTAACATCGGACAACGTTTAAAGCTACAGCATTTTCTCCAGTAGCAACAGCAGTGGGGGCGTTAGAACTCCGTTCTTCCCTCCCCCTGTCCTTGACCTCCAGGGCAGCAAGTCTGTAATGTTCATTCAGAACCACAGCAAAGACCCTCTCCGAAGTTAACTGCGCCGCCGGTAGCGAACCAAGCTGACTGGCAACGGATTTGTAAGTCCGATTCAGGCTGTTTATCACCATGAAGCAAAACACTTCCTCCTGCAGACGGAAATTACGTTCCACCATCTGTTGACGCAGATATTTCATTTCCGTCAGGTGCGCTTGAACATCTCCATCAGGCGCAAGCCTCAGATTGGTCAGCTTCTCAAAATACAGCAACGCTGAAGAACCTGCATCTCTCTGATGTGTCCTTCTCAGCGTGTCCCAAACCTCTTTCGCGTGCTCTAAATCCTGAATATGCACAAGCTGCGAGTCTGACACACACAGAATTATAGCCGTTCTGGCCTTCACATTCTGTGACTCCCAAGCACGTGTTGGTGCTGCAGGGTGTTAGAGGACATTTGGCACAGAAACATGTGTGTATACCTTTAAGAAGTTTCTGGGATTAATTGGCTGCAGGTGACCGTTGCTATAAAGGAAAAAAGCTGAGTTTTGTTGCCTTGCCTGCAGGAATAACATCCACCAGAGCTTGTGTTTATTTGTTTAGTAATAAAGTCTTCGTTTTTCCGTTTGGTGTTTTTACACCTATGTCTCCTGGAGTCACTCTGTCCTCTGCCACCGGCTGGCATCCCCCTCCAATAGGTTATGGGCCCAGTCCCCAGTCTTGAGTGGGCAGAGACAGAGCGTGAAAAGAACCCAGAGACTGGAAGCAACTCTGCGTTTCTCAAGCAGCTGGCTGTGTGAAGGCATCAGCAGGGAGTGTCTGTTTGGGACCAGGAGCCGAACGTTTCTTCAAGCCACGTGTGAGTAAGAACTGAGTGGAAAGCTGAAGGCTGGGTGGTGCCATGGCTGGACTTGGAGCTGGAGCTCAAGGGGGAGCTTCCTATTTTCCAGTAGAGAAACTGGGAGAGTCCAATTATATGTCATGGAGTTTACAGATGCAGGCGTTTTTAAAGAAAGAACAATGTTGGACTGCAATTGTTAACCCTCCTGTAAAAGAGGAGGATGAAGAAGTAGATGAAGCAGACCAAAGGCTGGAGGACAAAGCCTATGCCAATTTAATTCTGAGTTTAGAGAGGTCTCAGTTATCTCATGTGCGAGACCTTGAAACAGCAAGTGAGATTTGGCAAGCACTGAGAGCAATACATATTAGAGACACTGCTGGCAGCAAAATTACTCTAATGAGAGCTCTGTACCGAGCCAAACTAAGTGAGGGTGAATGTGTTTCAACACATCTTCAAAGAATGAGTGATTTATTTTCACAGTTAAATGAACTTGGGGAACATTTTTCTGAACAGAGAAAAGTTTATATTGTGCTGTCTTCACTTCCTGAGTCATGGGACAATTTAGTGATGACTCTGGAAGCAATCCCAGAAAGCCAATTAACAATGCATTTCTTAACTGGCCGTTTGCTTGATGAGGAGGAAAGACGCCATGAGAGGAAGGCCACAACCCCTCACCGTAACTCCAGAAATGGGAGGCAGTCCAGTAAAAGATATGCAACTGATGAGGAGCGGCATCCTAAAGAGGTTGTAGACCACAGAGAGGAAGCAGCGTTCACAGTTAGAAGATGCTATCGTTGTGGGTCAACCAAGCATTTAGTACGACAGTGCACTGTGTCTGTGGGAGAAAATACAAGACAAGGGCGGCCTGCGTTTGCTGGGAAGCGAGGAAACAGGAAGAATCGAATCCAGTATGTTTCTGCAGCAGTTCGAGGCACCAGTCACGACGTTGGACAAGACTGGATTTTAGACTCAGCAGCAACAAACATTTTTGTCAAGTCTGCACAAACCCTTGTAGAAAAGCAGCCTTGTAAATCTGTAAATGTAGTACTAGCTGATGGAACAGCGCATGAGTCAGCTGGAAAGGGTAGTGTGAATATCAACTGTTTAAGTACCAAGTTTACCAATGTTTTATGTGTACCAAGCTTAGAAAATAATTTGCTTTCAGTTACAAGTCTTGTTAAGCAGGGATTTAAAGTAACCTTTTCTGGTTCAGGCTGTAGAATAGAGAAAGCTGGAAAAGTGGTTACAGCGTCGCTACAAAATGGTTTGTTTGTTTTGAAAGACCAGCTAGTAAGTGAGTCTGGGGCATGTGTTAAAGCCTGTAATAGAGCCTTGCATGATGAGTGCCAGCATCTGTGGCATCGTCGTTTGGGGCATGCCAATTTCCGCAGTATTGCAAAAATGCCAGAATTAAGCAAGGGAATTAAAATGAAAAAATGTTCAGTTTTTCTAGACTGCAATACCTGCAAGGAGTCTAAAAGTAAGCGAGGGTCTTACCCTGAAAGTACTAGAATTAGCAAGAGGCCATTTGCTTTAGTACATTCAGACCTTTGTGGGCCATTTGCAGAGTCTGAAGGAGGAGCAAAGTTTTTTTTGGTTCTTGTGGATGATTATAGCCGGTATACTTGGGTATATTTGTTAAAACACAAAAGTGAAACTGGTCAACTGATTAAGAATTGGATCAACTATATAGAAAGGCAGTTTCCTTACAAAGTTACCCAGTTACAAAGTGACCGTGGAGGCGAGTTCATGTCTGAAGCCCTCCAAGTTTGGTTGAAAAAGCGTGGTATTTGTCACCGTAAATCGTGTCCTTTTTCACCTGAAGAAAATTCAGTTGCAGAACGCAAGATAAGATCTTTACAAACAATGTTAGATTCAATGCTATGTGATTCTGGCCTATCCAGGAAGTATTGGGGAGAAGGAATTCTGTGTGCTAACTACATACAGAACAGATTGTTTCATTCTACCATAAACAACACCCCTCATTTTTTGCTTTATGGAAAAAAACCCTTTTTGGACCATGTTAAAACTTTTGGTTGCTGGGCTTGGGTTCACATCCCAAAAGGACAGAGAAGGAAAGGTGAGCCCAAGGCAAAGAAACTTAGGTTTGTTGGCTATCAAACTTGGTCAAAGGGGTATCGTTTTGCACTAGGGCGTGGCAGAGTTGTAATATCAAGACATGCAGAGTTTTGTGAGCAAGATGGTTGGGTTCATTTACATGGAAATTCAGAAGTTATGTTATATTCTGATAATACAGATAAATTTGTGAAATCTGAGGAAGATAAGCCACAAATTAAAGAAAGTTCTGAAAGTGACAGTGATGAGGATTCAGGGGATGAGGATCCCAGTACACAATCTCCTAAAGCTGAACCAATTTCTCCTGAGCAGGATGAATCAGAAGGGCAAGATAGTTCAGAGGGGGAGAGTGTTCAAGTTAGAAGGTCACAAAGAAGCAATAAGGGGGTACCTCCAGAAAGGTTTACTATACAAGAAGCTAAAACTGTTGATGTGAAAAAGGAACCTCGTGATTATGAGGAAGTTTTAAAGTTACCACACCAGGAAATAGTAAGGTGGAAAAATGCAATGAAAGCAGAAATGAAATCTTTAGCAGAACACGATGTCTTTACCATTGAGCCATTGCCAGAAGGAAAAAAGGCAGTGGGCTGTAGATGGGTGTATAAAATAAAACACTTGGCAGGTGGTGATGTTAAGTACAAAGCCAGACTGGTAGCACAAGGCTTTACTCAAAGAAAAGGTGAAAGCTTTGATGAAACCTTTTCTCCTACTGCAAGGAGTGAAAGTGTACGCTTATTGTTAGCTCTTGCAGCACAACGTGGGTTTAAGGTAAACCATTTTGATATTGAAACAGCTTATCTTAACGCAAATCTGCAAGAAGAAATTTTTATGAATCAAGCGCCAGGTTTTGAGGCAGGAGAACAGAATTCTGTATATAGGCTGAACAAAGCAATTTATGGGCTCAAACAGTCAGCTAGAAATTGGAACGAATGTCTTGATAATGCTTTAAAAAATCTTGGTTTTAAAAGAAGCTTAGCTGATAACTGCTTATACACTAAAGGAAAGGGTGATAAACAAGAATTGTGTTTGTGTTATGTTGATGATTTGCTTTACTCTACAAAAGGTGACAAGCAAGTGAAAAAATTTGCAGAACAACTAAGAAAGGAATTTAAAGTAAGAGATTTGGGGCCAGTAAAAAATTATCTCGGTTTAGAAATTCAAAGAACAAACGATGGAAGTTTTTTGTTGAGTCAAAAAGACAAAATAGTGGAGTTACTTGAAAGAAACAATATGCAAAACTGCAAGGGAATAAAAACCCCAATGGAAATAGGTTTTTTCAAAAATGAAGAAAAATGCACAGAACCTGTAAATCCTGAAATGTACCATTCAATAATTGGAAGTTTATTATACATTTCATTGTGGAGCAGACCAGATTTGAGTTATGCAATTGGAATACTAAGCAGACTAGTAAGCTGTCCTACAGAAAATGCCTGGAAAGGTTTAAAACGTATTTTCCGGTATCTAAAGCAAACACTTGATTATTGTTTAAAATTACCATCTTCAGGGTCCACAAAATTGCAGTGTTACGTGGACAGCGATTGGGCCAACCTGCCTGATAAAAAATCAATTTCTGGAATGGTATTTCAATTTGGAGATTCTTTAGTAGGATGGAAATCCAAAAAACAAACTATAGTGGCCACATCATCAACTGAAGCCGAATACTGTGCATTGTCGGAATTATGTAATGAAGTAAAATTTTATGTTCAGATCCTCAAGGATATAGACGTAGAGTGTAATTATCCTATTCAAGTTATGGAAGATAATCAAGCCGTAATAACCTTGTCTGGATCTGACCTGTTTAGAAACAAATCAAAGCATTTAGAAATTAAATACCAAAATGTAGCTGAAAATGTAAAACAGAACCAGATAATGCTGAAGTATTGTGAAAGTACACAAAATGTGGCGGATGTATTTACAAAAGCGTTAACCCTTGAAAAACATACACGACTGGTAACAAAGTTGGGAGTTGCAGTGTGTGATATGTAAATATGTTCTTTTCTGTTTAAAATACTATTGTTTCTGTTTGAATGAGAGGGGGTGTTAGAGGACATTCGGCACAGAAACATGTGTGTATACCTTTAAGAAGTTTCTGGGATTAATTGGCTGCAGGTGACCGTTGCTATAAAGGAAAAAAGCTGAGTTTTGTTGCCTTGCCTGCAGGAATAACATCCACCAGAGCTTGTGTTTATTTGTTTAGTAATAAAGTCTTCGTTTTTCCGTTTGGTGTTTTTACACCTATGTCTCCTGGAGTCACTCTGTCCTCTGCCACCGGCTGGCATCCCCCTCCAATACAGGGATGGGGTTCTCAATCACCTGAAACAGTCTCTGATTCTGCAACAGGGCCTTCATCTTAATAGACCAAGATGCATAATTGTCATTGGTCAGGAGGGGTGGAGAAGGCAAGCCTCCGCCCTTCTTAGCATCCATTTTTGAGTCCTTGCATTAACTCTCAAACACAAGCCTCTAAAATCCAAAAGCTTGTTTGTTTGCACTCTTGTGCACCTGGCAGCTCTTAACGCTAGCTGCTTTGGAAAGTCCCTTTCCAAAGGGACTTCATGAGAGCCTAGTCACAACAAACTTTGTTTTTGCCTCTCTGAGGCATAGCCTGACTGTCCAGCCCTCTCGAGTAACTTTCCACTTGACTGGCGGGCGTTGCTTAGCAACAGTGCATTTCTTCCCTTGTACAGGAAACCACAAGAATCTCTGGAATGCAAGCCTCTTCCCACTCGGAGCTGTTTTTCCCAAACGCTGCTCCCCGTGAAGCAGAGAATAACTCAATCTGTGTTCACTCTTTTAAGCCCGAAAATCTCATACCTTGGGCTCCGTGGCTTTGGCTGTCAGCTTCTTCTGGTCAGCTTCTGGCTGCAGAGGATCAGCTTTCTCACCTCAGGCTTCCATGGAGTGATGAAAACAGCAGCTCTGCTACTCTTTTTGCAGACTTCCATGGATCGAGGAAACCAGCAACCGGCATCTGCTACCACTGTTGGAATTCTGCCTGGGTCAGAGGAATGTGCCGCAACGTAGCCACCGGCAGATATTCCTTGTCGACCTCCCCGCTGCGCCACTCTGCTGATAAGCAGGCGAGGTCTCGGCGATTCATCTCAGATGTGTGAGAGGAACACACCGTTCTTCCTCTCTCCCCTTTGGTGTCCCCCAGGGAGGGGAAAGATTCAGACAGAAATCTATTTACATCCTTTATTTCTGTCTCTTTACATCAGTACAGAGAAACATGTCTGCACTCCACAGCAGTAAGAATAAACTCCACCCATGTACTTCCAGTACGGGTCATCTGACACACACACTGAGCTAACATCCGGTGCTCAGTACAGAATGGACTGCCCCTTTGTTCTCATGGCAACAGTCACAAACATCCTGTTTGGCTTTCCAGCCACAAGCAGCTGACTGAGCTGCTAGAGCCTTTGCTTGCTGCAGCTTTGGTGCTTTATGGTAACACAGAGGACCTCCGCTTGGCACGCCTACGCTGCGCAGAAAGCTTCCGCGCAGAGACTAGGCGGACTTGGAGTCAAGGAATTTTTATGTTGGAAGAAATTCAGGAAACGCCCACTGACGGATTCTGCCAGTGACTGAGACAGTCGCGTTGTAAGGGCTGTCAAGCCAGGGAAAGGTTTAGCCATACAACCAGCTTGGAGCAGTTTGTGGCTTACGCACAAGCAACCCCGATTCCCATTACAATAAGGTATGGGGAAAATACAAAAGATATTTGGAACAGAAAACCCCAAGATGGAACTCTCCACTAGAAGCAATCGCTGTTAAAAAAAGGAACATCAAAGAGAACTCGATAACGTATAACACAATATTAAGGGGGGAGGAAGAGGGTCAAATAATATTGATAAGTTATGAGAAAATAAAAGATCACTTTTCTAGTTGGCTAGATTACGTCCAGGTGAATGAAGTGTTCAGACAGGATAAGCAGATAGGTTTTGAAAAGGAGCCTTCAAGATTTGATAGAGAACTACTGAATAGTAAAACCAAAATAATCGCAAAAATCTATAGACTTCTTTTAGACTACGAAGTAATGGATGAGGAGGTTAAGGCTTCAATGATAAAGTGGGCCCAAGATGTGGGCCGTCCAATTATGCTAAAAGATGGGGAAAACGGATGGAATGTAAATTTCAAATTTACAGCCAGCTATAATATAAGAGAGAACATGATGAAAATGGCTCCTTCCAGATAGAGAGCCAGAATCAGAGAATCAGAATCAGAGTCAGAACCAGATCTTCGGTAAAGATGTGGTCTGGTCTTAGCGCAACTGCTCCTCCCACCCGCGATAACAGAGATTGGGTGTTCCAATACATCCCCCCGTAGGGAACCTGCCCCAGCCATTCTGTTGGCTGAGGCCCCCTCCCAGGCAGCCCTGACCCTTTCCCCTTAAAAAGCAAAATACAAACTATACAATATCCTAAAAAAATAGTAAAAGAAAAACAAAGCAAGAAACAATTATGCTAAACTTAAAATAATCCCCGCCCCAACTAAACATTTGTCCCACCCCAGAAAGAAAATAACAACAACAACAACAAACCACCGTTTGTGGTGCAACAGAGACACAGCCAGAGACAGAGCGAGACCCTGAATCAGTGCCATAACCAAGCCCTCATTCAGAACCAGAGCCTGAAAAAGAGCCACAGCCCGAACCAGAGCAACAGCCACAGCCACAGCCTAGAGCCACAGCCTGAGTCTACAACAGTACTTGATACAGTGCCGGAGCTGGAGCCAGAGCCAGAGACACAGCCAGAGCCAGAGCAAAACCCTAATTCAGAACCAGAGCCTGAAAGAGAGCCAGACCCTGAAATATAGCTGGGTCAGAGGCAGAGGAAGAGCCATCATGAGACCCTGAATCAGAGTCAGAACCAGATCTTCATTCAGAACCAGACCCTGAAAGAGAGCCAGAGCCACAGCCAGAGCCACAGCCTGAGTCTGAAATAGTGCTTGATAGAGTGCTGGATCCTGAAACAGAGACACTGTCTGAAACTGAGCCTGACGCTTAAACGTAGCCAGGGGCAGAGGTTCAGCAACTTCTACCGGAAGTTCATCAGGAACTTCGCCCACTTGACAGCGCCTATCACAGATTGTCTCAGTAGCAAAAAGAAGTTCGTCTGGACAGAAAGTGCCCAGCAATCCTTCGAAAGGCTGAAGAAGGCGTTCGCTTTGGAAGAGCAGCTCCTGCACGTGGATCTGCAGAAGCCAATGAGGCTGGAGACCGACGCGTCAGACCGGGCCATCGGAGCGGTACTGTTACAGCCGGGGCCCCAGCAGAGCTGGAGGCCGTGCGCCTTTTTCTCGAGGAAGCTGAGCAAGTCGGAGCAAAACTACACGGTGTATGACCGCAAACTGCTTGCAATTTATGCAGCATTTTGACGATGGAGACATCTGCTAATAGGGGCGCAGCACGAGATCCAGGTGTGTACGGATCACAAGAACTTGGAATACTGGAGGACTGCGCGAGTACTCAACCAGAGACAGATTCGATGGGCACAGGAGTTCTCCAAGTTTTTCTTCGAGATCCGGTACGTGCCGGGGGAGGAGAACGTAAGAGCAGATGCTCTCTCCCGGAAGCCGGAGTACATGGAAGGAGAGAGACCGCCGGAAGTCAGACACGTGTTCCCCGAGAACCGATGGGTGTGTGTGGGGGGAGTGTTGGTTGGGAAACGAGAACTAGCCGGGCTTACTAGAAACGACGAATTCGCTCAAACAAAAATCAGGGAACTCCGGAACGGAAGGGAAAACCAGGGAGGGTTTGAGGAAAAGGAAGGGGTACTGTACTACAAGGGAGCGCTGTACGTACCGGGGGAGACCTTGAGGGGAAGGGTACTCAAACAACTCCACGACAACCCAACAGCGGGACATTTTGGTCAACACAAAACCATGTTGCTTGTCACCAGGCAGTTCTGGTGGCCAAGGGTAAGGGAAGATGTACGGGAATATGTACGGGGGTGCGACCGCTGCCAGAGGGCAAAGGGGGAGAGGGCTGCACCCGCAGGGTTACTGGAACCCTTACCCACGCCGGGAAGACCCTGGGAGGTGGTATCCATAGATTTTATGACAGATTTGCCCAAATCAAGGGGGAAGACAGCAGTCATGGTAGTAGTCGATCTGCTAACAAAAATGTGCCATTTCATAGCTTGCTCGCATGCGGTAACGGCAGAGGAAACAGCCAGGTTGTTTGTAGATCACATCTTCAGGCTGCATGGGGCTCCCTTGAGGGTCATCTCGGATCGCGGGAAACAATTTACTTCCCGGTTCTGGAGGAAGCTCATGGGCTTGCTACAGGTCGAGGTGGGCTTCCACGGGAATGAGCCTGTTCATGGCCAATTATGGGTGTCACCCCAGGGCCTTCCCGGGGAGGGGGGAGGAAGGGGGGAGCGTACCTGCGGCAGAGCAGTTTGTGGAAGAAATGGAGGCCTTGCACCAGCAACTTAAGATGAACTTGGAACGGGCCAAGGAAATTTACAAGAGGCAGGCAGACAAGCACCGTCGGGAAGGGGAGACCATAAGGGTGGGAGACCGGGTGTGGTTGTCAACCCAAGGGTTACCCTTGTAGGGGGGGTGTAAGAAGTTGCAGCCAAGGCGGCTGGGACGTTTTGAGGTAACACAGCAGGTGAACCCCGTGGCATTCAAGCTCAAGTTGCCTGACAGCATGAAAATACACCCGGTGTTCCATAGGTCCCTACTCTCACCGTACAGGGACGGGCGGGAATTCCCGGGGCGAGAGGGAGAAGTCACCACACACCCGCAGGTAGAGGAGAGGGAACACCACAACCAAGCCACGGAAATACTCGATTCAAGATGGTGAGGGCGCCAGGTGGAGTACTTGGTAGCTTGGGAGGGAGAACCCGAGTCAGAAAACACGTGGGTTCCAGCGGAGGCTATCAATGATGGGTATCTTGCGGAGGAGTTCCACAGCCTGTTCCCAGATAAACCTAAACCACTAGCGAGATTCTGGGAGGAGCAATTTGGAACCACAGATGATGAAGAGGATTTTGTGGGTTTTCCTGCCTCCGAAGAGGAGGGAGGAGAGGCGTCAGAGGAATCGGACTGGGAGGGCCACCCGGCGGGAAGAGATCGGAGCGGGTGGGAAGCGGAGTTTGAATCATCAGGGGATGGCGACAGCTCCTTCCAGGGATTCCCCGCAACGTCGGCTGAGGAAAAGGACGTAGTTGGGTCAAAAGGTCCTGCCGGGGGTGGAGGGGGTCCTGGGGAGGGTGGATGTCAGTGAACTGACATCGGAGCCAGAAGTGGAGGCAGGGCTCCCAAGCGCAACCCCATATAACCATTAAACACAATATTAAGGGGGGAGGAGGAGGGTCAACTAATATTGATAAGTTATGAGAAAATAAAAGATAACTTTTCTAGTAGGCTAGATTACTTCCAGGTGAATGAAGTGTTCAGACAGGATAAGCAGATAGGTTTTGAAAAGGAGCCTTCAAGATTTGAAAGAGAACTACTGAATAGTAAAACCAAAATAATCGCAAGAATGTATAGACTTCTTTTAGACTACGAAGTAATCTAAGAGCAGAGTCAGAGTGAGACCATGAGCCTGAGCCTGAGCCTGAGCCAGAGCCAGAGCCAGAGCCTGAGCCAGAGCCTGAGCCAGAGCCAGAGCCAGAGCCAGAGCCAGAGCCAGAGCCAGAGCCAGAGCCAGAGCCAGAGCCAGAGCCAGAGCCAGAGCCAGAGCCAGAGCCAGAGCCAGAGCCTGAGCCTGAGCCTGAGCCTGAGCCAGAGCCAGAGCCAGAGCCAGAGCCAGAGCCAGAGCCAGAGCCTGAGCCTGAGCCAGAGCCAGAGCCAGAGCCAGAGCCAGAGCCAGAGCCAGAGCCAGAGCCAGAGCCAGAGCCAGAGCCTGAGCCTGAGCCAGAGCCAGAGCCAGAGCCAGAGCCAGAGCCAGAGCCAGAGCCAGAGCCAGAGCCAGAGCCAGAGCCAGAGCCAGAGCCAGAGCCAGAGCCAGAGCCAGAGCCAGAGCCAGAGCCAGAGCCAGAGCCAGAGCCAGAGCCAGAGCCAGAGCCAGAGCCAGAGCCAGAGCCAGAGCCAGAGCCAGAAATAGGGCTTGATACAGAATCAGAATCAGAATCAGGGCCAGGGCCAGATACAGGGCTTGATACAGGGCCAGGGCCAGATACAGGGCTTGATACAGGGCCGGAGCGCAAAACATAGCTGCAGCCACAGCCTAGAGCCACAGCCTGAGTCTGCAACAGTACTTGATACAGTGCCGGAGCTGGAGCTGGAGCCAGAGCCAGAGACACAGCCAGAGCCAGAACAAAACCCTAATTCAGAACCAGAGCCTGAAAGAGAGCCAGACCCTGAAACAGTGCTTGATAGAGTGCCAGAGCCTGAAACAGAGGCAGAGGCAGATACAGGGCTTGAAACAGCGTCGGAGACTGAGACAAAGCCTAATAAAGAGCAGAAGCCTGAGCCTGAGCCTGAAACAGTGCTTGATACAGTGCCAGAGCCAGAAACAGAACCAGAGCCACAGCTACAGCCATAGCGCCACAGCCTGAGTCTGCAACAGTGGTTGATACAGCGCCAGAGCCTGAAACAGAGACACAGCCTGAAACAGAACCTGAGCCTGGTTATTAGCATGGCAATTAAAGAAGAGAGAGGCAGAAAGGCTTATAAATAGAGTTAAGTGCGAAGGAAAAATAATAAACAACCCTAAAGAAATAGAGAAACGATTTCTCGAATTCTTTAGAGAAGAAGGAAAGAAATGAAACAACAGAAGAAGTTAAACAACATTTAGAACAGAACTGTCTTTCGAAACTTACTAAAGAACAAAAAGAACTGTTGAATGCCCCTATTCAGTGGCGTAGCGTGGGGGTGCAGGGGGGGCCGGCCGCACCGGGCACAACACCTGGGGGTTAGGGTCAGGGGGCGCAAATCCACGGGTTAGGGGGCGCAAATTACTTGCCTTGCCCCGGGTGCTGACAACTCACGCTACGCCACTGCCCCTATTACATCGTACGAAATTTGAAACCACAGATGATGAAGAGGATTTTGTGGGTTTTCCTGCCTCCGAAGAGGAGGGATGAGAGGCGTCAGAGGAATCGGACTGGGAGGGCCACCCCGCGGGAAGAGATCAGAGCGGGTGGGAAGCGGAGTTTGATTCCTCAGGGGACGGCGACAGCTCCTTCCGGGGATTCCCCGCATCGTCGGCTGAGGAAAAGGACGTAGTTGGGTCAAAAGGTCGGGCCGGGGGTGGAGGGGGTTCTGGGGGGGGTGGATGTCAGTGAACTGACATCGGAGCCAGAAGTGGAGGCAGGGCTCCCAAGCGATGCCGGAGAAGGGACAAGCAGGGAGAGAGGGGACTCAGCAGCTGGGGAAGGAAATCAGTGTAACACCAGGGATAAAGGGGGGCGGATGGGGGAATCGGAGAGAGGGCTCCAGGACTCTTCGCTGGAGACCAGCGGGGAGAGCACAGGTGTAGGAATGAAAATCACGGGAGACGAGTAGCAGGTGTCATGTGAGAGGCGTCTGCCGGGACGTCCCGGGAACTCTCTTTTATTGAATATCACAAAACATTGCCACAGGTGTACTTGTGGTTGATTGGTTGATACAAACACAAAGAAACTCATTGCCTATTGGTTAATGCAAATGCAAGGCGGGAATTACATGTGGGGGTGGGAATTACATGTGAACATTAATCACTGGTAGATTAAAGGCTGGGAAACAAGGTTGGGACTAGACAAGCATGAAACCTCCTAATTAATTATAACTAAAGATTAATATAGCCTAAAACAATTACTAATGATTGATCATAACATATAACAATCGAGTTCCGTAGATGTGGTCAGCTATGCACTGAGAACAGGTCATCATGATCTTAAGATGAACTGGGCAAGGAGGGAATGTCTTGGTGTTTGGAACAGGTTCGTACAGTGTGTGCAGAAACAGAGAAAAGCTTATGAGTGAGACTTCCCAGAATGCAAGAGAAAAGAAGCAATGCTTCCCATAGCAAGACTTCCCATAAGGCCACAGTTATGTATCCCTATAATGCAACAGTTATGTGCAGAGGGAATGATCTTATGTGCAGAAGGAAAACTTCCCTTTATCTCCCCCTTTCTTTTTCTTATATGCGAGGCGTTCTGGGTAAATAAGGCAAAAATATTTCGGGATTAGTGGTGTGCCAGCGAATGCCCAAAATAAATTCGCCAGGGAGGATGGGACAAAAAATACTACAAGATACGTGGTTTGCCAACGTATGCTCGAAATAAATCTGCCCATATCTCCCCTTTGGTTTACTGTTGGTGTTGCCATTTCGCAAAATAAGCAGCAAGGATTTTATTGGGTGGCTGAGGGGGAGAGAGAAATCGAGAGAAAAGACTTATGAGGCCAGGAATGCATTGGAGGAAGCAGCATAGTAGAATCAATATACAAATTATGACAATAGCATATTGAAAGAGATTACGAAGCCAAGTAAGGTTTGGCAGCCAAGCAGTAAGCCACTGGGTGAAAGAATCCCAGAAAGCAGGAAAACCAACATCCTGTTTGATGTGATGTGTGAGATTTTGCAAATGAGAGATTTGTTTTTGAATAGCCTTAGAATTGTCAGTGATATTAAAGCAGCACATGTTTTCCACTTGTTCGCATCCGTAATGATGGAGCATCAATAGATAATCGATAGCAGCGCGGTTCTGCAGGACGCCATGCTGGAGTTCACTCTGCTCTTTATTCAAAAGATGAAGGGCTTGTGATGTAAAGTTCAGAGCCTTTGCTGCGGAGCAAGCTAAAGAGTTAATGTTCCTGCTATTCCGGACAGCCAGTCCAGGGACTCCTAGAAGAGATACAGCTAGAGAAATATATTCAGATCTGCTAGGGAGAGAGACAGAATCATCGCAATTATTATTCAATTCTATAGCGCGTCGATATCGAGAGCGGGATAAATGATGCTTCTTGGGTAAAATAATAGACATACGGCTTAAGCAGCAGGGCGTGCCATGACTGATGTTTGCAGGAATGTAATTAAACGTGAAGCCTGGACACGACCAAAACCAGCCGTCAGGCAGCTCTGTGTATTTATATATATATGAAATATTTACATAATCAGAGCAATTGAAATTAGCCTCACCCATTTTTACACTGTTGGTTTTTGTGCAGTTCACCATACGGGCACAAATAACATTAAAGGAAGCCACGTATGGGGTCATGGAATTGGCTGCGTGGAGAAATGATGCAAAACTTTAACAGCAGCTGCCAGCTCAGAATGCTGGGCAAACTTCTGTGGAAGAATGTAGAGGCTGTGCCATTTATCATTTTGTAGCCATGCAATGACCCCCCTGGAGGGGGCTCCATTAGTAAACACAGTAAGGGCATCCAACGGGACAGAGCTACTGCGCTATGCTTAAATTCACTTTGGTTGGCTGCCAAATTTGGATTGGCTCCGGCAAGCAAGGACATGGCATGGCTCAGATCGTACTTAGGACGGTTAATGATTGACTGCAAAGCCTTCTTACAGTCAGTGTTTGCATTTTCAAAAGCCAATTTTTTCATCAGTTCATTCTGGGCTGTAGTATTATCAGCCTGCCTGGTGACTGCTTCTTTCAATCTATCTATAAATTGATGGTAGGGCTCTGAATGTTGTTGTTTAATATTAACAAAAGAGCTAATAGGGAAAGCAGAAGGCAATTCCCCAGCCCACACAGATTCCTCCTCTAAGGACAGAATTCCTTTCTGCCTAGCCAGGGAAAGTGAGGTGCGCACAGCTCCTGTAGGAGAGCACGAAGGGGTTGTGGCAGGCAAAGCAGGCAAAGGAGGAAGGGCAGGGGTGGATGGGTTTGTGGGCTGAGGTGTAGGGAGGGGTTGGCAAGGCTGCAATGGAGGCAAAAGCTTAGGATAAGGAGGGGGGGGGATTTTCTGCAACAGCCAGAAGGGCAGGAGCCGAAGGAGACGCCTGGGGTCCTAATTTAGCAACGGCAGCTGCACATTTCTGCCAGGTGAGCAAACAATGAATTGGAGCCCTCGGTTCTGCAAAGAGGGTCTTCCCGATCTTTTGCCAAGTCTCTACCTCCAAGGACCCACTTTCAGGGTAGGAGGGGCATTGGCAAGCAATCTCCAAAAGCAATTGTTCAATTTCTTTTAAAGAAATTTGAACACCCACCACCCGCTGTCTAACTAAAGAAAGCAATTCTCTAGCATGCATTTTCTGGAATTTAGTCAATTCCCCCCCCATACTCACGAAGTAGCGCGCTGAGACTTTTCCAGTCGAGTGAAGTACAGGTGCTAGGCTGCGTAAGGGATCTGGCACGTCGGGGTCACCAGATGTAGGAATGAAAATCACGGGAGACGAGTAGCAGGTGTCATGTGAGAGGCGTCTGCCGGGAAGTCCCGGGAACTCTCTTTTATTGAATATCACAAAACATTGCCACAGGTGTACTTGTGGTTGATTGGTTGATACAAACACAAAGAAACTCATTGCCTATTGGTTAATGCAAATACAAGGCGGGAATTACATGTGGGGGTGGGAATTACATGTGAACATTAATCACTGGTAGATTAAAGGCTGGGAAACAAGGTTGGGACTAGACAAGCATGAAACCTCCTAATTAATTATAACTAAAGATTAATATAGCATAAAACAATTACTAATGATTGATCATAACATATAACAATCGAGTTCCGTAGATGTGGTCAGCTATGCACTGAGAACAGGTCATCATGATCTTAAGATGAACTGGGCAAGGAGGGAATGTCTTGGTGTTTGGAACAGGTTCGTACAGTGTGTGCAGAAACAGAGAAAAGCTTATGAGTGAGACTTCCCAGAATGCAAGAGAAAAGAAGCAATGCTTCCCATAGCAAGACTTCCCATAAGGCCACAGTTATGTATCCCTATAATGCAACAGTTATGTGCAGAGGGAATGATCTTATGTGCAGAAGGAAAACTTCCCTTTACACAGGTCCTCTGCTATCCACACCCACCCTGCGCAGAAGACTTCCGCGCAGGGAAAGTAGGTGGAGACTTGGCGTCAAAGAACTTCTTTGCTGGAAGAAGTTCAAGAAACGCCCACTGACGGATTCTGCTAGCGACTGAACAGCCACGAAGTGAAGGGCTGTACAGCCAGGAAAGGTTTAACCAGGCTACCTAGCCAGGAGTGGTGGCATCTTACGCACGAGCAACCCCATATAACCATTACACACAATATTAAGGGGGGAGGAGGAGGGTCAACTAATATTGATAAGTACATCCCCCCATAGGGAACCTGCCCCAGCCATTCTGTTGGCTGCGGACCCCTCCCAGGCAGCCCTGACCCTTTCCCCTTAAAAAGCAAAATACAAACTATACAATAACCTAAAGAAATAGTAAAAGAAAAACAAACCAAGAAACAATTATGCTAAACTTAAAATAATCCCCGCCCCAACTAAACATTTGTCCCACCCCAGAAAGAAAATAGCAACAACAACAACAACAACAACAACAACAAACCACCGTTTGAGGTGCAACTGAGACACAGCCAAAGACAGAGCGAGACCCTGAATCAGTGCCATAACCAAGCCCTCATTCACAACCAGAGCCTGAAAAAGAGCCACAGCCCGAACCAGAGCAACAGCCACAACCACAGCCTAGAGCCACAGCCTGAGTCTGCAACAGTACTTGATACAGTGCCAGAGCTGGAGCTGGAGCTGGAGCCAGAGCCAGAGACACAGCCAGAGCCAGAACAAAACCCTAATTCAGAACCAGAGCCTGAAACAGAGGCAGAGGCAGATACAGGGCTTGACACAGCGTCAGAGCCTGAAACAGAGAAACAGCGTGAAACAGAGACAAAGGCTGAGACACAGGCCGAGCCTGAAATAGAGCTAGAATAAGTGCTAGAGTCAAAGACTGAGACAAAGCCTAATAAAGAGCAGAAGCTTGAGGCTGAGCCTGAGCCTGAAACAGTGCTTGATACAGTGCCAGAGCCTGAAACAGAACCAGAGCCACACCTACAGCCATAGCGCCACAGCCTGAGTCTGCAACAGTGGTTGATACAGCGCCGGAGCCTGAAACAGAGACACAGCCTGAAACAGAACCTGAGCCTGGTTATTAGCATGGCAATTAAAGAAGAGAGAGGCAGAAAGGCTTATAAATAGAGTTAGGTGTGAAGGCAAAATAATAAACAACCCTAGAGAAATAGAGAACTGTCTTCCGAAACTTACTAAAGAACAAAAAGAACTGTTGAATGCCCCTATCACATCGTACGAAATTCAAAGAGCAATTAAGGAAGCAAAGATAGGAAAGCCACCAGGGCCAGACGGCCTACTGGCAATATATTATAAAAAATTGAGGACTTACTGTCTGACCCATTAAGAAGTATCTTAAAAGACGGAACCATGCCGGATTCTTGGAAAGACAGCCTTATTGCATTAATTCCAAAACAGGGAACAGACAATCTACTTATTAACAACTATAGGCCTATCGCACTTCTAAATAAAGATTATAAATTATATGCAAATATTTTAGCCGAAAGATCAAAAAAAGTCTTCCAGATGATGATACACAATGACCAAGCTGGCTTTTTGCCTGGGAGGCACATTTATAGCTGTGATGGCCTGGGAATCCGATTTAGAGGCTCAACCGGAGGAATCCCAGCCTGCACAGGAGTCCCCGCCTCCAGGGCCGGCTGAACTGGGGCAGGGCCTTGGATCTGAAGAGCCTGCACCTGTGCCGGATCCTCAGGAGCAGGCACCAGGTGATTCCACTCTAGCTCCAGAGGTGATTAAGGACACAGTGCCTACAGGTGCGCCTCTCCCGGCCCTGCCAGAGGAAGGAGAGTCTCCCCCTGGGTCCAGTAACTCCCCAGCCTCTCCTGAACTGCAGAGGCTTAGGGCAGAGAGGCGGAGGGAACTGGTTTCTCCCAGGAGGTGTGCTCGCCTTAAGGCCAAGAGAGGCGGGTCTCCTGGGGGCCGGGGCCGCCCCTGGCCTCAGAGAAGATAAAGGCCAGTCAGCCCGGTCCCAGGTTGTGGGAGCAACGTCGTTGAGTACCTGCTCCTGCTCCTGCCCAGACCCAGACCTGACCCTCCAGTGTTCCTGTCCCCGCCCGGCTTCCTGCTTCGGACTTGCTCCTTGTGAACTGTTTCCAGGCTAGTCACCCAGGACCGGACTTTGACTACGCCAACGGTAACCTTCCCCCGGGACCAGCACAAAAGCAACACTAGAAACATTATAAACCTATTAGCGTATTTAGACTTAAGAATAGAAAAGAAGGCAGTCTTAATGGCTATAGATGCAGAAAAAGCTTTCGACAGGGTATCCTGGAAATTTATGAAAGGTCTATTACACCATATGGATTTTGGTGTACAGTATATAAAAGGGACTGAAGCAATATAATCAAAACAAAAAGCTAAAATCATAATGGAAATTTATCACAGGAGTGTGAAATCAGTAAAGGGGTCAGACAAGGTTGCCCACTATCCCCCTTAATTTTCATATTAACATTGGAAGTTTTAGGTAAACAAATTAGGGAAGAAAAAGAAATAAAAGGGATTATGCTGGGAAATAGAAGTTACAAAATGAGGGCATTTGCTGACAATTTAATTATAACTACGGAGCAACCAAAACAGAGTTTAAGAAAGACGTTGGAAATAATATATGGCTACAGTAAAGTTGCGGGGTTCAAAATGAATTTAAACAAGACAAAACTATTAGTTAAAAATATGTCGCCAGATGAAAAAGCAGAATTAGAACAAATAATACGCATTAAAATCTACCCCCAAATCAAGTATTTAGGATTATGGATAGCACCAAAGAATATTAACTTATATGAAGATAATTATACCAATTGTTGGAAAGATTATCAAAAGACAGTTGGAGACATGGACAAGGTTAAATTTATCATTCCTGGGCCGTATTTCGGTAATTAAAATGATAGTTTTACCGAAGCTACTCTTTCTATTCCAAACGATTCCAATTACAGGAAAGACCAGCAGTATCAACAAGTGGCAAAAAGAAATTTCTAAATTTTTGTGGAAGGGTAAAAGACCAAGAGTAAAGCATAAGATATTAATAGATACTGTAGAAAGAGGTGGCTACGGGTTACCGGATTTGAAGCTATATTACGAAGCCTCATGTCTTCTCTGGTTGAAAGATTGGTATTTATTAAAAAATTGGGATATTTTAGATCTAGAAGGTCATGACACCCGTTTTGGGTGGCATGGCTATCTTAATTATGGGAAAATAAAGACGCATAGGAGTTTTTCAAATCATATAATAAGAAATGCTATATATAAGGTATAGGGAAAATACAAAAGATATTTGGAACAGAAAACCCCAAGATGGAACTCTCCATTAGAAGCAATCGCTGTTAAAAAAAGGAACAACATCAAAGAGAACTGGATAACGTATAACACAATATTAAAGGGGGAGGAGGAGGGTCAACTAATATTGATAAGTTATGAGAAAATAAAAGATCACTTTTCTAGTTGGCTAGATTACTTCCAGGTGAATGAAGTGTTCAGACACGATAAGCAGATAGGTTTTGAAAAGGAGCCTTCAAGATTTGAAAGAGAACTACTGAATAGTAAAACCAAATTAATTGCAAAAATCTATAGACTTCTTTTAGACTACGAAGTAATGGATGAGGAGGTTAAGGCTTCAATGATAAAGTGGGCCCAAGATGTGGGCCGTCCAATTATGCTAAAAGATGGGGAAAACTGATGGAATGTGAATTTGAAATTTACAGCCAGCTATAATATAAGAGAGAACATGATGAAAATGGCTCATAGGTGGTACCTCACTCCTTCCAGATGGTCAAGAATGTATAAAAATTTAGCGTATGCTTGTTGGAGATGTGGAGGAAATAACGGTGACATGAGCCACATGTGGTGGGCGTGTGAAAAGATTAAGATTTTTTTTGGGGGGGGGAATATACGATGAATTTAAAAAGATGTTGGGGATAACATTTACGAAAAAAACGGAGGCATTTCTATGAAGTATATTCCATTGTGTACATTTCATTGTAGGAATGGAAACAGAGCCAGAACCAGAGCAACAGCCACAGCCACAGCCTGAGTCTGAAACAGCCCTTGATAGAGAGCCAGAATCAGAGAATCAGAATCAGAGTCAGAACCAGATCTTCGGTAAAGACGTGGTCTGGTCTTAGCGCAACTGCTCCTCCCACCCGCAATAACAGAGATTGGGTGTTCCAATACATCCCCCCGTAGGGAACCTGCCCCAGCCATTCTGTTGGCTGAGGACCCCTCCCAGGCAGCCAGAGCCAGAGCCAGAGCTTGATACAGGGCCGGAGCGCAAAACGTAGCTGCAGCCACAGCCTAGAGCCACAGCCTGAGTCTGCAACAGTACTTGATACAGTTCCGGAGCTGGAGCTGGAGCCAGAGCCAGAGACACAGCCAGAGCCAGAACAAAACCCTAATTCAGAACCAGAGCCTGAAAGAGAGCCAGACCCTGAAATATAGCTGGGTCAGAGGCAGAGGAGGAGCCATCATGAGACCCTGAATCAGAGTCAGAACCAGATCTTCATTCAGAACCACACCCTGAAAGAGAGCCAGAGCCACAGACGGAGCCTAGAGCCACAGCCGAGATCCACAGCCTGAGTCTGAAATAGTGCTTGATAGAGTGCTGGATCCTGAAACAGAGACACTGTCTGAAACTGAGCCTGACGCTTAAACGTAGCCAGCGGCTGAGGGATAGGCAGAGCCTGATACAGTGCTTGATACAGCGTAGGAGCCTGAAGCAGAGACACAGCCAGATCCAGAGACACAGCCAGAGCCAGAACAAAACCCTAATTCAGAACCAGAGCCTGAAAGAGAGCCAGAGCCAGAAACAGAGGCAGAGGCAGATACAGGGCTTGAAACAACCCCCAAGAAGTGCTTCCTCTGCCAACGGCCAGGACATTTTGCCAGGGTCTGCCCTCAAAGAAAGGCATGGTAAGGGATGGTGGGAGCCGCTGGCTGTGAGGAGGAGGGGGAAAATCCCTCGAGGGTCATCTCGGATCGCGGGAAACAATTTACTTCCCGGTTCTGGAGGAAGCTCATGGGCTTGCTACAGGTCGAGGTGGGCTTCCACGGGAATGAGCCCGTTCATGGCCAATTATGGGTGTCACCCCCATATAGTTTGCAAAATACAAACTATACAATAACCTAAAGAAATAGTAAAAGAAAAACAAAGCAAGAAACAATTATGCTAAACTTAAAATAATCCTGGCCCCAACTAAACATTTGTCCAACCCCAGAAAGAAAATAGCAACAACAACAACAACAACAACAACAACAACAACAACAAACCACCGTTTGAGGTGCAACTGAGACACAGCCAAAGACAGAGCGAGACCCTGAATCAGTGCCATAACCAAGCCCTCATTCAGAACCAGAGCCTGAAAAAGAGCCACAGCCCGAACCAGAGCAACAGCCACAGCCACAGCCACAGCCTAGAGCCACAGCCTGAGTCTACAACAGTACTTGATACAGTGCCGGAGCTGGAGCTGGAGCCAGAGCCAGAGACACAGCCAGAGCCAGAACAAAACCCTAATTCAGAACCAGAGCCTGAAAGAGAGCCAGACCCTGAAATATAGCTGGGTCAGAGGCAGAGGAAGAGCCATCATGAGACCCTGAATCAGAGTCAGAACCAGATCTTCATTCAGAACCAGACCCTGAAAGAGAGCCAGAGCCACAGAGAGAGCCACAGAAGGAGCCTAGAGCCACAGCCGAGATCCACAGCCACAGCCGAGATCCACAGCCTGAGTCTGCAACAGTACTTGATACATTGCCAGAGCCTGAAACAGAGACACAGCCTCAAACAGAGCCTGAGCCTGAAACAGAGGCAGAGCCACAGCCAGAGCCTGAGTCTGAAACAGTCCTTGATAGAGTGCCAGAGCCAGAGCCAGAGAAAGACCCTGAATCAGAGTCAGAGTGAGACCATGAGCCAGAGCCAGAGCCACAGCCAGAGCCACAGCCTGAGTCTACAACAGTACTTGATACAGTGCCGGAGCTGGAGCTGGAGCCAGAGCCAGAGCCACAGCCAGAGCCAGAACAAAACCCTAATTCAGAACCAGAGCCTGAAAGAGAGCCAGACCCTGAAACATAGCTGGGTCAGAGGAAGAGCCATCATGAGACCCTGAATCAGAGTCAGAACCAGATCTTCATTCAGAACTAGACCCTGAAAGAGAGCCAGAGCCACAGACAGAGCCACAGATGGAGCCTAGAGCCACAGCCGAGATCCACAGCCTGAGTCTGAAATAGTGCTTGATAGAGTGTTGGATCCTGAAACACAGACACTGTCTGAAATTGAGCCTGATGCTTAAACGTAGCCAGGGGCAGAGGGAGAGGCAGAGCCTGATACAGTGCTTGATACAGCCTAGGAGCCTGAAGCAGAGACACAGCCAGAGCCAGAACAAAACCCTAATTCAGAACCAGAGCCTGAAAGAGAGCCAGAGCCAGAGCCAGAAACAGTGCTTGATAGAGTGCCAGAGCCTGAAACAGAGGCAGAGGCAGATACAGGGCTTGACACAGCGTCAGAGCCCGAAACAGAGAAACAGCGTGAAACAGAGACAAAGGCTGAGACACAGGCCGAGCCTGAAATAGAGCTAGAATAAGTGCTAGAGCCAAAGACTGAGACAAAGCCTAATAAAGAGCAGAAGCTTGAGCCTGAGCCTGAGCCTGAAACAGTGCTTGATACAGTGCCAGAGCCTGAAACAGAACCAGAGCCACAGCTACAGCCATAGCGCCACAGCCCGAGTCTGCAACAGTGGTTGATACAGCGCCAGAGCCTGAAACAGTGACACAGCCTGAAACAGAACCTGAGCCTGGTTATTAGCATGGCAATTAAAGAAGAGAGAGGCAGAATGGCTTATTAATAGAGTTAAGTGCGAAGGCAAAATAATAAACAACCCTAAAGAAATAGAGAAACGATTTCTCGAATTCTTTAGAGAAGGAGGAAGGAAATGAAACAACAGAAGAAGTTAACATTTAGAACAGAACTGTCTTCCGAAACTTACTAAAGAACAAAAAGAAGTGTTGAATGCCCCTGTCACATCGTACGAAATTCAAAGAGCAGTTAACGAAGCAAAGATAGGAAAGCCACCAGGGCCAGATGGCCTACCGGCAATATATTATAAAAAATTGAGGACTTACTGTCTGACCCATTAAGAAGTATCTTAAAAGGACTTCCTGGCGTGGTGCGCTCAGCGTCGGGTCAGGGAAAGCGCTCTGCTGCAGTAAGAACACTCCCAATCACGGCTACGGGATAAAAAGGCGGGGAAGCGAGGGCGACGCAAACCCTGAAGAGGTCTGAGAGGAGGTCCCAGACTGAAGAAAACAGATCCAAGCAGCGCATAAAGGGGTTTTCTGCCGTCCCAGCACAAAAAGTGCAGGGAGGTGGAAGAACTTCAGCGCAGAAAAGGTCGCACACCCGACCGTGCGTATTTTTTTAAAAAAACTTGGACTTTTAAAAAAAAAAATTAAATATTTGAGATGAACTGATAACAACATAGGGTAAAACCACCGGAATCTTAACTGACTTTCAATCCCATCAGGCAAAATGACCAAATTATAGACTATAAACAGAGCATTTTCAAAGTTTAGGAATATATATATTCTTGGTTTGAAATAAAGACATCTAGATCAGAACCAAAAGGAAGAATGACAAATATGGGTTCTAAAAAATACCAAACTACACTGACATCTGGGTCAGGTCTACAAGTGAGAAGACAATCACCAGCTGAAACAGACCCCAATGCTGACATAAAAGACCCTATAATGGGGATGGAAAAGAGCCTAAATGATAAGTTGGACATACTAACTGGCAACATCCAACAAAACTCAAAGCTAATAATAGACCTAACAACACAAATAAGTGACCTCTCACTTAAAAACAAAGAACTGGATAAATCTGTACAAGAACTTAAGAGTAAATCTACCAAACAAGAGGAAATGACGAAGAAATTGCAGATGGAAAATAAGGACATTAAAAAATCACAAGACTCAACGAAGGAAGAAATAAACGACCTAAAGAGAGCCCATGAAGAGCTGCTAGATGATATATCATTGATGGAGATGCGTCAGAAGGAGATGGTCCTTCGCTTCCGAGGCGTCCCACAAACTCATGATGAACAAATTCAAGAGAAACTATCACAGGAGATTGCAAACTGGTTGGGAGTAGAGGTAGAAGAGATGCTATTGGATATTGATAAAATTTTCAGGATCAAATCAGAAAGATCGGACACTTATAAAGGGCCAGGAGATTGCTTAATTTTTTTCAACTCAAGACTTTTAAAGGACAAAATATTACATCAAAAAGGACAAGTGAAGTTAGTAATAGATGATAGGCCTATCAAAATATTTAAGGAAATTCCAAAAAGAATTCTGAAGAAAAGGCAGAATTATAAGACAGTAACAGAAGCACTCAAGAAGAATTCGATTAGATTCCGGTGGGAATTTCCCGAGGGTATCACCTTCACATATAAGGACAGAAGAAAAACTTTTAAATCAGTAGATGAGCTGGGAAAATTCTGGAGGAAGTACAAAAAAGAATTAACTGGAGAGCCAACATTGGAGCGAGAGGAAACAACGCAGACACCACAAGAAGCATAGAGAGACAAGCGCGTATTAAGGGGGGGGGGGAGTGGAAGAAGCAGATTATCAAAATCCTAAAATTTCTGAGTTTTTTCTCTTTTTTCTCTTTTCTTTTTTTTACTTACCCAACGAAACTACTGTAGATAATAAATAAAAATTAATGAATCTAAAAATTATATCTTGGAATGTTAACGGTCTAAATGATAAGA
Organism: Podarcis melisellensis; assembly: GCF_964234715.1. NCBI lineage: Eukaryota > Metazoa > Chordata > Lepidosauria > Squamata > Lacertidae > Podarcis > Podarcis melisellensis. The sequence goes on from NC_138535.1 coordinate 22,319,248, forward strand.
GGAAGAGAAATAAAATAGAACATGTATTGAGGAAAGAACAATGGGATATTATATGCTTGCAGGAGACCCATGTGACTAGAAACCATAGAAGGGTTTTAGAAAATAAGAGATTGGGTCAAGAATTTATATCCTCAGATGTAAAAACGAAAAGGGGAATTGTGATCTATGTGAACCCTAAACTAGACGCAAAAAAAATCTTCAAGGATGATGAGGGTAGAATACTAGGGGTAAAAATAACAAAAGGTAAAGAACATTTAATTATAGTAGGAGTTTATGCACCGAATGGTAACAAAACAGAATTTTTCAGAAAAGTAGAAGCTAATTTACTGGAATTTATAGAAGAGGGAATGATTTTGACGGGAGACCTAAATGGTGTCACATCAATAGAATTGTCACATCAATAGACAGAGAGAGAAAGAAAATCCAAAAAAGGCAGACTCCCAGACACCTTCTTTCAGATGGTAGAAAACTTAAATTTGATTGATACATGGAGATATAAAAACCCAGGAGAAAGACAGTATACACATTTCTCGGAAGTTAAAAAATCAGCCGGCAGAATTGACAGCATATGGGTATCAAATAACTTAACAACTAAAATTAAAAAAGCAGAAATACAGACCAAAATTATTACAGATCACAACCCAGTCACATTAGAATTAAAGGAACACAAGAAAACTAATACAAGATGGAGACTTGATGAAAGATTATTAAATGACGAAAAGATTGTGAAAAAAGCGCAAGAACTATTGAAAGAATTTTTTGAATTAAATAAAGAACAGGATACAGACTTCAGGACAATATGGGATGCAAGTAAAGCTTTCATAAGAGGCTTTTACATACAACAAAGTGCAATAAGGAAAAGAAACAGAGAGCAAAAACTGGAACAAATAAGGAAGGAAATAGGAATAAATGAAAAATTATTAGCAAAACAACCAAAAAATGAATTAATAAACCAAAAACTAAAAATATTACAAACTCAGGCTTCAGCAATATTAAATAGTGAAATTGAGGACAATATTAAATGGATGAAACAAAGGTCGTTCGAATTTGCAAATAAACCCGGAAAGAGGCTAGCCTGGCAACTGAAAAAGAGACAAAAGGAAAAACTGATTGATAAAATAGTGGAAGAGGGGAGAACTTTAGATAACCCTGAGGAAATTAAAAAGTGTTTTACAAAATATTATAACAAGCTATATGAAGCAGGAAATGAGACAGAGGTTGAAATAAGAGAGTATTTATGTGGAAAGGATATACCTAAAATTAAGAAAGAAAAGATTCAAGAGCTAAACTCCCCAATAACCACGACAGAGCTTCATCAAGCGATAATTAAGATGAAACTGGGAAAATCCCCAGGCCCAGATGGTCTTACCGCAATACATTACAAAAAATTAGAGGAACCATTATTATCACCTATGAAGACACTCTTAAATAAAATATTAGAAGACGGGAAGATTCCCAACACCTGGAAACAGGCGCACATAGTAGTAATCCCAAAACAAGGACGAAATAAAGAGTTTATAACCAATTATAGACCAATATCATTACTAAATAATGATTACAAGATCTATGCACAAATATTGGCAACAAGATTAAAGACAGTTTTGCAGGATTGTATAAATAAAGAGCAGGCAGGGTTCTTGCCGGGCAGGAAAATGAGTGACAATATAAGAACAGTGATTGATATGATCAAGTATTTAGACATGAAACCAAGTAAGAAGGTAGCCTTTGTTTTTGTGGACGCGGAAAAGGCGTTTGACAAAGTATCATGGAAATTTCTAAAAATATTATTAGACCAGATGGACATGGGAGACCAAATCACAAGAGGGTTAAAAGCAATTTATGAACAACAAGAAGCAAATATAATAATAAATAATGACACGACTGATTATTTTAAAATACAGAAGGGCACCAGGCAAGGGTGCCCACTTTCACCTTTGTTATTCATTTTGGTTTTGGAAATATTAAATCAAGAAATCAGATTGGATCAAGAAATAAATGGAATATCCCTAGGAGAGAAAATATACAAAATAAGGGCATTTGCAGATGATTTAGTTTTAATGGTGGAAAATCCAAAGGAAAGCATAGCAAAGGCTCTAGAAAAAATGGAAAACTTTGGATGGGTATCAGGTTTTGCCTTGAATAAAGAAAAAACGAAACTAATGGTAAAAAACATGGGAGATCAAGAGAAAAAGGAACTGGTAGAAAAATTTGGATTACAAATTGTAAAAAAAGTGAAATATTCAGGTATACAAATAACAATGAAAAATATAAATTTGTTTGAAGATAATTATAAAAAAATTTGGGAAGTAACAAAAAGAGAAATGGAAACTTGGACAATATTGAAATTAACACTCTGGGGTAGAATTTCGGCTATTAAAATGAATATCTTACCAAAACTTCTGTTCCTTTTTCAAATGATTCCCATAATAGGTAAAGATGATTGTTTTAAAAAATGGAAAATGGACCTAACAAAGTTTATATGGCAAGGCAAAAAGCCACGGATCAAACATAAATTATTAACTGACATAAAAGAGCGGGGAGGTTTTGGACTCCCAGACTGTTCGGATAGATATCGATCTGGCCCTTGATCGATAGAGCCGCGACTTCAGACAGCTTTACGATCCCAATCAATCACTTACAGCAGTCCGGCACGCTTCCTCCCAAGCTGCGCAATAACTCCTGCTGTCTCTTCAGGTCACGGCTTTTAGCAGAGTAGAACACAGCGTGTAAAGCAGTCTTGCTTCTTGTAAGCACACATAGACAGCTCCGTCTATTTACAGCTCTTTATTAAAACATTTCAGCTAACAAAGACCAGGGCTTCTTTCAGCCATGTCTCTCTCACAGATACACAGAGAGAAGTGAAAGTACAGGGAAAAACTCCTCCTCCTGAGCTTCTAAAAGCTTCTGTCTCCGCCCAGCTGTAAGCTGACGTCAGCAGGTGACACACACCAGGGAATTTAACCAGTTAAGTTCTGAACTATAACACCCCCCCTTGTGTCCCTGCGTGATACCTGTGCAACATCTTCAGTAACACCTTGTGAGATCAATCCCTTCCCCAATGCCTTGCGCCTTCCCTTGACAAACCTGTTTGGCATTTGTGGAACCACCTCACAACTCTCAGAATCGCACTGTGCGAAACTTACCCACGCACCTGTGGCCTGATACCTCTCTGGTGGAATACCCTTTGTTGTGCGACTGGACCTCCTAGGCACAAACTCAGGTGTTCCCTCTGACTCACTTTGATCAGCAGGTGTGTCCTCTGCATCATGGGACTCTCCTTCTGACTTAAAGCGTCTTCGAATCCTCTCCATCACACTCACAGGAGAACTAGGCTGACTTTTGGGCACTCTCTTAACAACTTGTGGAGATGCCACATCCTGCTCTTGACCCTGGTCAGTGACCTGGTCGTCATCAGCAGCCTCAGCCCCTTCTTCCTCTGCCTCATCAGAACTGTCTTCTGGATCAGAGAGACATTCTGAGAGAACATCACGCCTGACAGGAGTCTTTGACTTTATATCCTCCTCTAAGAACTCAGCATGTTTACTGATCAGCACCTTACTCTGATCACCTGACGGGTAGGCAAACCGCCATGCACGGGCTTCTGGCTCATACCCACAGAAGATCATTTTCTGGAATTTGGCTCCATCTGGCCCTCGCAAAGCCTCAGGCACAGAGATAACCGCAGGAGACCCAAACGTCCGCAGAAAGTGAACCTGGGGTTTTCGGCCATTTAACAGAGAAAACGGTGTGTCACCTACCAGCGAATTGTAGGTCCTATTCCAGGTGAATGACACAGCCCTAGTAGCCTCCAACCAAAACTTAGGAGGTAACCTGGCTTCTTTCAGCATCACCTGTGCAGCCTTAACCAGAGCTCCACTCCTCAGCTCTGCCACCCCCCCTTGCTGGGGTGAAATAACTGTGTGTCGTATCCCTCTCTTCTGAAAGAACTTCTGCAAAGCAGAACCAGTGTACTCAGCATTTCTGTCACTGATGATCGCTTGAACCCTGGTGGAGAACCTCTGTTCCACCCCCTCAATCCAGCTCTTGATCAGCTGTGCTGCATCCTCCCTGGATTTGAGACCGTGAGTCCAGGAATTCTGCGAGAAATCATCCAGAAAGGTTAGCAGAAACCTGGCCCCCCCTAGACTCTGTGCCTTGACAGGACTGGACAAATCTATGTGTACCAGCTCAAAAGGTTTGGTGGCTACACGTTCCACCTTTGGGTAACTGCACCCTCTCACCTTTGCTTGCTTGCAAGTGTCACAATTAATGGCACTTTGACAATTTCTAATCTTACAACCTGAAACAACCTCAGGCAACGCCTGCAAATCCTCTAAAGGATTGTGAATCGTTCTCTGATGCCATACGCATGCACATGTAACATTATGAGCGGGAATTGTAGCACGCTGGTTGGGAACTGTAGCACGCAACGCTTGTGCTTTCTCAACCTTCCCCTCACCTCCAAGAGACGTTTTAAGAATGAAAAGATCATTCTGTCCCTTCCGCACTTTGGCCAGTAACCTCCCCCCTTTGGAGATTGTGCAGACATCATTTTCAAAACAAACCTTGAACCCCTTACTTAACAAATAAGGCACAGATAACAAACAGTGATGAATCTCTGGAACAATACAAAAATCCATCGACTCCTGTAAAACAGAAAGAAAGGCATTAGTGCACTTGGAAACTCTAGTTTTCTGTCCATTCGCGAACTTAATAGTCTGTCCCTTCGGAACTGCCGTGCAATTCCACCTCTCGACTGCAGGGGTCTCTGGAACCATGTTGCGGTTAGCTGCAGAGTCTATTACAAAGGCCATCTCGGAATTTTCCACTCGGCCGTCTTCGAACACTGCCATACTCGCAGAAACCTGATAAGACTCTTCTCCCTGCTGTTTACCACGGCCACCTGGCTCAGTTCCACGCCTGCCTGTCTTCCCAGGCCTGTTGCCATGGAAACCCGCCTGATTCCCATGGGAAAAGTCTTTGCAAACATCCTGCATCGGCTCTCTGCTCCGGTGGGGGCAACTGCCACGCAGACGTTGAACTCCAGTGGAAAAACACTGCCCGGGGCTCCTGCCAGCTGGCCTGGCCTTCCTCCTTCTGGAACGGCGCCTCCCACCAGCCTGGCCCCCCCTGAAGCTCCTCTCTGCTTCAGCACAAAGGGAAAGTTCTTTAAACTCGCCTTTGGAACTCTTCGCCCCCCCGATCTGCTCACTAGCGCTCCTAGAGGCCAAGACATCGGGAACAGGGCCTGCCAGTCCAGCCTCTCCAGGACTCAGTCCATCACACAGACGTGTAGAAGCATTGCAACAGCTCCACAACACTGTCTCAGCCCCCATTGGGCTTTCTGGGCATCCTTCTGCCTCTCCTGGGCTTCCTCCAGGGCTCTGGCCTTTCGCTGACGCCTCACACAAGCCCTTCAGCAAATTCCAGGCAGCCCACGCTGTCGTTACGCCCTCCAAATGAGGCCTCAGTGATACATCAACGCATGCTTTGAGCATCTCTAGCTCTTGATGCAGCCTCTGGCTATCTTCAGCCAACACAGCCCCACAGCTTGCATCGCCTGCTCCAGCTGCTGGCCGGCTAAGGGGTGATTTTGGCTCCCATTGGTTTGCTTCCCAGACGCCTTCAACCAAGAACCATCCCCTTATTCTTCTGGACCACGTTGCCCAACTCTTTAGAGTGAGCTTTTCCAGCGGTATATTCTGGCTTTTGGCCATCTTCTCCCGTTCTCCCAAGGTGCCCCTCAAGCTGTACTTACTCAGTACCAGCTGACTCCGGCCTTCCTTTACGTGGAGAAACGTCTTGAGCTGCGTCTCAGCTTCCAGCTTTTAGCTGCTTTTTAGCTCCAGCTCTCTGTATCAGAAGCTCTCACTGCCTCTCGGAAGCAGGCAATTAATCATTCTTGCTCTCCGGCACCCAGTCAGCTCCCGTTCTGCTCCTCAGCCGCAGACCGCTGACTTCAAAGACATTCCTGGAGCTCACACCGACTGCTTTACGAGCGTTGGCTGACCTTCCATAACCTGTTCGGATAGATATCGATCTGGCCCTTGATCGATAGAGCCGCGACTTCAGACAGCTTTACGATCCCAATCAATCACTTACAGCGGTCCGGCACGCTTCCTCCCAAGCTGCGCAATAACTCCTGCTGTCTCTTCAGGTCACGGCTTTTAGCAGAGTAGAACACAGCATGTAAAGCAGTCTTGCTTCTTGTAAGCACACATAGACAGCTCCGTCTATTTACAGCTCTTTATTAAAACATTTCAGCTAACAAAGACCAGGGCTTCTTTCAGCCATGTCTCTCTCACAGATACACAGAGAGAAGTGAAAGTACAGGGAAAAACTCCTCCTCCTGAGCTTCTAAAAGCTTCTGTCTCCGCCCAGCTGTAAGCTGACGTCAGCAGGTGACACACACCAGGGAATTTAACCAGTTAAGTTCTGAACTATAACAAACTATAACACAGACCTGAAACTATATTACGATGCAGCATGCTTTACTTGGATCAAGGATTGGATCAAATTGGATAACAGTGACATTTTGGATTTGGAGGATGGAACTGTTGGAATCAAGCCTTGTCAGAGGAATGTGCCACTCTTCAGGCACCCGGCTGATTTCCTTGTTGACCTCCCCGTCTGCGACTCCCGGCAGGAAACAGGCGAGGTCTCTAATCGGCGATCCTTCTCAAACGTGAGAAGAACACACCACTCCTTCACTCTCCTCCCTGCTATCCCCAGGGAGGGGAAAGAGACAGACAGAAATGTATTTACATGCCATTATTTCAGTCTTTTGCAGCAGTACAGAGAAACATGTCTGCACTCTCTTAACATCAACAGCAGAGAGAGATTAGACTCCACCCATGTACTTCCAGTACAGGTCAGATGACACACCGAGCTAACATCTGTTGCTCAGTACAGTGAATGGACTGCCCCTTTCTTCCCATGGTAACAGTCACAAACATCAACATCCTGTTTGGCTTTCCAGCCAGCTGCTGAAGCTGCTGCTCGCTGCTGCATTGCTCCTTTTTGGTAACATACTCCCCCAAAAGAATCAATGCGTGCTGCGAGCAAAGCGTGATCCAGAGAAGAAAACAAACAGTTGTTATACATATAACATTCCTCTGTTGTTTCAGTTCCACCCTTGGAACTACCCGCCACTGGTTTCCCCAGTGTACTTCTCTGGTTGTGTGACTTCCAAGGAATGAGTGCATCTGCATTACCTTGGCTAGCAACTCTCTGTTGTGTCTTTGTCTCTGACTTAGACACAGCTTCAACCTGTCCTCGGTTGTTTACAACAGCAACACATGCAACAGCTAAGTTGGCAAACTCTTTTGAATACCTCTTGGGTGGTACACCCTTCGTGACTCTCTCAGACCTACGTATGAGGTGCTGATCTTCTCTGCTCACTGGTTCAGTCTCCGGACTCTTTGGAGAACCAGTACCAATTGTAAACAGTGGTTCGTCCTCCACCTGTGAGGGTCTAGCCATTATGTGAGATTTCCTCTCAATGACTGTGTCAACTGAGCTCTTTGAGCTACTACTGTCATCATCAGTACCACTGTAATCAATAAAATCATCATCATCATCCGAATCATCCCCTGTGGGAAATGTGTGAACAATTACTCTTTCCTGTTCAGGAGCACTCCCTAGAAATTTTGTGAGAATCACCTGACCAGATTCAGACAAAATTACTCTGTAGAGACCCTTTTCATATCCCACAAAAATGCCTCTGGCATTCTTTACCCCACCTGGAGCTTCTGTTCTCACATGAGACCCAAAAACCTTGAAATGGGCAACAGAAGGTTTTCTATGGAACAGTTTCTCAAAAGGAGAACTTCCCAACTCTTTTGAAACCTTTCTCAACCACGTATAAGTATATGACATTAGCGACTCCGCCCAGAACTCATTTGGCAGATGTGAACTAAGTAATTGCGCTCGCATCCCCTTTTGCAATTCTCTGTTCACCCGTACACAGACACCCCTGTTCCACGCTTCCGCTGAAGCAGCAATCTTGTGTCTTATCCCTTTCTTCTGCAGGAACTCCTGAAAATCCTGTAAAAGAAAAATTGGCTTCTCATCTGTGAAAAGACAATCAATGTTAGCATCATGCATATTTTTAACCTTGTCACAAAACTCTCTAAACCTTTCTAAGGCTTCTTGTGGTTTCTCTAACACATAAATCCAGACAAAATTTGAGAAACAATCCACACACACAAGGTAAAATCTTGCATTGCCTCTAGAAGGTGCTAGAGGACCAATCACATCAGCATACACCCGCTGAAATGCCTTATCGACCCTTGTGGTCACCTGCTTGGCGTCCTTCTTGGTCACACCTGCAAGAGAGATCATGTTAGAATCAGAAGAATTACATTTCATGTAATCACTTTGATCAAAAGTCAACAAATACAGTCCATCTTTCTCTCTGGCAGAAAGATACAACTCTCCATCTTTGTAGATCTTGCAGCTCTCAGCATCATAGGACAGTTTTAGTCCGTTCTTAGCGATCTGCGAAACACTCAGCAGATTGAACTTCAACTCTGGAACCAAGTACACATTGTTTATAGTTAAGTTCAGACTCTCAAGATACACAGTCCCAATCCCGGTCGCTTCCAGCTCCTGACCGTTGGCCTGTTGCACAGCGAAGCTTTGCTTCTTAAACGTTGAAAACAGTTCTCTGTGTGGACACATATGGACGGTGGCTCCAGTGTCCAGAACAAAAGAGTTCCCCACTTCTGGTATGGCTTTTAGCGACATCAAAGCCTTTGCAGGCTTCGCCTGAGACTTGGTATGACTTTTGCCTGTCGCGTCAGACTTCGCAGAGCCCCCCTTGGCTCCTCTGTGCTGACGTGGCTTCTTACAGTTCCGCTGAAGATGCCCAGTCTGTCCACAATTGTAACATCGGACAACGCTCAAAGCTACAGCATGCTCTCCAGTAGCTACATCAGTGGGGGAATTAGAACTCCGTTCTTCCCTCCCCCTGTCAGCAACATCCATTGCAGCTTGTACAGGAACAGCAACAGCAACAGTTCCTTCACTCCCCCATCTGGGGTCAAAGCTCTCCTCAGCTTTCGATGAGCTCTTAGGAACTTGACCAGCATCATCTTGGCTCACCCCTTTTGGGGTAGTCATCCATCCAGACCATGATGAATAACTAGGCAGGGGAGATTGATAAGGCAAGCCTCCCCCCTTCTTGGCATCCATTTTGAATCCAAGACTCATCTCTCACTCTCAAGCAGCTCTTAAGCCTGCTAATATCCAATAGCTGGCTGTTTACACTCTTGGCACCTGGCAGCTCTAACGCTGACTGCTTTGGAAAGTCCCTTCCAAGAGCTCGTGAGATTCTAGCCAAAACATTCCATTGTTTTTCCGCCTCTCTCAGGCCCAGCCTCACAGTCCTCACAGTCCAGCCCCTTTTCAGTAGTTTTCCACTACTAACGGCCGTTGCTTAGCAACAGTGCATTCCTTTCTTTGAACAGGAAACCTTATCAACCACAAGAATTCCTGGAATGCAAGCCTTCTCTCTCGGAGCTGTTTTTTTCCAAACGCAGCTCCCGTGAACCAGAGAATAAATCAATCTGCGTTCACACATTTAGCCCGAAATTCTCATACCTTGGGGCTCCGTCACCTGTCTGTTCAGCTTCTGGCTGCACGCAGACGTTATCTTCTTGCCTTAGGTGCAGAGGATGACAAACGATCCATCAACCTCCTTTTGCAGACTTCCATGGAGCGAAACCATCGGCCCTGCTACCATTTGTTGGAATCAAGCCTTGTCAGAGGAATGTGCCACTCTTCAGGCACCCGGCTGATTTCCTTGTTGACCTCCCCGTCTGCGACTCCCGGCAGGAAACAGGCGAGGTCTCTAATCGGCGATCCTTCTCAAACGTGAGAAGAACACACCACTCCTTCACTCTCCTCCCTGCTATCCCCAGGGAGGGGAAAGAGACAGACAGAAATGTATTTACATGCCTTTATTTCTGTCTTTTGCAGCAGTACAGAGAAACATGTCTGCACTCTCTTAACATCAACAGCAGAGAGAGATTAGACTCCACCCATGTACTTCCAGTACAGGTCAGATGACACACTGAGCTAACATCCGGTGCTCAGTACAGTGAATGGACTGCCCCTGTCTTCCCATGGTAACAGTCACAAACATCAACATCCTGTTTGGCTTTCCAGCCAGCTGCTGAAGCTGCTGCTCGCTGCTGCATTGCTCCTTTTTGGTAACAGGAACAACAGATATGGTTGGCATGCCTATTTAATTTATAACAAAGTGGCAGTCCATAAAGAATTTCTAAGCCACGTAATTAGAAATGCATTATACAAGGTCTGGGTGAGACATAGAAGGTTGTTAGAACCAAAAACCCCATGGTGGGTCTCACCGCTAGAAGTAATATCGGTTAAAAAGAAAAATACTATAGGAAGAATGGCAACTTACCAGCAGCTCCTAAAGGAAGAACAGGGCCAATTAAAACTAAGACCATACGATGAGGTGACCCAATACTGTACCACATGGTTACAATATCACCAAATTGCACAAATATTCAACCAGGATAAAGTAATAGGATTTGAAAAAGAAGAATCAAAATTACAAAAAGTATTATTACAAAACTCAAAAAAATATATATCCAAAATGTATAATTTATTATTAGAATGGGAATTAAAGGATGAAGAAGTAAAAGAAGTTATGATCAAATGGGCATGTGATATAGGATATGTAATTCGGCTGGACCAATGGGAGAAATTATGGAAATATGACATTAAATTCACGGCATGTTATACAATAAGAGAAAATTTTATGAAAATGGTGTACCAATGGTACTTAACTCCAGTAAAATTGGCTAAAATTCACAAATTAAAATCGAATACCTGTTGGAGATGTAAAAAAGAAATAGGAACAATGTTTCACATGTGGTGGGAATGCCGACCTATTAAACAATTCTGGAATGAAATCTATGAAGAACTCAAAAAGATGTTTAAAATATCTTTTAGTAAAAAACCGGAGGCATTCCTTTTAGGTTTAATTACAAATGATATCCCCGAAAATCAAAGGAAAGTATTCCGTTATGCAACAACAGCTGCCAGGATGCTTATAGCTAAAAACTGGAAAGGCAGAAAAATTCCATCAGTGAAAGATCCGCAAATTAAATTTTGTGAATACATAAATCTGACAAGACTCACAGCTTACATAAGGGGACAATTGGACCAGAAATTATTAAAAGAATAGGGTTGTGCTAAAGAGTATATGAAAAAACATTGTTCTGGAGTTAGTATATTGGTATGTAATGAATGATGCTTTACAGGGTTAAAGAATAAGAAAACCTTCCCCCCGGGACCAGCACAATAGCAACACTAGAAACATTATAAACCTATTAGCGTATTTAGACTTAAGAATAGAAAAGAAGGCAGTCTTAATGGCTATAGATGCAGAAAAGCTTTCGACAGGGTATCCTGGAAATTTATGAAAGGTCTATTACACCATATGGATTTTGGTGTACAGTATATAAAAGGGACTGAAGCAATATAATCAAAACAAAAAGCTAAAATCATAATGGAAATTTATCACAGGAGTGTGAAATCAGTAAAGGGGTCAGACAAGGTTGCCCACTATCCCCCTTAATTTTCATATTAACATTGGAAGTTTTAGGTAAACAAATTAGGGAAGAAAAAGAAATAAAAGGGATTATGCTGGGAAATAGAAGTTACAAAATGAGGGCATTTGCTGACGATTTAATTATAACTACGGAGCAACCAAAACAGAGTTTAAGAAAGGCGTTGGAAATAATATATGGCTACGGTAAAGTTGCGGGGTTCAAAATGAATTTAAACAAGACAAAACTATTAGTTAAAAATATGTCGCCAGATGAAAAAGCAGAATTAGAACAAATAATATTAAAATTAAAATCTACCCCCAAATCAAGTATTTAGGATTATGGATAACACCAAAGAATATTAACTTATATGAAGATAATTATACCAATTGTTGGAAAGATATCAAAAGACAGTTGGAGACATGGACAAGGTTAAATTTATCATTCCTGGGTCGTATTTCGGTAATTAAAATGATAGTTTTACCGAAGCTACTCTTTCTATTCCAAACGATTCCAATTACAGGAAAGACCAACAGTATCAACAAGTGGCAAAAAGAAATTTCTAAATTTTTGTGGAAGGGTAAAAGACCAAGAGTAAAGCATAAGTGTCAGGGTTTCTGGGAGAGAGGAGGAGATGACAGAGGAGACGGAGAGCGAGTGGGAGGAGGGGCAGAAGGATGAGGAAGAAGATGACGGAATTCTGAGGGAATCCACGAGTCTGAGCAGCGAGTCAGAGGATTCTCAAAAGGGGGTTACCTTAATCAAGCAAAAGGGAGGAGAAGGGAGAAGCGGAGAGGAGCCCAGTGGAAGACAGACGCAGCAAGAGGCGTCTCAGCCGGAACGGAGTAAAGGGGGTGGAGTCGTCAGCCTCTCGGAGGGAGCAGGATTAGGAGAGAACAGAGAAAGGGGGTTGGAGCAAGGTGTTCAGCCGGAAAGGGTGGAGAGCAGAACAAGGGGTGGTGTAGCGGTCGAAAGAAAGGTCAGCAGCAACGTACGCGCGCCAAGTTCAAACGTAGAGGCGCGCGGAAGTGGAGAGAGCTCAGGGGAGGAGCCCGGCCCTAAAGCCAGAAGGAGGGGGGAAGAGGCGGCAGAGGATTCAGCCTCAGGCGAGTCACGGAGAGAGGGAACCCAGGGGGGCAGGAAGACCCTGCGGAAAAGAAAGGAGAGGAAGAGGTGGTCTAGAGCCAGGCTATTAAGTTGGTGTGGAAGAGGGGAGGAGTCAGAGGGGACTTACTGTCACGGCCACCCAGGACGGGTCCCAGCTCACAAGAGACCTCACTCCGTTGCAGTTTATTTACAGGAAAAGTTTATTGAAGATTTCTGCTTCTCGTACAGTTCAGCGGTCTAACGTGACAGACGTACGGCCACGATGCTGAACTGTACGAGAAGCAGAAATCTTCAATAAACTTTTCCTGTAAATAAACTGCAACGGAGTGAGGTCTCTTGTGAGCTGGGACCCGTCCTGGGTGGCCGTGACAGTAAGTCCCCTCTGACTCCTCCCCTCTTCCACACCAACTTAATAGCCTGGCTCTAGACCACCTCTTCCTCTCCTTTCTTTTCCGCAGGGTCTTCCTGCCCCCCTGGGTTCCCTCTCTCCGTGACTCGCCTGAGGCTGAATCCTCTGCCGCCTCTTCCCCCCTCCTTCTGGCTTTAGGGCCGGGCTCCTCCCCTGAGCTCTCTCCACTTCCGCGCGCCTCTACGTTTGAACTTGGCGCGCGTACGTTGCTGCTGACCTTTCTTTCGACCGCTACACCACCCCTTGTTCTGCTCTCCACCCTTTCCGGCTGAACACCTTGCTCCAACCCCCTTTCTCTGTTCTCTCCTAATCCTGCTCCCTCCGAGAGGCTGACGACTCCACCCCCTTTACTCCGTTCCGGCTGAGACGCCTCTTGCTGCGTCTGTCTTCCACTGGGCTCCTCTCCGCTTCTCCCTTCTCCTCCCTTTTGCTTGATTAAGGTAACCCCCTTTTGAGAATCCTCTGACTCGCTGCTCAGACTCGTGGATTCCCTCAGAATTCCGTCATCTTCTTCCTCATCCTTCTGCCCCTCCTCCCACTCGCTCTCCGTCTCCTCTGTCATCTCCTCCTCTCTCCCAGAAACCCTGACAATAAGATATTAATAGATACTGTAGAAAGAGGTGGCTACGGGTTACCGGATTTGAAGCTATATTACGAAGCCTCATGTCTTCTCTGGTTGAAAGATTGGTATTTATTAAAAAATTGGGATATTTTAGATCTAGAAGGTCATGACACCCGTTTTGGGTGGCATGGCTATCTTAATTATGGGAAAATAAAGACGCATAGGAGTTTTTCAAATCATATAATAAGAAATGCTATATATAAGGTATGGGGGAAAATACAAAAGATATTTGGAACAGAAAACCCCAAGATGGAACTCTCCACTAGAAGCAATCGCTGTTAAAAAAAGGAACAACATCAAAGAGAACTGGATAACGTATAACACAATATTAAGGGGGGAGGAGGAGGGTCAACTAATATTGATAGGTTATGAGAAAATAAAAGATCACTTTTCTAGTTGGCTAGATTACTTCCAGGTGAATGAAGTGTTTAGACAGGATAAGCAGATAGGTTTTGAAAAGGAGCCTTCAAGATTTGATAGAGAACTGCTGAATAGTAAAACCAAAATAATCGCAAAAATCTATAGACTTCTTTTAGACTACGAAGTAATGGATGAGGAGGTTAAGGCTTCAATGATAAAGTGGGCCCAAGATGTGGGCCGTCCAATTATGCTAAAAGATGGGGAAAACTGATGGAATGGAAATTTGAAATTTACAGCCAGTTATAATATAAGAGAGAACATGATGAAAATGGCTCGTAGGTGGTACCTCACTCCTTCCAGATGATCAAGAATGTATAAAAATTTGGCGAATGCTTGTTGGAGATGTGGAGGAAATGACGGTGACATGAGCCACATGTTGTGGACATGTGAAAAGATTAAGATTTGTGGGGGGGGGAATATACGATGAATTAAAAAAGATGATGGGGATAACTTTTACGAAAAAAAGGAGGCATTTCTATAAAGTATTTTAGATAAAGAGATCCCAAAAAATCTAAGAGAGGATTATTGTTTTGTGTACATTCCATTGTAAGAATGGAAACAGAGCCAGAGCCACAGCCACAGCTTAAGTCTGAAACAGTCCTTGATAGAGTGCCAGAGCCAGAGCCAGAGCGAGACCCTGAATCAGTGCCATAACCAAGCCCTCATTCAGAACCAGAGCAACAGCCATAGCCACAGCCTGAGTCTGAAACAGCCCTTGATAGAGAGCCAGAATCAGAGAATCAGAATCAGAGTCAGAACCAGGTCTTCGGTAAAGACATGGTCTGGTCTTAGCGCAACTGCTCCTCCCACCCGCGATAACAGAGATTGGGTGTTCCAATACATCCCCCGTAGGGAACCTGCCCCAGCCATTCTGTTGGCTGAGGCCCCCTCCCAGGCAGCCCTGACCCTTTCCCCTTAAAAAGCAAAATACAAATTATACAATAACCTAAAAAAAAATAGTAAAAGAAAAAGAAAGCAAGAAACAATTATGCTAAACTTAAAATAATCCCCATCCCAACTAAACATTTCTCCCTGTGGAGTTTGGAACAGACAGGGTTAAAACTCCGTGGTGTCCTGTATCTGGGAGGAGCTTGACGAAGAGAAGTGCGTCACAGTCTGTGAGCAGACTTGCTTTCGCTTCTGCCTGAGAGACACAGCTCAGCTCCGAGGCTGCAGGCTGTGTGTGCTTTTGGCACAGAGAAATGCCGGAAAGCTCTGATGGAAAGAGACTGATTTATGGCTTGTAAATAAACGCTACTAGAGATAAGAACCGAACTGTCTCTGGACTTGATTTATCCCTTTTTCTCACACGGACGCAGGACCCGCTGCTACTCTGCTATCCTGCTAGGCCAGCTTCGGAGACACAGAGGCTGCGCAGGGAAGCCTGGCTGGACGCAGGATTTATATTCACACGAACAGGTTATGGAAGTTCCGTGTTTCCTGACAAGTGTGAGAAGGGAGGAAGACTGCCAGCTTTGAGTTGCTGTGATCTCCTGCCAGGAAGGGCAGTGGGAGATGCTGGTGATCGGAGCCAAGAGCCAAGAGAGACGGCTGCTTCGGAGGTCCAGCTTGCTGGCAGAGTTAGTACGCTTTAAGCCCTGGTGGGTGGAAGATGGCTGCTCAGGCACAGCAGGGCCATGAGAGTTTCAATATCCCCCTCGAAAGATTAAATGGGGCCAATTGGGAGGCCTGGTCAAGAAGAGCCAGGGGGTGGTTTGTGGCCACAGGGCTCTGGAGTCCAGTCCAGAAGGAGCCGGCCCCACCCACGCTAGCTACTGCTCTGCTGAAGGAGAGAGAGCAGAGGCAGCTTTGCATGTTGCAAGCATCTCTGGACGCTTTGCTGTTGCCTCATCTGGAGGGCATTAAATTGGCCCAGGCCGCCTGGCAGGCGCTGAGGAGTCTGTGTGAAAGCTCAGCGGGAGCCAGACCAGAAGGGGATGGAAGCCCAGGAGGGGCTGAAGGATGCCCAGAAAGTCCAGTGGGGGCTGGCACTATGTTGGGAAGCTGTTGCAATGCTTCAACACGTCTGTGTGATGGACTGTGTACAGGAGAAAGGCTGAGAGCTGAAAAGAGGAAAGCAGTGGCAAGCTGTTCCTCAGGCAACAGTGCACCCAAGAGTGGGGGTGCAGGCCGATCCAAGAGCTCTGAGAAAGCGAAAGTCTCCGAAAGTTGTTTGTGCTTTGCTGCGACCTCCAACAGCGCTGGGAAGCATCCACTTGAAGCCCAGGCTGCCAAGGACACCAGCTGGAGTGGAATGTCAACAAAGCAGTTTCCCAAGGCCGGTTCTCAGCAGCAACGTGGGAAAGCGGCAGGCCAGGAGAAAAACAAAGACAAGGCGTCTTATCACCTCACAGCTGCGACGGCGTCTCTGGGAAAAGGCAAAAGCCTTGGTCGGGGGGAGGCTGTGTCCATGGCAACCGGTGGGGGTGCGAGCAACGCCATGGCAGCTTTGGAAAACAGCCAGAGAGACACTTTATCTCTTATTATCGACTCTGGAGCTTCTCACAGTCTAGTGCCATCTAGAGAGTTCCTGAGGAACTGCAAGACAGTTAAAACTGAACGCTATGTCAAATTAGCAGATGGGTCTCAGAGACCATTGACTGAATCTGGGTTTTTATATTGTTCTTTCTTGGATCATTGGGTGCAGGCTTTTGTGGTCCCAGAGCTTGCACACTCTCTTTTAAGTGTGCCAGCACTAAATGATGATGGGTTCGATGTTCTGTTCTCTAACAATTTGTGCTCCTTTTACAGGGATGGGAAGAAGGTCTACAGTGTTGAGCGAAAAGACAGGCTCTTTCTGGTGCAAATGCCTGTTGAAAATGGGACTGGTGGAAAAATGGGGCTGGTGGAAAATGGGGCTAGTGGAGAGTCCATTGAAGATGCCCATGTGCAGTGTGCAAACGTCCCACCACACAATTATTGTATACACATGTGGTACCGAAATTTTGGGCACGCTGGGTGGTCGCTTGTGCGAAAAGCTGCAGAAAACACCATTGGTTGTAGGTTCAAGGCTTGTGACAAATACCTAGATTGTCAAGCCTGTAAGCAGTCGAAGGTCACAACATGCACATATCCCAGGTCAGAGAGGAGAACCAGCAAACACTTTAAACTTGTGCGTGCAGATTTGTCAGGTCCCATGCCAACACCTTCTTTAGCTGGGTCAAAATGGATTCTGGTTCTGATTGACGATTTTTCAAAATTTTCTTGGGTTTTTGCGCTTAAATGTAAGTCAGAAGCAGCTGCGCTGATCAGGGATTGGATCACAGCGATAGAGCTGCAGTTCACTACCAGGGTGATTTCCTTTCAATCTGATCGGGGGGGGGGGGGAGTTCACAGGTTCTGCGCTGCAATCGTTTTTCAGGCAGAAGGGCATCAGTCATCGACTGACGATCCCCCACTCTCCGCAACAGAATGGGGTTGCAGAGAGAAAGTTTCTCACACTACAGGAATCTGCAAACGCTATGCTGGCAGACTCGGGTTTACCACAGCGCTTTTGGGCTGAGAGTTATAAGACAGCATGTTTTTTGCAAAACGGGGTGTACAATTCCAGTGTAGGCAACACACCGTATTTCTTGTTGCATCAGAAGAAGCCGAAAGTACACAACTTTCATGTCTTTGGTTCTCAGGCTTGGGTTCTCATTCCAAAGGCCATGCGCAGAAAGGGTGAGCCAAGGTCCAGGAAGATGATCTTTGTAGGCTATGAGCCGGGTTCAAAGGCGTGGCATTTTGCATACCCTACTGGCAACCAGTCTAAGCTGCTTATTAGTGGCAGTGCTGAGTTTTGTGAGCAGAGTGGGTGGAAACGTCTTCATGGGAACCCGGATGTTCTGTTAGACTCAGGTGAGGAAGAGGAGGAGGACGAGGCTGAACCTGTTGCTGAGATGCACGGTCCACAGCCACAGAGTCCAGAGCAGGGATCTCCAAGGGGGAGGCTCCGTATCGCTCCAAAAGGGAGTCCCAGGACCCCTCCACAGGTTTCTGTCAAGTCTGAGCTAAGGAGTGAACCATCCTCGCCAGCAGAACCAGCTGTACGCCCGAAACGGCGCAGCAAGTCAGAGGGGGATGTTTCAGACACAGAGGATAGTAGGGCTGATCCAGGTGAATCAGGCGCAGTTCCAGAATTCACGCTGAGGAGGTCAGCAAGATCAACCAAGGGAAAGCCACCTGAAAGGTATGAAGCCACTAGTGTCTGGGTTGGTGTGGCTAGATGTGAACCTGAATCCTTTGAGGATGTTCAAAAGTTGCCTCAGGAAGAAGCCAGCAAATGGCGTGAGGCGATGCAGAAGGAGATGAACTCAATGGAGTCTCTTGGTGTGTTCTCACTCACTCAGCTGCCGGCTAACCAGAGAGCTGTTAGTTGCAGGTGGGTTTACCGTTTGAAACCCACAGAAGCGGGAGAACCACAGTATAAAGTGAGATTAGTGGCCCGAGGATTCACACAGAAAAAGGGTGTCCACTTCACGGAGGTGTATTCGCCAACGTCACGAGCGGAGACTCTAAGAACGCTTTTGGCGATAGCAGCACAGAGAGGTTGGAAGGTGAACCATTTTGATGTAGATGTCGCCTACCTGAACTCAGATCTCAAGGAGGAGTTGTACATGCTTCCTCCTCCAGGGTTTGAAGTCAGTGAGCCAGGCATCGTGTGGCGGTTGCACAAATCCATCTATGGATTACGCCAATCTGCCAGGAATTGGAATATGTGCCTACATGAAGCCTTAGAAGAGCTAGGTTTTAAGAGATCTCTTGCAGACAGTTGTCTTTACATTAGAGGTTCAGGCGTAAAACAGCAAGTGGTGCAGGTGTTTGTTGATGATATCTTAGTCATGACACAGACAGGTGAACAGGTGGAGAAGTTTGCTAAAGAGCTTGGAAAGCGGTTCAAGCTAAAGCAGCTTGGAGATGTCAAGTCCTATTTAGGCGTGCAGATCACAAAAGCAAGTGATGGAAGCTTCTTGCTTTGCCAGAAAGGTAAGATTGAACAGTTGCTTGAGAAGTTCAGAATGTCTGATTGTGCAGGTGCCAGATCACCCATGGAGACTGGATACGTGAAGGAGTGTCAGCAAGTAGAACGCGTGGTGTTCGAAAATACTGAACTCTTTCAGTCAGCTCTGGGTAGTCTGTTGTATCTGTCACAGTGGAGCAGGCCAGACATTGCATTTGCTGTCAATCTGCTCAGTAGAGAGGCTTCAAGTCCTAGTGTGCAGGTCTGGAACGGTATAAAGCGGGTGCTGCATTACCTGCAAGATACCAAAGATTTTTGTCTTAGGTTGCCAGCCCAAGGAGAAGTCAAACTGACTTGCTTTGTGGACGCAGATTAGGGTAACTCTGAGGACTGCAGATCAGTGTCAGGCCTAGTGGTGAAGTTTGGGGACTCAGTGATTGGGTGGAGGTCCCGGAAGCAAAATCTCATAGCGCTTTCGTCTACTGAAGCTGAGTTCAGTGCGCTATCAGATGCTTGCAGAGAGCTGGAGTTCTATGTGTGTTTGGTCGAGGAAATCTGTGGAGAGAATTGTCTGCCCGTTGTGGTGCATGAAGACAATCAACCGTGCCTTAAATTGGCTGAGACGGGGCAATTAAAGGTGAGGACCAAACATTTGGACATACGTTTTCAAAATGTGTGTCAGAGCGTTCGTGAGGGGCTAGTTGCTCTGAAATACTGTCCCTCAACAAAGAACCTCGCTGATGGTTTCACAAAACCATTAACCTTCCAGAAGCACGAGGAGTTCTGTGAGGGTCTGTGTATGGGGAAAGCATTGTTGGCTATTGTCCCCAGATGCAATACAAGAGGGGGTGTGGAGTTTGGAACAGACAGGGTTAAAACTCCGTGGTGTCCTGTATCTGGGAGGAGCTTGACGCAGAGAAGTGCGTCACAGTCTGTGAGCAGACTTGTTTTCGCTTCTGCCTGAGAGACACAGCTCAGCTCCAAGGCTGCAGGCTGTGTGTGCTTTTGGCACAGAGAAATGCCGGAAAGCTCTGATGGAAAGAGACTGATTTATGGCTTGTAAATAAACGCTACTAGAGATAAGAACCGAACTGTCTCTGGACTTGATTTATCCCTTTTTCTCACACGGACGCAGGACCGCTGCTACTCTGCTATCCTGCTAGGCCAGCTTCGGAGACACAGAGGCTGCGCAGGGAAGCCTGGCTGGATGCAGGATTTATATTCACACGAACAGTCCCACCCCAGAAAGAAAATAACAACAACAACAAACCACCGTTTGAGGTGCAACAGAGACACAGCCAGAGACAGAGCGAGACCCTGAATCAGTGCCATAACCAAGCCCTCATTCAGAACCAGAGCCTGAAAAAGAGCCACAGCCCGAACCAGAGCAACAGCCACAGCCTAGAGCCACAGCCTGAGTCTGCAACAGGACTTGATACAGTGCCGGAGCTGGAGAATCAACAGTCTCTGATTCTGCAACAGGGCCTTCATCTTAATAGACCAAGATGCATAATTGTCATTGGTCAGGAGGGGTGGAGAAGGCAAGCCTCCGCCCTTCTTAGCATCCATTTTTGAGTCCTTGCATTAACTCTCAAACACAAGCCTCTAAAATCCAAAAGCTTGTTTGTTTGCACTCTTGTGCACCTGGCAGCTCTTAACGCTAGCTGCTTTGGAAAGTCCCTTTCCAAAGGGACTTCATGAGAGCCTAGTCACAACAAACTTTGTTTTTGCCTCTCTGAGGCATAGCCTGACTGTCCAGCCCTCTCGAGTAACTTTCCACTTGACTGGCGGGCGTTGCTTAGCAACAGTGCATTCCTTCCCTTGTACAGGAAACCACAAGAATCTCTGGAATGCAAGCCTCTTCCCACTCGGAGCTGTTTTTCCCAAACGCTGCTCCCCGTGAAGCAGAGAATAACTCAATCTGCGTTCACTCTTTTAAGCCCGAAAATCTCATACCTTGGGCTCCGTGGCTTTGGCTGTCAGCTTCTTCTGGTCAGCTTCTGGCTGCAGATGATCAGCTTTCTCACCTCAGGCTTCCATGGAGGGATGAAAACAGCAGCTCTGCTACTCTTTTTGCAGACTTCCATGGATCGAGGAAACCAGCAACCGGCATCTGCTACCACTGTTGGAATTCTGCCTGGGTCAGAGGAATGTGCCACAACGTAGGCACCGGCAGATATTCCTTGTCGACCTCCCCGCTGCGCCACTCTGCTGATAAGCAGGCGAGGTCTCGGCGATTCATCTCAGATGTGTGAGAGGAACACACCGTTCTTCCTCTCTCCCCTTTGGTGTCCCCCAGGGAGGGGAAAGATTCAGACAGAAATCTATTTACATCCTTTATTTCTGTCTCTTTACATCAGTACAGAGAAACATGTCTGCACTCCACAGCAGTAAGAATAAACTCCACCCATGCACTTCCAGTACGGGTCATCTGACACACACACTGAGCTAACATCCGGTGCTCAGTACAGAATGGACTGCCCCTTTGTTCCCATGGCAACAGTCACAAACATCCTGTTTGGCTTTCCAGCCACAAGCAGCTGACTGAGCTGCTAGAGCCTTTGCTTGCTGCAGCTTTGGTGCTTTATGGTAACACACAGGACCTCCGCTTGGCACGCCTACGCTGCGCAGAAAGCTTCCGCGCAGAGACTAGGCGGACTTGGAGTCAAGGAATTTTTATGTTGGAAGAAATTCAGGAAACGCCCACTGACGGATTCTGCCAGTGACTGAGACAGTCGCGTTGTAAGGGCTGTCAAGCCAGGGAAAGGTTTAGCCATACAACCAGCTTGGAGCAGTTTGTGGCTTACGCACAAGCAACCCCAATTCCCATTACAATAAGGTATGGGGAAAATACAAAAGATATTTGGAACAGAAAACCCCAAGATGGAACTCTCCACTAGAAGCAATCGCTGTTAAAAAAAGGAACAACATCAAAGAGAACTGGATAACGTATAACACAATATTAAGGGGGGAGGAGGAGGGTCAACTAATATTGATAAGTTATGAGAAAATAAAAGATCACTTTTCTAGTTGGCTAGATTACGTCCAGGTGAATGAAGTTGTCAGGGGCTCAGGAGCAGAGGCATAGGAGAGGGAGGAAATGGAGAGCGAAGGGGAGGAATCCGAAGGGAACGTAAGCGATGACAGTGGTCCGAGGTCTCTGAGTCTTTCCAGCGAATCGGAAGACTCACAGAAAGGGGCTCCCATGGTCAGAGCAAGGGGGTTGCCTAGGGGAACACCCCAGGAAGAAGGGACCAGAGGGGACTCAGAGAGCAGCAGTTGGAAATCAGGACCAGCTTCCCCACCAGAGAGCAGTAGGGGGGAGGAGTCCCAGGTATCGGGATCAGGCTGCTCACCGCCAGCGGGAGGAGATGAGTCAGGATTGGACACGCCTTCATCCGAGAGAGAGGAAACGGTTGAGAGGAAGGTTGGAAACTGGGCGCGCGCACCAAGTTCAAATGTACAGGCGAGCGGCACAGTGGGTAGCCCGGGTAGGGAGCCAGGTCCTAAAGCCCGCCAAAAGGAGGGACAGGAGTCCGGGGGATCAGCGTCAGAAGAGTCCAGGAAGGAGGAGACACAGGGGGGCAGAAGGACCCAGAGGAGAAAGGAGAGACGGAAAAGGTGGAGTAAAGCGAGAGTCTTAAACTGGTGTACAGGGGGTGGAGACTCAGACGGGGCTTCGCCGATCTAGCGTCTAGACGTAGGGCTGCACGCTGCGGCTTGTAAATGGAAACTGAATCTCAATAAAGACTTTTGTACATTACTACCGGCTAGCGTTGGTCCTCTGTGAGCTGGGACCTGGAGGCAGCTCTGACAGTAAGCCCCGTCTCTGGTTGTCACCAAGAACCTCGCAAGTGAGTGGACGCAGCGAGGGGCGAAGATTGGTGCTTTGCGAGCTCACAAAAGCAAGGAAAGATGACTACCGAACAGCAAATGGCTGACCTGCAAAATGCAGTGACGCGACTCAACCAGGAGATTCTCGCATCTAGGAAGAGAGAAGACGAAGCAGCTGCTGCCTGCAGAGATCTACAAGCCAGGTTGGACGCGTTTACTAAGCAGGAACACCCCCCCCCAAAACCGGAGGGGATTGGGTTGGGGAGGAGAGGAGCCAGCCTTGTGTCTCATTTTGATGGGAATTTGCAGCAGTACCCTAACTTCCGAGCAGACGTGATGTTTGCGCTGCAATTGCTGGATAAAGACTTTAGAGATGAGCAGGAGAGAGTGGGATTTATATTATCTCATTTGCATTGAGAAGCTAAAGCGTGGCTGCGCAACCTGTGGAGAGATAAGGATCCGGCGCTCCAAAGTGCGAATGCCTTCATTAAAGCGATGGATTCGTGTTTTTTATCAACAATAGACATTGATATCGCCAGAAAAGAGATTCATGGACTGAAACAAGGGAGAGCCACTGTGAGGCAGTATCATTCCCGCTTTTTTGCATTGGTGAATGCTCTGGGATGGGAGAAAGATTCAGATGCAGTCAGAGAACTTTTCTGGGAAGGGCTGAATGGAGCTGTGAAAGACGAAATCGCAAGGGGGGAGAGACCACAAAGCACTCAGGAAGTTGTGCAGAGGGCACTGACGATTGGGGTGAGGCTGGAAGAGCGTCCCTGGGGCAAAGAAGAAGGGCGTTGGGGATGCGCGCCAGCGAGAGCACCTCCCCTCTTTCCCAGGGATGCAGCGCGTACGCAATCCGCACCTCCGCAGGGAGGGGGAGAAGAACCAATGGAGATTGGAGGCGCCAGGGCTCAGTCAGCAGCCAGAGCCCTAACACCGGGAGCAGTCAAAGCGAAGCCTCCTAGAGGGAACAGGAAGTGCTACATCTGCGACAGTGCTCAGCACATGGCAAGAGAGTGTCCCCAGAGGCTCCACAAGCACACTGCAGCCTCAGCAACAGTAACAGAAGCAGCTCAGCAAAGAGAACCACAGCAGGGAAACAACCAAGTCTGGCTGGAATCAGAGGCACTGGGGCCCAGCCAGACAAGTCAGTGAAGCAGTCCCCAGAGATTTTGCAGCCCACAGACCCTCTCCCGCCCAAACCAGTGGTGCAACTCACTGCATCGCTCCAGTTACCCAATGGACTCACAATGGAAGTACCCATTACCATTGACTCTGGTAGTAACGCTGACTTTATAGGACTGGATTTCATTAAGCAACACAGCATAGCGCTCCTGCCTGCCACGCTGCCCCTGAAGGTTGTCACGGTGGATGGCAGGGAATTGCTGGGGGGGCAGGTGGTGAAGCAAACGCCGCCGATGGTGATGCAGATTGGCAATCACCGGGAAGTCATCAGCTTCAATGTCACCCAACTGTCGGACACGCCTGTAGTATTGGGCATGAGTTGGCTGCACAGGCACAGCCCAGCGTTGGCATGGTACCAGCGCCAACTGACTTTCGGCTCCTCCTACTGTGCAGAACACTGCATTCTGCCTAGCCCGGAAGGGGAAGAGGATGACCCGCAGCTACAATTAGGCACGCTGCAAGCAGTGCCCCACAAGTACACAGCTTTTTTGGAGGTTTTCTGCGAGAAGGAAGCGGACAAGCTACCTCCCCACAGGTCCTATGACTGCAAGATTGACCTCCTGCCGGGGGCGACGCTACCGACCGGGAAACTATATTCCATGTCTGAAGACGAACTACAGGAACTCAGGGAGTTCATAGATCACAACTTGAAGCGCGGTTTCATCAGGGAGTCCAAGGCAGTGGGGGGCAGCCCCGTATTCTTCGTGAAGAAGAAAGACACGCCCCAAAAGAGGCTTGTAGTTGATTACCGGGTCATAAACTCGAGGACGAAGCCCACGGCATTCCCCATGCCCAAGATCGACGACCTACTCGCGACGGTGAGGAAGGGACGCATCTTCACCAAGCTGGATCTTCGAGGGGCGTACAACCTCATACGTGTGCGGGAGGGCGATGAGTGGAAGACAGCCATGTTCACGCCCCTGGGCACCTATGAATACAGAGTTATGCCGTTTGGATTACAAAATGGCTCCCACTGTTTTCAAGCCTTCATGCATCACGTGTTAGCAGGACTCCTCTACAAAAAATGCGTCTGCTTCCTGGACGACATCCTGATATTCTCAGACTCGCAGGAGGCGCACGAGAGGGACGTCAAGGAAGTTCTGCAGAGACTGCAGGAGCACAGACTGTACGCCAAGCTGGAGAAGTGCCAATCGGACAAGGGTCTCGCCATGGACAGCGCCAAAGTTTGTTCGCTGTTGGACTGGAAAAGCCCGCGCACTCGGAAGGAGGTCCAGCGGTTTGTCGGCTTTGCAAACTTTTATCGCAAGTTCATCAAGGGGTTCGCTATGCAGACGGCGGCCATCACCGACACGCTCAGCTCCAAGAAGAAGAAGTTTGTCTGGACGGAGCAGGCGGAGCAGTCCTTTCAGAAACTCAAGCGTCTCTTCGCGTCCGAAGAGCAGCTACTGCATGTGAACCCCAGCAGACCGATGAGGGTGGAAACGGACGCCTCAGACAGGGCCGTGGGTGCAGTCCTGTTGCAGCAAGACCCGCATGGGGACTGGAGGCCGTGCGCCTTCTACTCCAGGAAGCTCAGCAAGTCGGAGCAGAACTACACCATCTGGGACAGGGAGTTGCTGGCCATTCATGCAGCATTCAAGGCGTGGCGGCACTTCCTCATCGGAGCCAAGCACACAGTGCAGGTCCGCACTGACCATAAGAACCTGGAGTACTGGCGCACGGCGAGGTTCCTGAACCAGAGAAACATACGCTGGGCGGAGTTCTTTGCGGATTTTGACTTCAAGATAGAGTACATCCCAGGCGACAACAACGTCATGGCAGATGCACTGTCCAGGAAGCCGCAATACCTCGAGGAGGCGGCTCCAGCGGCGGCAAAGCACATTTTCGCACCGAAGGCGTGGGCATGCGCTTCGGCAACCGTGGACCTGGATGCTGTACGTCGCGCGCTGCAGGAGGACCCCTTCGCGCAAGCCAAGATGGAGGAGGTGCACAGTGGCAAGGCGAAGGACGACGAGTTCCAGATACGCGCCGGATTGCTCATCCGCAAAGGGGCCCTCTACGTACCGGGGGACGACCTCCACGCGAAGGTACTGCAGCAGCTGCACGACGCACCCACCGCCGGGCACTTTGGCAAAGAGAAGACTGTAGAATTGCTAGCCAGAGACTTTTGGTGGCCCAGGATGCGGGGGGAAGTAGCGGACTACGTCTCGAGGTGCGACACCTGCCAGAGGGCCAAGCCAGTGCACAAACCGCCGGCGGGACTGCTGGAACCGCTGCAGACTTCGCTCGAACCGTGGGAGAGGGTGGCATTGGACTTTGTCACGGATCTACCCAGCTCGCGGGGCAAGACAGCAGTTCTAGTAGTGGTGGACATGTTCACCAAAATGGCCCATTTCATTCCGTGCGCGAAGGTGGCCACAGCGGAACAGACCGCCAAGCTGTTCATAGACCACGTGTTCAAGGTTCACGGTCTACCACGATCTATCCTGTCCGACCGGGGGCGACAGTTCATCTCGAATTTCTGGCAAAAGCTGATGGGCATCCTGAACGTCAAGATCAACCTAGCGTCGGCGAGACACCCGCAGACCAACGGGCAAGCGGAGCGGGTCAACGCCATCATGCAGCAGTACCTAAGATGCTACGTGAATCAGCAACCTGCGACATGGGTGGACTACCTGCCGCTCGCCGAGTTTGCATACAACAACACGAAGCACGTGTCCACGGGGGTGACACCGTTCTTCGCCAACAATGGGAGACATCCCAGAACCTTCCCGGGATTAGAGAGAGTGGGGGAGGGGGAGCCACAGGCAGCGGACGCCTTCGCGTCAGAGTTGCAGGAGATCCACGAACAGCTCCGAAGGCAGTTAGAACTAGCAAAGCATGCATACAAACTACAGGCTGACAAACACAGAAGGGCCGGGGAAAACATACAGGTGGGAGACTGGGTTTGGTTAGCAGCCCAGGCAGTGCCGGCCAGATCGTTAGCGAAGAAGAAGCTCGGACATAAGCAGCTAGGGCCGTACCAAGTCGAGGCACAGGTCAATCCAGTGGCCTTTCGGTTAACACTTCCGGAAGGTTCCAGAATGCACCCGGTCTTTCATAGATCAGTGCTCACGCCCTACAAGGCACCTCACAGATTTCAGGAGCCAAGAAAGGCACCAGAACCACTCAGGGAAACGCCCACAGACAGGGGGTCGCCAAGGGGGGAACCCATCAACGAGGTAACAGAGATTTTAGACTCGAGATGGGGGAAAGAGGGGGTTGAGTATCTCCTCGCCAGGGAAGGTACCCCGGCAAGTGCCAACAGCTGGGTGCCGTACTATGAGGTGGAGGAGCACTACCTCAAGGACGAGTTCCACGCACTCTTCCCACACAGACCTATGCCGGCAGATTATTTTGACGAATATCTTTTCACACCCACACTTTCAGCCAGCACGTTCCAGGGGTTCTCCTCGGACGAGGAACCGGCAATGGACACACGTTCCCCGGAGGGATCGCCCTCGGGGTTTGCCTCAGACCGCTCTTATTGGTGGGACGATCGACCGGAGGAGCAGTGGCGCAGGAAGTGGTTGGAGGGTCCCTGGCAGGCAATATCTCCAGAGGAAACCGGGGGAGAGGCGGACATGGACGCGTTGGGAGAGGACCTTGGTTTCGAGCACGGAGGCGAAGAGATGGAAGCAGAGGAGATCGATGTCGACGAGAACATTGAGGACGATCAGAACTCCTCCAGCTGGCTGCACGCCACGAGAGACGAACTGTATCCGGCACTCACCCCCACAACAATGGAGCGCCCAGTACCCACACCTGAAGGAGGGGAGGGGGGAAGGGGGGGCTTCGAGGGGGGGATGGATGTCAGGGGCTCAGGAGCAGAGGCACAGGAGAGGGAGGAAATGGAGAGCGAAGGGGAGGAATCCGAAGGGAACGTAAGCGATGACAGTGGTCCGAGGTCTCTGAGTCTTTCCAGCGAATCGGAAGACTCACAGAAAGGGGCTCCCATGGTCAGAGCAAGGGGGTTGCCTAGGGGAACACCCCAGGAAGAAGGGACCAGAGGGGACTCAGAGAGCAGCAGTTGGAAATCAGGACCAGCTTCCCCACCAGAGAGCAGTAGGGGGGAGGAGTCCCAGGTATCGGGATCAGGCTGCTCACCGCCAGCGGGAGGAGATGAGTCAGGATTGGACACGCCTTCATCCGAGAGAGAGGAAACGGTTGAGAGGAAGGTTGGAAACTGGGCGCGCGCGCCAAGTTCAAATGTACAGGCGAGCGGCACAGTGGGTAGCCCGGGTAGGGAGCCAGGTCCTAAAGCCCGCCAAAAGGAGGGACAGGAGTCCGGGGGATCAGCGTCAGAAGAGTCCAGGAAGGAGGAGACACAGGGGGGCAGAAGGACCCAGAGGAGAAAGGAGAGACGGAAAAGGTGGAGTAAAGCGAGAGTCTTAAACTGGTGTACAGGGGGTGGAGACTCAGACGGGGCTTCGCCGATCTAGCGTCTAGACGTAGGGCTGCACGCTGCGGCTTGTAAATGGAAACTGAATCTCAATAAAGACTTTTGTACATTACTACCGGCTAGCGTTGGTCCTCTGTGAGCTGGGACCTGGAGGCAGCTCTGACAGAAGTGTTCAGACAGGATAAGCAGATAGGTTTTGAAAAGGAGCCTTCAAGATTTGAAAGAGAACTACTGAATAGTAAAACCAAAATACAACAACAACAACAATATTTATTACGGCCATAGGCCCATACAAGTAAAAACAACACATAAATAACAGCTTGTGTACGTGGGAAGAAAAAAAAAAGCCGCTAGAACACCACAATAACAATAAAATACTATAAAATAGAATGGCATACTACGCCTTAGTTAGCTTGTAGTGCTCCTTGGCGTCGCTTTTGGGTAAGGACAGCGACCAGGAACCTTGCCACTTTCAGGGTCGTATGAGTATCCTTATCCTGCAAGATTTGGGCAAGGTGGAATTTTGGTGGGGTACCCTCTAGTTTCTGTATGATTGATCCCAACAAATTTGCCCGTGGCACATTGAACAGGGGGCAAGTGAACATGATGTGCTGGAGCGACTCCAGCGTCTCCTTATCACAAAACCAAAATAATCGCAAAAATGTATAGACTTCTTTTAGACTACGAAGTAATCTAAGAGCAGAGTCAGAGTGAGACCATGAGCCTGAGCCTGAGCCAGAGCCAGAGCCAGAGCCAGAAAAAGGGCTTGATACAAAGCCGGAGCGCAAAACATAGCTGCAGCCACAGCCTGAGTCTGCAACAGTACTTGATACAGTGCCGGAGCTGGAGCTGGAGCCAGAGCCAGAGACACAGCCAGAGCCAGAACAAAACCCTAATTCAGAACCAGAGCCTGAAAGAGAGCCAGAGCCAGAAACAGTGCTTGATAGAGTGCCAGAGCCTGAAACAGAGGCAGAGGCAGATACAGGGCTTGAAACAGCGTCGGAGACTGAGACAAAGCCTAATAAAGAGCAGAAGCCTGAGCCTGAGCCTGAAACAGTGCTTGATAGAGTGCCAGAGCCTGAAACAGAGGCAGAGCCACAGCTACAGCCATAGCGCCACAGCCTGAGTCTGCAACAGTGGTTGATACAGCGCCGGAGCCTGAAACAGAGACACAGCCTGAAACAGAACCTGAGCCTGGTTATTAGCATGGCAATTAAAGAAGAGAGAGGCAGAAAGGCTTATAAATAGAGTTAAGTGCGAAGGCAAAATAATAAACAACCCTAAAGAAATAGAGAAACGATTTCTCGAATTCTTTAGAGAAGAAGGAAAGAAATGAAACAACATTTCATTTCGGCGCCAGCGCTTAATGGCGGCTCTCTCTCTGATCTCCGGAGAGAGGGCTGCTCCACGAGTTCGGGTCTGACCGCTACGGCAAAGCGGGGACCCCTAAAATCACAGGCGCAGAAGCCTGTGAACAAGGAGACTCGGTGGGCACCATTTGCGCCCCCCCTTACTGCAAAAGAGCCTTTTTAAAGGCTCCGGAGGAGCATTGGGGGATCGCGCGGTGCTGAGAGTCGCTACCCAGCCCGTGGAGTGAAGCCGCGTCGCCACAAGCGGAGAGCGCTGACTTCTTCCTGAAATTTGGACTGAAATTCAACATCCGTAAGTAGGATTGAGAAACCTATTGGGACTATAAAATTTCTTTGAAATTCGGCTGAAAACGGGGACGGTAAATAAAGGAAGTCTGCCTCCCCCCCCCCCCCCGGCTGCATGATCTTTAAAGCAACGGAATTTAAAGCTGCAATTGAAGGAGAAGTAATTTTGAACTTTTTAAAGTGGTTTAACCCTGGCATTGAGTTTGAACCTCCCCCCCAGCAAGCAGGAGCGAGGGGGGAAGAAAAGGGAACTTGATTTAACCTGCATGAAAGGAAGCAAAGGGAAAAACTTTCCGCTGTCTCTGACTCTGGGAGCGAGCTGCCTGGGTGAAACACTTGACAGGGACTGTCAGAAAGGATAGACTGTGACTTTATTTGATACAATCTTGGTTTTCGTGACTTTGGGATTTTGCTGAAAGATCAATTTGATAGCTTGTTGCAACTAGAAGACTCTGGTTAAAAATTTTCCTCTTTGGGGACTTTTGGCTTCTTTGTCTTTTCTCTGCCTTGTGGATACATTGAATTGCTCCCTCTAGAGGACCTAAGGACAATAGTTGCAACATAGACTGTAAAAAAAATAAAATAAAACAAGTCACTGGATTTTTCCATTCAAAGCTGCTCCTGTGGGAACGACCTTGGGACATGAGCGGCCCAGCAGAGGAGATAGCAACAAGGTCTAAAGCTAAAGCCGCACAAAAGAAAAGGGGCTCTACATCAGGTACATTGTCAACAGGCGCAGCAGGACAGGAAAGAGGGACAGATATATTGATGGATTCAGTGACACAAGCTTTGCTTAAGATAAATGAATCTTTAGAAAATCTGACAAAGCAGAGTACGGAAAATACCAAACAGCTGACAGAACTTACTACAAAATTGGACTTGAACACCAAAAGTATAACATCCAACACAGCAACTATAAATAAATTAATTGAGGAAAATGCAACAACCCGAAAAATAGCGGAAGAAGCGAAATCCACTGCAGACAATACACAGGAAAAATTAGCACCAGTTTGTAAGAGGTTGGACGAACATGAGGCCGCTTTGTCTTTATGGGAGATGCAGAGGAAAGAGAGGAATTTAAGACTTAGATTGGTCCCAGAAAGTTAGGGGGACAACTTAGTGGACTTTCTCACCAAAGAACTTTCAGAATTCTGGCAGGTAAACACAGAGGAGGAAGATTTTAAGATAACGGCAGCCTTCAGATTGGGGAGAAGGCAGAATAGAAAGATTCCGAGGGATTGCCTGATAACTTTGAGATCAAAGGAGGAAAGAGATAAAATATTAGATCTACACTATCAAAGAACCCTTGAGATTGAGAAGGTTTTTGTGCAAATTTACAAGGACATCCCGAAATATATTCTGGAGGCTAGATCTCATTATAAGAACCTGGTTTACCTGCTGAAACAGAATAACATTCCTTTCAGGTGGGAGTTTCCACAGGGTTTGTCCTTTAGTTACAAAGGAAAGAAAGTCAAGATAAGAACAGTACAAGATAAAGAACAATTTCTGGACAGAAACGAAGAGGACCTACAGAAAGGAGTGGTAGAATTGACCTCTGAGACAGATCTTGGAAACCTGACATTTGGACTTAAATCACCAACGGAAGAAGAACAGCCGCAGGGAGCGGCTGGAGGTAACTAATTAATGATGTCTCTGCAATTTTTGACTTGGAACTGTAATGGACTGAACCTTCCCAGAAAAAGGCGCGAAGTTTTCCATATTCTGAAAAGAGAACAATTGGATTTGATTTGTTTACAAGAGACCCACATAACAAGGACACATAGAAAATTGCTTATAAACAAAAGGTTAGGACAGGAATTCATTTCGTCGGATAAAGTTAAGAAAAGAGGAGTGGTGATCTATGTAAAGGAGAAATTGGCCCCTAAATTGATCTTTAAAGATGAACAAGGAAGATTTTTGGCAATTGAAATACAAATCCAGGGAGAAAATTTTTTGACAGTTGGCATTTATGCACCTAGTGAAGGGAAGGCAGAATTCTTTAAGAAACTGCATGAGACATTAATGGACTATCTGGATTATAAGGTAATTTTATTAGGAGACATGAATGGTGTGGTTCCCACTAACATGGACAAAGCACAAAGACAGGTGGTCTCTAAGGATGGGAGATTACCCAAGACTTTTTTTTGAAATGACAGAGAATTTGGACTTGATAGATATTTGGAGAACTAGAAACCCTCTCGAGAGAGAGGGAACGTTCTTTTCCGAGGCACAAATGACATGGACAAGAATTGATCAAATTTGGATTACTAGTGGCATGGCTCCAAGGATAAAAAAAGTAGAAATCTGCCCAAAGACATGCTCCGACCATAACGCGGTGAAGATGGAAATGAAACTAACAACAGCTGGCTCCTTCAGATGGAGAATGAATGACACCCTATTTAGAGACGATGAGATCTACAAAAAGGCCCAAAAAACTTTGAAGGATTATTTCGAGATAAATTTGAGGACGGATGTTGAAAAAAGAGTGATCTGGGATGCAAGTAAAGCCGTGATGCGAGGTTTTTTAATACAACAGAACACTTTAAAGAGGAAAAAGCAAAATGAGAAGAAAGATAAGATTCTGGAAAAAATAAAAGAGGGAGAAAAGAGATTGAGGTCTAAACCAAAGTCTCATGAGATTCTGAGAGAAATTAAATTTTACCAGATGCAGTATATGGAACTGATGAATCAAGAGATAGAATGGAAAGTTAAGCAAATGAGACAAAGGACATTTGAATCAGCAGATAAATGTGGGAAACTACTCGCATGGCAATTGAAGAAGAGACAAAAACTGAATACAGTCACAAATTTGGAGGTGGATGGAAAGAACATCATCAAACCAAATGAGATTAGCAACTGTTTTCAGAGTTATTTCAGAAGATTATATGCACAAGGGCCGGAGAATGAACGAGATATAGAAGACTTTCTTAAGAAATATGGACTACAAAAAATTTCTCAACAAAGTATGTTGGTTTTAAATGAGAAAATAACAGATAAAGAAATAGAGGGTGCCATTCAGAATATGCAACTAGGTAAATCTCCAGGACCAGATGGATTAACCTCCAGATACTACAAAGCTTTGAAAGAATGGATAATACAGCCGTTGAAGGAGGTTTGTAATGAAATATTAGAGGGGGAAAAGGCTCCTGAATCGTGGAAAGAAGCTTTTATTACACTTATACCAAAGTCTGAAACTGAAAAAAATCAGATTAAGAACTACCGCCCTATATCATTACTTAATGTGGATTACAAAATATTTGCTGACATTTTAGCAAAAAGACTTAAGAAGGTGCTGGTGGAGGAGATTCATAAAGACCAGGCAGGCTTTCTCCCGGGAAGATACTTGTCGAACAATGTAAGGAATATAATTGATATTATGGAAATGTTGACAGTAAATATCAATACGAAGGCAGTTTTAATATTTGTGGACGCGGAGAAAGCCTTTGATAATATTTCTTGGAACTTTATGAAGAAGAATCTCCATGGGATGGGGGGTAGGCCAAAGGTTTGAAAATGGTATAGGTGCAATATATTTGGAACAAAAGGCAAAGTTAATTGTAAATAATGTGGTGACTGATGAACTTCCGATAGAAAAAGGGACACGGCAGGGGTGCCCAATATCCCCATTACTCTTTATATCAGTCCTGGAGGTTTTATTAAATATGATCAGGGGGGACCAGTTGGTAAAAGGAATTCGGGTCGGAGCCAGACAGTACAAATTAAAGGCATTTGCAGATGACCTGGTATTGACTTTACAAGAGCCAGACACTAGCACTAAAAGAGTTTTGGAACTAATTCAATTCTTTGGCCAGGTTGCAGGATTTAAACTGAATAAACAAAAAACTAAAGTCTTGGGGAAAAAATTAACAAATGGCGAAAGGGAGAAGTTTCAAAGTGAAACTGGGCTGATGGTGGCCAAGAAAGTGAAATATTTGGGGATTGACATGACATCTAAAAATGTGAATTTATTTAAGGACAATTATGACAAATGTTGGACGGAGGTAAAGAAAGATCTAGAAATATGGTCGAAATTGAAGCTTTCCTTGTTAGGCCGAATTGCGGTGATCAAAATGAATGTTTTGCCAAGAATGCTATTTTTGTTTCAGACATTACAGATTGTGGATAAACTAGATTGTTTCAAGAAGTGGCAGAAAGATATATCTAGATTTGTCTGGCAGGGCAAAAAGCCCAGAATAAAATTTAAGATATTAACTGATGCAAAAGATAGAGGGGGGTTTGCCCTGCCGGACTTAAGACTTTATTATGAAGCAGCAGCTTTCTGCTGGTTGAAGGATTGGCTACTTCTTGAGAATACTGATATTTTGGATCTGGAAGGGTTTGACAATAGGTTTGGTTGGCATGCTTACATATGGTATGACAAGGTTAAAGCTCATAAAGGTTTTAAAAATCATGTGGTTAGGAAAGCATTATATAATGTCTGGATTCGATATAAGGATTTGTTGGAAAATAAAACTCCTAGGTGGTTATCACCAATGGAGGCTAAAGAAGTGAAGAAACTTAATATGGAATCTAATTGGCCAAAATATTTTGAAATTTTAGAACAAGAAAGTGGTAAATTCAAACTAAAGAGATTTGAAGAAATAAAGTCTAAGGTAAGAGATTGGCTCCATTATTATCAAATAATGGAGACCTTTAAACAAGACAGGAAAATTGGCTTCCAGGTGGAGAAATCTAAATTAGAAACAGAACTGTTAGAACCCAATACTAAGAATTTATCAAGAATGTATAATCTGTTGCTGAAGTGGAATACAATAGATGAAACAGTCAAATCAGCTATGATTAAATGGGCACAGGACATCGGTCATGACATTATGTTTGCGGACTGGGAACGGTTATGGACCACCGGTATTAAATTTACGGCATGTAATGCCTTAAGAGAAAATATTATGAAAATGATTTATAGGTGGTACATGACTCCAGTCAAGCTTGCAAAGATCTATCATTTGCCCAATAATAAATGCTGGAAATGTAATGAAATTGAAGGTACTTTCTTCCACCTTTGGTGGACCTGCCCAAAGATTAAAGCCTTCTGGGAAATGATCTATAATGAAATCAAGAAGATACTTAAATGTACTTTTCATAAGAAACCAGAGGCATTTCTCTTGGGCATGGTTGACCAATTGGTGTCAAGAAAGGATAGGATTTTTTTTATGTACGCTACCACAGCAGCAAGGATACT
Source organism: Podarcis melisellensis (assembly GCF_964234715.1). NCBI lineage: Eukaryota > Metazoa > Chordata > Lepidosauria > Squamata > Lacertidae > Podarcis > Podarcis melisellensis. Next base: position 22,354,609 of record NC_138535.1, read on the forward strand.
TCTAGCAAAGTATTGGAAGACGCAAGAATTACCCACACTGGAAGAATGGCAGATGAAAGTGATCGACTTTATGGGATTGGCAGAAATGACCGGCAGAATCCGGGACCAAGAGAAAGAGACGGTGGAGGAAGATTGGAAGAAATTTAAAGTTTATCTTAAGAACAGTTGTAAAATTGTTGAGTGCTAAAATGTCAAGGGGAAGGAAGATGCAGAATTGCAGCTGAAACTGTCTGATAAATTATGATGAAACTCAAAAAATAAGTTATTAATATAATGGGACCAAGGGGTTGCTGAAAAATTGTAAAATAAGGATGCAGAGAGGGGGAGGTATGGGGAAGTTCATGAAAGAAGGCTTATGAAAAGGAGGATATGGAAATATACATGTTTGTATGTGTTTGTTTGTCTTGCTTGTTTTAAAATGAAAAACCAATAAAAAAATTTATATATAAAAAAAGAAATGAAACAACAGAAGAAGTTAAAGAACATTTAGAACAGAACTGTCTTCCGAAACTTACTAAAGAACAAAAAGAACTGTTGAATGCCCCTATTCAGTGGCGTAGCGTGGGGGTGCAGGGGGGGCCGGCCGCACCGGGCACAACATCTGGGGGTTAGGGTTAGGGGGCGCAAATCCACGGGTTAGGGGGCGCAAATTACTTGCCTTGCCCCGGGTGCTGACAACCCACGCTACGCCACTGCCCCTATTACATCGTACGAAATTCAAAGAGCAATTAAGGAAGCAAAGATAGGAAAGATAGGAAAGATAGGAAAGCCACCAGGGCCAGACGGCCTACCGGTAATATATTATTAAAAAATTGAGGACTTACTGTCTAACCCATTAAGAAGTATCTTAAAAGATGGAACCATGCCGGATTCTTGGAAAGACAGCCTTATTGCATTAATTCCAAAACAGGGAACGGACAATCTACTTATTAACAACTATAGGCCTATCACACTTCTAAATAACGATTATAAATTATATGCAAATATTTTAGCCGAAAGATTAAAAAAAGTCTTCCAGATATATAATCTATATAATCTATATAATAATATATAATTTATATAATATAACATATATAATATATAAAATAACCGCAAAAATCTATAGACTTCTTTTAGACTACGAAGTAATGGATGAGGAGGTTAAGGCTTCAATGATAAAGTGGGCCCAAGATGTGGGCCGTCCAATTATGCTAAAAGATGGGGAAAACTGATGGAATGTACATTTGAAATTTACAGCCAGCTATAATATAAGAGAGAACATGATGAAAATGGCTCATAGGTGGTACCTCACTCCTTCCAGATGATCAAGAAAAGATTACCGTACAGGAATTGGTGGAGACGGCTCAATTGACTAGCAAACTCAGAGGAATCTCAAAGCAAAAATTTGCAGGAAAATGGGATGGTTATACAAGATATGTTCAGATAGATAATACTTTATTCGGCTATAAGCCCACAAGGTAAAACAAATCAATAGATAAAATAGCATTTTACAATCTAAAATATCAACTAAAATATTTCAACGCATAATCTCCTTCACATTACTTACAATCTCTAGATGTACCGTGTTATGGCCTTGAAGATAAAGATGGTGCATAGAGTTTACTGGATTTTTAATAGTCATGCAGCATTCCATGAAGTCTTTTATATGAAAGAACTGAAATCAGGAATCTAGCAACCTGTAATGTTCTATAAGAGTCAATGTCCTGGAGTAGATAGGCTAGATGTAATTCAGGTGGTTTAGCAGCAATTTCCAGAATGATTGAACTCAGGATCCTTGATCGGGGAACAATGTATAAGGGGCAATTAAACAAGATGTGGTAGAGGGATTCTATTGATTTGTTGTCACATGCGCATAAAACAGAGGTTTTACCGTTAGAAAATCTATTGCTCAGCACATTTGAGGGGAACACATTAAATCTGGCTCTAACAAATGCGAGTCTATGCGACGCAGCCGATAAAGTACACAGATATCGAGGTATCTGGGACATAGATGTAATGCCCTGATTTATCGGGGAACATGTACCTCCACCTGTAGTAAGATTTTGTTGCAAATCTACCTCCTCCAATCTTTGTTTGATGACCTTTTTAGCAGTAATTAGATCTAAATTAAGTATATCGGAAGGAGAGATTCCATAAGACAACAGTTTGGAATGGATTTTTGTTGCCCATGGGCTGGTGAATTCATCTCTCCAAAGGCACTGAATAAGATGGTAGTTTGGCAATTTATGCCAAAGGGACAGCCAATAATTAAAGTCATGTCTCCACATCAGAATCTCTAGGGAGGGGATCTTAAGTTCTAGGCGAATGGCAGAGTTGCTTACACAGGAGGGTAGTTTCAAAAGGCGTCTTAGAAAAAGATTTTGCAATGTCACCAGAGGCAAGAGGTTTACAAAGGGTTTATAAAGGGACCGCATAGGCCATAGTTGCAACCACTTTCGCACTATAAACTTTTAAGGCAGATGGAACATGCATAGCCCCCTCCGTAAAGAAGAAGCGTAATAGAGCATAGATAAGGGCTTTAACCTTATTTTGTAAATATGTGATATGCGCTTTCCATCCCATATTATACTGGAAGTAAATTCCTAGATATTGAAATTTGTAAACTTGTTCAATTGGCTTCCCCTCGAGTTCCCATCTATACAGTTTATGACTCCTGGAAAAAATTAGGACTTTAGATTTGGAATGGTTAATAGTAAGTAAATTTGTTTGGCAGTATAACGCAAAAATCTTAAGGGCCCTCCTCAAACCGATTCGAGAATAAGAGAGGATCACCGCATCGTCAGCGTACAATAATAAGGGGCAGCGATAGTCTGCAAGCCTGGGTGCATGAATGGAGGTTTGGGCCTCAGCTAGGGGCGTTCTCATGTCACTAATATAGAGGTTAAAAAGATAGGGGGCAAGGATGCACCCTTGTCGTACCCCCTTATTTATTGGTACAGGGTTTGTGAGATCGCCCTCAGGTGTTAACCTCACCCTAGCGGGTGCCTGCTCCTCACCTTTTATAGACCCTTCAGGTCTATAAAAGCGGCACATAGAAGACCATGAGTAGGGGAAGAATACTTCCGCGCCAAATGATATAGAATTATAGCATGGTCAATAGAAGCGCGATTTGGTCTAAACCCGACCTGTTCATGACCTATCAGATTGGAATCTTCGGCCCATTGGGTTAGTCTGGTTAGCAGGAAGCGAGTATAGATTTTCCCGATGATTGATAATAAACTGATGTTACGATAGTTTCCTGGGTCCTCTGATGGTCCTTTTTTATATATAGGAATTATGATGGACTCCTTCCATGATCTAGGTATCTGGCCCGTGGCATTGATTGCATCAAAGATTTTTGCAAGAATTTTAGCCCACCATGTTGGGTGTTGTTTAATAGCTTCCGCCGGGATCAGATCGGGCCCTGGGGCTTTATCAGTTTTCAGTTTAGCAATTAAATCTACTATTTCCTCCGGGTCAGTATCTGGCCATATGGGCAAGTGACTTGAAAGAGTATCAGATTGAGTGTTAGAGATATCTGTCTGGGAGAAATATTTTCTTAGAAATTGTTCCCATGTCGGGGCTGGGATAACCGTCAATGGGTATTTCCTCGATCTTTTGTTGATTAAATTCCAAAAACCGTGAGAGCTGTTTCTTTTTCTAGGTACATTCATGTGTTTATGCTTGAGCAGAAATCGCAAGCATTCCCTAAGTTCAAGGTATTCTGTGCTTGGTTGGAGAATGTTCGTGGTAAACGTATCGGCTGTCTTTTTACCGATCGGGGCGGGGAGTTCACTTCTCAGCAGTTTGAAGCTTTCCTGACTGAGAAGGGAATCCAGCATGACTTGTCACCGCCTAGATCGCCATGGATGAATGGACTTGCGGAGCGAGCAAATCAGACTTTGCTTCAAGGCCTGAAAACCTTGTTGCATGATGCCAACCTCCCTGAGAAGTTTTGGGGGGAAGCTCTGTCAACGGTTGTTTATACCGTTAATCGGAGACTGTCATCGCCCATAGGTTGCACTCCGTACGAGAAGATGTTTGGTAAAAAACCGAACGTCAAGCACATGAAAATCTTTGGTTCTGACATGTGGGTACACACCCCACAAAGCAACAAGCTTGGGAAGTGTGGGGCACATGGTTTGTTCATGGGGTACGAAAAGGGTGCATACAGGGTATGGATGACTAACTCTAAGTCCATTAAGTTCACCAAGAGTGTTGAGTACAATCCTAAGTGGGGGGGAAATGTGGGAATTTTCCATAGTTACCCAGAGCAGGATGAAGGTGATGTGAAAAAGGCAGATGATGTTGAGGAAGCTGAGTATGATGATGATGATGATGATCAGAGTTCGGATTCCAGTTCAGTTGGTGGCGCTGCTGCTGGTGTCAGTGACAGTGATGACACAGCAGACTACAAGAGCGCAAAAGCCTCAGTCAGACCATCTGATGCGTCTGACAATGAACTGGAAGAACCACTGTTCACCATTGGTCACTTTTCTCCTAAGAAGGAGAAGATGAGCCCAGAAGACTTACGTCTAGTTTGCAGGTCTGAAAGGGCGACCAAAGGCAGACCTCCAAAGAGATTTGCTAAGACAGCAACTGCTGTTCTTAGTAGCTCAGAGAAGGTGTGGGAACCTTCAAGCTTCAAAGAGGTTCAGGAGTTAACCTCTAAAGATGCTGAGCCTTGGCTTAATGCCATGAAGGCTGAAGTTGATTCCTTGAATAGGAACCAAACTTGGGAATTGGTACCGGTAGTCCCAGGAATGAGACTGGTTGGCAGCAAATGGGTCTTCAAGGCCAAGACAGACCAGAATGGCAAGGTTGTCAGACACAAAGCCAGATTGGTTGCCAGAGGTTTTTCACAGGTACCAGGACAGGATTACCACGAGACCTACTCGCCCACTGTCAAATATGAGAGCATTTGACTGATGCTCAAGATCGCTGCAGAGGAGAAACTGCATGTTTCCCATCATGACATTAATACAGCTTTTTTATACGGGATTTTGGGGGAGGAGCTGTATATGCTTCCACCTGATGGAATGCAGATACAGAAGGGAATGGTCTGTAAACTGCGGAAATCCTTATATGGTCTCAAGCAGAGTGCCAGGTGTTGGAACACAAAGCTCACTGAAACATTGCTTTCTCTAGGTTTTCACCAGGGCAAAGCTGATCCATGTGTGTTTGTCAAGGAGGAGGGGCAAAACAAACTGTATTGTTTATGTTTTGTTGATGATCTTCTGATGTTTTGGAAGAATCAGGCTTTTTACCAAAGCACCCTAGCTCAACTGAAGGAGCACTTTGACATGAAGGATCTTGGTGAGGTATCCAACTATCTTTCTCTGCAGGTGGAGAGGGACCAAGCAGGTAATTTTCTGGTACACCAAACACAGAAAATTGCTGATGTATTAACCAGGTTGAATTTGGTTGATGCAAACCCAGCAGACACACCGATGGTGACAGGTTACCAGGTAGATAGTACTGCTGAAGCGTTTTCTGACACTACGCTGTACAGATGCATTCTAGGCAAGCTGAATTTCATTGCTAGATGCTCAAGACCTAGAGTGAAGGCCTTCTGGGAAATGATATATAATGAGCTGAAAAAGGTGTTTAAGTATACCTTTACCAAGAAACCAGAGGCCTTCCTTCTGGGCATTGTCGGCCAGAATGTGTTAAAGAAGGACAGAACATTTTTTATGTATGCAACAACGGCAGCAAGGATACTGATCGCTAAGAACTGGAAAACTCAAGATCTACCCACACTGGAAGAATGGCAGATGCAGCTGATGGACTATATGCAACTAGCTGAGATGACTGGCAGAATTCGAGACCTGGGAGAGGAGAAGGTTGAAGAAGATTGGAAGAAATTTAAGATTTACTTACAAAAGTATTGTAATTTGGCTGAATGTTAACAAGGATGTCAGAGTAGAAATAACTGTCTACCATCAAACAATATTTGAGTTAAACCTAAATTTTTGGATTTAAGATTGTAAACAAAATGATAATTTGCTTGGAAACAATTTTATAACGATACAAGTGGAAGCGGGAGGCGTGAGGGAGTCCACAGTAGTAATGAAAAGATGTTATAAAAATAATGTGGTTTGTTAAATATGCATTTGTATTAAAAAACCTTAATAAAAATTTATATTAAAAAAAAAAATGAAGCGTTTTCTGACACTACGCTGTACAGATGTATTCTAGGCAAGTTGAATTTCATTGCTAGATGCTCAAGACCTGACATTGCTGTAAGCACTAACCTGCTTAGCAGACATGCTAACAATCCTACTGTTCAGGATTGGAAAGCTCTGAAGCGCATAGCCCGCTATCTGAAAGGGACAATGCACTACAGGCTGAGGTTCACCAGTCAGAAGACTGGAGGTCTTGAAATCTTTGCAGATGCAAGTTTTGGAAGTGACACCACGGATGGTACAAGCGCTTCTGGAGTGTGCTACATGTACAACCACTGTCTGTTTGACTGGCTGTGCAAGAAGCAGACGACAGTGAGCCTAAGTTCCTGTGAAGCAGAACTCAATGCTCTGTCATTTTCACTCATGGATTGTGAATGGTTGATGCAACTGTTTAAGGACATTGGGGTTTCTGTGAAATGTCCTATACAAGTGTATCAAGACAATAGATCCTGTTTGGCTTTGCTGAACTCAGAGAGTTGCAAGCAAAGAACCAAGTACTTGCAGATTAAGCTACATCGTGCAAGAGAGTGTATTCAGAAAGGACTCATTCAAGTGTCCTACATGGCAGGAAAAGAAATTTCTGCTGATCTGTTGTCTAAGGTTGTTAACAGAGAACAACTTAAGGTTTACGTACAGAGGTTGCAATTGGGTTGAACCACTGGTACTACAGGTTACACGGAAAGGGGGAGGATGTTAGGATATTTCCGTTCCACCTTAAGAGAGAGCAGGCTTGTGAGACACAGAGTCTGCGCATTTCCTTTTACAGGATGTTTATGTTTGCTATTGCTTTCGTTTTTTCTCTCTCTGCGCCAGAACACGCTAGCAGGCGGTCATGCTTTTCTTTGTTCTGACCAACGCTGAATAAACATTCTAAATGATACCCTCCTGAGTGCAACTTTTGCTGTGTGAATTCTGCTGACAGAGTGTGCACCAGCCCAAGAATGTGGCAAGCTATTTCTTAGGCTTCGTGTCGCTAATTGCTGATACCTACGGGAGGTCGATGGATCGTCCGGCAGCCGGCTTGGGGGCTCAGATGGACTTTATCTCCCTGGCAGTATCCCAACATTATGGTCCCGGTATGTCTATACCCTCCAGGTGGGCCCTGGATTCTTACCCATGCTCTGGTGGATTCGAGGGCAACCCGCTCCTATATGGACGCTGCTTTTGCTGCCCATCACCAGCTGTCGGGAAATTCAAGCCCTTCTCAGGAGAAGCTGGCAGCAGTCCCAGGCACCCGGCTTGATTCCCTGTTGACCTCCCTGGCTGCATTCCCCAGCAAGCGCAGCCAAGGTCTCGATCGGCGATTCTTCTCAAATGTGAGAAGAACACACCCCCTCTTCCCCTGGCAGGGGAAAGAGATAGACAGAAACGTATTTACATGCTTTTATTTCTGTCTTTGCAGCGTTACAAAAAACATGACTGCTCTCTCCATACTCCAGCAGTGTTGAGACAAAACACTTCCTGTACTTCCTGTACAGCTCATATTACACTCTGAGGTAATTCCGGTGCTTTGCACTGTGAAATGACTGCCCCTCTGTTCCCACAGACAGTCCCATCACGTTTACTCTTCAAGCTAGGACTTTGCAGCAGCATTGCTTCATTATCGTAACATCAGGTGCCACTTCAGAACAAGCCAGAACCGGTACAGGTGGAGGCAATTGACGGACGGCTCCTGCGTTCAGGTGCCATTACTCAGGAGACCCAGCCCTTGGTCCTGTGTCTCCAGCAGCACCGGGAGATGCGAACTTTGGACATTGCCTCCATGCCCCGGTTCCCCCTGGTGCTCGGGATGGACTGGCTGGAGGCTCACAATGTTCAGATTGACTGGGTCAAACGGACTGTGCACTTCCCAGACCCATGTTCCCATGCTCAGTCCGAGATGCTAGCAGCTGCGCCCACTGAGGAGGCTGCATCAACGCTCCCCGCCGAGTACCGGGACTATCACGACGTGTTCGAGGAACGGGGGGCAGACCAGCTGCCGCCGCATCGGTCTTTTGACTGCGGCATAGACCTCCAGCCCGGAGCGCCCCTGCCGGTGAGTCGCTTAGACTCTCTAACAGAGCCAGAGCGCGAAGCTTTGCAGGACTTCCTGCGCAAGAACCTGGAGCGTGGTTTCATTAGGCCTTCTACCTCGCCCACCGCTGCACCAGTGCTCTTCGTTAAGAAGAAATGTGGGGAGCTTCGCCTTTGCCATGATTACCGGGCCCTGAACAAAATTACCATCCCAGACCGGTACCCCTTGCCCCTTATTTCGGAGTTGCTGGAGCGGGTGCAAGGGGCGCAGGTGTTCACCAAGCTAGATCTCCGGGGGGCCTACAATTTAATTCGGATCCGAGCCGGGGATGAGTGGAAGACAGCATTCGGGACCCGGTACAGGCAGTTCGAATACCTGGTTATGCCCTTCGGATTGTGCAACGCGCCCGCTGTGTTCCAACGGTACATCAACCACGTGTTCCAGGACTTGCTAGACAAGTACGTGGTGGTGTCCTTGGATGACATTCTGGTTTTCTCCCGTGACCCGGCTCGCCATGAGGGTCAAGTCCGGACCGTGCTGCAGCGCTTGCGGGAGCACCGCCTGTATGCGAAGCTCAGCAAGTGCGAGTTCCATCAGCGGTCAGTGGACTTCCTTGGTCACCGACTCTCTCCAGATGGGGTGCAGATGGATCCTGGGAAGGTGGCAGCGGTTCAGGATTAGGCAGCACCTCGGAACCGCAAGGACCTACAGCGATTCCTGGGGTTCGCCAACTATTACCGGACCTTCATTGCAGATTATGCTCATCGCACCACCCCGTTGACCTGGCTACTGCGCCCCAAGATGCCGTTTTCCTGGGACAAGGAGGCAGAGGAGGCGTTTCAGGGGTTGAAGGCCTGTTTCCAGAGAGCGCCGATCTTGCAACATCCTGATCCCTCTCGACCCTTTGTGGTAGAGACAGACGCCTCCAGTACAGCTCTCGGTGCCGTCTTGTCTCAGCAGTACGGACCTGATGCGCCACTCTTACCCTGCGCCTTCTATTCCCGCCAGCTCCTTCCAGCGGAGCGTAACTATACCGTGTGGGAGCGGGAACTACTGGCCATCAAGGTGGCCTTTGAGGTCTGGTGCCACCATCTTGAGGGGGCACGACACCCGGTGGAGGTGAGAACCGACCACCGGAACCTGGAGTACCTCCAGACCACCCGCAAGCTGAACCAAAGGCAGATCTGGTGGGCGTTCTTTTCCCGTTGCCAGTTCCGGATCCGCTACATCCCTAGCTCCCAAAACCAGAAGGCGGATGCCCTGTCCCGGAAACCTGAAGACAACGCAGACACGGTACAGCAAGCAGTACCCACCACAATCCTACCACCGGCTGCATTCCTGGCCACCCAGGAGGCTGAGCCACTGCAGGCTCGGGTGCTGGAACAGCAGCGGGTCGACGCTTGGGCCCAGGAACGACTCCGGGAACTGTCCAAAGGGTCATGCCCTCAGTATCCAGGGCTGGTCTTGCATCAGGGCCTTCTGCTGCACCACGGTCGCCTGTACATCCCGCCAGGGCCACTGCGGGCTGAGGTTCTCCGGATGACCCATGATGCTCCAGCAACGGGACACTTTGGGCGGTATCAGACCACCCATCTGGTAAGCCGTGAGTTTTGGTGGCCCCGCCTGAAGGCTGACGTGGCTCGCTACATCGCTGGTTGTGATGTCTGCCGGCAGGCCAAGGGCCCTACCGGGCGACCCCCCGGCCTTCTTCAGCCGTTGCCAGTTCCACCACGTCCTTGGCACACGGTTTCTCTGGACTTTGTAGTGGACTTACCCCCGTCTCGTGGCTGTACCTGCCTTCTAGTTTTTTCCGACTATTTCACTAAGATGGTGCACTGTGCCCCCTGCCCATCCGTACCCTCAGCTCAGGAAACCGCTCATCTGTACCTTCAGCATGTCTTCCGCCTGCATGGCCTACCTGTGCGTGTGGTGTCCGACCGGGGCGTTTAGTTCACATCCCGGTTCTGGCGAGCTTTGCACCAGACCCTCGGGACAGAGGTCTGTCTCTCATCAGCCTACCACCCACAGACCGATGGCCAGACGGAACGGGCGAACGCGGTGCTGGAGCAGTACCTCCAGTGTTACTGCAGCTACCAGCAGGATGACTGGATCGACCACCTAGCGTTGGCGGAGTTCGCCTACAACAACACAGTGAATGCGTCCACCCAGCAGACCCCATTCCAGGCCAGTTACGGTTATCATCCACAGCTGTTTCCGGATGTGCTGCCGGCATCCGCGGTCCCTGCTGTGACGGAGTGCCTTCAGGAGCTCCAGTCCCAGCAACAGCTATTGATGGAGCAACTGCGCCAGGCCAAGGAGGTGTACAAGGCCCAGGCTGACTGCCACCGCCAGGTGGGGCCGGAACTCCACGTCAGTGTCCTGGTATGGCTCTCCACTCGCCACCTCCACCCCTCTCGACCTTCGCGGAAGCTGGACGCCCGTTTCACCGGCCCGTTTCCTATCGTGGACCAGGTCTCGCCTGTGGCATTCCGTCTCCGTTTGCCCACTACCCCCCTTAATTTTCATATTAACATTGGAAGTTTTATGTAAACAAATTAGGGAAGAAAAAGAAATAAAAGGGATTATGCTAGGAAATAGAAGTTACAAAATGAGGGCATTTGCTGACGATTTAATTATAGCTACGGAGCAACCAAAACAGAGTTTAAGAAAGGCGTTGGAAATAATATATGGCTACGGTAAAGTTGCGGGGTTCAAAATGAATTTAAACAAGACAAAACTATTAGTTAAAAATATGTTGCCAGATGAAAAAGCAGAATTAGAACAAATAATACGCATTAAAATCTACCCCCAAATCAAGTATTTAGGATTATGGATAACACCAAAGAATATTAACTTATATGAAGATAATTATACCAATTGTTGGAAAGATATCAAAAGACAGTTGGAGACATGGACAAGGTTAAATTTATCATTCCTGGGCCGTATTTCGGTAATTAAAATGATAGTTTTACCGAAGCTACTCTTTCTATTCCAAACGATTCCAATTACAGGAAAGACCAGCAGTATCAACAAGTGGCAAAAAGAAATTTCTAATTTTTTGTGGAAGGGTAAAAGACCAAGAGTAAAGCATAAGATATTAATAGATACTGTAGAAAGAGGTGGCTACGGGTTACCGGATTTGAAGCTATATTACGAAGCCTCATGTCTTCTCTGGTTGAAAGATTGGTATTTATTAAAAAATTGGGATATTTTAGATCTAGAAGGTCATGACACCCGTTTTGGGTGGCATGGCTATCTTAATTATGGGAAAATAAAGACGCATAGGAGTTTTTCAAATCATATAATAAGAAATGCTATATATAAGGTATGGGGAAAATACAAAAGATATTTGGAACAGAAAACCCCAAGATGGAACTCTCCACTAGAAGCAATCGCTGTTAAAAAAAGGAACAACATCAAAGAGAACTGGATAATCTATAACACAATATTAAGGGGGGAGGAGGAGGTGAATTACTTCCAGGTTGCTTCCAGGTGAATGAAGTGTTCAGACAGGATAAGCAGATAGGTTTTGAAAAGGAGCCTTCAAGATTTGATAGAGAACTACTGAATAGTAAAACCAAAATAATCGCAAAAATCTATAGACTTCTTTTAGACTACCAAGTAATGGATGAGGAGGTTAAGGCTTCAATGATAAAGTGGGCCCAAGATGTGGGCCGTCCAATTATGCTAAAAGATGGGGAAAACTGATGGAATGGAAATTTGAAATTTACAGCCAGCTATAATATAAGAGAGAACATGATGAAAATGGCTCGTAGGTGGTACCTCACTCCTTCCAGATGATCAAGAATGTATAAAAATTTGGCGAATGCTTGTTGGAGATGTGGAGGAAGTAACGGTGACATGAGTATTTTAGATAAAGAGATCCCAAAATGTACATTGCATTGTAAGAATGGAAACAGAGCCAGAGCCACAGCCACAGCCTAAGTCTGAAACAGTCCTTGATAAAATGCCAGAGCCAGAGCCAGAGCCAGAGCGAGACCCTGAATCAGGGCCAGAGCCAAGCCCTCATTCAGAACCAGAGCCTGAGAAAGAGCCAGAGCCAGAACCAGAGCAACAGCCACAGCCTGAAACAGCCCTTGATAGAGAGCAGTCTGAAACAGCCCTTGATAGAGAGCCAGAATCAAAGAATCAGAATCAGAGTCAGAACCAGATCTTTGGTAAAGACGTGGTCTGGTCTTAGCGCAACTGCTCCTCCCACCCGCGATAACAGAGATTGGGTGTTCCAGTACATACCCCCGTAGGGAACCTGCCCCAGCCATTCTGTTGGCTGAGGACCCCTCCCAGGCAGCCCTGACCCTTTCCCCTTGAAAAGCAAAATACAAACTATACAATAACCTAAAAAAATAGTAAAAGAAAAACAAACCAAGAAACAATTATGCTAAACCGCCCCAACTAAACATTTGTCCCACCCCAGAAAGAAACTAACAACAACAACAACAAACCACCGTTTTTGGCGCAACAGAGACACAGCCAGAGACAGAGTGAGACCCTGAATCAGTGCCATAACCAAGCCCTCATTCAGAAACAGAGCCTGAAAAAGAGCCACAGCCCGAACCAGAGCAACAGCCACAGCCTAGAGCCACAGCCTGAGTCTGCAACAGTACTTGATACAGTGCCGGAGCCTGAAACAGAGACACAGCCTCAAACAGAGCCTGAGCCTGAAACAGAGGCAAAGCCACAGCCACAGCCTGAGTCTGAAACAGTCCTTGATAGAGTGCCAGAGCCAGAGCCAGAGAGAGACCCTGAATCAGAGCGAGACCCTGAATCAGAGCCAGAGCCAGAGCCAGAGCCAGAGCCAGAGCCAGAGCCAGAGCCAGAGCCAGAGCCAGAGCCAGAGGGGGGTCAACCTTGTGTCGGAACCAGTGACCTTCCCAATGCCCAGAATTGATGACATTTTGAGCAGGGTAAGGAAGGGGAAGGTGTTTACCAAGCTGGACCTTCGGGGGGAGTACAATTTGATAAGGCTGAGGGAGGGGGATGAATGGAAAACCACCATGTTCACCCCTCTGGGGGCCTTTGAGTACTTAGTTATGCCCTTCGGATTACAATCAGGCTCGGCCTGCTTTCAAGCTTTCATGCACCACGTGTTGGGGTCCCTGCTGTACAAGAATTGCGTGGCTTTCCTAGATGACGTGTTAATCTACTCGGAGAACGAGGAGCAGCATGTTAAGGACGTCAGGGAAGTGCTGAAAAGGCTGCAGGAGCACCAGCTGTGGGTCAAACTGGAGAAATGCCAATTCCACGCCCGAGAGGTTGAGTTCCTGGGCTACAGGTTGTCGGACAAAGGCTTAGCCATGGACCCAGGCAAGGTGCAGGCGGTGCTAGAATGGAAGACTCCCAAGAACCGGAAGGACGTGCAGAGGTTCCTGGGGTTTGGGAACTTCTATAGGAAGTTTATCAAGAACTTTGCCCACTTAACTGCACCCATCACCGATTGTCTCAGCAGCAAAAAGAAGTTTGAATGGACAGAAGAGGCACAGCAGTCCTTTGAAAGGCTAAAGAGGGCGTTCGCTTCGGAAGAGCAGCTCTTACACGTGGATCTGCAGAAGCCTATGAGGCTGGAGACCGACGCGTCAGACAGAGCGGTGGGGGCCGTACTGCTTCAGACGGGAAATCAGTCCGAGTGGAGGCCGTGCGCTTTTTTTTCAAGGAAGCTGAACAAGTCAGAACAGAACTACATGGTGTATGACCGGGAACTGCTTGCAATTCATGAAGCTTTTCGACGCTGGAGACATTTTTTAAAAAAAATTATTTTTTATTGCTTTTTAACATACATATCATACATATCACAAACATACTTACACAGCCAAGAAAAAAGAAAAAAAGAAAAAAAAGAAAAACGAAACATGTAATACATAAAAACATAGGCAACTCAACTTACATTGACAAACACTCATCGACTTCCCTTTATCTCGATTTCGGAATAAAGTTATCATATTTTTTATCTGCAGTGTCTCATTTTTCAAGCAATTTTTACGTAGTAAGCGTTATCTCATACCTACTGTGAATTTTTCAAATATATATTTGTTTTTTATCAACATTTTTATTTTCCTTTTATTTCTGATTCCATATATAACTTAAATTTATCCCATTCATTATTAAATTTTGTACTTTTTTTATTTCTTATTTTCTGTGTCAATTTTGCCAGTTCTAAATAGTCAAATAGTTTAGATTGCCACTCTATTATCGTTGGGATTTTTTTTTATTTTTTTTTTAATATAATTTTTTATTAAGTTTATAAAATGCAAAATCCAACTTCAAATTACAAATTTCAATAGATCTAGTGGACTTCCCCCATCTTCCGAACCCTGCATTCTCTGTAAATTCAAAACATCAGCAATTTGTTAACTTATTTCAAACACAATAATGTATCTTTCATTTTATCGTGATGTCTAATCTCTAAAACGTTGTAACCCAAGTCCTTAAGCTTTTAGTTTCAACACAATAAAGTTATTTCATTGCACCACCTCTAGTTTCTTGTACCTTATTTTCCATTTCAATAATTTACAAATGCTGAAGCTATAATTTCCAAAAAAGAGCATTTTTTTAACATTCATACAGCTTATAGTGCTTTTTCAGATAGTCCTTAAATTTTTCCCAGACTTCCTCCGTTGTTTCTTCTCCCAAGTCTCGGATTCTGCCAGTCATTTCGGCCAATTCCATATAGTCCATCAACTGCGTCTGCCATTCTTCCAGCGTGGGTAGATCTTGTGTCTTCCAATACTTTGCAATCAGGATCCTTGCTGCTGTGGTAGCGTACATAAAGAAAATTCTATCTTTCTTGACCACTCTCTGGTCTACCATGCCCAGGAGGAAGGCCTCCGGTTTCTTAGGTAAGGTAAATCTGAGTACCTTTTTTAATTCATTATGTATCATCTCCCAGAAGGCCTTCACTTTCGGGCAGGTCCACCAGAGGTGTAAGAATGTCCCTTCCTCCTCCTTACATTTCCAACATTTGTTGTCCGACAGGTGGTATATCTTTGCAAGCTTGACTGGGGTCATGTACCACCGGTATATCATTTTCATAATATTTTCCTTCAAGGCACTACATGCCGTAAATTTCATTCCGGTGTTCCATAACCTTTCCCAGTCTTCAAACATAATGTTATGCCCCAGATCCTGCGCCCACTTTATCATGGAAGATTTAACTGTCTCATCCTGTGTATTCCATTTAAGCAGCAAGTTGTACATTCTCGAAAGTAACTTAGATTTTGGCTCTAGCAACTCTGTCTCTAATTTCGATTTTTCCACCTGGAAACCCACTTTTTTATCCGCTTCAAAAACTTCCTGAATTTGAGCATAGTGCAACCAATCTCGCACCTTGTTTTTTAACTTTTCCATACTCTGCAACCTCCAATTATCTCCGATTTTTTCAATTATTTCCCAATATTTAGGCCAGTAGGCCTCCATATTAAGTCTTTTACGTGCTTTGGCCTCCATCGGCGAGAGCCACCTCGGAGTCTTACTCTCCAATAAGTCTTTGTATTTTGTCCAGACCATAAAAATTGCTCTTCTGACAATATGGTTTTTGAACGATTTGTGAGCTTTAACCTTGTCGTACCACAAATATGCATGCCACCCAAAAGCGTTACCAAACCCTTCCAGATCAAGGACATCGGTGTTCTCCAATAAAATCCAATCTTTCAACCAGCAGAAGGCTGCAGATTCATAATATAACCTCAAGTCTGGCAGGGCAAACCCCCCTCTTTCTTTCGCATCAGTTAGTATTTTAAACTTTATTCGGGGCTTTTTGCCCTGCCAAACAAATTTAGAGATGTCCCTCTGCCATCTTCCAAAACATTCCACCTTGTCCACGATCTGAAGGGCCTGAAACAAAAATAACATTTTCGGCAATACATTCATCTTTATAGCTGCTATTCTACCCAACAAGGAAAGTTTCAATCTTGACCATGTTTCCAAATCTCTTTTAATCTCTGACCAACATTTCTCGTAATTATCTTTAAACAAGTTCAAGTTTTTGGAGGTCAGGTACACCCCTAGGTACTTTACTTTTTTAACCACATTTAATTCTGTTTCTTTCATAAACTCCTCTATTTCTGTAGTTGTCAAGTTTTTTGCTAAAACCTTAGTTTTTTGTTTGTTCAACTTAAATCCCGCTACCCGACCAAAGTCAGAAATTAATTCTAACACTCTTTTAGTACTAGGGACTGGCTCCTGTAGTGTTAATACCAAGTCATCTGCAAATGCTTTCAATTTATATTGTTTCTCTCCGACCACAATTCCCTGTGCCAACCGGTCATTTCTAATCATGTTCAATAGCACCTCCAGGACTGAGATAAACAACAGAGGAGACAGAGGGCACCCCTGTCGTGTCCCTTTTTCAATTTTAAACTCCTCTGTCACCACGTTGTTTACTATCAATTTAGCTTTTTGTTCTAAATAAATTGCTTCTATTCCATTTTCAAACCCCCGCCCCACTCCCATCCTTTCCAAATTTTTCTTCATAAACATCCAAGAGATATTGTCAAAGGCTTTCTCCGCATCAATAAAGATCAACACTGCTCTTGTATTTGAGTTTGTTTGTAAAAATTCCAAAATGTCAATGATGTTTCTTGTATTGTCAAACAAATGCCTGCCAGGGAGAAAGCCTGCTTGGTCCTTATGAATCACTTCATTTAATACTTTTTTAAACCTACTTGCCAAAATGTCTGCAAAAATTTTGTAATCCACATTTAGGAGTGAGATGGGACGGTAGTTCTTAAGTTGGGTTTTTTCAGTTTCTAATTTTGGTATCAACGTGATGAAAGCTTCTTTCCACGTTTCCGGTGCCTTCCTCCCCTCCATAATCTGGTTGCAGACCTCCAACAGTGGTTGTATCAAAGAGTCCTTCAACACCTTATAATATTTGGAAGTAAGTCCATCAGGGCCTGGAGACTTGCCTAGTTGAAGGTTCTGAATGGCACATTCAATTTCTTGATGCATAATGTTACAATTCAAGGTTGTTCTCATTTCCGGGGGTATTTTTTGTAATCCGTTAGTTGTAAGAAATTGATCCACCTCGGAATCTTTTTGCGGCCCTTGAGAATAAAGTTCTTTGAAATATCTCTGGAAACATTTTCTAATTTCCTCGGGTTTCTGAACCATTCTCCCTTTGATCTCTAGATTTGTAACTGTATTAAGTTTTTGTCTCTTTTTCAACTGCCATGCTAGCAGTTTCCCACACTTATTAGCTGATTCAAAAGATCTTTGTTTCATTTGTTTAATTTTCCATTCCACCTCTTGATTTATCAGTTTCGAATATTGTGCCTGGAAAAACTTCACTTCTCTCAACACTTCCTTCGACTTAGGCCTAGATCTCAATTTTTTCTCTCCTTCTCTTATTTTCTCCAAGATCTTCTCCTTCTTTTCATTCCAGAGCCTTTTTTTAATCGTGTTCTGCTGTATTAGAAACCCTCTCATAACTGCTTTACTTGCGTCCCAGATTATTCTTTTTTCCACAGCCGTCTTTAAATTTATTTCAAAATAGTCCTTTAAGGCTTTTTGGGCCTTCTTGACAATCTCCTGATCTCTTAGTAAAGTGTCATTCATTTTCCATCTGAAAGATCCGGTTGTATTTAATCTCAATTCCATTCTCAAAGCGTTGTGGTCGGAGCAAGTTTTTGGGCAGATTTCCACTTTTCTAGTCTTAGGTGCCAGTCCTCTAGTTATCCATATTTGGTCGATTCACGTCCATGTCATGTGAGCTTCAGAAAAGAAAGTTCCTTCTTTCCCTAGAGGGTTCTTGACCCTCCATATATCAATCAAATCCATATTGTCAGTCATTTCAAAAAAGGTTTTTGGTAGTCTGCCATCTTTCGTTATGTTAGCACTTTGCGACTTGTCCATATTCACAGAGACAACCCCATTCATGTCTCCCAACATAATGATGTTGTTGTAATCCAAATAGTCCAGCATAATCTCATGCAGCTTCCTGAAAAATTCCGATTTTCCTTCATTTGGGGCGTATATTCCTAAAATTAAAAACTTTTCTCCTTGTGTCTGAATTTCAATCGCCAAAATTCTGCCCTGTTCATCTTTAAATAAAAATTTTGGTGACAAGCTCTCCTTTGCATATATCACCACTCCTCTTTTCTTGACTTTGTCCGATGAGATAAATTCTTGGCCTAATCTTTTATTAATTAACACTTTTCTATGAAGCCTTGTCACATGTGTTTCTTGTAAGCAGATAATGTCCAATTGTTCTTTTTTCAAAATATGGAATACTTTTTTCCTTTTTTCTGGAGAATTCCCGCCGTGTATATTCCAGCTAAGAAGCTGCAGAGACATCCTGGTCTAGTTCTTAGATATTACAATTGGGTGTCTAAGTTTCCCTCCGTTCCCAGAGGTAGTGGTGCTGGTCCAGATCCAGGTGGTACACGTCCTGGTGGTAGTCCCGGTGGTGGTGGCCAAGAAGCTGCAGCTCCCTTTTGGAGGTCCTCCTCGTTGTCGTGTAGGAACTTCTGCTGGTCCTCAGGTGCTTTAATTCTTACCTTCCTTCCTTTGTAGGTAAATGATAGTCCTTGAGGAAATTCCCACCTATAAGGAATTGCGTTGTACCTCAGCAATTTGGTCAAGTCTATATATGAGGCCCTAAGGTCCAACAGATATTTAGGGATGTCTCTATAGATTTCTGCCTTTTTGCCTTCTATTTCCAAAGATTTTTTAAAATGTAGGCCTAATATCTTATCTCTTTCCTCTCTTGTTCTCAAGACAACCAAACAGTCTCTGGCCTTGTCTTTCTTAACCGATCTTCCCTGTCTGAAGGCCGTCACAATTTTAAAGTCTTTGTCTTCCTCAACCCCCCAAAATTTAGAGAATAGAAGCGTCAGAAATCCCTCTAGGTTGCCCTGTTCCAGTTCTGGAACGGCCCTCAGCCTGAGATTACTTTCCTTACTTTTCAGTTCCACCAGTGACAGGTAGGCTTGCTGTTCTCCTACCTGTCTTTTCAGAGGTCTTACTTCCCCCTTGATCTCTTCAACCTTTTTACACGCCTGCTCAGCTTTTTGGTTGGCTTCCGCAGCTAATTTATAATTCTCTGCCGTAGCTCCTTGCAGTTTCTCAATGGCCTGAGTATGCTGGGAAACCTGGTCCGATAACTTACTGATAGTGGATGTAGCTCGGTCAATTTTAGATGACTGATCGTCCACCTTCTTGTTCAAAAGTGCCAATTGTTCCAAAATTTGTCTCAGGACTGGGTCAGATCCTCCAGTTGCCATGTCTTCTGTGACAGGCGGTTCAACTTCCACCTCCTGTGCTGTCAGCACAGCTGGGACAGATGATCTGCGTTGGTGGGTTAACGTTGTTTGAACAAGTTGCGCAGATTTCTTTTCTTTTTCTTTGGCTTTAGCTGCTCTTGTTTTCCCTGAGCCACTCATTCCACAGCTGCCTCTGTTCAAGGTCAGATAGTCTTTCAATCCATGAGAAAGGCAGGTCCAGAATGTAAACAATTTAACCACAAAAAATCTCCATATGGTACAGTTCCCAGACCTCTATATCTCCGCAAATCCTCTAGGGGGAGTGTTTCAAAGTTTCATAAGAAGGAAAAGCTCTTTTCCGCCATTGAAGTTCCTATTAAACCTTTGTAATCCTCAAGTTCAAAAGGGAGGCTTCCAGAGGTTTCTGTTTCAAAATAATGCCACAAGATGACAGAAAGGTCCCAGCAAAGATGTTAAAGCGCTAGTGTATCAACCACAGTTTATACTCCAAGAAAAGTTTCAGCAGTTTGACAGTTCTCCTTTTGCACACTGGCAGCCCGGCAACTTGGTTATCACCTTTAACTCCGCATAGCTCAAAAGTAGGAAGAAAGTTCCGTAATAAAAAAACCAGAAAGTTTAGCCAATATATCCTTTTGTCTTCTAAATACACAGTCTGTTAATGCCCCTTTGTCCTGCTTTTACAGTCTCTTTTAAGCGCTTCAGCCCACTTCAAATTCTTTGCTTTGATCTAGCTAGCAGGATCGGGAGACGGACTTCCTGTTACTCGCCTCCCGTTTTCAGCCCAATCAATCAGATTAAAGCCAGCCTTTGGTACCTCTTACTCACGGGTAAATTGCAGCCAATTCCGATATTTTCAAGAAGAAAGGTCAGCGCTCATCGGCAGCAGCAGCGCGGCTTCACTTCCGCGAAAAGAGCGATGAACTCACAGCGCCGCTCCCCCTTTCACGTTCCGGAGCCTCTTACGAGGTCCCTTCTTCGTTTCTGGGGGGGCTTCTGGCGCCCGCCGAGTCCCACGGCCGCAGGCTTGCTCTGCCTGCGCTTTTTCTTAATGGGTCTCCACTTTGCCGCAGCGGACGACCCTTTTTCGTGGAGCCCCTCTTCACACAGTAAAGAACCGCCATTGCCGTTTTGCGCCGCCTCCAGAAGTCCTTTTATTTTCCTTTTATTTCTGTTTCCATATATAACTTAAATTTATCCCATTCATTATTAAATTTTGTACTTTTTTTATTTCTTATTTTCTGTGTCAATTTTGCCAGTTCTAAATAGTCAAATAGTTTAGATTGCCACTCTATTATCGTTGGGATTTTAGACGTCTTCCAATACTGTGCTATGAGGGTTCTGGCAGCCACTGTTGCGTATTGAAAAAATGTTTTATCTTCCTTTTTAATTTCTTCGCCAATTATCCCCAGGAGGAAAGCTTCAGGTTTTTTGCTAAAGGTGTATTTGAGGACTTTTTAAAATTCATTATAGATAGATTCCCAAAATTTTTAAAGTGTCTCACATGACCACCACATATGTATAAAGTCGCCCTCCTTACTCTTGCATTTCCAACACATTTTATCACCTGTTTTATAAATTTTATCCAATTTTACCGGCGTCATGTACCATCTGTACATCATCTTATACATGTTCTCCTTGAGTGTTGTACATGCCGTGAAGTTCATACCTTTACACCATAAAGCCTTCCATTTGTCAAATTCTATATTATAACCCAAGTCCACTGCCCACTTCACCATCACCTCCTTCACTTCCTCATCTTTGGTGTCCCACTCAAGTAACTGGTTATACATTTTTGATAATAATTTTGTTCTTCCTTCTATTATTTCAATCTGAAATCTAGATTTCTTCTCATTTATCCCAATCTTTTTATCTTCCGTCCACATGGAGTTAATTTGGTGATATTGAATCCAGCCAGTCAACTTGTTTTTTATTTCTTCATATGGTCTGATTCTCCACCCGGATTCATTTCTAACTAATAGATCTTCATATGTCCATCTTTCCCCTTCAGTGTTTATTTTCTTTTTTGTCAGTATATCGATTGGTGATAACCACCAGGGGGTTTTCTGTTCCAATAATTTTTTATTCCTTTCCCACACTTCTAACAGTGGCCCTCTAATAATATGGTTAGAAAAATCTTTATGTTTCTTTCCATTATCCTGCCACAGATAGTCATGCCATCCAAATCTTAAGTTAAAACCCTCTAGATCTAACAAATCTTTATTTTTAATGACAATCCATTCTTTTACCCAACAAAGGCATGCTGCTTCATAATATAACTGTAAATTTGGGACAGCAAATCCCCCCCTGTCTTTTTGGTCTGTGAGCAATTTGAATTTAATCCTTGGTCTTTTTCCTTGCCAAATAAATTTAGAAAGTAGTCTCTGCCAATCTTTAAATAGTGAAACTCCCCTAATTATCGGTAAATTTTGGAATAAAAAGAGTAATTTTGGTAATAGATTCATTTTGATCGCAGCCATTCTCCCCAACCAAGAGAGGTGTATTCTGTTCCAAGTATCCAAGTCCTTTGTTATTTCTTTCCATGTGTTCTTGTAGTTATTTTCAATCAGATTTATGTTCTGCCTCTAGGTCCCAGCTCACAGAGGGCTGCCTCTAGGTCCCAGCTCACAGAGGACCAACGCTAGTCAGTAATAACCTACAAAAGTCTTTATTGACGATTAGTTTCCACTTCCAAACCGCAGCGTGCAGCTCTACGTCTAGAAGCTAGACCGGCGAAGCTCCATCTGAGTCTCCGCCCCCTGTACACCAGTTTAAGACTCTAGCCTTACTCCACCTCTTCCGTTGCTCTTTCCTCCTCTGGGTCCTTCTGCCCCCTGGGGTTTCCTCCTTTCTGGACTCTTCTGACGCTGACCCCCCTGATTCTTGCCCCTCCTTTCGGCGGGCTTTAGGACCTGGCTCCCTATCCGGGCTATCTGCTGTGCCGCTCGCCTGTACATTTGAACTTGGCGCGCGCGCCCAGCCGGCAACCTTCCTCTCGACCGTTTCCCCGCTCTCCGATGGAGGCGTGGTCAATCCTGACTCATCTCCTCTCGCTGGTGGTGGGAACACTGGTCCCGATGCCTGGGATTCCTCCCCCCCACTGCGCTCTGGTGGGGAAGCTGGTCCTGATTTCCAACTGCTGCTCTGGGAGTCCCCGCTGGCCCCTTCCTTCTGGGGTGTCCCCCTTGGCACCCCCCTTGCCCTGGCCATCGACGCTCCCTTCTGCGAGTCTTCCGATTCGCTGGACAGACTCCAGGAATCCCTCGGGCCACTGTCACCCCCTACACTGCCCTCGGATTCCTCCCCCTCGCTCTCCATTTCCTCCCTCTCCTGTGCCTCTGCTCCTGAGCCCCTGACAACCAGATTCCGAGATATTTTACTTTTTTGGCAATTTTAATCCCTGTTTGAGTTTCAAGATCATTTTTTGTCTTTTCTTCCAGATTTTTGGTCATTATTTGGGTTTTTGCTCTGTTCAATTTAAAACCGGATAGTTTTCCAAATTCCTCTAGTAGTTCCACTACTTTACCAACACTCTTTTTTGGGTCTTCCAGCGACAACATAAGATCATCAGCATATGATTTCAATTTGTGTTCTTTCACTCCTATTTTTATACCCCGAATATCTTGAGTTTTCCTTATCTTATTTGTAATTATCTCTAGCACCATAATGAACAGTAACAGGGACAGAGGGCACCCCTGTCGGGTACCTTTCGCTATCTTTAACGGATCTGTCAAATTGTTATTTATGATTAGTCTAGCACTTTGTTGTGTATAAATCGCTTTAATTCCTTCCAGGAATGTGCCCTCTATCCCCGACCTTTCCAAACATTTTATCATGAAAACCCAAGACACATTATCAAATGCCTTTTCGGCGTCAACGAACATTAAAACTGCTGGAATTTCATTATGACATTCTAGATATTCAATGATGTCTATTGTATGTCTTATGTTGTCTTTAATTTGTCTATTGGGTAGAAAACCGGCCTGGTCAGTATGGATGAGATTACTCAGACACTTTTTAAGTCGGTGTGCCATTATATCGGCAAAGATCTTATAATCATTATTCAATAATGAGATCGGTCTGTAGTTCTTGATGTTAAGTTTGTCTGAATCTGGTTTCGGAATCAACGTTGTCAGGGGTTCACGGAGAGAAGAGCAGATGAGGGAGGAGACAGAGAGCGAGGGGGAAGAATCCCAGAGCGACAAGGAAGAGGATGACAATGACCAAAGGTCATCCATGAGTCTGTCCAGTGAGTCGGAGGATTCCCAAAAGGAAGCCCCCCTGGTCAGGCCAAGGGGAGCCAAAGGGGGAAGCAGTCAGGAGCAGGGGAGCGAAGGGAGAACCCCCAGTGGGAGTTGGACATCGGGGCCGGCTTCTCCGCCGGAACGGAGTGAAGGGGGTGGAGTTACCAGTGTGTCAGAGGGAGCAGAACAGGAAGCAGAGAGGGGAAGGAGATCGGGGCAAAACGTCCTGCCGGAAGGGGCGGAGAGTAGTACCGGGAGCAGTGTAGCGGTCGAGAGGAAGGTCAGAAGCAACGTACGTGCGCCAAGTTCAAATGTGGAGGCGCGCGGAAGTGAGGGAAGCCCTGGGGAGGAGCCTGGTCCCAAAGCGCGAAGGAGGGGGGAACAGGCGTCAGAGGATTCAGCCTCTGGGGAGTCCCGGCGGGAGGGAACCCAGGGGGGCAGAAAGACCCTGCGGAAAAGGAAGGAGAGGAAGAGGTGGTCCAGCACAAGCCTCTTAAACTGGTGCAGGGGCGGTACTGATTCAGAGGGTACTTCAGCGGTCTAAGCGTAACAGACGTAGAGCCACGGAGCTCGGATGTAAAGCCAACAATGTTCTTCAATAAAGACTTTTGTATATAAACTGGATTGGACTTGGGTCTCTCGTGAGCTGGGACCTCGGGTGGCTCTGACAGTAAGTACCCTCACAAAGAACGCAAATTTTTTTTTTGCAAAGCTCACGAACGGTAGCAGCCATGAGTGCGGAGGAACAGCTGACGGCGCTGCGGAACCAGGTTACCGAACTCACCGCTGCAGTCGTTGCATCTCAAAAGAAGAATGACGAAATGGAGAAGCGCTGCCAGGACCTGCAAACAAGGTGGGAGCGTGCAAGCAGGGAAGGGTTCCCAGGGTCCAGATCGGAGGGAATTGGACTTGGAAGGCGGGGGGGCAGTCTAGTCACCCACTTCGATGGGAACCTGAAGCACTACCCTAGTTTCAGAGCAGACGTCTTGTATGCACTGCATTTACTTCGCAATGACTTTAAAGATGAAGAAGAGAAGGTGGGATTTATTGTGTCACATTTGCATGGGGAAGCTAGAGCGTGGTTGCGCAATTTGTGGCGCGAAGATGGCCCTGCCCGCCGCCATTCTGATGAATTTATTAAAGCGATGGATGCTTGTTTCCAGTCAACTGTGGATCTTGATATTGCGCGCAGGGAGATGCATGGACTGCGGCAAGGCAAAGCCACGGTACGTCAGTATCATTCCAGATTCTTCGCATTATTGACTGTGTTAGGCTGGGAAAAGGATTGCAAACTAGTGAGAGATTTGTTCTGGGAAGGTCTCAGCGGCCCCATAAAAGATGAGCTTGCCAGGGGAGACAGACCCCAGACCCTAGAAGACGTGGTGCAGAGGGCTCTTGCGATAGGAGTAAGGCACGAGGGACGCCCTTGGCACGATGAGGAAGGACGCCAGGCGCGTGCTCCAGCAAGGACCCCCCCTTTTATCCCCAGGGACTTCGGCCAGGCACACCCCTCGCCTTTGGTGAGGCAGGGAGAAGAGCCGATGGAAATTGGTGGTGCCAGGGCTCAAACACCAGCCAGAGCCCCTGTTTCCGGTGCAGTAAAGGCGAAGCCTCCTAGAGGAACCAGGAAGTGTTACATCTGTGACAGTGCACAGCATATGGCGAAAGAGTGCCCCCAGAGGCTCCAGAAACATACTGCAGCTTTAGCAACAGTGGCAGCAGAAGTGATGCAAGAAGAGCAACCTCAGGGAAACGACAGTGCCTGGCTGGAAGCAGAACTGCTGGGGCTCAGCCAGGCGAATCTGTAGAGCAGTCCCCAGCGCTTTTGCAACGCACAGACCCTTTACTTTTTTTTTTTTTTGACGTAAATTTTTATTAAGCGTTTCAAAATAGAGAAAGAAAAAGAAAAAACAGAAAAAGAGAACAGAAAAATATACACGAATAACAATACATCAAATAGATATTTTTACATCACTTCTTTCACATAGTTGTTTCTTTCAAGACTTCCTTCAGCTAAATCGCAAGTCATTCGTAGCCAAAATTAATGTCCGCGTTTCTTCGTTTATATTGTCGTTATGTCTACTTGTCAGGGTTTCTGGGAGAGAGGAGGAGATGACAGAGGAGACGGAGAGCGAGTGGGAGGAGGGGCAGAAGGATGAGGAAGAAGATGACGGAATTCTGAGGGAATCCACGAGTCTGAGCAGCGAGTCAGAGGATTCTCAAAAGGGGGTTACCTTAATCAAGCAAAAGGGAGGAGAAGGGAGAAGCGGAGAGGAGCCCAGTGGAAGACAGACGCAGCAAGAGGCGTCTCAGCCGGAACGGAGTAAAGGGGGTGGAGTCGTCAGCCTCTCGGAGGGAGCAGGATTAGGAGAGAACAGAGAAAGGGGGTTGGAGCAAGGTGTTCAGCCGGAAAGGGTGGAGAGCAGAACAAGGGGTGGTGTAGCGGTCGAAAGAAAGGTCAGCAGCAACGTACGCGCGCCAAGTTCAAACGTAGAGGCGCGCGGAAGTGGAGAGAGCTCAGGGGAGGAGCCCGGCCCTAAAGCCAGAAGGAGGGGGGAAGAGGCGGCAGAGGATTCAGCCTCAGGCGAGTCACGGAGAGAGGGAACCCAGGGGGGCAGGAAGACCCTGCGGAAAAGAAAGGAGAGGAAGAGGTGGTCTAGAGCCAGGCTATTAAGTTGGTGTGGAAGAGGGGAGGAGTCAGAGGGGACTTCAGCGGTCTAACGTGACAGACGTACGGCCACGATGCTGAACTGTACGAGAAGCAGAAATCTTCAATAAACTTTTCCTGTAAATAAACTGCAACGGAGTGAGGTCTCTTGTGAGCTGGGACCCGTCCTGGGTGGCCGTGACAGTAAGTCCCCTCTCAGAAAGCAAAAAATTTTTTTTGCGAAGCTCACGAACGGGAGCAGCCATGAGCGCTGAGGAGCAGCTGGTTGCACTGCGGGATCAGGTTACCGCTCTCACATCGGCAGTCATTGCTTCGCAGAAGAAGAATGACGACTTGGAGAAGACGTGCCAGGATTTGCAGGCAAGGTGGGAACACGCGGACAGGGCGGGGGCCCCAGGTTCCAGAGCGGAGGGCATTGCGCTTGGACGGAGGGGGGGTGCCCTGGTTCCGCATTTTAATGGCAACTTGCAAGACTATCCCAATTTCAGAGCGGACGTCGTATATGCACTGCATTTACTCCGTCACGATTTTAAAGATGAGGAGGAGAAAGTGGGGTTCATTGTTTCGCACCTGCATGGGGAGGCCAGGGCTTGGCTACGCAATCTGTGGCGCGAAGATGGACCGGCCCGTCGCAATTCAACTGCGTTCATCAAAGCGATGGATTCTTGTTTTCAATCCTCTGTGGATGTGGACATTGCGCGCCGTCAAATGCACGGGCTGAGGCAGGGGAAAGCGACTGTGCGCCAATACCACTCTAAATTTTTTGCATTGCTCACCGCCTTAGATTGGCCAAAGGACAGTAAGCCGGTCAGAGATCTTTTTTGGGAGGGATTGAGCCCCCCCATCAAGGATGAGATCGCTAGGGGGGACAGACCCCAGACCCTAGAAGACGTGGTGCAACGGGCTTTAGCTATTGGAATTCGACATGAGGGACGTCCGTGGCACGAGGAGGACGGGCCCCAAGCGCGTGCGCAAGCGAGGACTCTCCCTTTTGTGCACAGGGATTTCAGCCGTGCGCACCCCTCGCCAATGGGGAAGGACAGCGAGGAGCCAATGGAGATTGGTGGTGCTAGGGCTCAGAAGCCATCCCAGAGCCCTGTCCCTGGTGCAGCCAAAGCGAAGCCTCCTAGAGGAACCAGGAAGTGTTACATCTGTGACAGTGCGCACCATATGGCGAAAGAGTGCCCCCAGAGGCTCCAGAAGCACACTGCAGCACTGGCAACTGTAACAGCAGAGGTGCAACCAGGGGAGCAGCTTCAGGGAAACGACAGTGCCTGGCTGGAAGCAGAGCTACTGGGGCTCAGCCAGGCGGATCTGTAGACAAGCCCCCAGCATCACTGCAGAGCGTGGACCCTTTGCCTCCCAGACCGGCAGTTCTGCTCACAGCAACACTCCAGTTGCCTGATGGGAGACTCCTCGAGGTTCCAATAACGATCGATTCGGGAAGCAACGCCGACTTCGTGGGACTGCAGTTCGTTAAGCAGCACAACATGGCGCTCCTGCCTGCAACGACGCCTCTAAACGTGGTCACGGTAGACGGCAGGAAGTTGCTGGGGGGGCAAGTGGTGCAGCAAACCCCTCCCATGATGATGCAGATTGGCAACCATCGAGAACTTATTAGTTTCAATGTCACCCACTTATCGGACACACCCATCGTGTTAGGCATGAGTTGGCTGGAGAGGCACAGTCCCGCGGTTGCGTGGTACCAGCGGCAGATCACCTTTTGTTCATCGTATTGTGCTCAGCATTGCTTTCAGACCGATCAAGGAGGAGAAGCCGAGCAGCAGTTGCATCTGGGTATGGTGCAAACAGTGCCTCACAAGTACCAGGACTTCTTGGAGGTTTTCTGTGAGAAGGAAGCTGACAAGTTGCCGCCTCACAGACCTTACGACTGCGCGATTGATTTAGTGCCAGGGGCGCAACTGCCTGCTGCCAAGCTGTACTCCATGTCGGAAGACGAGATGCAAGAGCTTCGGGAGTTCATAGACCATAACCTCAAGCGAGGTTTCATCCAGGAATCTAAAGCAGCGGGTGGCAGCCCTGTGTTCTTTGTGAAGAAGAAAAACACGCCCCAGAAAAGGCTTATAGTGGATTACAGGTTCATAAACAGCTTGACTAAGCCCAAAGCTTTCCCCATGCCCAAGATTGACGACCTTTTAGCGACCGTCAGGAGGGGCAAGATTTTCACCAAGCTGGACCTACGTGGAGCTTACAATCTCATCCGCATCCGGAAAGGAGATGAGTGGAAGACCGCCATGTTCACCCCTCTGGGCACATACGAATACAGAGTCATGCCTTTCGGTCTCCAAAATGGCAGCCACGTTTTTCAAGCATTTATGCACCACGTGCTAGCAGGTCTCCTCTACAAGAAGTGTGTCTGCTTTCTCGACGATATCCTGATTTTCTCGGAATCGCCGGAGGATCACGATAAGGACGTGAGGGAGGTCCTGCAGAGGCTGAAGGACCACAGGCTGTACGCCAAGTTGGAAAAATGCCAGTTTGATGTCAGAGAGGTTGATTTCCTTGGCTACAAGTTGTCCGACGAGGGACTGGCCATGGACAGGGCTAAGGTTCAAGCGCTGTTGGACTGGAAGAGCCCTCGAAATCGGAAAGAGGTCCAGAGGTTCATCGGCTTTGCCAATTTTTACCGCAAGTTTATTAAAGGTTTTGCGAACGCGACGGCGGCTATCACTGACACCCTCAGTTCCAAGAAGAAGAAGTTCGTCTGGACCGAACAAGCGGAGCGGTCCTTCCGGACGCTTAAAGGTCTTTTCGCCTCCGAAGAGCAGCTGCTCCACGTGAATCCCGGCAGACCCATGCGGGTAGAGACCGATGCGTCAGACAGAGCGGTTGGGGCCGTTCTTTTGCAAGAGGATTCACAAGGCAACTGGAGACCGGGTGCGTTCTACTCCCGGAAGCTCAGCAAGACGGAGCGCAATTATACCATATGGGACAGGGAGTTGTTGGCCATTCATGCAGCTTTCAAAGCGTGGCGACACTTCTTAATAGGAGCCAAGCACACGGTGCAAGTCCGCACGGATCACAAGAACTTAGAGTATTGGCGGACGGCTAAGTTACAGACCCAGCGACACATGCGCTGGGCGGAGTTCTTTGCGGATTTCGACTTCAAAATAGAATACATCCCAGGAGACTCCAATGTTATTGCAGACGCGCTGTCCCGAAAGCCGCAATACTTGGAGGAAGCAGCTCCAATCGCAGCAAAGCACATTTTCGCACCGCAGGCGTGGACGTGCGCTACCATCGCAGTCGACCTGGACGCGGTGCGACGCGCGTTGCAAAGGGATCAGTTTGCACAGTCCAAGATGGAGGAGCTACGCGGAGGGTCGCGAGACAACGATGAGTTCCAATTGCAAGATGGACTTTTGACTCGTAAGGGTGCCCTTTACGTGCCCACCGACGATCTTCGAGCCAAGGTTCTGCAACAATTGCATGACGCCCCTAGTGCAGGCCATTTCGGCAAAGAGAAGACGATGGAGTTGGTGGCTAGAGACTTTTGGTGGCCCCAGATGAGAGGAGAGGTGGCGGACTACGTCGCCAGGTGTGAAATCTGCCAGAGGTCCAAACCAGTGCACCAGAAGCAGGCGGGATTGCTAGAACCGCTGGAGACACCGCAGCAACCGTGGGAGAGGGTAGCGTTGGACTTTGTTACGGACCTGCCCAGCTCCAGAGGTAAGACGGCGGTGTTAGTGGTGGTGGACTTGTTCACCAAGATGGCGCATTTCATCCCTTGTGCCAAGGTGGCGACGGCAGAACAGACCGCAAAGCTCTTCATCGATCACGTCTTCAGAGTGCATGGACTTCCGCAGTCCGTCTTGTCCGACAGGGGGCGCCAGTTTGTTTCCACTTTCTGGCGAAAGCTTCTGGGCATCTTGCACGTCAAAATCAACCTGACATCGGCGAGACATCCACAAACCAACGGTCAAGCGGAGAGGGTCAACGCGATCATGCAGCAGTACCTGCGGTGCTACGCCAACCAGCGACCTGCGGCGTGGGTGGACTATCTGCCGATGGCTGAATTCGCCTACAACAACACGAAACACGCATCCACCGGGGTGACGCCTTTCTTCGCGAACAATGGCCGTCATCCCAGAACCTTCCCGAGATTTGCGGCACCAGGAGGGGGGGGGCCTCAAGATGCCGACCAGTTTGCAGCGGAGTTGCAAGAGGTGCACGAGGAGCTGCGGAGACATTTGGAGCTGGCAAAACAGGCGTATAAGGTGCAGGCCGATAAGCACAGGAGGGCGGGAGAGGACATCCAGATTGGGGACTGGGTGTGGTTAGCAGCCCACGCGATGCCGGCCAGGTCATTGGCCAAGAAGAAGTTAGGACACAGGCAGCTAGGGCCATATCAAGTTGAGGCTAAGATCAATCCGGTGGCTTTTCGTCTAGCCCTTCCGGAGGGTTCCAGGGTGCACCCGGTCTTTCATAGGTCGGTGCTCACTCCCTACAAAACCCCACACAGGTTTCAAGAGTCAGGAGCACTCCCAGAGCCACGTAGGAGGGCGCCTGAGGGGGGGGAATCGCCAAGACCAGAACCTCTTAACGAGGTCACAGAGATACTGGACTCGAGATGGGGGGAGGAGGGAGTTGAATATTTTCTAGCCAGGGAAGGCACTCCGGCCTCTGCCAATAGCTGGGTGCCGGGTTACGCGTTGGACGAACCCCTGTTGAAGGAGGAGTTCCATGCACTTTTTCCGCACAAGCCCATACCCGAGGAGTATTTTGATGATTGGCTTTTCACGCCCACTTTGTCAGACAGCACGTTCGAGGGTTTCTCCTCACCCGAGGGCCATACGCCCGAAACAAGCCCGACCAGGGATCCGAGACTGGGGGGGGAGGAGACAGGCCCTTGTTGGTGGGTGGATCAGCCAAGGGAGGCATGGAGTCAGAGATGGATGGTAGGTCCTTGGCAGGCAGCGCCAGGAGAAGCAGTGATGGAGGAAGAGACTGTGAGGTCTGTGGGTGGGGAACCCGAGTTCGAACACACATATACGGAGATGACAGAGGAGAACGTTGAAGTGGACAACTTGTATCCTGAACCGACCCCGGAAGAACCACGTTTTCCTCAACCTGCACCCGGCGAGCGGGAGGGGGGAAGGGGGGGCTTCGAGGGGGGGATGGATGTCAGGGTTTCTGGGAGAGAGGAGGAGATGACAGAGGAGACGGAGAGCGAGTGGGAGGAGGGGCAGAAGGATGAGGAAGAAGATGACGGAATTCTGAGGGAATCCACGAGTCTGAGCAGCGAGTCAGAGGATTCTCAAAAGGGGGTTACCTTAATCAAGCAAAAGGGAGGAGAAGGGAGAAGCGGAGAGGAGCCCAGTGGAAGACAGACGCAGCAAGAGGCGTCTCAGCCGGAACGGAGTAAAGGGGGTGGAGTCGTCAGCCTCTCGGAGGGAGCAGGATTAGGAGAGAACAGAGAAAGGGGGTTGGAGCAAGGTGTTCAGCCGGAAAGGGTGGAGAGCAGAACAAGGGGTGGTGTAGCGGTCGAAAGAAAGGTCAGCAGCAACGTACGCGCGCCAAGTTCAAACGTAGAGGCGCGCGGAAGTGGAGAGAGCTCAGGGGAGGAGCCCGGCCCTAAAGCCAGAAGGAGGGGGGAAGAGGCGGCAGAGGATTCAGCCTCAGGCGAGTCACGGAGAGAGGGAACCCAGGGGGGCAGGAAGACCCTGCGGAAAAGAAAGGAGAGGAAGAGGTGGTCTAGAGCCAGGCTATTAAGTTGGTGTGGAAGAGGGGAGGAGTCAGAGGGGACTTCAGCGGTCTAACGTGACAGACGTACGGCCACGATGCTGAACTGTACGAGAAGCAGAAATCTTCAATAAACTTTTCCTGTAAATAAACTGCAACGGAGTGAGGTCTCTTGTGAGCTGGGACCCGTCCTGGGTGGCCGTGACACTACTCTTACTCTCTATTTTCTTTGCACAATAACCTCTAGTCTGTTACAGTACGTCTTTAAATCCCTTGAGCGTTATTTTTCCATCACAAACGTATTCCAAGTAGTCTACATATTTCCCCCAGTCGCTGGTAAATATCTGGTCCTTTAAATATCTAATTCTCCCCGTTAACTTATCAAGCTCAGCATATTCCGATAATTTACCTCTCCACTCCTCCACCGTCGGGATTTCTTGTTGTTTCCACCTTTGCGCTATTACAACCCTTGCTGCCGTAACCGCATAATATACCAGTCTACGATCTTCCTTTTTTATATCTTGTCTTAATATCCCTAATAGGAAAATCTCGGGTTTCTTTATGAACGTGTATTTTAATATCTTTTTTAATTCGATGTAAACCTTCTCCCAAAACTGTTTTACCCTTCCGCACTCCCACCACATGTGGTAGAAGGAGCCCTCTACCTTTTTACACCTCCAACACTTATTGTCCACCTTGTACATTTTGGTAAGTTTCATAGGTGTCAAATGCCACCTGTAAAACATCTTCATAACATTTTCTCTTATCACAGTACACGCCGTAAAGTTTATCCCATCTTTCCATAATTTTTCCCAATCCTCAAATTGAATACTGTGACCTATATCTTTAGCCCAGCGAATCATTACAGATTTAACTTCTTCGTCAGCCAAGTTCCAATCAAGCAGCATTCTATATAACTTAGATATATTTTTCTCTTTGTTGTTAATTATCTCCGTCTGGTATTTAGAGTCTTTGTCTGCATAACCTCTTTCTTTGAAGTCCTTGCTGAACATCTGATTCACTTGTTGGTGGTGAAGCCAATCGTAAACATGTTCTTTTATCTGCTCATAGGGTTTAGTTCTCCATTTCCCTTCCACTTTAGTTACTAACTGATTATATGATGCCCAGTTCTTTCTCATGTTAGTAGTTTTTATACTTATAATTTCAAGAGGTGACAGCCAGTGTGGTGTCTTCGGCTCTAGCAAGTTCTTATACCTTTCCCATGCCTCGATTATCGGCCCTCTAAAGATATGGTTACCAAACCCCTTATGTGCCTTCGTTTTGTTCTTCCATAAGTAGGCATGCCAGCCAAAGCAGTTGTCGAAGCCCTCCAGATCTAGTAGCTCCGTATTTTCTAGCTTGACCCAGTCCTTTAACCAGCTTAGGCATACAGCCTGTGATGGGACGATGAGCTGCTTGTGCGTAAAATGCAAGTCCCTCAGAGTTTGATCAGGTTTTCAAACCTCTGCCTGTGACGGAGCCCCTCCAGCATGGCTGCGTCAATCACTAGTAGAATCCGAAAGTGGCTGCTTTCGGAATCTTTTCCAACATAAAAGCTCTTTAACGGAAACACGTCGTCTGGCCTCTCGGCGTGACAGTTTCCGGCGAGGTGTGGGTGTCCCTATAGGAGGTCCTGAGACCTCCCCACTGTTTTCGCTGGAAGTGTCTCTGAGCCATCCCTCCGACTCACTTTCCCTTGGAGTTCTTGCTCGCCCTCTACTGGTTCCCTCTTCCGCTGCTACTCCTCTCTCAACCTCAGTGAGCCTTTGCGCCCCCGGCGCTTTAGATGGCAGTTCCCTGACATCCACCTCCCCTCCAGGGCCCCCTTCACCCCCTCCCGTCTCCTCCCCTACTGGCGGTGAGGAGGTAAAACCCCTGAAAGAACCTCCCTCATCTTCCGACGTCGCGAACACTTCCCTCCACTTGTTGCTGTTCCTACTCTCTCGGTAATCTTCGTCATCGGAGTCCACTCCCTCTTCCAACTCCGACTCCGCGAACCCTTCCATTTCCTCTTCCTCATCGGTGGTGCCGAAATACTCCCTCCTAAACCTTGCTATCGGCTGAGGTTTCCTCGGGAACCTTTGGTGGAACGTTTCTGTTAAAACCTCGTCATTGACTTCCTCTGCACTTACCCAGGTGTTTTCTGACTCCGGTTCCCCTTCCCACGCCACCAAATACTCCACCTGATTTCCCTTCCACCTGGAATCAAGGATTTCCGCTACATGGTTGCGGCGTTCCCTCTCTTCCAAGGCTGGTCCCCTGACGTACTCCCCTTCACGTCCCCCCCTGTATGGTGACAGTAACGACCTGTGGAACACTGGGTGCAATTTCATGTGGTTGGGTAATCGGAGTTTGAAAGCTACCGGGTTGACCTGCTGAATGACCTCAAAGGGTCCCAATCTTCTGGGCCTCAATTTCTTACAACCCCCTTTGAACGGCAACCCTTGGGTTGACAACCACACTTGATCCCCCACCCTTATGGTTTCACCTTCCCTTCTGTTCTTGTCTGCCTGCTTCTTATATTGTGCCTTAGCCCTTTCTAAGTTGAGCTGGAGCTGATGATGGATCGCTTCCATCTCTTCTACAAAATGTTCAGCCGCTGGGACGCTCCATCTCTCCCCTCCTTCCCCTGGAAATGCCGTGGGGTGACACCCGTAATTAGCCAAAAAGGGACTCATCCCTGTGGACACATTCTCCGCATTATTGTAGGCAAATTCTGCCAACGCCAACTTTTCGACCCAATCGTTCTCTCTGTCATTGACATAACACCTCAGATATTGTTGAAGAATGCCATTTGCTCTTTCCGCCTGCCCGTTGGTTTCAGGGTGCCGGGCAGTTGAAAAATTGACTTCCACGTGCAGCAAGCTCATGAGCTTCCTCCAGAACCTGGAAGTAAATTGTTTGCCGCGATCTGAGATCACCCTCAAGGGAGCCCCGTGCAACCTAAAGATGTGTTCTACAAACAACTTCGCTGTTTCTTCCGCTGTGACTGCATGTGAGCATGCTACAAAGTGGCACATCTTAGTTAACAGGTCTACTACTACCATGATGGCTGTTTTCCCCTTGGACTTTGGCAGATCCGTCATAAAATCTATTGATATCGCTTCCCAAGGCCGTTCTGGTGTGGGTAATGGTTCTAATAACCCTGCCGGCGCCCTTCTTTCCCCTTTGGCTCGCTGACATTGGTCACACCCTCTTACATACTCCCTTACATCTTCCCTCACCTTAGGCCACCAAAATTCCCTGGTAACCAACCACATGGTCTTGTGTTGTCCAAAATGTCCCGCCGTGGGGCTATCATGCAACTGCTTGAGTACTCTCCCCCTCAATTCACCTTCGGGTATATACAGTGCCCCTTTGTAATACAATGCCCCATTTCTTTCCTCAAAACCTCCGGGACTCTCGCCCTCCCCCCTGAGACCTCTGAGCTTATCCTGGGCATATTCATCATTTTCCGTTTCCTCTACCAGTTCTCGTTGCCCCACCAGCGCCGCCCCACACACCCAGCGGTCCTCAGGGATGACATGTCTCTCTTCGATCACCCCCTCCCCTTCCCAATACTCTGGTTTGCGTGAGAGCGCGTCCGCCCTGACGTTTTCTGGGCCTGGCACATAACAAATTTCAAAGTTGAATTTGGAGAATTCCTGTGCCCATCTCACTTGTCGTTGGTTGAGCACTCGAGCTGTTCTCCAATACTCTAAATTCTTGTGGTCGGTGCACACTTGCACCTTGTGTTGTACCCCAATTAATAAATGTCTCCACCTCCGGAATGCTTCGTGAATGGCAAGTAGTTCCCTGTCATACACCGTGTAATTCCTCTCGGATTTATTCAGCTTCCGCGAGAAGAAGGCACACGGTCTCCACTCCGACGCACTCCTCCCCGGTTGAAGAAGGACCGCCCCTACCGCCCGGTCGGATGCATCGGTTTCCACTCTCATGGGTTTTCGTAAATCCACATGCAGAAGTTGTTCTTCCGAGGCGAAAGCCCTTTTCAGTTCTTCAAAGGCTCGATCCGCCTCTACCGTCCAAACAAATTTCTTCTTGCTGCTGAGGCAGTCGGTGATGGGCGCCGTCAAGTGGGCAAAGTTCTTGATGAACTTCCGATAAAAGTTCCCAAACCCCAAGAATCTTTGCACGTCCTTCTTGGTCTTCGGTGTCTTCCATTCCAGTACCGCTTGGACCTTGCCTGGATCCATGGCCAATCCCTTGTCTGACAAGCGGTACCCCAGGAATTCCACCTCCTTGGTATGAAACTGGCACTTCTCCAGTTTCACCCACAGCTGGTTGGCTTGCAGCCTGCCCAACACTTCTCGAACGTCCCTCACATGCTGTTCCTCATCTTCCGAATACACCAACACGTCGTCTAAAAAGGCCACACAATTCTTGTAGAGCAAAGGTCCCAGAACGTGGTTTATAAAAGCTTGAAAACACGCGGAGCCCCCTTGTAGACCGAAGGGCATAACGAGGTATTCAAAGGCTCCCAAAGGGGTAAACATGGTGGTCTTCCATTCATCTCCCTTCCTTATGCGTATCAGATTGTACGCCCCCCGCAGGTCCAGCTTTGTAAAAATCTTTCCCTTCCTTACTCTGGTCAAAATGTCATCAATTCGGGGCATAGGGAAAGCCAGGGGTTCCGACACTGCATTGAGGGCCCTAAAGTCACACACCAGTCTCGGTTTGTCTGTGTTCTTTTTGTCCACAAAAAACACTGGGCTGCCCCCCACCGCTCGGGACTCTCTGATGAAACCTCGCTTCAGGTTTTTGTCAATGAACTCCCTCAGCTCCTGCATCTCCCTGTCTGACATGGCGTACAGCTTGCCTACTGGGAGTTGGGCCCCAGGGAGTAGGTTGATTTGACAGTCAAAGGGTCTATGCGGTGGCAGTTTGTCTGCTTCCCTTTCGCTGAATACGTTGCTCAGATCTGCGTATTGCGGGGGCACCTTCCCTTTGCCCATTACTTCCATCCCGGCTAGGGTGACTCTGTCTCCTCCCGAAACCTTCCCCTACTTGCAGTGCTCTAGGCAATGCGCTGACCCAAAGGAGACCACCCTCTGATGCCAGCCCACTAGCGGATCGTGTAGCGCCAGCCAGCTCATCCCCAAAATGATGGGCGCTCCTCCCAGGATGGCCACATTAAACGCTATCTGTTCGGTGTGCCTTGCCACCCTCATTATCATCGGGACAGTCTGTTGGCTAACTTCTCCCCCCAACAGCTCTCTGCCGTCAATCGTAGTCACCTGCAAGGGGTTACTTAAAGGGATGGTCTGTATCTGCTGCTCAGCTGCAAACTCCTTACTCATGAAATTACAGGAGCTGCCTGAATCCAAAAGCGCCTTGATCTTTAGTGGGTGTCTGTTTGGCAGTGATAACATCTCTTGGCGCTCTTTCCCTCCTTCTTCCGCCCTTCACTGGGATTTGAAACTGCGCGCGCCCGCGCTGTTCCAACTTCCATCGGCTCTGCCGGCGGGAAAGGTGGCTCTGGAATGTCTGGAATGCGGAACTCCCTCCAACGGTCTCCTTTCCCTTCCCGCTTTTCCAAAGCCCTCGCCTCCTGGCGCGCTCCTATGGACAGCGCAGATTTGGTTAACTGATCCATAGACTCCGCCCTGGGCCCCCGGGAAAGCTCATCTTTGACGGTTGAAGAAAGCCCCTCTTCGAAAAGCATTTGGATGGGCTCCGCCGATAGGTCCCACCCCAATTTATGAATCAGCATAGTAAATTCAGTCCAGTACTCACGGACAGATCTGCTTCCTTGCTGGCAAGCCATTAACTGCCTTCGCACCACCCCCTGCTCAATATCGCTGGAAAACATCAGGTCCATGGCACGAAAAAACTTCCTCGTGTCCTTTAGGATCTCATTATTCGCTGCCATCAGGGGTCTAACCCAATCTTTCGCCCCGGATTCGAGATGGCCAATCACAAAAGCCACTCGCGATTCCTCGTCGGGGAAGTCATCAAACTGCAAGTTTAGAGCGTATTGCATCTCTGTTCTAAAGGCATGATAGTTCCTGGGATCCCCCCCGAATTTCTGCACCAATCCTGGTACCTTTCTGGCGAGCGGGGTGGTTTTCTCCTCCTCTCGGCGTGACAGTTTCCGGCGAGGTGTGGGTGTCCCTATAGGAGGTCCTGAGACCTCCCCACTGTTTTCGCTGGAAGTGTCTCTGAGCCATCCCTCCGACTCACTTTCCCTTGGAGTTCTTGCTCGCCCTCTACTGGTTCCCTCTTCCGCTGCTACTCCTCTCTCAACCTCAGTGAGCCTTTGCGCCCCCGCCGCTTTAGATGGCAGTTCCCTGACACAGCCTCATAATATAGTTTTAGATCTGGCAGGGCGAAGCCCCCCCTTTCCTTTACATCTGTTAAGAGTTTAAATTGTATTCTGGGTCTTCTGCCCTGCCATATAAACCTCGAAATTACCCTCTGCCATTCCTTAAAAATCCTATTCCCTTTTATTATAGGAATAGTCTGAAACAAAAACATTAATCTTGCTAGCACATTCATCTTGATTATGTTGATCCTTCCCCACATTGACAGTTTTAGTCGTCCCCATTTTTCCAAATCCTTCTTTATTCCCCTCCACATCGGCTCATAGTTGTTTTTAAAGAGATCTATATTTCTAGGTGTTAGCCAGATGCCGAGGTATTTAACTTTTTTGACCATCTCTATCTGTGATTGCTGTTGGATTGTTTCTATTGTCTTCGGATCTATATTTTTACATATCATTTTTGTTTTTGTCTTATTTAGTTTAAACCCGGCCACTTCTCCAAATAATTCTGCTTCCTTCAATATCTCTCCCACAGAGGTTTCTGGGTCTTCTGTCATTACTACCAAATCGTCGGCGAAGGCCTTGGTCTTATACACATTCCGTCCTAGCTTTACTCCTCTAATATTCTCATTTTGTCTTATGGCGTTTAAAAGGACTTCTAACACTGTTATAAATAGTAACGGAGAGAGCGGGCATCCTTGTCTTGTTCCCTTCCTTATCTTTATTTCCTCCGTTACCATATTATTTACGATCAGTTTGGCCCTCTGTTCTGTGTATATTGCCCTTACCCCATTACGCACAGACCCTTTACCACCCAAGCCAGCGGTGCAGCTCACTGCAACACTCCAGTTGCCGAATGGAACCACCCTGGAAGTCCCCATCACAATCGACTCTGGCAGCAACGCGGACTTTGTGGGGGTGCAATTCGTCAAGCAGCATCGCATAGCGCTTCTGCCCGCGACAACGCCCCTGAACGTAGTCACGGTTGATGGCAGGAAATTGCTAGGAGGGCAAGTTGTGCAACAGACGCCTCCCATGGTGATGCGGATTGGTGATCATCGAGAAGTCATTAGCTTCAATGTCACCCACCTGTCAGACACTCCTATAGTATTAGGCATGAGTTGGCTGGAGAGGCACAGTCCTGCTGTAGCGTGGTACCAACGGCAGATCTCCTTTTGCTCATCGTACTGTGCTCAACATTGCATCCAGTCCAGCCAGGAGGAGGGGGCTGAGCAGCTGCAACTCGGCATGGTGCAGGCAGTACCTCGCAAGTATGAAGGATTCTTGGAGGTTTTCTGTGAGAAGGAAGCTGACCAGTTGCCACCCCACAGGCCTTACGACTGTGCGATCGACCTGTTGCCGGGGGCGCAGCTGCCGACTGCAAAGCTGTATTCCATGTCTGAAGACGAGATGCAAGAACTCAGAGAGTTCATAGAGCATAATTTGAAGCGCGGATTCATCCGGGAATCCAAAGCAGTGGGGGGCAGTCCTGTGTTTTTTGTGAAGAAGAAGTACACGCCCCAGAAAAGGCTCATTGTGGACTATAGGGCCATAAACAGAATGACTAAGCCCAAGGCCTTTCCCATGCCCAAGATTGACGACCTCCTAGCGACCGTGAGGAAGGGGAAGATCTTCACCAAGTTGGATCTGCGTGGAGCGTACAACCTCATACGTATCCGGGAGGGCGATGAGTGGAAGACGGCCATGTTCACGCCTCTGGGCACGTATGAATACAGAGTTATGCCGTTTGGTCTCCAAAATGGATCTCACGTCTTCCAAGCCTTTATGCATCACGTGCTGGCGGGACTCCTCTACAAGAAGTGTGTGTGTTTTCTCGACGACATCCTGATCTTCTCGGAATCGCCGGAAGCTCATGAGAGAGACGTAAAGGAGGTCCTGCAGAGACTACGGGAACACAGGCTCTACGCCAAGTTGGAGAAGTGCCAGTTTGATGTGACGGAGGTGGATTTCCTCGGCTACAAGCTGTCCGACAAGGGGCTGGCCATGGACAGCGTCAAGGTCCGCGCGGTGTTGGACTGGAAGAGCCCACGCAATCGGAAGGAAGTCCAGAGATTCGTCGGGTTCGCCAATTTCTACCGCAAGTTCATCAGAGCTTTCGCAAAGGAGACGGCAGCAATCACGGACACTCTCAGTTCCAAGAAGAAGAAGTTCGCTTGGACGGAACAGGCAGAGCGCTCTTTTCGGAAGCTTAAAAGCCTCTTCGCTTCCGAGGAGCAGCTGCTGCACGTGAATCCCGGCAGGCCCCTGCGAGTCGAAACTGACGCGTCAGACAGAGCGGTTGGAGCCGTCCTTCTGCAAGAAGATCCGCAAGGGAATTGGAGACCCGGTGCCTTTTACTCCCGGAAGCTCAGCAAGGCGGAGCAAAACTACACTATATGGGACAGGGAGCTGTTGGCCATTCACGCAGCTTTCAAAGCGTGGCGACACTTCCTCATAGGAGCCAAGCACACCGTGCAGGTCCGCACGGACCACAAAAACTTAGAGTATTGGCGCACGGCGAAGCTCCAGAGCCAGAGGCACATGCGCTGGGCGGAATTCTTCGCGGATTTCGACTTCAGGATAGAATACATCCCGGGGGATTCCTACGTTATAGCCGATGCGCTCTCCAGGAAACCGCAATATCTCGAGGAAGCGGCACCAGTAGCAGCCAAGCACATTTTCGCACCGCAGGCGTGGGCGTGCGCTGCCATCGCAGTCGACCTGGACGCGGTGCGACGCGCGTTGCAAATGGATCAGTTTGCACAATCCAAGATGGAGGAGCTGCGCAGGGGTTCACAGAGAGACGATGAGTTCCAGTTACGCGACGGGCTGTTAACTCGCAAGGGTGCCCTCTACGTACCAAGCGACGAGCTCCGCGCAAGGGTTCTGCAGCAGTTGCACGACGCCCCCAGTGCGGGCCACTTCGGCAAGGAGAAGACAATGGAGCTGGTGGCCAGGGACTTTTGGTGGCCCCAGATGCGGGGAGAGGTAGCGGATTACGTCGCCAGGTGTGACACCTGTCAGAGGTCCAAGCCAGTACACCAGAAGCCAGCGGGGCTACTGGAACCGCTGGAGACGCCACAGCAACCGTGGGAGAGGGTAGCACTGGACTTTGTTACTGATCTGCCCAGCTCCAGAGGCAAGACGGCGGTACTGGTGGTTGTGGACCTGTTCACCAAGATGGCGCTCTTCATTCCTTGCGCGAAGGTGGCGACAGCGGAACAGACCGCCAAACTCTTCGTCGACCACGTGTTCAGAGTGCATGGGCTGCCGCAGTCCATCCTGTCCGACAGGGGGCGCCAGTTTGTTTCCAATTTTTGGCAGAAGCTTCTAGGTATCCTGCACGTCAAGATCAACCTAGCGTCGGCGAGACATCCACAGACCAACGGCCAAGCAGAGAGGGTCAACGCGATCATGCAGCAGTACCTGAGATGTTACGCCAATCAGCGACCTGCGGCTTGGGTGGACTACCTGCCGATGGCTGAGTTTGCCTACAACAACACAAAGCACGCGTCGACGGGGGTGACGCCGTTCTTCGCGAACAATGGCCGTCATCCCAGAACCTTCCCGGGGTTCGTAGCAACGGGAGAGGGGGTGCCGCAAGAGGCCGACCAGTTCGCAGCAGAACTGCAAGAGGTGCACGAGGAGCTGCGGAGACATTTGGAGCTAGCCAAACAAGCCTATAAGGTGCAGGCGGACAAACACAGGAGGGCGGGAGAAGACATCCAGGTGGGGGACTGGGTATGGTTAGCGGCCCAAGCGATGCCAGCCAAGTCGTTAGCTAAGAAGAAGCTAGGACACAGGCAGTTAGGGCCATACCAAGTTGAGGCTAGGATCAATCCTGTAGCATTTCGACTGGCCCCCCCCGAAGGCTCCAGAGTGCACCCGGTCTTTCATAGGTCGGTGCTCACTCCCTACAAGGCCCCGCACAGGTTTCAGGAGTCAGAAACAGTACCAGACCCACGCAAAGAGTCACCCGAGAGGGGGGGGGTCACCTAGGGCCGAACCACTCAACGAGGTCACAGAGATCCTGGACTCGAGATGGGGGGCAGAGGGAGTTGAATACTTTCTCGCCAGAGAGGGTACCCCAGCCAGTGCCAATAGTTGGGTGCCGGGCTACGCTTTAGACGAAGCTCTTTTGAAAGACGAGTTCCATGCACTTTTCCCACATAGACCCATGCCAGCCGAGTACTTTGATGACTGGCTCTTTACGCCCACATTTTCAGATAGCACTTTCCGGGGCTTTTCTTCCACCGAGGAAGGAACGGCAGAATCGAGCCCGCCCAGAGGATCGTGCTCGGGGGTGGACACACTACCCTCGGATTGGTGGGAGGAACAACCAGAGGAGGACTGGCGTAAGAGGTGGATGATGGGGCCTTGGCAGGCAGCACCAGACGAAGTAGCAATGGAAGAGGAAACTGAGAACACTTTGGGTGAAGAACCTGAGTTCGAACACACATACACCGAACTGCCAGCAGAGGACATTGAAGTAGACGACCTGTATCCCGAATCTACCTCCGAAGAGCCGCAGCTCCCACAACCTGCACCCGACGGGCGGGAGGGGGGAAGGGGGGGCTTCGAGGGGGGGATGGATGTCAGGGGTTCAGGGAGAGAAGAGCAGATGAGGGAGGAGACAGAGAGCGAGGGGGAAGAATCCCAGAGCGACAAGGAAGAGGATGACAATGACCAAAGGTCGTCCATGAGTCTGTCCAGTGAGTCGGAGGATTCCCAAAAGGAAGCCCCCCTGGTCAGGCCAAGGGGAGCCAAAGGGGGAAGCAGTCAGGAGCAGGGGAGCGAAGGGAGAACCCCCAGTGGGAGTTGGAGATCGGGGCCGGCTTCTCCGCCGGAACGGAGTGAAGGGGGTGGAGTTACCAGTGTGTCAGAGGGAGCAGAACAGGAAGCAGAGAGGGGAAGGAGATCGGGGCAAAACGTCCTGCCGGAAGGGGCGGAGAGTAGTACCGGGAGCAGTGTAGCGGTCGAGAGGAAGGTCAGA
This sequence comes from Podarcis melisellensis, assembly GCF_964234715.1. Classification (NCBI taxonomy): domain Eukaryota; kingdom Metazoa; phylum Chordata; class Lepidosauria; order Squamata; family Lacertidae; genus Podarcis; species Podarcis melisellensis. The sequence continues at coordinate 22,397,891 of NC_138535.1, forward strand.
AGCAACGTACGCGCGCCAAGTTCAAATGTGGAGGCGCGCGGAAGTGAGGGAAGCCCTGGGGAGGAGCCTGGTCCCAAAGCGCGAAGGAGGGGGGAACAGGCGTCAGAGGATTCAGCCTCTGGGGAGTCCCGGCGGGAGGGAACCCAGGGGGGCAGAAAGACCCTGCGGAAAAGGAAGGAGAGGAAGAGGTGGTCCAGCACAAGCCTCTTAAACTGGTGCAGGGGCGGTACTGATTCAGAGGGTACTTCAGCGGTCTAAGCGTAACAGACGTAGAGCCACGGAGCTCGGATGTAAAGCCAACAATGTTCTTCAATAAAGACTTTTGTATATAAACTGGATTGGACTTGGGTCTCTCATGAGCTGGGACCTCGGGTGGCTCTGACAAACGTGATGTATGCTTCTTTCCAAGATATTGGTGTTTTTCCTCCTCTTAAAATCTCATTCATTACATCACATAATACCGGTGTTATATATTCTTCTAGGGTCTTGTAATACTTAGCAGATAACCCGTCTGGGCCTGGGGCTTTCCCCAGTTTCATCCTCTTAATTGCCTCTCTAATTTCCTCTACTTTTATAGGTTTATTTAATCGTTTCTTTCCTCTTCCGATATGTTATTTGGGCTGTTTTCTTCTAAATATTTTTCTATACTTGTTAAGTCTTCTTCCTCTATTTTATATAACTTTTCATAGAATTTAAGGAAGTTCTTTTTTATTTTGTTGGGGTCCTCTAGCACTTGCTCTTCCACTTTTATTTTGTTGATAAGACTGAGTTTTCTCCTTTTTCTCAATTGCCACGCCAGGAACTTTCCAGTTTTGTTTGCAGATTCAAAAAACTTTTGTTTCATTAACTTGATTCCCCATTCCACTTCTTGATTCATTAATATTGAGTATTGTGTTTGGAGCATCTTATATTCTTGTTTATAACCATTGTTGTTCGAATTTTTTATCATGTTTTTCTCACATATTCTCATTTTATTAATTACTTCTTCTTTTTTCTGTTCTTTGGCCTTTTTTCTTTGAATATTTTGCTGTATCAGGAGGCCTTTTAACACTGCCTTGCTAGCGTCCCACACTATATCTATGTCTGTCCCTTTATTCATATTTAGGTCAAAATAGTCTTTTATAGTAGTTTTTGCTTTTTCAATCACTTCTTCTGTTTCAAATAAGTAGTCATTCATTCTCCATCTGTATAGCCCCTGGGTGTTCCACTTTAGTTGTAGTGTTATTGGGTTATGGTCCGACAGAGTTCTGGGTTGGATCTCACAATTCACCACTCTTGTTGTTAATTCTCTTGAGATCCAGATCTGATCCAACCTACTCCAGCTCTGGTGTGGTTCAGAGAAGTGGGTGAATTGTTTTGTCGTAGGGTTTTTGTATCTCCATATATCTATTAGATCTAAATTTTCCTCAAGGTCATTGAAGGATTTTGGTAATTTCCCTTGATTTAACTTCTTTTTTCTTACACTTCTATCTAGTTCTGGTGTCGGTACTCCATTTAAATCTCCAAGTAAGACCAATTTGTTGTTATCTAAGTCTAATAAGATTTGCTCCAATTTTTTAAAAAACTCCAGTCTATTTGAGTTTGGGGCATAAACTGTAACCACATTTATTTTTTCTCCCTGGTATTTAATTTGTACTCCTAGGATTCTTCCTTCCTCATCCTTACATATTTGCTTGGGTTCTAATTTTTCTTTCACATAAATTGCTACCCCTCTTTTCTTTTTTGAGTCTGAGTTGATAAATTCTATTCCGAGCTTCTTATTTATTAAAATATGCTTGTGTTTTTTGGCAACATGAGTTTCTTGGCAACAAATGACATCAATATTTTTTTTCTTTATAATTTTTTCAAATTTATTCCTCTTGGACTTATTGTTAAAGCCATTCACATTCCACAATATAAACTTAATGGTCATTTCAAGTTATGACTAAGTACACTTTATCCTACTTTCTGATTTAAAGTCTGGTGCTTCCCTTTCTGTTGAACTCTCTGTCTTCTCCCTCCTCCTCTTCCTCCGATCTAAAATCCTCCGTTTCCTCCTCTGACTCCCCCCCTCCTCGACTCCACCCCCTCCACTCCCCCCTGTGACCAAGTCGCCTCCTCGCTGTCCTACTTCTTCTTTACCCAGGTCTTTCTCGTATCTTCTCACGAACTTTTCTGCTTCATGAATATCTGTCAGCTTGAATTTTTTATTTTTATGATAGAAGGAAACCCCCTCTGGGAATTCCCATTTGTATTGTATTGCGTTCCTCTTCCAAACACTTGTTAACTGTCTGTATCCTTCCCTTTTGCGCAGGATCCTAATTGGAATTTCTTTAAAGATGGTGATTGGACGGTCTCCAATCATCAACTTTCTTTTAAAACTATTTCTTAATATTATATTTTTCATTTCAATGGAGTTGAATATTACTAAACAGTCTCCGGGGATTCTTTTGGACTTAAATTGTTGTGGTTTTCCTCTTATTCTAAACGCGTTCTCTATTGTATATGCTATTTGTTCTTCTTTCATCTCCAACCATTTTGCAAGTTCCTGAACTATTTTTCCTCTTATGTTTTCATTTGCTTCTTCGGCGATCCCTTTAAATTTTAAATTAAGATTTTTTTGACGCATTTCTGTCATAGCTAAATTGTCCAATAATTGGTCTTGTGTTTTATTTAATTTTTTTATTTCTTCCTTCAGCTTTTCTGTTTCCTTCTTTTGGTCCCTCAAATCTTTTTGTGTTTTTTTTATTGGAGTTTTCAATTATTTTTGATTTAACTGTCAAATCTTGTATCTTTTTCGAGAGTTCGCCTACAGCACTTTCTATTTTCCTATCAATTTGCTCCTGTATTTCTCCTAGTTTGTTTTCCATGTGTGTTTCCCTTTGCTTAAATTCCTCTTTAATCTTAAACCACAAAAAGTCTAAGTCTTTAATTTCCTCTTGTCGAGATGCTTTTCTTTCTCCCGGGGTCCCTCCAGCTTTTTTACCATTTTTCCCCGACATCCTGTGGTTTATATTTCTCTCCCCTAGAGGGCTCACAATCTGTTTTTCCCCCTTTTTTATGTTTTCCAAACCATAAACACCTTAAACTGTATTAGTTTAAAACTCTTGCCCTCCTGACCTCCTATCCTCTTTTGTTTTCTTAATATCAAGGGGGCTTCCAATACCTTATTTCAGTTTACTTACATCAATTATTCACACAATATTAACCAGTCCCACTTATATTTCCAGAAACTTTTTGTTGTTAAATATTTGCTTTGTATTAGTATATTAGTATAATTGTTTCAGAGACAGAGGGGGGATGAGCAAAAAATAAGAAAGCGTAAACAAAAATCGGTGTCTTTCTGTTATATTCCAGGGGGGAAAAAGAAGAAGTTGTATAGTCTCTATATATTCAGTAGTTTCAGCCACTTGTATAATCCTGTAATTTTCAGCCACTTATTTATTTAGTCCAGTTCGCGGGGGCTGTGCAAAGTTTTATTGCACTCTGGAATTTCCAGTTCCAAATTCCAATGCGTCTCTTTGTTCGGTCTTGGTGAGGTGTAGTTATATCCAGGAAACCACACTGGGTGCCTCAGATGTTAGCTGTTATCCCATTGGTTGTGTTTTCAGGAGATAAGGGATCATCCTAAATTAAATGTTATGATTCCGATGATTTAGAGTTCCTCCAAAAATTGGTGAGTAGAAAATAGGTTGGATAAGTTGTTAGTTATGTTATTAAAATAAAGAGGAAAGAGAAACAGACAGTAAAACAGAGTTGGAGGGGAGGGAGGAGGGAGAGAGGGGACAGGAGAGGGGAAGGAAAAAAAATATAGAGTAACCAATTTATTTTTTGACTTAACGCAAAAATGTAAATGTCATAAATGGTATAACAGAACGTGGGATAGAAGGGGGGGGACCAGGGGAGGGGAAAAGAATGATAATCACGAACTTATGAGCATGGTATATGTACAGTTTTGACAGAGGTAGGCTGGAGGAATATATTTTAGCTTCGTATGGTTTTTAGTTTCAGTCGTAGAGGCCTTGAGCAAACCTCCAGCGTGTCCACGAGAGCCAACAAGTTAGGGAGAGTTCTTTTTATTAATATTTCCGACGGTTTTCTCGAGCCGTTTTTTCTGTGCCCTTCTACATAGAGTTCCATAGGCAGCTCTTCTCTCCTGATCTGCAAAGCTCCATTTCAAACTGCTCTGCAGCCTTCCGATTTTACACTCTCTTTTTAGATTTTAGATTTAAGCCGCTCCTCTCCAAAGAGGCTGGCTGTCCAGGGTTGAGGAATGTTTCAAATTTTTACGTTCGTTACATTGGAAGTCCAAGACAGTTACTTAGTAACTCACACAGTCGGGCGGAAAGAAAAAAAACTTCCTGTCGACGCTGGAGACATTTTCTAATAGGCGCACAACACAAGATCCAGGTGTGCACGGACCATAAGAACCTGGAATATTGGAGGACTGCACGAGTCCTCAACCAAAGACAGGTGCGATGGGCACAGGAGTTTTCCAAGTTCTTTTTTTGAAATTCGCTACGTGCCGGGGAAGGAAAACGTCAGAGCAGACGCCCTCTCCCGGAAACCGGAGTACTTGGAAGGAGAGGGAGCGCCGGAACTACCACATGTGATACCGGAGGACCGATGAGTAGTGGTAGAGTGACGAGAACTAGCCGGGTTGACAAGGAATGACGAGTACGCCCAAACAAAAATCAGGGAGATCAGAGACGCAGAAGAAAATCAGGGGGGTTTTGAGGAAAAGGAAGGGGCACTGTACTATAGGGGAGCATTGTACATACCAGAAGGGGACTTGAGGAGAAGAGTACTCAAACAACTACATGACAACCCCACGGCGGGGCATTTTGGTCAACACAAAACCATGTTGCTTGTCACGAGGCAGTTCTGGTGGCCAAGGGTGAGGGAAGATGTGCGGGAATACGTACGGGGGTGCGAACGCTGCCAGCGGGCAAAAGGGGAGAAGGCAGCACCCGCAGGGTTACTGGAACCCTTACCCACCCCGGAAAGACCATGGGAGGTGGTATCCATAGATTTTATGACCGATTTACCCAAGTCCAGGGGGAAAACAGCAGTCATGGTGGTAGTTGACTTGTTGACCAAAATGTGCCATTTCATTGCTTGCTCGCATGCAGTGACGGCAGAGGAAACAGCTAGGCTGTTTGTAGATCACGTCTTCAGGTTGCATGGCGCCCCCTTGAGGGTTTTGTCCGACAGAGGAAGGCAATTTACTTCCAGATTCTGGAGGAAGCTCGTGAGCCTGCTGGACGTCGAGGTGAGCTGCTCGACGGCCAGACACCCGGAGACCAACGGACAAGCAGAAAGAGCTAATAGCATACTCCAACAGTACCTACGCTGCTACGTCAACAAAAGGGAGAACGATTGGGTGGAAAAACTAGCGCTGGCCGAATTTGCATACAATAACGCTGAACATGTGTCCACGGGGATGAGTCCGTTCATGGCCAATTACGCGTGTCACCCCAGGGCCTTCCCAGGGGAGGGGGAGGGGAGGGGGAGTGTGCCGGCGGCCGAGCAGTTTGTGGAAGAAATGGAGGCTTTACACCAACAACTTAAGGTTAACCTGGAGAGGGCGAAGGAAGCGTACAAGAGGCAGGCAGACAAGCACCGCAGAGAAGGGGAGACAATAAGGGTTGGGGACCGGGTGTGGTTGTCAACCCAAGGGCTACCGTTCAAAGGGGGTTGTAAGAAATTACGGCCAAGGCGACTGGAACCTTTCGAGGTAACACAACAGGTGAATCCTGTGGCCTTTAGACTCAACTTGCCCACCAACATGAAACTGCACCCGGTGTTCCACAGGTCATTACTCTCACCGTACCGGGAAGGGAGGGAATTTCTGGGGCGAGAAAGAGAAATCCCCATGCACCCACAGGTGGAGGAAAGGGAACTCAGTAGTCAAGCCGCGGAAATTCTCGATTCAAGGTGGAGAGGGAGACGGGTGGAATATTTGGTGTCTTGGGAGGGGGAGCCCGAGTCGGAAAACACTTGGGTTCCTGCAGAAGAGATCAAGGATGAGTATCTGCAGGAGGAGTTTCATCGCAGGTTCCCAAGGAAGCCGAAACCACTAGGGAGGTTCTGGGAGGAGCAATTTGGCACCACGGATGATGAAGAAGAGTTTATGGGATTTCCAGCCTCCGAAGATGAGGAAGGGGGGGTATCCGAGGGAGAGGAATCCGACTGGGGAGATTGGGCAGCGGAAAGAGACAGCAGCAGGTGGAGAGCGGTGTTTGAATCATCTGAGGAAGGGGATAGTTCCTTCCAGGGATTCCCCGCATTACCGTCCAAGGAACGGACGGGGGGAGAGGAGGGCCCTGGGGGGGAGGTGGATGTCAGGGAACTGCCATCGGAGCCAAGAGGAGAGGTAAGGCTCCCCAATGATGCCGGAGAGGGAACTAGCAAGGAGAGAGGGAGAGCTTCCGCTGGGGAAGGAAATCAAGGTGACACCAGGAAGAAAGGGGAGGCTGAGAGTACTTCGGAGGGAAGGCTCCGAGACTCTTCCAGTGAGATCAGCGGGGAGAGCACAGTGTTGGAATTCTGCCTGGGTCAGAGGAATGTGCCACAGCATAGGCACCGGCAGATATTCCTTGTCGACCTCCCTGCTGCGCCACTCTGCTGATAAGCAGGCAAGGTCTCGGCGATTCATCTCAGATGTGTGAGAGGAACACACCGTTCTTCCTCTCTCCCCTTTGGTGTCTCCCAGGGAGGGGAAAGATTCAGACAGAAATCTATTTACATCCTTTATTTCTGTCTCTTTACATCAGTACAGAGAAACATGTCTGCACTCCACAGCAGTAAGAATAAACTCCACCCATGCACTTCCAGTACGGGTCATCTGACACACACACTGAGCTAACATCCGGTCCTCAGTACAGAATGGACTGCCCCTTTGTTCCCATGGCAACAGTCAGAAACATCCTGTTTGGCTTTCCAGCCACAAGCAGCTGACTGAGCTGCTAGAGCCTTTGCTTGCTGCAGCTTTGGTGCTTTATGGTAACATACTCCCCCTAAAGTATCAATGCATGCTGCGAGCAAAGCGTCATCCAGAGAAGAAAACAAACAGTTGTTATACTTATAACATTCCCCTGTTGTTTCAGTTCCACCCTTGGAACTACCCACCACTGGTTTTACCAATGTACCTCTCTGGTTGTGTGACTTCCAAGGAATGAGTGCTTCTGCATTACCTTGGTTAACAACTTTCTGTTGTGCCTTTGTCTCTGACTCAGACACAGCTTCAATTTGTCCTTGGTCGTTTACAACAGCAACACATGCAATAGCTAGGTTGGCAAATTCCTTTGAATACCTCTTGGGTGGTACACCCTTCGTTGCTCTCTCAGACCTACGTAAGAGTTGCTGCTCTTCTTTGCTTTCTGGTTCAACCTTTGAACTCTCTGGAGAACCAGTACTAAGCTTAATCAGTGGTTCATCCTCCTCTTCTGAGGGTCTTGTCATTATGTGAGATTTCCTCTCAATGACTGTGTCAACTGAGCTCCCTGAGCTATCGCTGTCATCATCAGTACTACTGAACTCAATAAGATCAAACTCATCATCATCATCATCATCATCATCATCATCATCAGAATCATCTGCAGTGAGAAATGTGTGATCAATCACTCTCTCCTGTTCAGGAGCACTCTCTAGAAATTTTGTGAGAATCACCTGACCAGATTCAGACAAAATTACTCTGTAGAGACCCTTTTCATAACCCACAAAAATGCCTCTGGCATTCTTTACCCCACCTGGAGTTTCTGTTCTCACATGAGACCCAAAAACCTTGAAATGGGCAACTGAAGGTTTTCTATGGAACAGTTTCTCAAACGGAGAACATCCCAACTCTTTTGAAACCTTTCTCAACCACGGGTGCAGAATGCCGCAGCGAGACTCCTTACGGGGTCTTCGCTTAGAGATCACATTCATCCGGTGCTATACCAGCTGCACTGGCTCCCGGTGGAGTACAGGATCAGGTTTAAGGTGCTGGTTTTAACCTTCAAAGCCCTATACGGCCTAGGGCCCTCGTACCTACGGGACCACCTCTCCTGGTATGCCCCACAGAGGAACTTACGGTCTTCAAACAAAAACACCTTGAAGGTCCCAGGCCACAGAGAGGTTAGGCTGGCCTCAACTAGAGCCAGGGCCTTTTCGGCTGCGGCTCCAACCTGGTGGAATGCTCTGTCACAAGAGACAAGGGCCCTGCAGGACTTGACATCTTTCCGTAGGGCCTGCAAGACAGAGCTGTTCCGCCAGGCCTTTGGTTAGGGCGCAGCCTGACTCCCTCCTTTGGCAACCTTTACAAAACTTTATGGCTGCCATCAATCTTGATTTTAATTAATTTTTATAATGTTTTTATAATGTCGCACTATTTTGGTGTTGTTAGCCGCCCTGAGCCCGGCTTCGGCTGGGGAGGGCGGGATATAAATAAAATTATTATTATTATTATTATTATTATTATTATTATTATTATTATAACAAAATGACATTAGCGACTCCGCCCAGAATTCATTTGGCAGATGCGAACTAAGCAATTGCGCATGCATTCCCTTTTGCAATTCTTTGTTCACCCTAACACAGACACATCTTTTCCAAGATTCTTCGGAACTAGCAATTTTGTGTCTTATCCCTTTCTTCTTCAGGAACCTCTGGAAATCCTGTGAAAGAAAAATTGGCATCTTATCTGTGCAAAGACAATCTATGTCAGCATCATGCATATTTTTAACTTTGTCACAAAACTCTTTAAACCTTTCTAAGGCTTCTTTAGGTCTCTTCAAAACATAAATCCAGACATAATTTGTGAAAGAATCCACACACACAAGGTAATATTTTGCATTGCCTCTAGATGGTGCTAGAGGACCAATCACATCAGCATACACCCGCTGAAATTCTCTGTCGACCCTCGAGGTCACCTTCTTGGTGTTCTTCTTGGTCAGACCTGCAAAAGAGATCATGTTAGAATCACAAGAATTACATTCCATGTAATCACTTTGGTCAAAAGTCAACAAATATAGTCCATCTTTCTCTTTGGCAGAAAGATACAACTCTCCATCTTTGTAGATCTCGCAGTTCTCATCATCATAGGACAGTTTTAGTCCCTTCTTGGCAATCTGCGAAACGCTGAGCAGATTGAACTTCAACTCCACTTTTGGCGTGGTTCCTTTCGACATCAAAGCCTTTGCAGTCTTTGCCTTTGGGATGGTATGACCTTTGCCTGACGCCTCAGACTTTGTAGAGCTTGCCTTGGCTCCTTTGTGCTGACGTGGCTTCTTGCAGTACCGCTGAAGATGCCCAGTCTGGCCACAATTGTAACATCGGACAACGTTTAAAGCTACAGCATTTTCTCCAGTAGCAACAGCAGTGGGGGCGTTAGAACTCCGTTCTTCCCTCCCCCTGTCCTTGACCTCCAGGGCAGCAAGTCTGTAATGTTCATTCAGAACCACAGCAAAGACCCTCTCCGAAGTTAACTGCGCCGCCGGTAGCGAACCAAGCTGACTGGCAACGGATTTGTAAGTCCGATTCAGGCTGTTTATCACCATGAAGCAAAACACTTCCTCCTGCAGACGGAAATTACGTTCCACCATCTGTTGACGCAGATATTTCATTTCCGTCAGGTGCTCTTGAACATCTCCATCAGGCGCAAGCCTCAGATTGGTCAGCTTCTCAAAATATAGCAACGCTGAAGAACCTGCATCTCTCTGATGTGTCCTTCTCAGCGTGTCCCAAACCTCTTTCGCGTGCTCTAAATCCTGAATATGCACAAGCTGCGAGTCTGACACACACAGAATTATAGCCGTTCTGGCCTTCACATTCTGTGACTCCCAAGCACGTGTTGGTGCTGCAGGGATGGGGTTCTCAATCACCTGAAACAGTCTCTGATTCTGCAACAGGGCCTTCATCTTAATAGACCAAGATGCATAATTGTCATTGGTCAGGAGGGGTGGAGAAGGCAAGCCTCCGCCCTTCTTAGCATCCATTTTTGAGTCCTTGCATTAACTCTCAAACACAAGCCTCTAAAATCCAAAAGCTTGTTTGTTTGCACTCTTGTGCACCTGGCAGCTCTTAACGCTAGCTGCTTTGGAAAGTCCCTTTCCAAAGGGACTTCATGAGAGCCTAGTCACAACAAACTTTGTTTTTGCCTCTCTGAGGCATAGCCTGACTGTCCAGCCCTCTCGAGTAACTTTCCACTTGACTGGCGGGCGTTGCTTAGCAACAGTGCATTTCTTCCCTTGTACAGGAAACCACAAGAATCTCTGGAATGCAAGCCTCTTCCCACTCGGAGCTGTTTTTCCTAAACGCTGCTCCCCGTGAAGCAGAGAATAACTCAATCTGCGTTCACTCTTTTAAGCCCGAAAATCTCATACCTTGGGCTCCGTGGCTTTGGCTGTCAGCTTCTTCTGGTCAGCTTCTGGCTGCAGAGGATCAGCTTTCTCACCTCAGGCTTCCATGGAGGGATGAAAACAGCAGCTCTGCTACTCTTTTTGCAGACTTCCATGGATCGAGGAAACCAGCAACCGGCATCTGCTACCACTGTTGGAATTCTGCCTGGGTCAGAGGAATGTGCCACAACGTAGGCACCGGCAGATATTCCTTGTCGACCTCCCCGCTGCGCCACTCTGCTGATAAGCAGGCGAGGTCTCGGCGATTCATCTCAGATGTGTGAGAGGAACACACCGTTCTTCCTCTCTCCCCTTTGGTGTCCCCCAGGGAGGGGAAAGATTCAGACAGACATCTATTTACATCCTTTATTTCTGTCTCTTTACATCAGTACAGAGAAACATGTCTGCACTCCTCAGCAGTAAGAATAAACTCCACCCATGTACTTCCAGTACGGGTCATCTGACACACACACTGAGCTAACATCCGGTGCTCAGTACAGAATGGACTGCCCCTTTGTTCCCATGGCAACAGTCACAAACATCCTGTTTGGCTCTCCAGCCACAAGCAGCTGACTGAGCTGCTAGAGCCTTTGCTTGCTGCAGCTTTGGTGCTTTATGGTAACACAGAGGACCTCCGCTTGGCACGCCTACGCTGCGCAGAAAGCTTCCGCGCAGAGACTAGGCGGACTTGGAGTCAAGGAATTTTTATGTTGGAAGAAATTCAGGAAACGCCCACTGACGGATTCTGCCAGTGACTGAGACAGTCGCGTTGTAAGGGCTGTCAAGCCAGGGAAAGGTTTAGCCATACAACCAGCTTGGAGCAGTTTGTGGCTTACGCACAAGCAACCCCGATTCCCATTACAATAAGGTATGGGGAAAATACAAAAGATATTTGGAACAGAAAACCCCAAGATGGAACTCTCCACTAGAAGCAATCGCTGTTAAAAAAAGGAACAACATCAAAGAGAACTGGATAACGTATAACACAATATTAAGGGGGGAGGAGGAGGGTCAACTAATATTGATAAGTTATGAGAAAATATAAGATCACTTCTCTAGTTGGCTAGATTACGTCCAGGTGAATGAAGTGTTCAGACAGGATAAGCAGATAGGTTTTGAAAAGGAGCCTTCAAGATTTGATAGAGAACTACTGAATAGTAAAACCAATATAATCGCAAAAATCTATAGACTTCTTTTAGACTACGAAGTAATGGATGAGGAGGTTAAGGCTTCAATGATAAAGTGGGCCCAAGATGTGGGCCATCCAATTATGCTAAAAGATGGGGAAAACTGATGGAATGTAAATTTCAAATTTACAGCCAGCTATAATATAAGAGAGAACATGATGAAAATGGCTCCTTCCAGATAGAGAGCCAGAATCAGAGAATCAGAATCAGAGTCAGAACCAGATCTTCGGTAAAGATGTGGTCTGGTCTTAGCGCAACTGCTCCTCCCACCCGCGATAACAGAGATTGGGTGTTCCAATACATCCCCCCGTAGGGAACCTGCCCCAGCCATTCTGTTGGCTGAGGCCCCCTCCCAGGCAGCCCTGACCCTTTCCCCTTAAAAAGCAAAATACAAACTATACAATAACCTAAAGAAATAGTAAAAGAAAAACAAACCAAGAAACAATTATGCTAAACTTAAAATAATCCCCGCCCCAACTAAACATTTGTCCCACCCCAGAAAGAAAATAACAACAACAACAACAAACCACCGTTTGTGGTGCAACAGAGACACAGCCAGAGACAGAGCGAGACCCTGAATCAGTGCCATAACCAAGCCCTCATTCAGAACCAGAGCCTGAAAAAGAGCCACAGCCCAAACCAGAGCAACAGCCACAGCCACAGCCTAGAGCCACAGCCTGAGTCTACAACAGTACTTGATACAGTGCCGGAGCTGGAGCCAGAGCCAGAGACACAGCCAGAGCCAGAGCAAAACCCTAATTCAGAACCAGAGCCTGAAAAAGAGCCAGACCCTGAAATATAGCTGGGTCAGAGGCAGAGGAAGAGCCATCATGAGACCCTGAATCAGAGTCAGAACCAGATCTTCATTCAGAACCAGACCCTGAAAGAGAGCCAGAGCCACAGCCAGAGCCACAGACGGAGCCTAGAGCCACAGCCGAGATCCACAGCCTGAGTCTGAAATAGTGCTTGATAGAGTGCTGGATCCTGAAACAGAGACACTGTCTGAAACTGAGCCTGACGCTTAAACGTAGCCAGGGGCAGAGGTTCAGCAACTTCTACCGGAAGTTCATCAGGAACTTCGCCCACTTGACAGCGCCTATCACAGATTGTCTCAGTAGCAAAAAGAAGTTCGTCTGGACAGAAAGTGCCCAGCAATCCTTCGAAAGGCTGAAGAAGGCGTTCGCTTCGGAAGAGCAGCTCCTGCACGTGGATCTGCAGAAGCCAATGAGGCTGGAGACCGACGCGTCAGACCGGGCCATCGGAGCGGTACTGTTACAGCCGGGGCCCCAGCAGAGCTGGAGGCCGTGCGCCTTTTTCTCGAGGAAGCTGAGCAAGTCGGAGCAAAACTACACGGTGTATGACCGCGAACTGCTTGCAATTTATGCAGCATTTCGACGATGGAGACATCTGCTAATAGGGGCGCAGCACGAGATCCAGGTGTGTACGGATCACAAGAACTTGGAATAGTGGAGGACTGCGCGAGTACTCAACCAGAGACAGATTCGATGGGCACAGGAGTTCTCCAAGTTTTTCTTCGAGATCCGGTACGTGCCGGGGGAGGAGAACGTAAGAGCAGATGCTCTCTCCCGGAAGCCGGAGTACATGGAAGGAGAGAGACCGCCGGAAGTCAGACACGTGTTCCCCGAGAACCGATGGGTGTGGGTTGGGAAACGAGAACTAGCCGGGCTTACTAGAAACGACGAATTCGCTCAAACAAAAATCAGGGAACTCTGGAACGGAAGGGAAAACCAGGGAGGGTTTGAGGAAAAGGAAGGGGTACTGTACTACAAGGGAGCGCTGTACGTACCGGGGGAGACCTTGAGGGGAAGGGTACTCAAACAACTCCACCACAACCCAACAGCGGGACATTTTGGTCAACACAAATCCATGTTGCTTGTCACCAGGCAGTTCTGGTGGCCAAGGGTAAGGGAAGATGTACGGGAATATGTACGGGGGTGCGACCGCTGCCAGAGGGCAAAGGGGGAGAGGGCTGCACCCGCAGGGTTACTGGAACCCTTACCCACGCCGGGAAGACCCTGGGAGGTGGTATCCATAGATTTTATGACAGATTTGCCCAAATCAAGGGGGAAGACAGCAGTCATGGTAGTAGTCGATCTGCTAACAAAAATGTGCCATTTCATAGCTTGCTCGCATGCGGTAACGGCAGAGGAAACAGCCAGGTTGTTTGTAGATCACATCTTCAGACTGCATGGGGCTCCCTCGAGGGTCATCTCGGATCGCGGGAAACAATTTACTTCCCGGTTCTGGAGGAAGCTCATGGGCTTGCTACAGGTCGAGGTGGGCTTCCACGGGAATGAGCCTGTTCATGGCCAATTATGGGTGTCACCCCAGGGCCTTCCCGGGGAGGGGGGAGGAAGGGGGGAGCGTACCTGCGGCAGAGCAGTTTGTGGAAGAAATGGAGGCCTTGCACCAGCAACTTAAGATGAACTTGGAACGGGCCAAGGAAATTTACAAGAGGCAGGTAGACAAGCACCGTCGGGAAGGGGAGACCATAAGGGTGGGAGACCGGGTGTGGTTGTCAACCCAAGGGTTACCCTTTTAGGGGGGGTGTAAGAAGTTGCAGCCAAGGCGGCTGGGACGTTTTGAGGTAACACAGCAGGTGAACCCCGTGGCATTCAAGCTCAAGTTGCCTGACAGCATGAAAATACACCCGGTGTTCCATAGGTCCCTACTCTCACCGTACAGGGACGGGCGGGAATTCCCGGGGCGAGAGGGAGAAGTCACCACACACCCGCAGGTAGAGGAGAGGGAACACCACAACCAAGCCACGGAAATACTCGATTCAAGATGGTGAGGGCGCCAGGTGGAGTACTTGGTAGCTTGGGAGGGAGAACCCGAGTCAGAAAACACGTGGGTTCCAGCGGAGGCTATCAATGATGGGTATCTTGCGGAGGAGTTCCACAGCCTGTTCCCAGATAAACCTAAACCACTAGCGAGATTCTGGGAGGAGCAATTTGGAACCACAGATGATGAAGAGGATTTTGTGGGTTTTCCTGCCTCCGAAGAGGAGGGAGGAGAGGCGTCAGAGGAATCGGACTGGGAGGGCCACCCGGCGGGAAGAGATCGGAGCGGGTGGGAAGCGGAGTTTGAATCATCAGGGGATGGCGACAGCTCCTTCCAGGGATTCCCCGCAACGTCGGCTGAGGAAAAGGACGTAGTTGGGTCAAAAGGTCCTGCCGGGGGTGGAGGGGGTCCTGGGGAGGGTGGATGTCAGTGAACTGACATCGGAGCCAGAAGTGGAGGCAGGGCTCCCAAGCGCAACCCCATATAACCATTAAACACAATATTAAGGGGGGAGGAGGAGGGTCAACTAATATTGATAAGTTATGAGAAAATAAAAGATAACTTTTCTAGTAGGCTAGATTACTTCCAGGTGAATGAAGTGTTCAGACAGGATAAGCAGATAGGTTTTGAAAAGGAGCCTTCAAGATTTGAAAGAGAACTACTTAATAGTAAAACCAAAATAATCGCAAGAATGTATAGACTTCTTTTAGACTACGAAGTAATCTAAGAGCAGAGTCAGAGTGAGACCATGAGCCTGAGCCAGAGCCAGAGCCAGAGCCAGAGCCAGAAATAGGGCTTGATACAGAATCAGAATCAGAATCAGGGCCAGGGCCAGATACAGGGCTTGATACAGGGCCAGGGCCAGATACAGGGCTTGATACAGGGCCGGAGCGCAAAACATAGCTTCAGCCACAGCCTAGAGCCACAGCCTGAGTCTGCAACAGTACTTGATACAGTGCCGGAGCTGGAGCTGGAGCCAGAGCCAGAGACACAGCCAGAGCCAGAACAAAACCCTAATTCAGAACCAGAGCCTGAAAGAGAGCCAGAGCCAGAAACAGTGCTTGATAGAGTGCCAGAGCCTGAAACAGAGGCAGAGGCAGATACAGGGCTTGAAACAGCGTCGGAGACTGAGACAAAGCCTAATAAAGAGCAGAAGCCTGAGCCTGAGCCTGAAACAGTGCTTGATACAGTGCCAGAGCCTGAAACAGAACCAGAGCCACAGCTACAGCCATAGTGCCACAGCCTGAGTCTGCAACAGTGGTTGATACAGCGCCAGAGCCTGAAACAGAGACACAGCCTGAAACAGAACCTGAGCCTGGTTATTAGCATGGCAATTAAAGAAGAGAGAGGCAGAAAGGCTTATAAATAGAGTTAAGTGCGAAGGCAAAATAATAAACAACCCTAAAGAAATAGAGAAACGATTTCTCGAATTCTTTAGAGAAGAAGGAAAGAAATGAAACAACAGAAGAAGTTAAACAACATTTAGAACAGAACTGTCTTCCGAAACTTACTAAAGAACAAAAAGAACTGTTGAATGCCCCTATTCAGTGGCGTAGCGTGGGGGTGCAGGGGGGGCCGGCCGCACCGGGCACAACACCTGGGGGTTAGGGTCAGGGGGCGCAAATCCACGGGTTAGGGGGCGCAAATTACTTGCCTTGCCCCGGGTGCTGACAACTCACGCTACGCCACTGCCCCTATTACATCGTACGAAATTTGAAACCACAGATGATGAAGAGGATTTTGTGGGTTTTCCTGCCTCCGAAGAGGAGGGAGGAGAGGCGTCAGAGGAATCGGACTGGGAGGGCCACCCCGCGGGAAGAGATCAGAGCGGGTGGGAAGCGGAGTTTGATTCCTCAGGGGACGGCGACAGCTCCTTCCGGGGATTCCCCGCATCGTCGGCTGAGGAAAAGGACGTAGTTGGGTCAAAAGGTCGGGCCGGGGGTGGAGGGGGTTCTGGGGGGGTGGATGTCAGTGAACTGACATCGGAGCCAGAAGTGGAGGCAGGGCTCCCAAGCGATGCCGGAGAAGGGACAAGCAGGGAGAGAGGGGACTCAGCAGCTGGGGAAGGAAATCAGTGTAACACCAGGGATAAAGGGGGGCGGATGGGGGAATCGGAGAGAGGGCTCCAGGACTCTTCGCTGGAGACCAGCGGGGAGAGCACAGGTGTAGGAATGAAAATCACGGGAGACGAGTAGCAGGTGTCATGTGAGAGGCGTCTGCCGGGAAGTCCCGGGAACTCTCTTTTATTGAATATCACAAAACATTGCCACAGGTGTACTTGTGGTTGATTGGTTGATACAAACACAAAGAAACTCATTGCCTATTGGTTAATGCAAATGCAAGGTGGGAATTACATGTGGGGGTGGGAATTACATGTGAACATTAATCACTGGTAGATTAAAGGCTGGGAAACAAGGTTGGGACTAGACAAGCATGAAACCTCCTAATTAATTATAACTAAAGATTAATATAGCCTAAAACAATTACTAATGATTGATCATAACATATAACAATCGAGTTCCGTAGATGTGGTCAGCTATGCACTGAGAACAGGTCATCATGATCTTAAGATGAACTGGGCAAGGAGGGAATGTCTTGGTGTTTGGAACAGGTTCGTACAGTGTGTGCAGAAACAGAGAAAAGCTTATGAGTGAGACTTCCCAGAATGCAAGAGAAAAGAAGCAATGCTTCCCATAGCAAGACTTCCCATAAGGCCACAGTTATGTATCCCTATAATGCAACAGTTATGTGCAGAGGGAATGATCTTATGTGCAGAAGGAAAACTTCCCTTTATCTCCCCCTTTCTTTTTCTTATATGCGAGGCAAAAATATTTCGGGATTAGTGGTGTGCCAGCGAATGCCCAAAATAAATTCGCCAGGGAGGATGGGACAAAAAATACTACAAGATACGTGGTTTGCCAACGCATGCTCGAAATAAATCTGCCCATATCTCCCCTTTGGTTTACTGTTGGTGTTGCCATTTCGCAAAATAAGCAGCAAGGATTTTATTGGGTGGCTGAGGGGGAGAGAGAAATCGAGAGAAAAGACTTATGAGGCCAGGAATGCATTGGAGGAAGCAGCATAGTAGAATCAATATACAAATTATGACAATAGCATATTGAAAGAGATTACGAAGCCAAGTAAGGTTTGGCAGCCAAGCAGTAAGCCACTGGGTGAAAGAATCCCAGAAAGCAGGAAAACCAACATCCTGTTTGATGTGATGTGTGAGATTTTGCAAATGAGAGATTTGTTTTTGAATAGCCTTAGAATTGTCAGTGATATTAAAGCAGCACATGTTTTCCACTTGTTCGCATCCGTAATGATGGAGCATCAATAGATAATCGATAGCAGCGCGGTTCTGCAGGACGCCATGCTGGAGTTCACTCTGCTCTTTATTCAAAAGATGAAGGGCTTGTGATGTAAAGTTCAGAGCCTTTGCTGCGGAGCAAGCTAAAGAGTTAATGTTCCTGCTATTCCGGACAGCCAGTCCAGGGACTCCTAGAAGAGATACAGCTAGAGAAATATATTCAGATCTGCTAGGGAGAGAGACAGAATCATCGCAATTATTATTCAATTCTATAGCGCGTCGATATCGAGAGCGGGATAAATGATGCTTCTTGGGTAAAATAATAGACATACGGCTTAAGCAGCAGGGCGTGCCATGACTGATGTTTGCAGGAATGTAATTAAACGTGAAGCCTGGACACGACCAAAACCAGCCGTCAGGCAGCTCTGTGTATTTATATATATATGAAATATTTACATAATCAGAGCAATTGAAATTAGCCTCGCCCATTTTTACACTGTTGGTTTTTGTGCAGTTCACCATACGGGCACAAATAACATTAAAGGAAGCCACGTATGGGGTCATGGAATTGGCTGCGTGGAGAAATGATGCAAAACTTTAACAGCAGCTGCCAGCTCAGAATGCTGGGCAAACTTCTGTGGAAGAATGTAGAGGCTGTGCCATTTATCATTTTGTAGCCATGCAATGACCCCCCTGGAGGGGGCTCCATTAGTAAACACAGTAAGGGCATCCAACGGGACAGAGCTACTGCGCTATGCTTAAATTCACTTTGGTTGGCTGCCAAATTTGGATTGGCTCCGGCAAGCAAGGACATGGCATGGCTCAGATCGTACTTAGGACGGTTAATGATTGACTGCAAAGCCTTCTTACAGTCAGTGTTTGCATTTTCAAAAGCCAATTTTTTCATCAGTTCATTCTGGGCTGTAGTATTATCAACCTGCCTGGTGACTGCTTCTTTCAATCTATCTATAAATTGATGGTAGGGCTCTGAATGTTGTTGTTTAATATTAACAAAAGAGCTAATAGGGAAAGCAGAAGGCAATTCCCCAGCCCACACAGATTCCTCCTCTAAGGACAGAATTCCTTTCTGCCTAGCCAGGGAAAGTGAGGTGCGCACAGCTCCTGTAGGAGAGCACGAAGGGGTTGTGGCAGGCAAAGCAGGCAAAGGAGGAAGGGCAGGGGTGGATGGGTTTGTGGGCTGAGGTGTAGGGAGGGGTTGGCAAGGCTGCAATGGAGGCAAAAGCTTAGGATAAGGAGGGGGGGGGATTGTCTGCAACAGCCAGAAGGGCAGGAGCCGAAGGAGACGCCTGGGGTCCTAATTTAGCAACGGCAGCTGCACATTTCTGCCAGGTGAGCAAACAATGAATTGGAGCCCTCGGTTCTGCAAAGAGGGTCTTCACGATCTTTTGCCAAGTCTCTACCTCCAAGGACCCACTTTCAGGGTAGGAGGGGCATTGGCAAGCAATCTCCAAAAGCAATTGTTCAATTTCTTTTAAAGAAATTTGAACACCCACCACCCGCTGTCTAACTAAAGAAAGCAATTCTCTAGCATGCATTTTCTGGAAAGAAAATAGCAACAACAACAACAACAACAACAAACCACCGTTTGAGGTGCAACTGAGACACAGCCAAAGACAGAGCGAGACCCTGAATCAGTGCCATAACCAAGCCCTCATTCACAACCAGAGCCTGAAAAAGAGCCACAGCCCGAACCAGAGCAACAGCCACAGCCACAGCCTAGAGCCACAGCCTGAGTCTGCAACAGTACTTGATACAGTGCCAGAGCTGGAGCTGGAGCTGGAGCCAGAGCCAGAGACACAGCCAGAGCCAGAACAAAACCCTAATTCAGAACCAGAGCCTGAAAGAGAGCCAGAGGCAGAAACAGTGCTTGATAGAGTGCCAGAGCCTGAAACAGAGGCAGAGGCAGATACAGGGCTTGACACAGCGTCAGAGCCTGAAACAGAGAAACAGCGTGAAACAGAGACAAAGGCTGAGACACAGGCCGAGCCTGAAATAGAGCTAAAATAAGTGCTAGAGTCAAAGACTGAGACAAAGCCTAATAAAGAGCAGAAGCTTGAGGCTGAGCCTGAGCCTGAAACAGTGCTTGATACAGTGCCAGAGCCTGAAACAGAACCAGAGCCACACCTACAGCCATAGCGCCACAGCCTGAGTCTGCAACAGTGGTTGATACAGCGCCGGAGCCTGAAACAGAGACACAGCCTGAAACAGAACCTGAGCCTGGTTATTAGCATGGCAATTAAAGAAGAGAGAGGCAGAAAGGCTTATAAATAGAGTTAGGTGTGAAGGCAAAATAATAAACAACCCTAGAGAAATAGAGAACTGTCTTCCGAAACTTACTAAAGAACAAAAAGAACTGTTGAATGCCCCTATCACATCGTACGAAATTCAAAGAGCAATTAAGGAAGCAAAGATAGGAAAGCCACCAGGGCCAGACGGCCTACTGGCAATATATTATAAAAAATTGAGGACTTACTGTCTGACCCATTAAGAAGTATCTTAAAAGACGGAACCATGCCGGATTCTTGGAAAGACAGCCTTATTGCATTAATTCCAAAACAGGGAACGGACAATCTACTTATTAACAACTATAGGCCTATCGCACTTCTAAATAAAGATTATAAATTATATGCAAATATTTTAGCCGAAAGATCAAAAAAAGTCTTCCAGATGATGATACACAATGACCAAGCTGGCTTTTTGCCTGGGAGGCACATTTATAGCTGTGATGGCCTGGGAATCCGATTTAGAGGCTCAACCGGAGGAATCCCAGCCTGCACAGGAGTCCCCGCCTCCAGGGCCGGCTGAACTGGGGCAGGGCCTTGGATCTGAAGAGCCTGCACCTGTGCCGGATCCTCAGGAGCAGGCACCAGGTGATTCCACTCTAGCTCCAGAGGTGATTAAGGACACAGTGCCTACAGGTGCGCCTCTCCCGGCCCTGCCAGAGGAAGGAGAGTCTCCCCCTGGGTCCAGTAACTCCCCAGCCTCTCCTGAACTGCAGAGGCTTAGGGCAGAGAGGCGGAGGGAACTGGTTTCTCCCAGGAGGTGTGCTCGCCTTAAGGCCAAGAGAGGCGGGTCTCCTGGGGGCCGCGGCCGCCCCTGGCCTCAGAGAAGATAAAGGCCAGTCAGCCCGGTCCCAGGTTGTGGGAGCAACGTCGTTGAGTACCTGCTCCTGCCCGGACCCAGACCTGACCCTCCAGTGTTCCTGTCCCCGCCCGGCTTCCTGCTTCGGACTTGCTCCTTGTGAACTGTTTCCAGGCTAGTCACCCAGGACCGGACTTTGACTACGCCAACGGTAACCTTCCCCCGGGACCAGCACAAAAGCAACACTAGAAACATTATAAACCTATTAGCGTATTTAGACTTAAGAATAGAAAAGAAGGCAGTCTTAATGGCTATAGATGCAGAAAAAGCTTTCGACAGGGTATCCTGGAAATTTATGAAAGGTCTATTACACCATATGGATTTTGGTGTACAGTATATAAAAGGGACTGAAGCAATATAATCAAAACAAAAAGCTAAAATCATAATGGAAATTTATCACAGGAGTGTGAAATCAGTAAAGGGGTCAGACAAGGTTGCCCACTATCCCCCTTAATTTTCATATTAACATTGGAAGTTTTAGGTAAACAAATTAGGGAAGAAAAAGAAATAAAAGGGATTATGCTGGGAAATAGAAGTTACAAAATGAGGGCATTTGCTGACGATTTAATTATAACTACGGAGCAACCAAAACAGAGTTTAAGAAAGACGTTGGAAATAGTATATGGCTACAGTAAAGTTGCGGGGTTCAAAATGAATTTTAACAAGACAAAACTATTAGTTAAAAATATGACGCCAGATGAAAAAGCAGAATTAGAACAAATAATATTAAAATTAAAATCTACCCCCAAATCAAGTATTTAGGATTATGGATAACACCAAAGAATATTAACTTATATGAAGATAATTATACCAATTGTTGGAAAGATTATCAAAAGACAGTTGGAGACATGGACAAGGTTAAATTTATCATTCCTGGGCCGTATTTCGGTAATTAAAATGATAGTTTTACCGAAGCTACTCTTTCTATTCCAAACGATTCCAATTACAGGAAAGACCAGCAGTATCAACAAGTGGCAAAAAGAAATTTCTAAATTTTTGTGGAAGGGTAAAAGACCAAGAGTAAAGCATAAGATATTAATAGATACTGTAGAAAGAGGTGGCTACGGGTTACCGGATTTGAAGCTATATTACGAAGCCTCATGTCTTCTCTGGTTGAAAGATTGGTATTTATTAAAAAATTGGGATATTTTAGATCTAGAAGGTCATGACACCCGTTTTGGGTGGCATGGCTATCTTAATTATGGGAAAATAAAGACGCATAGGAGTTTTTCAAATCGTATAATAAGAAATGCTATATATAAGGTATAGGGAAAATACAAAAGATATTTGGAACAGAAAACCCCAAGATGGAACTCTCCATTAGAAGCAATCGCTGTTAAAAAAAGGAACAACATCAAAGAGAACTGGATAACGTATAACACAATATTAAGGGGGGAGGAGGAGGGTCAACTAATATTGATAAGTTATGAGAAAATAAAAGATCACTTTTCTAGTTGGCTAGATTACTTCCAGGTGAATGAAGTGTTCAGACACGATAAGCAGATAGGCTTTGAAAAGGAGCCTTCAAGATTTGAAAGAGAACTACTGAATAGTAAAACCAAATTAATTGCAAAAATCTATAGACTTCTTTTAGACTACGAAGTAATGGATGAGGAGGTTAAGGCTTCAATGATAAAGTGGGCCCAAGATGTGGGCCGTCCAATTATGCTAAAAGATGGGGAAAACTGATGGAATGTAAATTTGAAATTTACAGCCAGCTATAATATAAGAGAGAACATGATGAAAATGGCTCATAGGTGGTACCTCACTCCTTCCAGATGGTCAAGAATGTATAAAAATTTAGCGTATGCTTGTTGGAGATGTGGAGGAAATAACGGTGACATGAGCCACATGTGGTGGACGTGTGAAAAGATTAAGATTTTTTTTTGGGGGGGGGAATATACGATGAATTAAAAAAGATGTTGGGGAAAACATTTACGAAAAAAACGGAGGCATTTCTATGAAGTATATTCCATTGTGTACATTCCATTGTAGGAATGGAAACAGAGCCAGAGCCAGAGCCACAGCCACAGCCTAAGTCTGAAACAGTCCTTGATAGAGTGCCAGAGCCAGAGCCAGAGCCAGAGCGAGACCCTGAATCAGGGCCAGAACCAAGCCCTCATTCAGAACCAGAGCCAGAGCCAGAGCCAGAGCCAGAGCAACAGCCACAGCCACAGCCTGAGTCTGAAACAGCCCTTGATAGAGAGCCAGAATCAGAGAATCAGAATCAGAGTCAGAACCAGATCTTCGGTAAAGACGTGGTCTGGTCTTAGCGCAACTGCTCCTCCCACCCGCAATAACAGAGATTGGGTGTTCCAATACATCCCCCCGTAGGGAACCTGCCCCAGCCATTCTGTTGGCTGAGGCCCCCTCCCAGGAAGCCCTGACCCTTTCCCCTTAAAAAGCAAAATACAAACTATACAATAACCTAAAAAAATAGTAAAAGAAAAACAAAGCAAGAAACAGTTATGCTAAACTTAAAATAATCCCCGCCCCAACTAAACATTTGTCTCACCCCAGAAAGAAAATAACAACAAGAACAACAACCCACTGTTTGTGGTGCAACAGAGACACAGCCAGAGACAGAGCGAGACCCTGAATCAGTGCCATAACCAAGCTCTCATTCAGAACCAGACCCTGAAAAAGAGCCACAGCCCGAACCAGAGCAACAGCCACAGCCTGAGTCTGCAACAGTACTTGATACAGTGCCGGAGCCTGAAACAGAGACACAGCCTCAAACAGAGCCTGAGCCTGAAACAGAGGCAGAGCCACAGCCAGAGACTGAGTCTGAAACAGTCCTTGATAGAGTGCCAGAGCCAGAGCCCCAGAGAGACCCTGAATCAGAGTCAGAGTGAGACCAAGAGCCAGAGCCAGAGCCAGAGCCAGAGCCAGAGCCAGAGCTTGATACAGGGCCGGAGCGCAAAACATAGCTGCAGCCACAGCCTAGAGCCACAGCCTGAGTCTGCAACAGTACTTGATACAGTTCCGGAGCTGGAGCCGGAGCCAGAGCCAGAGACACAGCCAGAGCCAGAACAAAACTCTAATTCAGAACCAGAGCCTGAAAGAGAGCCAGACCCTGAAATATAGCTGGGTCAGAGGCAGAGGAGGAGCCATCATGAGACCCTGAATCAGAGTCAGAACCAGATCTTCATTCAGAACCACACCCTGAAAGAGAGCCAGAGCCACAGACGGAGCCTAGAGCCACAGCCGAGATCCACAGCCTGAGTCTGAAATAGTGCTTGATAGAGTGCTGGATCCTGAAACAGAGACACTGTCTGAAACTGAGCCTGACGCTTAAACGTAGCCAGCGGCTGAGGGATAGGCAGAGCCTGATACAGTGCTTGATACAGCGTAGGAGCCTGAAGCAGAGACACAGCCAGATCCAGAGACACAGCCAGAGCCAGAACAAAACCCTAATTCAGAACCAGAGCCTGAAAGAGAGCCAGAGCCAGAAACAGAGGCAGAGGCAGATACAGGGCTTGAAACAACCCCCAAGAAGTGCTTCCTCTGCCAACGGCCAGGACATTTTGCCAGGGTCTGCCCTCAAAGAAAGGCATGGTAAGGGATGGTGGGAGCCGCTGGCTGTGAGGAGGAGGGGGAAAATCCCTCGAGGGTCATCTCGGATCGCGGGAAACAATTTACTTCCCAGTTCTGGAGGAAGCTCATGGGCTTGCTACAGGTCGAGGTGGGCTTCCACGGGAATGAGCCCGTTCATGGCCAATTATGGGTGTCACCCCCATATAGTTTGCAAAATACAAACTATACAATAACCTAAAGAAATAGTAAAAGAAAAACAAAGCAAGAAACAATTATGCTAAACTTAAAATAATCCTGGCCCCAACTAAACATTTGTCCAACCCCAGAAAGAAAATAGCAACAACAACAACAACAACAACAACAACAACAAACCACCGTTTGAGGTGCAACTGAGACACAGCCAAAGACAGAGCGAGACCCTGAATCAGTGCCATAACCAAGCCCTCATTCAGAACCAGAGCCTGAAAAAGAGCCACAGCCCGAACCAGAGCAACAGCCACAGCCACAGCCACAGCCTAGAGCCACAGCCTGAGTCTACAACAGTACTTGATACAGTGCCGGAGCTGGAGCTGGAGCCAGAGCCAGAGACACAGCCAGAGCCAGAACAAAACCCTAATTCAGAACCAGAGCCTGAAAGAGAGCCAGACCCTGAAATATAGCTGGGTCAGAGGCAGAGGAAGAGCCATCATGAGACCCTGAATCAGAGTCAGAACCAGATCTTCATTCAGAACCAGACCCTGAAAGAGAGCCAGAGCCACAGAGAGAGCCACAGAAGGAGCCTAGAGCCACAGCCGAGATCCACAGCCACAGCCGAGATCCACAGCCTGAGTCTGCAACAGTACTTGATACATTGCCAGAGCCTGAAACAGAGACACAGCCTCAAACAGAGCCTGAGCCTGAAACAGAGGCAGAGCCACAGCCAGAGCCTGAGTCTGAAACAGTCCTTGATAGAGTGCCAGAGCCAGAGCCAGAGAAAGACCCTGAATCAGAGTCAGAGTGAGACCATGAGCCAGAGCCAGAGCCACAGCCAGAGCCACAGCCTGAGTCTACAACAGTACTTGATACAGTGCCGGAGCTGGAGCTGGAGCCAGAGCCACAGCCACAGCCAGAGCCAGAACAAAACCCTAATTCAGAACCAGAGCCTGAAAGAGAGCCAGACCCTGAAACATAGGTGGGTCAGAGGAAGAGCCATCATGAGACCCTGAATCAGAGTCAGAACCAGATCTTCATTCAGAACTAGACCCTGAAAGAGAGCCAGAGCCACAGACAGAGCCACAGATGGAGCCTAGAGCCACAGCCGAGATCCACAGCCTGAGTCTGAAATAGTGCTTGATAGAGTGTTGGATCCTGAAACACAGACACTGTCTGAAATTGAGCCTGATGCTTAAACGTAGCCAGGGGCAGAGGGAGAGGCAGAGCCTGATACAGTGCTTGATACAGCCTAGGAGCCTGAAGCAGAGACACAGCCAGAGCCAGAACAAAACCCTAATTCAGAACCAGAGCCTGAAAGAGAGCCAGAGCCAGAGCCAGAAACAGTGCTTGATAGAGTGCCAGAGCCTGAAACAGAGGCAGAGGCAGATACAGGGCTTGATACAGCGTCAGAGCCCGAAACAGAGAAACAGCGTGAAACAGAGACAAAGGCTGAGACACAGGCCGAGCCTGAAATAGAGCTAGAATAAGTGCTAGAGCCAAAGACTGAGACAAAGCCTAATAAAGAGCAGAAGCTTGAGCCTGAGCCTGAGCCTGAAACAGTGCTTGATACAGTGCCAGAGCCTGAAACAGAACCAGAGCCACAGCTACAGCCATAGCGCCACAGCCCGAGTCTGCAACAGTGGTTGATACAGCGCCAGAGCCTGAAACAGTGACACAGCCTGAAACAGAACCTGAGCCTGGTTATTAGCATGGCAATTAAAGAAAAGAGAGGCAGAATGGCTTATTAATAGAGTTAAGTGCGAAGGCAAAATAATAAACAACCCTAAAGAAATAGAGAAACGATTTCTCGAATTCTTTAGAGAAGGAGGAAGGAAATGAAACAACAGAAGAAGTTAACATTTAGAACAGAACTGTCTTCCGAAACTTACTAAAGAACAAAAAGAAGTGTTGAATTCCCCTGTCACATCGTACGAAATTCAAAGAGCAGTTAATGAAGCAAAGATAGGAAAGCCACCAGGGCCAGATGGCCTACCGGCAATATATTATAAAAAATTGAGGACTTACTGTCTGACCCATTAAGAAGTATCTTAAAAGGACTTCCTGGCGTGGTGCGCTCAGCGTCGGGTCAGGGAAAGCGCTCTGCTGCAGTAAGAACACTCCCAATCACGGCTACGGGATAAAAAGGCGGGGAAGCGAGGGCGACGCAAACCCTGAAGAGGTCTGAGAGGAGGTCCCAGACTGAAGAAAACAGATCCAAGCAGCGCATAAAGGGGTTTTCTGCCGTCCCAGCACAAAAAGTGCAGGGAGGTGGAAGAACTTCAGCGCAGAAAAGGTCGCACACCCGACCGTGCGTATTTTTTAAAAAAAACTTGGACTTTTTAAAAAAAAAATTAAATATTTGAGATGAACTGATAACAACATAGGGTAAAACCACCGGAATCTTAACTGACTTTCAATCCCATCAGGCAAAATGACCAAATTATAGACTATAAACAGAGCATTTTCAAAGTTTAGGAATATATATATTCTTGGTTTGAAATAAAGACATCTAGATCAGAACCAAAAGGAAGAATGACAAATATGGGTTCTAAAAAATACCAAACTACACTGACATCTGGGTCAGGTCTACAAGTGAGAAGACAATCACCAGCTGAAACAGACCCCAATGCTGACATAAAAGACCCTATAATGGGGATGGAAAAGAGCCTAAATGATAAGTTGGACATACTAACTGGCAACATCCAACAAAACTCAAAGCTAATAATAGACCTAACAACACAAATAAGTGACCTCTCACTTAAAAACAAAGAACTGGATAAATCTGTACAAGAACTTAAGAGTAAATCTACCAAACAAGAGGAAATGACGAAGAAATTGCAGATGGAAAATAAGGACATTAAAAAATCACAAGACTCAACGAAGGAAGAAATAAACGACCTAAAGAGAGCCCATGAAGAGCTGCTAGATGATATATCATTGATGGAGATGCGTCAGAAGGAGATGGTCCTTCGCTTCTGAGGCGTCCCACAAACTCATGATGAACAAATTCAAGAGAAACTATCACAGGAGATTGCAAACTGGTTGGGAGTAGAGGTAGAAGAGATGCTATTGGATATTGATAAAATTTTCAGGATCAAATCAGAAAGATCGGACACTTATAAAGGGCCAGGAGATTGCTTAATTTTTTTCAACTCAAGACTTTTAAAGGACAAAATATTACATCAAAAAGGACAAGTGAAGTTAGTAATAGATGATAGGCCTATCAAAATATTTAAGGAAATTCCAAAAAGAATTCTGAAGAAAAGGCAGAATTATAAGACAGTAACAGAAGCACTCAAGAAGAATTCGATTAGATTCCGGTGGGAATTTCCCGAGGGTATCACCTTCACATATAAGGACAGAAGAAAAACTTTTAAATCAGTAGATGAGCTGGGAAAATTCTGGAGGAAGTACAAAAAAGAATTAACTGGAGAGCCAACATTGGAGCGAGAGGAAACAACGCAGACACCACAAGAAGCATAGAGAGACAAGCGCGTATTAAGGGGGGGGGGGAGTGGAAGAAGCAGATTATCAAAATCCTAAAATTTCTGAGTTTTTTCTCTTTTTTTCTTTTCTTTTTTTTACTTACCCAACGAAACTACTGTAGATAATAAATAAAAATTAATGAATCTAAAAATTATATCTTGGAATGTTAACGGTCTAAATGATAAGAGGAAGAGAAATAAAATAGAACATGTATTGAGGAAAGAACAATGGGATATTATATGCTTGCAGGAGACCCATGTGACTAGAAACCATAGAAGGGTTTTAGAAAATAAGAGATTGGGTCAAGAATTTATATCCTCAGATGTAAAAACGAAAAGGGGAATTGTGATCTATGTGAACCCTAAACTAGACGCAAAAAAAATCTTCAAGGATGATGAGGGTAGAATACTAGGGGTAAAAATAACAAAAGGTAAAGAACATTTAATTATAGTAGGAGTTTATGCACCGAATGGTAACAAAACAGAATTTTTCAGAAAAGTAGAAGCTAATTTACTGGAATTTATAGAAGAGGGAATGATTTTGACGGGAGACCTAAATGGTGTCACATCAATAGAATTGTCACATCAATAGACAGAGAGAGAAAGAAAATCCAAAAAAGGCAGACTCCCAGACACCTTCTTTCAGATGGTAGAAAACTTAAATTTGATTGATACATGGAGATATAAAAACCCAGGAGAAAGACAGTATACACATTTCTCGGAAGTTAAAAAATCAGCCGGCAGAATTGACAGCATATGGGTATCAAATAACTTAACAACTAAAATTAAAAAAGCAGAAATACAGACCAAAATTATTACAGATCACAACCCAGTCACATTAGAATTAAAGGAACACAAGAAAACTAATACAAGATGGAGACTTGATGAAAGATTATTAAATGACGAAAAGATTGTGAAAAAAGCGCAAGAACTATTGAAAGAATTTTTTGAATTAAATAAAGAACAGGATACAGACTTCAGGACAATATGGGATGCAAGTAAAGCTTTCATAAGAGGCTTTTACATACAACAAAGTGCAATAAGGAAAAGAAACAGAGAGCAAAAACTGGAACAAATAAGGAAGGAAATAGGAATAAATGAAAAATTATTAGCAAAACAACCAAAAAATGAATTAATAAACCAAAAACTAAAAATATTACAAACTCAGGCTTCAGCAATATTAAATAGTGAAATTGAGGACAATATTAAATGGATGAAACAAAGGTCGTTCGAATTTGCAAATAAACCCGGAAAGAGGCTAGCCTGGCAACTGAAAAAGAGACAAAAGGAAAAACTGATTGATAAAATAGTGGAAGAGGGGAGAACTTTAGATAACCCTGAGGAAATTAAAAAGTGTTTTACAAAATATTATAACAAGCTGTGTGAAGCAGGAAATGAGACAGAGGTTGAAATAAGAGAGTATTTATGTGGAAAGGATATACCTAAAATTAAGAAAGAAAAGATTCAAGAGCTAAACTCCCCAATAACCACGACAGAGCTTCATCAAGCGATAATTAAGATGAAACTGGGAAAATCCCCAGGCCCAGATGGTCTTACCGCAATACATTACAAAAAATTAGAGGAACCATTATTATCACCTATGAAGACACTCTTAAATAAAATATTAGAAGACGGGAAGATTCCCAACACCTGGAAACAGGCGCACATAGTAGTAATCCCAAAACAAGGACGAAATAAAGAGTTTATAACCAATTATAGACCAATATCATTACTAAATAATGATTACAAGATCTATGCACAAATATTGGCAACAAGATTAAAGACAGTTTTGCAGGATTGTATAAATAAAGAGCAGGCAGGGTTCTTGCCGGGCAGGAAAATGAGTGACAATATAAGAACAGTGATTGATATGATCAAGTATTTAGACATGAAACCAAGTAAGAAGGTAGCCTTTGTTTTTGTGGACGCGGAAAAGGCGTTTGACAAAGTATCATGGAAATTTCTAAAAATATTATTAGACCAGATGGACATGGGAGACCAAATCACAAGAGGGTTAAAAGCAATTTATGAACAACAAGAAGCAAATATAATAATAAATAATGACACGACTGATTATTTTAAAATACAGAAGGGCACCAGGCAAGGGTGCCCACTTTCACCTTTGTTATTCATTTTGGTTTTGGAAATATTAAATCAAGAAATCAGATTGGATCAAGAAATAAATGGAATATCCCTAGGAGAGAAAATATACAAAATAAGGGCATTTGCAGATGATTTAGTTTTAATGGTGGAAAATCCAAAGGAAAGCATAGCAAAGGCTCTAGAAAAAATGGAAAACTTTGGATGGGTATCAGGTTTTGCCTTGAATAAAGAAAAAACGAAACTAATGGTAAAAAACATGGGAGATCAAGAGAAAAAGGAACTGGTAGAAAAATTTGGATTACAAATTGTAAAAAAAGTGAAATATTCAGGTATACAAATAACAATGAAAAATATAAATTTGTTTGAAGATAATTATAAAAAAATTTGGGAAGTAACAAAAAGAGAAATGGAAACTTGGACAATATTGAAATTAACACTCTGGGGTAGAATTTCGGCTATTAAAATGAATATCTTACCAAAACTTCTGTTCCTTTTTCAAATGATTCCCATAATAGGTAAAGATGATTGTTTTAAAAAATGGAAAATGGACCTAACAAAGTTTATATGGCAAGGCAAAAAGCCACGGATCAAACATAAATTATTAACTGACATAAAAGAGCGGGGAGGTTTTGGACTCCCAGACCTGAAACTATATTACGATTGTCAGGGAACTGACATCTAAAGCGCCGCAGGTGCAAAGGCTCCCTGAGGTTGAGAGAGCAGTAGCAGCGGAAGAGGGAACCAGTAGAGGGCGAGCAAGAACTCCAAGGGAAAGTGAGTCGGAGGGATGGCTCAGAGACGCTTCAAGCGAAACCAGTGGGGAGGTCTCAGGACCTCCTATAGGGACACCCACACCTCGACGGAAACTGTCACGCCGAGAGGCCAGACGACGTGTTTCCGTTAAGGAGCTTTTATGTTGGAAACGTTTCCGAAAGCAGCCACTTTCGGATTCTACTAGTGATTGACGCAGCCATGCTGGAGGGGCTCCGTCACAGGCAGAGGTTTGAAAACCTGATCAAACTCTGAGGGACTTGCATTTTACGCACAAGCAGCTCATCGTCCCATCACAGCAATCCGAAAGTCACCGAAAGCCAGCTTGTGCAGAGAGAAGCATCATGAGCAACCCAGCCGGAACCGGGGGTGCAGGAGCAGCTGGAGGGGGTCCAAGCCTGGAAGAAAGGTACAGAGCGTTGGAGATCCAGTTGGCGCTGCAAACGGCGAGGCTTGAGGAGAGGAGGGCTCAGGATGCAGAAAAGGGAAAGGAGAAAACCACCCCGCTCGCCAGAAAGGTACCAGGATTGGTGCAGAAATTTGGGGGGGATCCCAGGAACTATCATGCCTTTAGAACAGAGATGCAATACGCTCTAAACTTGCAGTTTGATGACTTCCCCGACGAGGAATCGCGAGTGGCGTATGTGATTGGCCATCTCGAATCCGGGGCGAAAGATTGGGTTAGACCCCTGATGGCAGCGAATAATGAGATCTTAAAGGACACGAGGAAGTTTTTTCGTGCCATGGACCTGATGTTTTCCAGCGATATTGAGCAGGGGGTGGTGCGAAGGCAGTTAATGGCTTGCCAGCAAGGAAGCAGATCTGTCCGTGAGTACTGGACTGAATTTACTATGCTGATTCATAAATTGGGGTGGGACCTATCGGCGGAGCCCATCCAAATGCTTTTCGAAGAGGGGCTTTCTTCAACCGTCAAAGATGAGCTTTCCCGGGGGCCCAGGGCGGAGTCTATGGACCAATTAACCAAATCTGCGCTGGCCATAGGAGCGCGCCAGGAGGCGAGGGCTTTGGAAAGGCGGGAAGGGAAAGGAGACCGTTGGAGGGAGTTCCGCATTCCAGACATTCCAGAGCCATCTTTCCCGCCGGCAGAGCCGATGGAAGTTGGAACAGCGCGGGCGCGCGCAGTTTCAAATCCCAGTGAAGGGCGGAAGAAGGAGGGAAAGAGCGCCAAGAGATGTTATCTTTGCCAACAGCCAGGGCACTTTGCCAGAGTCTGCCCACAAAGAAAGGAATGGCAAGGGATGGCAGGAGCTGTTGGGGGAAAGGAAGAGGAAAGCAAGGAGCAAGTAAAAGCCAACGCCTGGCTGCCACCGTCGGGGCACAGCAGCCAGGCCAAAGAGCAATGAAAGTGCCCATGCCAGAACCTCCCAGACCTGCTTTAGTGATAGAGGTGTTACTAGAACTGCCAAACGGACACCCACTAAAGGTCAAGGCGCTTTTGGATTCAGGCAGCTCCTGTAATTTCATGAGTAAGGAGTTTGCAGCTGAGCACCAGATACAGACCATCCCTTTAAGTAACCCCTTGCAGGTGACTACGATTGACGGCAGAGAGCTGTTGGGGGGAGAAGTTAGCCAACAGACTGTCCCGATGGTAATGAGAGTGGCAAGGCACACCGAACAGATAGCGTTTAATGTGGCCATCCTGGGAGGAGCGCCCATCATTTTGGGGATGAGCTGGCTGGCGCTACACGATCCGCTAGTGGGCTGGCATCAGAGGGTGGTCTCCTTTGGGTCAGCGCATTGCCTAGAACACTGCAAGGAGGGGAAGGTCTCGGGAGGAGACAGAGTCACCCTAGCGGGGATGGAAGTGATGGGCAAAGGGAAGGTGCCCCCGCAATACGCAGATCTGAGCAACGTATTCAGCGAAAGGGAAGCAGACAAACTGCCACCGCATAGACCCTTTGACTGTCAAATCAACCTACTCCCAGGGGCCCAACTCCCAGTAGGCAAGCTGTACGCCATGTCAGACAGGGAGATGCAGGAGCTGAGGGAGTTCATTGACAAAAACTTGAAGCGAGGTTTCATCAGAGAGTCCCGAGCGGTGGGGGGCAGCCCAGTGTTTTTTGTGGACAAAAAGAACACAGACAAACCGAGACTGGTGTGTGACTTCAGGGGCCTCAATGCAGTGTCGGAGCCCCTGGCTTTCCCTATGCCCCGAATTGACGACATTTTGACCAGAGTAAGGAAGGGAAAGATTTTTACAAAACTGGACCTGCGGGGGGCGTACAATCTGATACGCATAAGGAAGGGAGATGAATGGAAGACCACCATGTTTACCCCTTTGGGAGCCTTTGAATACCTCGTTATGCCCTTCGGTCTACAAGGGGGCTCCGCCTGTTTTCAAGCTTTTATAAACCACGTTCTGGGACCTTTGCTCTACAAGAACTGTGTGGCCTTTTTAGACGACGTGTTGGTGTATTCGGAAGATGAGGAACAGCATGTGAGGGACGTTCGGGAAGTGTTGGGCAGGCTGCAAGCCAACCAGCTGTGGGTGAAACTGGAGAAGTGCCAGTTTCATACCAAGGAGGTGGAATTCCTGGGGTACCGCTTGTCAGACAAGGGATTGGCCATGGATCCAGGCAAGGTTCAAGCGGTACTGGAATGGAAGACACCGAAGACCAAGAAGGACGTGCAAAGATTCTTGGGGTTTGGGAACTTTTATCGGAAGTTCATCAAGAACTTTGCCCACTTGACGGCGCCCATCACCGACTGCCTCAGCAGCAAGAAGAAATTTGTTTGGACGGTGGAGGCGGATCGAGCCTTTGAAGAACTGAAAAGGGCTTTCGCCTCGGAAGAACAACTTCTGCATGTGGATTTACAAAAACCCATGAGAGTGGAAACAGATGCATCCGACCGGGCTATAGGGGCGGTCCTTCTTCAACCGGGGAGGAGTGCGTCGGAGTGGAGACCGTGTGCATTCTTCTCGCGGAAACTGAATAAGTCCGAGAGGAATTACACGGTGTATGACAGGGAACTACTTGCCATTCACGAAGCATTCCGGAGGTGGAGACATTTATTAATTGGGGCACAACACAAGGTGCAAGTGTGCACCGACCACAAAAATTTAGAGTATTGGAGAACAGCTCGAGTGCTCAACCAACGACAAGTGAGATGGGCACAGGAATTCTCCAAATTTAACTTTGAGATTTGTTATGTGCCAGGCCCAGAAAACGTCAGGGCGGATGCGCTCTCACGCAAACCAGAATATTGGGAAGGGGAGGAGGTGATCGAAGAGAGACATGTCATCCCGGAGGACCGCTGGGTGTGTGGGGCGGCGCTGGTGGGGCAACGGGAACTGGTGGAGGAAACGGAAAATGATGAATATGCCCAGGATAAGCTCAGAGGTCTCAGGGGGGAGGGCGAGAGCCCCGGAGGTTTTGAGGAAAGAAATGGGGCATTGTATTACAAAGGGGCACTGTATATACCCGAAGGTGAATTGAGGGGGAGAGTACTCAAGCAGTTGCATGATAGCCCCACGGCGGGACATTTTGGGCAACACAAAACCATGTGGTTGGTTACCAGGGAATTTTGGTGGCCTAAGGTGAGGGAAGATGTAAGGGAGTATGTAAGAGGGTGTGACCAATGTCAGCGAGCCAAAGGGGAAAGAAGGGCGCCGGCAGGGTTATTAGAACCTTTACCCACACCAGAACGGCCTTGGGAAGCGATATCAATAGATTTTATGACGGATCTGCCAAGGTCCAAGGGGAAAACAGCCATCATGGTAGTAGTAGACCTGTTAACTAAGATGTGCCATTTTGT
This sequence comes from Podarcis melisellensis, assembly GCF_964234715.1. Lineage (NCBI taxonomy): Eukaryota > Metazoa > Chordata > Lepidosauria > Squamata > Lacertidae > Podarcis > Podarcis melisellensis. Next base: position 22,432,575 of record NC_138535.1, read on the forward strand.
AGCATGCTCACATGCAGTCACAGTGGAAGAAACGGCGAAGTTGTTTGTGGAACATATCTTTAGGTTGCACGGGGCTCCCTCGAGGGTGATCTCAGATCGAGGCAAACAATTTACTTCCAGGTTCTGGAGGAAGCTCATGAGCTTGCTACACGTGGAAGTTAATTTTTCAACTGCCCGGCACCCTGAAACCAACGGGCAGGCGGAAAGGGCAAATGGCATTCTTCAACAATATCTTAGGTGTTATGTCAATGACAGAGAGAACGATTGGGTCGAAAAGTTGGCGTTGGCAGAATTTGCCTACAATAATGCGGAGAATGTGTCCACAGGGATGAGTCCCTTTTTGGCTAATTACGGGTGTCACCCCAGGGCATTTCCAGGGGAAGGAGGGGAGAGATGGAGCGTTCCAGCGGCTGAACATTTTGTAGAAGAGATGGAAGCCATCCATCAGCAGCTCCAGCTCAACTTAGAAAGGGCCAAGGCACAATATAAGAAGCAGGCAGACAAGAACAGAAGGGAAGGTGAAACCATAAGGGTGGGGGATCAAGTGTGGTTGTCAACCCAAGGGTTGCCGTTCAAAGGGGGTTGTAAGAAACTGAGGCCCAGAAGATTGGGACCCTTTGAGGTGATTCAGCAGGTCAACCCGGTAGCTTTCAAACTCCGATTACCCAACCACATGAAATTGCACCCAGTGTTCCACAGGTCGTTACTGTCACCATACAGGGGGGGACGTGAAGGGGAGCACGTCAGGGGACCAGCCTTGGAAGAGAGGGAACGCCGCAACCATGTAGCGGAAATCCTCGATTCCAGGTGGAAGGGTAATCAGGTGGAGTATTTGGTGGCGTGGGAAGGGGAACCGGAGTCAGAAAACACCTGGGTAAGTGCAGAGGAAGTCAATGACGAGGTTTTAACAGAAACGTTCCACCAAAGGTTCCCGAGGAAACCTCAGCCTATAGCAAGGTTTAGGAGGGAGTATTTCGGCACCACCGATGAGGAAGAGGAAATGGAAGGGTTCGCGGAGTCGGAGTTGGAAGATGGAGTGGACTCTGATGACGAAGAGTACCTAGAGAGTAGGAACAGCAACAAGTGGAAGGAAATGTTCGCGACGTCGGAAGATGAGGGAGGTTCTTTCAGGGGTTTTACCTCCTCACCGCCAGTAGGAGAGGAGACGGGAGGGGGTGAAGGGGGCCCTGGAGGGGAGGTGGATGTCAGGGAACTGACATCTAAAGCGCCGCAGGTGCAAAGGCTCCCTGAGGTTGAGAGAGCAGTAGCAGCGGAAGAGGGAACCAGTAGAGGGCGAGCAAGAACTCCAAGGGAAAGTGAGTCGGAGGGATGGCTCAGAGACGCTTCAAGCGAAACCAGTGGGGAGGTCTCAGGACCTCCTATAGGGACACCCACACCTCGACGGAAACTGTCACGCCGAGAGGCCAGACGACGTGTTTCCGTTAAGGAGCTTTTATGTTGGAAACGTTTCCGAAAGCAGCCACTTTCGGATTCTACTAGTGATTGACGCAGCCATGCTGGAGGGGCTCCGTCACAGGCAGAGGTTTGAAAACCTGATCAAACTCTGAGGGACTTGCATTTTACGCACAAGCAGCTCATCGTCCCATCACAACGATGCAGCATGCTTTACTTGGATCAAGGATTGGATCAAATTGGATAACAGTGACATTTTGGATTTGGAGGATGGAACTGTTGGAATCAAGCCTTGTCAGAGGAATGTGCCACTCTTCAGGCACCCGGCTGATTTCCTTGTTGACCTCCCCGTCTGCGACTCCCGGCAGGAAACAGGCGAGGTCTCTAATCGGCGATCCTTCTCAAACGTGAGAACACCACACCACTCCTTCACTCTGCTATCCCCAGGGAGGGGAAAGAGACAGACAGAAATGTATTTACATGCCTTTATTTCTGTCTTTTGCAGCAGTACAGAGAAACGTGTCTGCACTCTCTTAACATCAACAGCAGAGAGAGATTAGACTCCACCCATGTACTTCCAGTACAGGTCAGATGACACACCGAGCTAACATCCGTTGCTCAGTACAGTGAATGGACTGCCCCTTTCTTCCCATGGTAACAGTCACAAACATCAACATCCCGTTTGGCTTTCCAGCCAGCTGCTGAAGCTGCTGCTCGCTGCTGCATTGCTCCTTTTTGGTAACATACTCCCCCAAAAGAATCAATGCGTGCTGCGAGCAAAGCGTGATCCAGAGAAGAAAACAAACAGTTGTTATACATATAACATTCCTCTGTTGTTTCAGTTCCACCCTTGGAACTACCCGCCACTGGTTTCCCCAGTGTACTTCTCTGGTTGTGTGACTTCCAAGGAATGAGTGCATCTGCATTACCTTGGCTAGCAACTCTCTGTTGTGTCTTTGTCTCTGACTTAGACACAGCTTCAACCTGTCCTCGGTTGTTTACAACAGCAACACATGCAACAGCTAAGTTGGCAAACTCTTTTGAATACCTCTTGGGTGGTACACCCTTCGTGACTCTCTCAGACCTACGTATGAGGTGCTGATCTTCTCTGCTCACTGGTTCAGTCTCCGGACTCTTTGGAGAACCAGTACCAATTGTAAACAGTGGTTCGTCCTCCACCTGTGAGGGTCTAGCCATTATGTGAGATTTCCTCTCAATGACTGTGTCAACTGAGCTCTTTGAGCTACTACTGTCATCATCAGTACCACTGTAATCAATAAAATCATCATCATCATCCGAATCATCCCCTGTGGGAAATGTGTGAACAATTACTCTTTCCTGTTCAGGAGCACTCCCTAGAAATTTTGTGAGAATCACCTGACCAGATTCAGACAAAATTACTCTGTAGAGACCCTTTTCATATCCCACAAAAATGCCTCTGGCATTCTTTACCCCACCTGGAGCTTCTGTTCTCACATGAGACCCAAAAACCTTGAAATGGGCAACAGAAGGTTTTCTATGGAACAGTTTCTCAAAAGGAGAACTTCCAAACTCTTTTGAAACCTTTCTCAACCACGTATAAGTATATGACATTAGCGACTCCGCCCAGAACTCATTTGGCAGATGTGAACTAAGTAATTGCGCTCGCATCCCCTTTTGCAATTCTCTGTTCACCCGTACACAGACACCCCTGTTCCACGCTTCCGCTGAAGCAGCAATCTTGTGTCTTATCCCTTTCTTCTGCAGGAACTCCTGAAAATCCTGTAAAAGAAAAATTGGCTTCTCATCTGTGAAAAGACAATCAATGTTAGCATCATGCATATTTTTAACCTTGTCACAAAACTCTCTAAACCTTTCTAAGGCTTCTTGTGGTTTCTCTAACACATAAATCCAGACAAAATTTGAGAAACAATCCACACACACAAGGTAAAATCTTGCATTGCCTCTAGAAGGTGCTAGAGGACCAATCACATCAGCATACACCCGCTGAAATGCCTTATCGACCCTTGTGGTCACCTGCTTGGCGTCCTTCTTGGTCACACCTGCAAGAGAGATCATGTTAGAATCAGAAGAATTACATTTCATGTAATCACTTTGATCAAAAGTCAACAAATACAGTCCATCTTTCTCTCTGGCAGAAAGATACAACTCTCCATCTTTGTAGATCTTGCAGCTCTCAGCATCATAGGACAGTTTTAGTCCGTTCTTAGCGATCTGTGAAACACTCAGCAGATTGAACTTCAACTCTGGAACCAAGTACACATTGTTTATAGTTAAGTTCAGACTCTCAAGATACACAGTCCCAATCCCGGTCGCTTCCAGCTCCTGACCGTTGGCCTGTTGCACAGCGAAGCTTTGCTTCTTAAACGTTGAAAACAGTTCTCTGTGTGGACACATATGGACGGTGGCTCCAGTGTCCAGAACAAAAGAGTTCCCCACTTCTGGTATGGCTTTTAGCGACATCAAAGCCTTTGCAGGCTTCGCCTGAGACTTGGTATGACTTTTGCCTGTCGCGTCAGACTTCGCAGAGCCCCCCTTGGCTCCTCTGTGCTGACGTGGCTTCTTACAGTTCCGCTGAAGATGCCCAGTCTGTCCACAATTGTAACATCGGACAACGCTCAAAGCTACAGCATGCTCTCCAGTAGCTACATCAGTGGGGGAATTAGAACTCCGTTCTTCCCTCCCCCTGTCAGCAACATCCATTGCAGCTTGTACAGGAACAGCAACAGCAACAGTTCCTTCACTCCCCCATCTGGGGTCAAAGCTCTCCTCAGCTTTCGATGAGCTCTTAGGAACTTGACCAGCATCATCTTGGCTCACCCCTTTTGGGGTAGTCATCCATCCAGACCATGATGAATAACTAGGCAGGGGAGATTGATAAGGCAAGCCTCCCCCCTTCTTGGCATCCATTTTGAATCCAAGACTCATCTCTCACTCTCAAGCAGCTCTTAAGCCTGCTAATATCCAATAGCTGGCTGTTTACACTCTTGGCACCTGGCAGCTCTAACGCTGACTGCTTTGGAAAGTCCCTTCCAAGAGCTCGTGAGATTCTAGCCAAAACATTCCATTGTTTTTCCGCCTCTCTCAGGCCCAGCCTCACAGTCCTCACAGTCCAGCCCCTTTTCAGTAGTTTTCCACTACTAACGGCCGTTGCTTAGCAACAGTGCATTCCTTTCTTTGAACAGGAAACCTTATCAACCACAAGAATTCCTGGAATGCAAGCCTTCTCTCTCGGAGCTGTTTTTTTCCCAAACGCAGCTCCCGTGAACCAGAGAATAAATCAATCTGCGTTCACACATTTAGCCCGAAATTCTCATACCTTGGGGCTCCGTCACCTGTCTGTTCAGCTTCTGGCTGCACGCAGACGTTATCTTCTTGCCTTAGGTGCAGAGGATGACAAACGATCCATCAACCTCCTTTTGCAGACTTCCATGGAGCGAAACCATCGGCCCTGCTACCATTTGTTGGAATCAAGCCTTGTCAGAGGAATGTGCCACTCTTCAGGCACCCGGCTGATTTCCTTGTTGACCTCCCCGTCTGCGACTCCCGGCAGGAAACAGGCGAGGTCTCTAATCGGCGATCCTTCTCAAACGTGAGAAGAACACACCACTCCTTCACTCTCCTCCCTGCTATCCCCAGGGAGGGGAAAGAGACAGACAGAAATGTATTTACATGCCTTTATTTCTGTCTTTTGCAGCAGTACAGAGAAACATGTCTGCACTCTCTTAACATCAACAGCAGAGAGAGATTAGACTCCACCCATGTACTTCCAGTACAGGTCAGATGACACACTGAGCTAACATCCGGTGCTCAGTACAGTGAATGGACTGCCCCTGTCTTCCCATGGTAACAGTCACAAACATCAACATCCTGTTTGGCTTTCCAGCCAGCTGCTGAAGCTGCTGCTCGCTGCTGCATTGCTCCTTTTTGGTAACAGGAACAACAGATATGGTTGGCATGCCTATCTAATTTATAACAAAGTGGCAGTCCATAAAGAATTTCTAAGCCACGTAATTAGAAATGCATTATACAAGGTCTGGGTGAGACATAGAAGGTTGTTAGAACCAAAAACCCCATGGTGGGTCTCACCGCTAGAAGTAATATCGGTTAAAAAGAAAAATACTATAGGAAGAATGGCAACTTACCAGCAGCTCCTAAAGGAAGAACAGGGCCAATTAAAACTAAGACCATACGATGAGGTGACCCAATACTGTACCACATGGTTACAATATCACCAAATTGCACAAATATTCAACCAGGATAAAGTAATAGGATTTGAAAAAGAAGAATCAAAATTACAAAAAGTATTATTACAAAACTCAAAAATATATATATCCAAATTGTATAATTTATTATTAGAATGGGAATTAAAGGATGAAGAAGTAAAAGAAGTTATGATCAAATGGGCATGTGATATAGGATATGTAATTCGGCTGGACCAATGGGAGAAATTATGGAAATATGACATTAAATTCACGGCATGTTATACAATAAGAGAAAATTTTATGAAAATGGTGTACCAATGGTACTTAACTCCAGTAAAATTGGCTAAAATTCACAAATTAAAATCGAATACCTGTTGGAGATGTAAAAAAGAAATAGGAACAATGTTTCACATGTGGTGGGAATGCCGACCTATTAAACAATTCTGGAATGAAATCTATGAAGAACTCAAAAAGATGTTTAAAATATCTTTTAGTAAAAAACCGGAGGCATTCCTTTTAGGTTTAATTACAAATGATATCCCCGAAAATCAAAGGAAAGTATTCCGTTATGCAACAACAGCTGCCAGGATGCTTATAGCTAAAAACTGGAAAGGCAGAAAAATTCCATCAGTGAAAGATCCGCAAATTAAATTTTGTGAATACATAAATCTGACAAGACTCACAGCTTACATAAGGGGACAATTGGACCAGAAATTATTAAAAGAATAGGGTTGTGCTAAAGAGTATATGAAAAAACATTGTTCTGGAGTTAGTATATTGGTATGTAATGAATGATGCTTTACAGGGTTAAAGAATAAGAAAACCTTCCCCCCGGGACCAGCACAATAGCAACACTAGAAACATTATAAACCTATTAGCGTATTTAGACTTAAGAATAGAAAAGAAGGCAGTCTTAATGGCTATAGATGCAGAAAAGCTTTCGACAGGGTATCCTGGAAATTTATGAAAGGTCTATTACACCATATGGATTTTGGTGTACAGTATATAAAAGGGACTGAAGCAATATAATCAAAACAAAAAGCTAAAATCATAATGGAAATTTATCACAGGAGTGTGAAATCAGTAAAGGGGTCAGACAAGGTTGCCCACTATCCCCCTTAATTTTCATATTAACATTGGAAGTTTTAGGTAAACAAATTAGGGAAGAAAAAGAAATAAAAGGGATTATGCTGGGAAATAGAAGTTACAAAATGAGGGCATTTGCTGACGATTTAATTATAACTACGGAGCAACCAAAACAGAGTTTAAGAAAGGCGTTGGAAATAATATATGGCTACGGTAAAGTTGCGGGGTTCAAAATGAATTTAAACAAGACAAAACTATTAGTTAAAAATATGTCGCCAGATGAAAAAGCAGAATTAGAACAAATAATATTAAAATTAAAATCTACCCCCAAATCAAGTATTTAGGATTATGGATAACACCAAAGAATATTAACTTATATGAAGATAATTATACCAATTGTTGGAAAGATATCAAAAGACAGTTGGAGACATGGACAAGGTTAAATTTATCATTCCTGGGTCGTATTTCGGTAATTAAAATGATAGTTTTACCGAAGCTACTCTTTCTATTCCAAACGATTCCAATTACAGGAAAGACCAACAGTATCAACAAGTGGCAAAAAGAAATTTCTAAATTTTTGTGGAAGGGTAAAAGACCAAGAGTAAAGCATAAGATATTAATAGATACTGTAGAAAGAGGTGGCTACGGGTTACCGGATTTGAAGCTATATTACGAAGCCTCATGTCTTCTCTGGTTGAAAGATTGGTATTTATTAAAAAATTGGGATATCTTAATTATGGGAAAATAAAGACGCATAGGAGTTTTTCAAATCATATAATAAGAAATGCTATATATAAGGTATGGGGGAAAATACAAAAGATATTTGGAACAGAAAACCCCAAGATGGAACTCTCCACTAGAAGCAATCGCTGTTAAAAAAAGGAACAACATCAAAGAGAACTGGATAACGTATAACACAATATTAAGGGGGGAGGAGGAGGGTCAACTAATATTGATAGGTTATGAGAAAATAAAAGATCACTTTTCTAGTTGGCTAGATTACTTCCAGGTGAATGAAGTGTTTAGACAGGATAAGCAGATAGGTTTTGAAAAGGAGCCTTCAAGATTTGATAGAGAACTGCTGAATAGTAAAACCAAAATAATCGCAAAAATCTATAGACTTCTTTTAGACTACGAAGTAATGGATGAGGAGGTTAAGGCTTCAATGATAAAGTGGGCCCAAGATGTGGGCCGTCCAATTATGCTAAAAGATGGGGAAAACTGATGGAATGGAAATTTGAAATTTACAGCCAGTTATAATATAAGAGAGAACATGATGAAAATGGCTCGTAGGTGGTACCTCACTCCTTCCAGATGATCAAGAATGTATAAAAATTTGGCGAATGCTTGTTGGAGATGTGGAGGAAATGACGGTGACATGAGCCACATGTTGTGGACATGTGAAAAGATTAAGATTTGGGGGGGGGGGGAATATACGATGAAATAAAAAAGATGATGGGGATAACTTTTACGAAAAAAAGGAGGCATTTCTATAAAGTATTTTAGATAAAGAGATCCCAAAAAATCTAAGAGAGGATTATTGTTTTGTGTACATTCCATTGTAAGAATGGAAACAGAGCCAGAGCCACAGCCACAGCCTAAGTCTGAAACAGTCCTTGATAAAGTGCCAGAGCCAGAGCCAGAGCCAGAGCGAGACCCTGATTCAGAACCAGAGCAACAGCCATAGCCACAGCCTGAGTCTGAAACAGCCCTTGATAGAGAGCCAGAATCAGAGAATCAGAATCAGAGTTAGAACCAGGTCTTCGGTAAAGACATGGTCTGGTCTTAGCGCAACTGCTCCTCCCACCCGCGATAACAGAGATTGGGTGTTCCAATACATCCCCCCGTAGGGAACCTGCCCCAGCCATTCTGTTGGCTGAGGCCCCCTCCCAGGCAGCCCTGACCCTTTCCCCTTAAAAAGCAAAATACAAATTATACAATAACCTAAAAAAAAATAGTAAAAGAAAAAGAAAGCAAGAAACAATTATGCTAAACTTAAAATAATCCCCGCCCCAACTAAACATTTGTCCCTGTGGAGTTTGGAACAGACAGGGTTAAAACTCCGTGGTGTCCTGTATCTGGGAGGAGCTTGACGAAGAGAAGTGCGTCACAGTCTGTGAGCAGACTTGCTTTCGCTTCTGCCTGAGAGACACAGCTCAGCTCCGAGGCTGCAGGCTGTGTGTGCTTTTGGCACAGAGAAATGCCGGAAAGCTCTGATGGAAAGAGACTGATTTATGGCTTGTAAATAAACGCTACTAGAGATAAGAACCGAACTGTCTCTGGACTTGATTTATCCCTTTTTCTCACACGGACGCAGGACCGCTGCTACTCTGCTATCCTGCTAGGCCAGCTTCGGAGACACAGAGGCTGCGCAGGGAAGCCTGGCTGGACGCAGGATTTATATTCACACGAACAGGTTATGGAAGTTCCGTGTTTCCTGACAAGTGTGAGAAGGGAGGAAGACTGCCAGCTTTGAGTTGCTGTGATCTCCTGCCAGGAAGGGCAGTGGGAGATGCTGGTGATCGGAGCCAAGAGCCAAGAGAGACGGCTGCTTCGGAGGTCCAGCTTGCTGGCAGAGTTAGTACGCTTTAAGCCCTGGTGGGTGGAAGATGGCTGCTCAGGCACAGCAGGGCCATGAGAGTTTCAATATCCCCCTCGAAAGATTAAATGGGGCCAATTGGGAGGCCTGGTCAAGAAGAGCCAGGGGGTGGTTTGTGGCCACAGGGCTCTGGAGTCCAGTCCAGAAGGAGCCGGCCCCACCCACGCTAGCTACTGCTCTGCTGAAGGAGAGAGAGCAGAGGCAGCTTTGCATGTTGCAAGCATCTCTGGACGCTTTGCTGTTGCCTCATCTGGAGGGCATTAAATTGGCCCAGGCCGCCTGGCAGGCGCTGAGGAGTCTGTGTGAAAGCTCAGCGGGAGCCAGACCAGAAGGGGATGGAAGCCCAGGAGGGGCTGAAGGATGCCCAGAAAGCCCAGTGGGGGCTGGCACTATGTTGGGAAGCTGTTGCAATGCTTCAACACGTCTGTGTGATGGACTGTGTACAGGAGAAAGGCTGAGAGCTGAAAAGAGGAAAGCAGTGGCAAGCTGTTCCTCAGGCAACAGTGCACCCAAGAGTGGGGGTGCAGGCCGATCCAAGAGCTCTGAGAAAGCGAAAGTCTCCGAAAGTTGTTTGTGCTTTGCTGCGACCTCCAACAGCGCTGGGAAGCATCCACTTGAAGCCCAGGCTGCCAAGGACACCAGCTGGAGTGGAATGTCAACAAAGCAGTTTCCCAAGGCCAGTTCTCAGCAGCGACGTGGGAAAGCGGCAGGCCAGGAGAAAAACAAAGACAAGGCATCTTATCACCTCACAGCTGCGACGGCGTCTCTGGGAAAAGGCAAAAGCCTTGGTCGGGGGGAGGCTGTGTCCATGGCAACCGGTGGGGGTGCGAGCAACGCCATGGCAGCTTTGGAAAACAGCCAGAGAGACACTTTATCTCTTATTATCGACTCTGGAGCTTCTCACAGTCTAGTGCCATCTAGAGAGTTCCTGAGGAACTGCAAGACAGTTAAAACTGAACGCTATGTCAAATTAGCAGATGGGTCTCAGAGACCATTGACTGAATCTGGGTTTTTATATTGTTCTTTCTTGGATCATTGGGTGCAGGCTTTTGTGGTCCCAGAGCTTGCACACTCTCTTTTAAGTGTGCCAGCACTAAATGATGATGGGTTCGATGTTCTGTTCTCTAACAATTTGTGCTCCTTTTACAGGGATGGGAAGAAGGTCTACAGTGTTGAGCGAAAAGACAGGCTCTTTCTGGTGCAAATGCCTGTTGAAAATGGGACTGGTGGAAAAATGGGGCTGGTGGAAAATGGGGCTAGTGGAGAGTCCATTGAAGATGCCCATGTGCAGTGTGCAAACGTCCCACCACACAATTATTGTATACACATGTGGCACCGAAATTTTGGGCACGCTGGGTGGTCGCTTGTGCGAAAAGCTGCAGAAAACACCATTGGTTGTAGGTTCAAGGCTTGTGACAAATACCTAGATTGTCAAGCCTGTAAGCAGTCGAAGGTCACAACATGCACATATCCCAGGTCAGAGAGGAGAACCAGCAAACACTTTAAACTTGTGCGTGCAGATTTGTCAGGTCCCATGCCAACACCTTCTTTAGCTGGGTCAAAATGGATTCTGGTTCTGATTGACGATTTTTCAAATTTTTCTTGGGTTTTTGCGCTTAAATGTAAGTCAGAAGCAGCTGCGCTGATCAGGGATTGGATCACAGCGATAGAGCTGCAGTTCACTACCAGGGTGATTTCCTTTCAATCTGATCGGGGGGGGGGGGAGTTCACAGGTTCTGCGCTGCAATCGTTTTTCAGGCAGAAGGGCATCAGTCATCGACTGACGACCCCCCACTCTCCGCAACAGAATGGGGTTGCAGAGAGAAAGTTTCTCACACTACAGGAATCTGCAAACGCTATGCTGGCAGACTCGGGTTTACCACAGCGCTTTTGGGATGAGAGTTATAAGACAGCATGTTTTTTGCAAAACGGGGTGTACAATTCCAGTGTAGGCAACACACCGTATTTCTTGTTGCATCAGAAGAAGCCGAAAGTACACAACTTTCATGTCTTTGGTTCTCAGGCTTGGGTTCTCATTCCAAAGGCCATGCGCAGAAAGGGTGAGCCAAGGTCCAGGAAGATGATCTTTGTAGGCTATGAGCCGGGTTCAAAGGTGTGGCATTTTGCATACCCTACTGGCAACCAGTCTAAGCTGCTTATTAGTGGCAGTGCTGAGTTTTGTGAGCAGAGTGGGTGGAAACGTCTTCATGGGAACCCGGATGTTCTGTTAGACTCAGGTGAGGAAGAGGAGGAGGACGAGGCTGAACCTGTTGCTGAGATGCACGGTCCACAGCCACAGAGTCCAGAGCAGGGATCTCCAAGGGGGAGGCTCCGTATCGCTCCAAAAGGGAGTCCCAGGACCCCTCCACAGGTTTCTGTCAAGTCTGAGCTAAGGAGTGAACCATCCTCGCCAGCAGAACCAGCTGTACGCCCGAAACGGCGCAGCAAGTCAGAGGGGGATGTTTCAGACACAGAGGATAGTAGGGCTGATCCAGGTGAATCAGGCGCAGTTCCAGAATTCATGCTGAGGAGGTCAGCAAGATCAACCAAGGGAAAGCCACCTGAAAGGTATGAAGCCACTAGTGTCTGGGTTGGTGTGGCTAGATGTGAACCTGAATCCTTTGAGGATGTTCAAAAGTTGCCTCAGGAAGAAGCCAGCAAATGGCGTGAGGCGATGCAGAAGGAGATGAACTCAATGGAGTCTCTTGGTGTGTTCTCACTCACTCAGCTGCCGGCTAACCAGAGAGCTGTTAGTTGCAGGTGGGTTTACCGTTTGAAACCCACAGAAGCGGGAGAACCACAGTATAAAGTGAGATTAGTGGCCCGAGGATTCACACAGAAAAAGGGTGTCCACTTCACGGAGGTGTATTCGCCAACGTCACGAGCGGAGACTCTAAGAACGCTTTTGCCGATAGCAGCACAGAGAGGTTGGAAGGTGAACCATTTTGATGTAGATGTCGCCTACCTGAACTCAGATCTCAAGGAGGAGTTGTACATGCTTCCTCCTCCAGGGTTTGAAGTCAGTGAGCCAGGCATCGTGTGGCGGTTGCACAAATCCATCTATGGATTACGCCAATCTGCCAGGAATTGGAATATGTGCCTACATGAAGCCTTAGAAGAGCTAGGTTTTAAGAGATCTCTTGCAGACAGTTGTCTTTACATTAGAGGTTCAGGCGTAAAACAGCAAGTGGTGCAGGTGTTTGTTGATGATATCTTAGTCATGACACAGACAGGTGAACAGGTGGAGAAGTTTGCTAAAGAGCTTGGAAAGCGGTTCAAGCTAAAGCAGCTTGGAGATGTCAAGTCCTATTTAGGCGTGCAGATCACAAAAGCAAGTGATGGAAGCTTCTTGCTTTGCCAGAAAGGTAAGATTGAACAGTTGCTTGAGAAGTTCAGAATGTCTGATTGTGCAGGTGCCAGATCACCCATGGAGACTGGATACGTGAAGGAGTGTCAGCAAGTAGAACGCGTGGTGTTCGAAAATACTGAACTCTTTCAGTCAGCTCTGGGTAGTCTGTTGTATCTGTCACAGTGGAGCAGGCCAGACATTGCATTTGCTGTCAATCTGCTCAGTAGAGAGGCTTCAAGTCCTAGTGTGCAGGTCTGGAACGGTATAAAGCGGGTGCTGCATTACCTGCAAGATACCAAAGATTTTTGTCTTAGGTTGCCAGCCCAAGGAGAAGTCAAACTGACTTGCTTTGTGGACGCAGATTAGGGTAACTCTGAGGACTGCAGATCAGTGTCAGGCCTAGTGGTGAAGTTTGGGGACTCAGTGATTGGGTGGAGGTCCCGGAAGCAAAATCTCATAGCGCTTTCGTCTACTGAAGCTGAGTTCAGTGCGCTATCAGATGCTTGCAGAGAGCTGGAGTTCTATGTGTGTTTGGTCGAGGAAATCTGTGGAGAGAATTGTCTGCCCGTTGTGGTGCATGAAGACAATCAACCGTGCCTTAAATTGGCTGAGACGGGGCAATTAAAGGTGAGGACCAAACATTTGGACATACGTTTTCAAAATGTGTGTCAGAGCGTTCGTGAGGGGCTAGTTGCTCTGAAATACTGTCCCTCAACAAAGAACCTCGCTGATGGTTTCACAAAACCATTAACCTTCCAGAAGCACGAGGAGTTCTGTGAGGGTCTGTGTATGGGGAAAGCATTGTTGGCTATTGTCCCCAGATGCAATACAAGAGGGGGTGTGGAGTTTGGAACAGACAGGGTTAAAACTCCGTGGTGTCCTGTATCTGGGAGGAGCTTGACGCAGAGAAGTGCGTCACAGTCTGTGAGCAGACTTGTTTTCGCTTCTGCCTGAGAGACACAGCTCAGCTCCAAGGCTGCAGGCTGTGTGTGCTTTTGGCACAGAGAAATGCCGGAAAGCTCTGATGGAAAGAGACTGATTTATGGCTTGTAAATAAACGCTACTAGAGATAAGAACCGAACTGTCTCTGGACTTGATTTATCCCTTTTTCTCACACGGACGCAGGACCGCTGCTACTCTGCTATCCTGCTAGGCCAGCTTCGGAGACACAGAGGCTGCGCAGGGAAGCCTGGCTGGATGCAGGATTTATATTCACACGAACAGTCCCACCCCAGAAAGAAAATAACAACAACAACAAACCACCGTTTGAGGTGCAACAGAGACACAGCCAGAGACAGAGCGAGACCCTGAATCAGTGCCATAACCAAGCCCTCATTCAGAACCAGAGCCTGAAAAAGAGCCACAGCCCGAACCAGAGCAACAGCCACAGCCTAGAGCCACAGCCTGAGTCTGCAACTGTACTTGATACAGTGCCGGAGCTGGAGAATCAACAGTCTCTGATTCTGCAACAGGGCCTTCATCTTAATAGACCAAGATGCATAATTGTCATTGGTCAGGAGGGGTGGAGAAGGCAAGCCTCCGCCCTTCTTAGCATCCATTTTTGAGTCCTTGCATTAACTCTCAAACACAAGCCTCTAAAATCCAAAAGCTTGTTTGTTTGCACTCTTGTGCACCTGGCAGCTCTTAACGCTAGCTGCTTTGGAAAGTCCCTTTCCAAAGGGACTTCATGAGAGCCTAGTCACAACAAACTTTGTTTTTGCCTCTCTGAGGCATAGCCTGACTGTCCAGCCCTCTCGAGTAACTTTCCACTTGACTGGCGGGCGTTGCTTAGCAACAGTGCATTCCTTCCCTTGTACAGGAAACCACAAGAATCTCTGGAATGCAAGCCTCTTCCCACTCGGAGCTGTTTTTCCCAAACGCTGCTCCCCATGAAGCAGAGAATAACTCAATCTGCGTTCACTCTTTTAAGCCCGAAAATCTCATACCTTGGGCTCCGTGGCTTTGGCTGTCAGCTTCTTCTGGTCAGCTTCTGGCTGCAGAGGATCAGCTTTCTCACCTCAGGCTTCCATGGAGGGATGAAAACAGCAGCTCTGCTACTCTTTTTGCAGACTTCCATGGATCGAGGAAACCAGCAACCGGCATCTGCTACCACTGTTGGAATTCTGCCTGGGTCAGAGGAATGTGCCACAACGTAGGCACCGGCAGATATTCCTTGTCGACCTCCCCGCTGCGCCACTCTGCTGATAAGCAGGCGAGGTCTCGGCGATTCATCTCAGATGTGTGAGAGGAACACACCGTTCTTCCTCTCTCCCCTTTGGTGTCCCCCAGGGAGGGGAAAGATTCAGACAGAAATCTATTTACATCCTTTATTTCTGTCTCTTTACATCAGTACAGAGAAACATGTCTGCACTCCACAGCAGTAAGAATAAACTCCACCCATGCACTTCCAGTACGGGTCATCTGACACACACACTGAGCTAACATCCGGTGCTCAGTACAGAATGGACTGCCCCTTTGTTCCCATGGCAACAGTCACAAACATCCTGTTTGGCTTTCCAGCCACAAGCAGCTGACTGAGCTGCTAGAGCCTTTGCTTGCTGCAGCTTTGGTGCTTTATGGTAACACACAGGACCTCCGCTTGGCACGCCTATGCTGCGCAGAAAGCTTCCGCGCAGAGACTAGGCGGACTTGGAGTCAAGGAATTTTTATGTTGGAAGAAATTCAGGAAACGCCCACTGACGGATTCTGCCAGTGACTGAGACAGTCGCATTGTAAGGGCTGTCAAGCCAGGGAAAGGTTTAGCCATACAACCAGCTTGGAGCAGTTTGTGGCTTACGCACAAGCAACCCCAATTCCCATTACAATAAGGTATGGGGAAAATACAAAAGATATTTGGAACAGAAAACCCCAAGATGGAACTCTCCACTAGAAGCAATCGCTGTTAAAAAAAGGAACAACATCAAAGAGAACTGGATAACGTATAACACAATATTAAGGGGGGAGGAGGAGGGTCAACTAATATTGATAAGTTATGAGAAAATAAAAGATCACTTTTCTAGTTGGCTAGATTACGTCCAGGTGAATGAAGTTGTCAGGGGCTCAGGAGCAGAGGCATAGGAGAGGGAGGAAATGGAGAGCGAAGGGGAGGAATCCGAAGGGAACGTAAGCGATGACAGTGGTCCGAGGTCTCTGAGTCTTTCCAGCGAATCGGAAGACTCACAGAAAGGGGCTCCCATGGTCAGAGCAAGGGGGTTGCCTAGGGGAACACCCCAGGAAGAAGGGACCAGAGGGGACTCAGAGAGCAGCAGTTGGAAATCAGGACCAGCTTCCCCACCAGAGAGCAGTAGGGGGGAGGAGTCCCAGGTATCGGGATCAGGCTGCTCACCGCCAGCGGGAGGAGATGAGTCAGGATTGGACACGCCTTCATCCGAGAGAGAGGAAACGGTTGAGAGGAAGGTTGGAAACTGGGCGCGCGCGCCAAGTTCAAATGTACAGGCGAGCGGCACAGTGGGTAGCCCGGGTAGGGAGCCAGGTCCTAAAGCCCGCCAAAAGGAGGGACAGGAGTCCGGGGGATCAGCGTCAGAAGAGTCCAGGAAGGAGGAGACACAGGGGGGCAGAAGGACCCAGAGGAGAAAGGAGAGACGGAAAAGGTGGAGTAAAGCGAGAGTCTTAAACTGGTGTACAGGGGGTGGAGACTCAGACGGGGCTTCGCCAGCGTCTAATGGCGGTCCTTGCCTTGAGCTCCGAGGCAGGACTGCTCCGTAAGTTCGGGTCTGACCCGCTACGGCGAGCGGGGGACCCCTAAAATCACAGGCGCTGAAGCCTGTGAACAAGGAGATTCGGTGGGCACCTTTGCGCCTCCCGGTATCGCGAAGGAGCCTTTTTAAAGGCTTCGGAACGGCACCGGGTGTGAGCGCGGTGCTGAGGATCGCAACCCAGCTTACGGAGTGAAGCCGCGTCGCCATTGACGGAGAGCGCCGATTCCTTCCTGAAACAACTGATTGGCAACAATACCCGTGAGTAAGATCTACAAAGTAAAGTGAACGGGACTTTTAAAGTTTTCTAAGAAAATTCGGCTGAAAACGGAGAGGCAAAATTAAGGAAGTCAGCCCTCCGGAACTGCATGATTGTTCAAGCAAGGGGAAAACCAAGCTATTCTTAAAGGAAATATCTCTTTTAAAACTCAATCGAACTTTTGACATTGAAGATTTCTCCCCCCCCCCATAGGCAGGAAAAGGGGGGGGGGGGGAGAGGAAAGAAAAATAACTTAATCTGCCAGAGGGAAAGGGACTAGAATTGAAGCTCTCCGCTGCCGAAACCTCTGCTAAGGCTGCCGGAGAGATTAGCGCCTGGAAGTGAACTGTCAGAAAAGTTGCTGGATATAAAGGTTAGACTTAATGGATACAATTTAACGGACTTTGGGTGGAATTTACAGTATTTTGGATTGTAACAAACCGGGCTTTGGCTGGACTTTGATCTATGGAACTTTGCATTGGTTACTTTTTCCCTGTTTTTTGGATGGTTACTGCTGTTGCCAATGTTTGGATACAATTTCACCCTCTAGAGGACTAAAAGAGAGAGACAGTTGCATTGTGCTAGAAACAGAGAAGTGGGATTTTCCACTTGCAATTCTCCTGTGTGAACGACCTTGAGTTATGAGTACTCCACTGGAGGAAATAGCAACAAGAAGCAAAACAAAACAGGCTCAAAAGCAGACTCAAAGAAGAGGCTCCACAGGAGCTGCAGCTGCACAGGAAAAAGGAACAACAGCATCAATGGATTCTATGACACAAGCACTGCTCAGAATAAATAAATCTTTAGAAGCATTAACTAAGCAGTCCACAGAGAACTCCAAGAAATTGACAGATAACTCTAAGAAGTTGACAGAGTTAACAACAAGACTAGACCTGAACACAACAGCAATAGCAAGTAACACAGATTCTATAAATCGCCTTGTGCAAGAAAGCACAGAAACGAGGAAAATAGCCGAGAGCGCAAGGTGCACGGCTGAGGACACTAAGGGAAAATTTGTACCCATTGCAAAGAAAGTCCACGAACATGACGCAGCTTTGGCCTTTATGGAACTAGAGAGGAAAAATAAAAATCTGAAACTGAGATCTGTACCAGAGGAGGAAGAAGGCAACCTGGGAGAATTTCTTACAGACAAGTTTCAAGAATTTTGGACTGATGAATTAGAAGGGGAAGAAGACGAATTTGTAATCACTTCGGCCTTCAGGATTGGCAGAAAACAAGGCAAGAAACCAAGGGACTGTTTAATTAGTTTAAGATCCAAGGAAGAAAGGGATAAAATACTGAATCTACATTACCAGAAGGCTTTGATTGTAAAGAATTCCCAGATACAGATCTTCAAGGATGTTCCTAAGTACTTTCTAGAGGTGAGGTCCCAATTTAAGACTCTAACGGATTTGCTGAAAAAACACGAGATCCCATTTAGGTGGGAATACCCTCAAGGATTGTCTTTCAACTTTAAAGGGAAAAAAATCAAGATCAAAACAACCCAAGAAAAAGATCAGTTTTTGGAGAGAAATTTTGAGGACTTCGAAAAAGGAACTGCAAGTGAGAGAGAAATAACGGATGTAGCAAATCTTCCATTTGGATTACCCCCAGTACCTACAGACGAGGAACAAGAACTTGGAGCAGTCGGTGGGAAAGCAGCCCAATAACAAAAATGTCTCTGCAACTTGTGAGCTGGAACTGTAATGGTTTGAACCACCCTCGAAAAAGAAGACAGGTGTTTCATATTTTAAAAAAAGAAAATTTGGATATAATATGTCTGCAAGAAACCCACATTGCCAGGATAAACAGGAAACTTTTGATAAATAAAAGATTAGGATCGGAATTCATCTCTTCAGACAAAGTGAAGAAAAGAGGTGTGGTGATCTATGTTAAAGAAAAATTGGAACCTAAACTGATTTTCAAAGATGAACAAGGAAGATTCCTGGCAGTGGAAATTCAAATGTATGGAGAAAGAATTTTGATTGTAGGAGTTTATGCATCTAATGAGGGGAAGGCCGAGTTTTTTAAGAAGTTGCATGAGACTTTAATGGACTTCATGGACTTAAAAATAATATTGATGGGCGACTTGAATGGAGTAGTCTCCACAAATATGGATAAAGCACAAAGGCAAACAATATCAAACAATGGGAGACTGCCGAAGACCTTTTTTGAACTGACCGACACCATGGACTTGATTGATATCTGGAGAACAAGGAACCCTCTGGAAAGAGAGGGGACCTTCTTCTCTGAAGCAAATATGACATGGACTAGGATTGACCAAATATGGATCTCTAGCAATCTGGCACCAAGGGTTAAGAAAATAGAAATCTGCCCGAAAACCTGTTCAGATCACAATGCAGTAAAGATGGAAATGAAACTGACCACTGCTGGAACCTTCAGATGGAGAATGAATGACACCCTGTTTAAAGATGAAATAATTTATAAAAAGGCCCAAAAGACATTGAAAGACTATTTCGAGATAAATTTAAGATCAGATGTCGAAAGAAGAACAATATGGGACGCAAGCAAGGCCGTGATGCGAGGCTTCCTGATTCAGCAAAACTCCATAAAGAGGAAACAACAGAATGCGAAGAAAGAGAAAATTTGGAAACAAATAAAGGAAGGAGAAAAGAAACTGAGGTCTAAACCTAAATCCCAAGAGATTCTAAGGGAAATAAAGTATTACCAGACTCAATATATGGAATTGGTGAATGAAGAGATAGAATGGAAAATAAAACAAATGAGGCAAAAAACTTTTGAATCAGCAGATAAATGTGGGAAGCTCCTGTCATGGCAATTGAAAAAGAGACAAAAGCTGAACACGGTGACATCACTTGAAGTAGAAGGTAAATTTATAAATAAGCCAAATGAGATTAGTAATTGTTTTCAAAGCTTTTTCAAGAAGTTATATGCTCAAGGGCCAAAGAAGGAACAAGAAATTGAAGATTTTATTAAAAAATATGGTCTATCAAAGATCTCGGAAAAGAACAGGAGGATCTTAAATGAGAGAATTGCAGACCAAGAATTAGAGGGTGCCATTCAAAACATGCAATTGGGGAAATCACCAGGACCAGACGGGCTGACTGCAAGATATTATAAAGCATTGAAGGAATGGCTGATACAACCACTGAAAGAAGTTTGCAACCAAATCTTGGAGGGGAAAAAGGCTCCCGAGTCGTGGAAAGAAGCATTCATCTCACTTATACCGAAGACAGAAACTGAGAAACATCAAGTTAAGAACTACCGCCCTATATCACTTTTAAATGTGGATTATAAAATTTTTGCAGACATTTTAGCAAAAAGATTCAAAAAAGTGTTGCAAGAGGAGATTCACAGAGATCAAACAGGCTTTCTCCCAGGGAGACATATGTCAGATAACGTGAGGAACATTATAGACATTTTGGAATTGTTGGAGACTGACATAAACAGAAAAGCAGTCTTGATTTTTGTGGATGCGGAAAAAGCCTTTGACAATATTTGTTGGAGTTTTATGAAGAGGAATCTCCAAGGGATGGGGGTAGGCCAAAACTTTGAAAACAGTATAGGTGCTATATATTCTGAACAAAAAGCTAAATTAATTGTGAATGGTATGGTTATGGACGAAATTCCAATAGAAAAAGGGACACGACAGGGATGCCCAATGTCCCCTCTATTGTTTATATCAGCCCTGGAGGTTCTGTTGAACGTGGTAAGAAGGGACCAGCAGGTAGAAGGAATACGATTGGGAACTAAGCACTATAAGCTGAGGGCATTTGCAGACGATTTAGTCTTGACTTTGCAAAGACCCGAAGCCAGCACAAAAAGAGTTTTAGAACTTATTGAAGAATTTGGTCAAGTGGCAGGTTTTAAATTGAATAAGCAAAAAACAAAGGTGCTGGGGAAAAATCTGACGTTGGGGGAAAAAGAGAACTTTCAAAGGGAAACTGGTTTGGAAATAACAAAAAAAGTTAAATACCTGGGGGTGAATTTAACATCTAAAAATGTGAATTTATTTAAAGATAATTATGAGAAATGTTGGTTGGAAGTGAAGAAAGATCTTGACATATGGACTAGGTTGAGACTTTCCTTGTTAGGCCGAATGGCTGTTATTAAGATGAATGTGTTGCCGAGACTGTTGTTTTTGTTTCAGACATTGCAAATTTTGGATAAGATGGACTGTTTCAAGAAGTGGCAGAAAGACATATCTAATTTCGTCTGGCAGGGCAAAAAGCCCAGAATTAAGTTTAAAATTTTAACTGATGCAAAGGAAAGAGGGGGCTTCGCCCTGCCGGACTTAAGACTTTACTATGAAGCAGCAGCTTTTTGCTGGCTGAAACAGTGGCTACTTCTTGAGAATACAGACATCTTAGATTTAGAAGGGTATGATAACAACTTCGGCTGGCATGCATATTTATGGTATGACAAGGTAAAGGTGCATAGAGGTTTTAAAAACCATATCGTTAGGAAAGCACTGTTCAACGTATGGAATCGTTATAAAGACTTGTTGGAGAATAAAATCCCCAGGTGGTTGTCACCCCTGGAAGCCAAGGCGGTAAAAAAACTTAATATGGATTCAGATTGGCCAAAATATGGTGAAATTATAGAATATGATGGTGAAAAGATTAAATTACAGAGTATGGAGAAATTAAAACCCAAGGTTCGAGACTGGTTACATTACCAGCAGATCAATGAAACGTTCAAGCAAGACAGGAAAGTAGGATTTCAGAAGGAGAGGTCAAAGTTAGAAACAGAATTATTGGAACCCAATACTAAGAATCTGTCTAGAATGTATAGTTTGCTGCTGAAATGGAATACACAGGATGAAACAGTAAAATCAGCAATGATTAAATGGGCACAAGACATTGGTCATGACATCATGTTTGCAGACTGGGAATGGTTATGGACCACAGGTATTAAATTCACGGCGTGTAGTGCCTTAAAGGAGAACATAATGAAAATGATCTATAGGTGGTACATGACCCCAACCAGACTAGCAAAGATTTATCATTTGCCCAATAATAATTGCTGGAAATGCAATGAATGTGAAGGAACTTTTTATCACCTTTGGTGGACCTGCCCGAAGATTGAGGCCTACTGGGAGATGATCTATAATGAAATTAAGAAAATTCTTAAGCGGACATTTGCTAAGAAACCGGAGGCTTTTCTCTTGGGCATGGTCGGCCAAACGATATTAAGGGAAGATAGAACATTCTTCATGTATGCAACCACGGCGGCAAGAATTCTATTGGCAAAGTATTGGAAGACTCAAGAAATACCTACTCTGGAAGAATGGCAAACCAAGGTGACAGAATTTATGGGATTGGCAGAGATGACCGGCAGAATCCGTGACCAGAGGAGAGAGACGGTGGAAGAGGACTGGAGAAAGTTTAAAATATATCTTAAGAACAACTGTAAAATTTTGGAATGTTAAAATGTCAAAGGGTATGAAATACAGAATTATAGCTGCTAAATTTGAAATATGAGAAAATCTAAGGGAAAATAGCTTTGAATCTGAATGAAGGATTGTTAAAAAATGATATTTTAAAACTAAGGATGCAGTGAAGGGGAGGTTTGGGGAAGTCACATTATGTGTTAGTTTGTCTTGTTTAGTTGTTTTTGTCTTGTGTGTTTTGTTATGTTTGTGAAAACTAATAAAAAATATTTTAAAAAAAACAAAAAAAAAAAACAATTCCCATTACAATAAGGTATGGGGAAAATACAAAAGATATTTGGAACAGAAAACCCCAAGATGGAACTCTCCACTAGAAGCAATCGCTGTTAAAAAAAGGAACAACATCAAAGAGAACTGGATAACGTATAACACAATATTAAGGGGGGAGGAGGAGGGTCAACTAATATTGATAAGTTATGAGAAAATAAAAGATCACTTTTCTAGTTGGCTAGATTACGTCCAGGTGAATGAAGTTGTCAGGGGCTCAGGAGCAGAGGCATAGGAGAGGGAGGAAATGGAGAGCGAAGGGGAGGAATCCGAAGGGAACGTAAGCGATGACAGTGGTCCGAGGTCTCTGAGTCTTTCCAGCGAATCGGAAGACTCACAGAAAGGGGCTCCCATGGTCAGAGCAAGGGGGTTGCCTAGGGGAACACCCCAGGAAGAAGGGACCAGAGGGGACTCAGAGAGCAGCAGTTGGAAATCAGGACCAGCTTCCCCACCAGAGAGCAGTAGGGGGGAGGAGTCCCAGGTATCGGGATCAGGCTGCTCACCGCCAGCGGGAGGAGATGAGTCAGGATTGGACACGCCTTCATCCGAGAGAGAGGAAACGGTTGAGAGGAAGGTTGGAAACTGGGCGCGCGCGCCAAGTTCAAATGTACAGGCGAGCGGCACAGTGGGTAGCCCGGGTAGGGAGCCAGGTCCTAAAGCCCGCCAAAAGGAGGGACAGGAGTCCGGGGGATCAGCGTCAGAAGAGTCCAGGAAGGAGGAGACACAGGGGGGCAGAAGGACCCAGAGGAGAAAGGAGAGACGGAAAAGGTGGAGTAAAGCGAGAGTCTTAAACTGGTGTACAGGGGGTGGAGACTCAGACGGGGCTTCGCCGATCTAGCGTCTAGACGTAGGGCTGCACGCTGCGGCTTGTAAATGGAAACTGAATCTCAATAAAGACTTTTGTACATTACTACCGGCTAGCGTTGGTCCTCTGTGAGCTGGGACCTGGAGGCAGCTCTGACAGTAAGCCCCGTCTCTGGTTGTCACCAAGAACCTCGCAAGTGAGTGGACGCAGCGAGGGGCGAAGATTGGTGCTTTGCGAGCTCACAAAAGCAAGGAAAGATGACTACCGAACAGCAAATGGCTGACCTGCAAAATGCAGTGACGCGACTCAACCAGGAGATTCTCGCATCTAGGAAGAGAGAAGACGAAGCAGCTGCTGCCTGCAGAGATCTACAAGCCAGGTTGGACGCGTTTACTAAGCAGGAGCACCCCCCCCCCCAAAACCGGAGGGGATTGGGTTGGGGAGGAGAGGAGCCAGCCTTGTGTCTCATTTTGATGGGAATTTGCAGCAGTACCCTAACTTCCGAGCAGACGTGATGTTTGCGCTGCAATTGCTGGATAAAGACTTTAGAGATGAGCAGGAGAGAGTGGGATTTATATTATCTCATTTGCATGGAGAAGCTAAAGCGTGGCTGCGCAACCTGTGGAGAGATAAGGATCCGGCGCTCCAAAGTGCGAATGCCTTCATTAAAGCGATGGATTCGTGTTTTTTATCAACAATAGACATTGATATCGCCAGAAAAGAGATTCATGGACTGAAACAAGGGAGAGCCACTGTGAGGCAGTATCATTCCCGCTTTTTTGCATTGGTGAATGCTCTGGGATAGGAGAAAGATTCAGATGCAGTCAGAGAACTTTTCTGGGAAGGGCTGAATGGAGCTGTGAAAGACGAAATCGCAAGGGGGGAGAGACCACAAAGCACTCAGGAAGTTGTGCAGAGGGCACTGACGATTGGGGTGAGGCTGGAAGAGCGTCCCTGGGGCAAAGAAGAAGGGTGTTGGGGATGCGCGCCAGCGAGAGCACCTCCCCTCTTTCCCAGGGATGCAGCGCGTACGCAATCCGCACCTCCGCAGGGAGGGGGAGAAGAACCAATGGAGATTGGAGGCGCCAGGGCTCAGTCAGCAGCCAGAGCCCTAACACCGGGAGCAGTCAAAGCGAAGCCTCCTAGAGGGAACAGGAAGTGCTACATCTGCGACAGTGCTCAGCACATGGCGAAAGAGTGTCCCCAGAGGCTCCACAAGCACACTGCAGCCTCAGCAACAGTAACAGAAGCAGCTCAGCAAAGAGAACCACAGCAGGGAAACAACCAAGTCTGGCTGGAATCAGAGGCACTGGGGCCCAGCCAGACAAGTCAGTGAAGCAGTCCCCAGAGATTTTGCAGCCCACAGACCCTCTCCCGCCCAAACCAGTGGTGCAACTCACTGCATCGCTCCAGTTACCCAATGGACTCACAATGGAAGTACCCATAACCATTGACTCTGGTAGTAACGCTGACTTTATAGGACTGGATTTCATTAAGCAACACAGCATAGCGCTCCTGCCTGCCACGCTGCCCCTGAAGGTTGTCACGGTGGATGGCAGGGAATTGCTGGGGGGGGCAGGTGGTGAAGCAAACGCCGCCGATGGTGATGCAGATTGGCAATCACCGGGAAGTCATCAGCTTCAATGTCACCCAACTGTCGGACACGCCTGTAGTATTGGGCATGAGTTGGCTGCACAGGCACAGCCCAGCGTTGGCATGGTACCAGCGCCAACTGACTTTCAGCTCCTCCTACTGTGCAGAACACTGCATTCTGCCTAGCCCGGAAGGGGAAGAGGATGACCCGCAGCTACAATTAGGCACGCTGCAAGCAGTGCCCCACAAGTACACAGCTTTTTTGGAGGTTTTCTGCGAGAAGGAAGCGGACAAGCTACCTCCCCACAGGTCCTATGACTGCAAGATTGACCTCCTGCCGGGGGCGACGCTACCGACCGGGAAACTATATTCCATGTCTGAAGACGAACTACAGGAACTCAGGGAGTTCATAGATCACAACTTGAAGCACGGTTTCATCAGGGAGTCCAAGGCAGTGGGGGGCAGCCCCGTATTCTTCGTGAAGAAGAAAGACACGCCCCAAAAAAGGCTTGTAGTTGATTACCGGGTCATAAACTCGAGGACGAAGCCCACGGCATTCCCCATGCCCAAGATCGACGACCTACTCGCGACGGTGAGGAAGGGACGCATCTTCACCAAGCTGGATCTTCGAGGGGCGTACAACCTCATACGTGTGCGGGAGGGCGATGAGTGGAAGACAGCCATGTTCACGCCCCTGGGCACCTATGAATACAGAGTTATGCCGTTTGGATTACAAAATGGCTCCCACTGTTTTCAAGCCTTCATGCATCACGTGTTAGCGGGACTCCTCTACAAAAAATGCGTCTGCTTCCTGGACGACATCCTGATATTCTCAGACTCGCAGGAGGCGCACGAGAGGGACGTCAAGGAAGTTCTGCAGAGACTGCAGGAGCACAGACTGTACGCCAAGCTGGAGAAGTGCCAATCGGACAAGGGTCTCGCCATGGACAGCGCCAAAGTTTGTTCGCTGTTGGACTGGAAAAGCCCGCGCACTCGGAAGGAGGTCCAGCGGTTTGTCGGCTTTGCAAACTTTTATCGCAAGTTCATCAAGGGGTTCGCTATGCAGACGGCGGCCATCACCGACACGCTCAGCTCCAAGAAGAAGAAGTTTGTCTGGACGGAGCAGGCGGAGCAGTCCTTTCAGAAACTCAAGCGTCTCTTCGCGTCCGAAGAGCAGCTACTGCATGTGAACCCCAGCAGACCGATGAGGGTGGAAACGGACGCCTCAGACAGGGCCGTGGGTGCAGTCCTGTTGCAGCAAGACCCGCATGGGGACTGGAGGCTGTGCGCCTTCTACTCCAGGAAGCTCAGCAAATCGGAGCAGAACTACACCATCTGGGACAGGGAGTTGCTGGCCATTCATGCAGCATTCAAGGCGTGGCGGCACTTCCTCATCGGAGCCAAGCACACAGTGCAGGTCCGCACTGACCATAAGAACCTGGAGTACTGGCGCACGGCGAGGTTCCTGAACCAGAGAAACATACGCTGGGCGGAGTTCTTTGCGGATTTCGACTTCAAGATAGAGTACATCCCAGGCGACAACAACGTCATGGCAGATGCACTGTCCAGGAAGCCGCAATACCTCAAGGAGGCGGCTCCAGCGGCGGCAAAGCACATTTTCGCACCGAAGGCGTGGGCATGCGCTTCGGCAACCGTGGACCTGGATGCTGTACGTCGCGCGCTGCAGGAGGACCCCTTCGCGCAAGCCAAGATGGAGGAGGTGCACAGTGGCAAGGCGAAGGACGACGAGTTCCAGATACGCGCCGGATTGCTCATCCGCAAAGGGGCCCTCTACGTACCGGGGGGCGACCTCCGCGCGAAGGTACTGCAGCAGCTGCACGACGCACCCACCGCCGGGCACTTTGGCAAAGAGAAGACTGTAGAATTGCTAGCCAGAGACTTTTGGTGGCCCAGGATGCGGGGGGAAGTAGCGGACTACGTCTCGAGGTGCGACACCTGCCAGAGGGCCAAGCCAGTGCACAAACCGCCGGCGGGACTGCTGGAACCGCTGCAGACTCTGCTCGAACCGTGGGAGAGGGTGGCATTGGACTTTGTCACGGATCTACCCAGCTCGCGGGGCAAGACAGCAGTTCTAGTAGTGGTGGACATGTTCACCAAAATGGCCCATTTCATTCCGTGCGCGAAGGTGGCCACAGCGGAACAGACCGCCAAGCTGTTCATAGACCACGTGTTCAAGGTTCACGGTCTACCACGATCTATCCTGTCCGACCGGGGGCGACAGTTCATCTCGAATTTCTGGCAAAAGCTGATGGGCATCCTGAACGTCAAGATCAACCTAGCGTCGGCGAGACACCCGCAGACCAACGGGCAAGCGGAGCGGGTCAACGCCATCATGCAGCAGTACCTAAGATGCTACGCGAATCAGCAACCTGCGACATGGGTGGACTACCTGCCGCTCGCCGAGTTTGCATACAACAACACGAAGCACGTGTCCACGGGGGTGACACCGTTCTTCGCCAACAATGGGAGACATCCCAGAACCTTCCCGGGATTAGAGAGAGTGGGGGAGGGGGAGCCACAGGCAGCGGACGCCTTCGCGTCAGAGTTGCAGGAGATCCACGAACAGCTCCGAAGGCAGTTAGAACTAGCAAAGCATGCATACAAACTACAGGCTGACAAACACAGAAGGGCCGGGGAAAACATACAGGTGGGAGACTGGGTTTGGTTAGCAGCCCAGGCAGTGCCGGCCAGATCGTTAGCGAAGAAGAAGCTCGGACATAAGCAGCTAGGGCCGTACCAAGTTGAGGCACAGGTCAATCCAGTGGCCTTTCGGTTAACACTTCCGGAAGGTTCCAGAATGCACCCGGTCTTTCATAGATCAGTGCTCACGCCCTACAAGGCACCTCACAGATTTCAGGAGCCAAGAAAGGCACCAGAACCACTCAGGGAAACGCCCACAGACAGGGGGTCGCCAAGGGGGGAACCCATCAACGAGGTAACAGAGATTTTAGACTCGAGATGGGGGAAAGAGGGGGTTGAGTATCTCCTCGCCAGGGAAGGTACCCCGGCAAGTGCCAACAGCTGGGTGCCGTACTATGAGGTGGAGGAGCACTACCTCAAGGACGAGTTCCACGCACTCTTCCCACACAGACCTATGCCGGCAGATTATTTCGACGAATATCTTTTCACACCCACACTTTCAGCCAGCACGTTCCAGGGGTTCTCCTCGGACGAGGAACCGGCAATGGACACACGTTCCCCGGAGGGATCGCCCTCGGGGTTTGCCTCAGACCGCTCTTATTGGTGGGACGATCGACCGGAGGAGCAGTGGCGCAGGAAGTGGTTGGAGGGTCCCTGGCAGGCAACATCTCCAGAGGAAACCGGGGGAGAGGCGGACATGGACGCGTTGGGAGAGGACCTTGGTTTCGAGCACGGAGGCGAAGAGATGGAAGCAGAGGAGATCGATGTCGACGAGAACATGGAGGACGATCAGAACTCCTCCAGCTGGCTGCACGCCACGAGAGACGAACTGTATCCGGCACTCACCCCCACAACAATGGAGCGCCCAGTACCCACACCTGAAGGAGGGGAGGGGGGAAGGGGGGGCTTCGAGGGGGGGATGGATGTCAGGGGCTCAGGAGCAGAGGCACAGGAGAGGGAGGAAATGGAGAGCGAAGGGGAGGAATCCGAAGGGAACGTAAGCGATGACAGTGGTCCGAGGTCTCTGAGTCTTTCCAGCGAATCGGAAGACTCACAGAAAGGGGCTCCCATGGTCAGAGCAAGGGGGTTGCCTAGGGGAACACCCCAGGAAGAAGGGACCAGAGGGGACTCAGAGAGCAGCAGTTGGAAATCAGGACCAGCTTCCCCACCAGAGAGCAGTAGGGGGGAGGAGTCCCAGGTATCGGGATCAGGCTGCTCACCGCCAGCGGGAGGAGATGAGTCAGGATTGGACACGCCTTCATCTGAGAGAGAGGAAACGGTTGAGAGGAAGGTTGGAAACTGGGCGCGCGCGCCAAGTTCAAATGTACAGGCGAGCGGCACAGTGGGTAGCCCGGGTAGGGAGCCAGGTCCTAAAGCCCGCCAAAAGGAGGGACAGGAGTCCGGGGGATCAGCGTCAGAAGAGTCCAGGAAGGAGGAGACACAGGGGGGCAGAAGGACCCAGAGGAGAAAGGAGAGACGGAAAAGGTGGAGTAAAGCGAGAGTCTTAAACTGGTGTACAGGGGGTGGAGACTCAGACGGGGCTTCGCCGATCTAGCGTCTAGACGTAGGGCTGCACGCTGCGGCTTGTAAATGGAAACTGAATCTCAATAAAGACTTTTGTACATTACTACCGGCTAGCGTTGGTCCTCTGTGAGCTGGGACCTGGAGGCAGCTCTGACAGAAGTGTTCAGACAGGATAACCAAGATGTGGGCCGTCCAATTATGCTAAAAGATGGGGAAAACTGATGGAATGTAAATTTGAAATTTACAGCCAGCTATAATATAAGAGAGAACATGATGAAAATGGCTCCTTCCAGATAGAGAGCCAGAATCAGAGAATCAGAATCAGAGTCAGAACCAGATCTTCGGTAAAGATGTGGTCTGGTCTTAGCGCAACTGCTCCTCCCACCCGCGATAACAGAGATTGGGTGTTCCAATACATCCCCCCGTAGGGAACCTGCCCCAGCCATTCTGTTGGTTGAGGCCCCCTCCCAGGCAGCCCTGACCCTTTCCCCTTAAAAAGCAAAATACAAACCATACAATAACCTAAAAAAATAGTAAAAGAAAAACAAAGCAAGAAACAATTATGCTAAACTTAAACATTTGTCCCACCCCAGAAAGAAAATAACAACAACAACAACAAACCACCGTTTGTGGTGCAACAGAGACACAGCCAGAGACAGAGCGAGACCCTGAATCAGTGCCATAACCAAGCCCTCATTCAGAACCAGAGCCTGAAAAAGAGCCACAGCCCGAAACAGAGCAACAGCCACAGCCACAGCCTAGAGCCACAGCCTGAGTCTACAACAGTACTTGATACAGTGCCGGAGCTGGAGCCAGAGCCAGAGACACAGCCAGAGCCAGAGCAAAACCCTAATTCAGAACCAGAGCCTGAAAAAGAGCCAGACCCTGAAATATAGCTGGGTCAGAGGCAGAGGAAGAGCCATCATGAGACCCTGAATCAGAGTCAGAACCAGAACTTCATTCAGAACCAGACCCTGAAAGAGAGCCAGAGCCACAGCCAGAGCCACAGACGGAGCCTAGAGCCACAGCCGAGATCCACAGCCTGAGTCTGAAATAGTGCTTGATAGAGTGCTGGATCCTGAAACAGAGACACTGTCTGAAACTGAGCCTG
This sequence comes from Podarcis melisellensis, assembly GCF_964234715.1. Taxonomy (NCBI): domain Eukaryota; kingdom Metazoa; phylum Chordata; class Lepidosauria; order Squamata; family Lacertidae; genus Podarcis; species Podarcis melisellensis. The sequence continues at coordinate 22,462,597 of NC_138535.1, forward strand.
ACGCTTAAACGTAGCCAGGGGCAGAGGTTCAGCAACTTCTACCGGAAGTTCATCAGGAACTTCGCCCACTTGACAGCGCCTATCACAGATTGTCTCAGTAGCAAAAAGAAGTTCGTCTGGACAGAAAGTGCCCAGCAATCCTTCGAAAGGCTGAAGAAGGCGTTCGCTTCGGAAGAGCAGCTCCTGCACGTGGATCTGCAGAAGCCAATGAGGCTGGAGACCGATGCGTCAGACCGGGCCTTCGGAGCGGTACTGTTGCAGCCGGGGCCCCAGCAGAGCTGGAGGCCGTGCGCCTTTTTCTCGAGGAAGCTGAGCAAGTCGGAGCAAAACTACACGGTGTATGACCGCAAACTGCTTGCAATTTATGCAGCATTTTGACGATGGAGACATCTGCTAATAGGGGCGCAGCACGAGATCCAGGTGTGTACGGATCACAAGAACTTGGAATACTGGAGGACTGCGCGAGTACTCAACCAGAGACAGATTCGATGGGCACAGGAGTTCTCCAAGTTTTTCTTCGAGATCCGGTACGTGCCGGGGGAGGAGAACGTAAGAGCAGATGCTCTCTCCCGGAAGCCGGAGTACATGGAAGGAGAGAGACCGCCGGAAGTCAGACACGTGTTCCCCGAGAACCGATGGGTGTGGGGGGGAGTGTTGGTTGGGAAACGAGAACTAGCCGGGCTTACTAGAAACAACGAATTCGCTCAAACAAAAATCAGGGAACTCTGGAACGGAAGGGAAAACCAGGGAGGGTTTGAGGAAAAGGAAGGGGTACTGTACTACAAGGGAGCGCTGTACGTACCGGGGGAGACCTTGAGGGGAAGGGTACTCAAACAACTCCACCACAACCCAACAGCGGGACATTTTGGTCAACACAAATCCATGTTGCTTGTCACCAGGCAGTTCTGGTGGCCAAGGGTAAGGGAAGATGTACGGGAATATGTACGGGGGTGCGACCGCTGCCAGAGGGCAAAGGGGGAGAGGGCTGCACCCGCAGGGTTACTGGAACCCTTACCCACGCCGGGAAGACCCTGGGAGGTGGTATCCATAGATTTTATGACAGATTTGCCCAAATCAAGGGGGAAGACAGCAGTCATGGTAGTAGTCGATCTGCTAACAAAAATGTGCCATTTCATAGCTTGCTCGCATGCGGTAACGGCAGAGGAAACAGCCAGGTTGTTTGTAGATCACATCTTCAGGCTGCATGGGGCTCCCTTGAGGGTCATCTCGGATCGCGGGAAACAATTTACTTCCCGGTTCTGGAGGAAGCTCATGGGCTTGCTACAGGTCGAGGCGGGCTTCCATGGGAATGAGCCCGTTCATGGCCAATTATGGGTGTTACCCCAGGGCCTTCCCGGGGAGGGGGGAGGAAGGGGGGAGCGTACCTGCGGCAGAGCAGTTTGTGGAATAAATGGAGGCCTTGCACCAGGAACTTAAGATGAACTTGGGAACACCACAACCAAGCCACGGAAATACTCGATTCAAGATGGTGAGGGCGCCAGGTGGAGTACTTGGTAGCTTGGGAGGGAGAACCCGAGTCAGAAAACACGTGGGTTCCAGCGGAGGCTATCAATGATGGGTATCTTGCGGAGGAGTTCCACAGCCTGTTCCCAGATAAACCTAAACCACTAGCGAGATTCTGGGAGGAGCAATTTGGAACCACAGATGAATAATAATAATAATAATAATAATAATAATAATAATAATAATAAATTTTATTTATATCCCGCCCTCCCCATCCGAAGCCGGGCTCAGGGCGGCTAACAACAATAAAACAGTACAAAAGTACAGCACAAACAACACTCTAAAATCATTCATTATAAAATTGGTTCAAATCAAGCCACTGGCAACCATTGTGCCAGAGCTCCATGAAGATTGCCGAGGGAGGGAGTCAGGCTGTGCCCTGGCCAAAGGCCTGGTGGAACAGCTCTGTCTTGCAGGCCCTGCGGAAAGATGACAAGTCCCGCAGGGCCCTAGTCTCTAGTGACAGAGCGTTCCACAAGATCGGAGCCACAGCCGAAAAAGCCCTGGCTCTAGTTGAGGCCAGCCTAACTTCTCTGTGGCCTGGGACCTTCAAGATGTTTTTATTTGAAGACCGTAAGTTTCTCTGTGGGGCATACCAGGAGAGGCGGTCCCGTAGGTACGAGGGTCCTAGGCCGTATAGGGCTTTAAAGGTTAAAACCAGCACCTTAAACCTGATCCTGTACTCCACCGGGAGCCAGTGCAGCTGGTATAGCACCGGGTGAATGTGGTCTCGCAGCGAAGACCCCGTAAGGAGTCTCGCTGCAGCATTCTGCACCTGCTGGAGTTTCTGGGTCAGTCTCAAGGGCAGCCCCACGTAGAGCGAGTTACAATAATCCAGGCTGGAGGTGACCGTCGCATGGATCACAGTGGCTAGGTCAGGGCGAGAGAGGTAAGGAGCCAACTGCTTAGCTTGGCGGAGATGAAAAAATGCTGCCTTTGTTATAGCTGCAGTCTGCACCTCCATGGAAAGGGAGGTGTCGAAGATTACACCCAAACTCTTAACGGATGGTGCTGGCACTAAGTGCACCCCCGCAAGAGATGGGAGTTGCCCCCCCCCCCAATCCCATATCGTCCCGTCCCAGCCACAGGACCTCTGTCTTCGAAGGATTTAGCTTCAACCGGCTCCCTCGTAACCATCCAGCCACAGCTTCCAAACATCTGGTCAGTGTGTCTGGGGCCGAGTCAGGATGGCCATCCATCAACAGATAGAGTTGGGTGTCATCAGCATACTGATGGCAACCCAGCCCAAAACTCCGGACAAGCTGGGCGAGGGGGCGCATAAAGATGTTGAAAAGCATCGGGGAGAGTATTGCACCCTGAGGTACTCCACACACCAAGGAGTGGCGCGATGACAATTCCCCCCCAAGCGCCACCCTCTGTCCCCGACCAGAGAGAAACGAGCGCAGCCATTGAAGGACTGTGCCCTGAATCCCCACGTCGGCAAGGCGGTGGTCCAGGAGTTCGTGATCGCCCATGTCGAAAGCTGCTGACAGATCTAGAAGAATCAGCAGCCCTGACCCGCCTCGATCCAGCTGTCTACGAAGATCATCTGTTAGGGCAACCAGAGCCGTCTCGGTCCCATGACCCGCGCGGAAGCCGGACTGGAATGGATCCAGAGCCGATGTTTCATCCAGAAACCTACCAAGCTGTTCGGCAACCGCTCTCTCAATCACCTTACCCAGGAACGGAAGATTTGAAACCGGGCGGTAATTGGATAGATCTAAAGGATCTAATGATGTTTTCTTTAAGAGCGGGCGCACCACTGCCTCCTTCAGTTCTGCAGGGAATGTCCCCGTGCCAAGGGACAAATTGATGATATCCCCCAGGAGGGCCCGCACCTCGTCTGGACACGCTCTAATCGGCCAAGACAGGCATGAGTCGAGAGGACAGGTGGTGGCCTTTCCAGCTCGGAGGAGTCTGTCCACATCGGCTGGGGATATCCGGTCGAAGTGGTCCAATACTGGACCCGAGGACAGTCAAGGGGCCTCCAGTTCCTTTATTGTATCCAAATTGGCAGGGAGGTCATGGCGGAGCACCAAGACCTTCTCCGCAAAAAAGCTCGCAAATGCCTCACAGCTATGTGCCAAATTATTATTTAAATTTGGCTGTCCCTCAAGGGACGTTAAAGACCTGATTATACTAAATAATTGTGCCGGGCGAGAGCTAGCGGATGCAATGGAGGCCGAGAAGTAAGACTTCTTAGCAGCCTTCACCACCATCTCATAGGTTTTCATAAAAGCCCTATAAGATGTTCTTGAGGCTCCGTCACGGGCACCCCGGCATACTCGCTCTAGCCGTCTGAGGTCCCGCTTCATTTTCCGGAGCTCTTCGGTAAACCAGGGAGCCCGGTTTCTGCGGGGTCGCAGAGGGCGCTTAGATGCGATCTCATCAATGGCTGCCAGGAGCTGGATATTCCAGCCCTCAACAAGCTCAGTCAATGAGTCGCCAGGGGAAGCAAGGTCCTGCAAGGCTTGACGGAATCTATCAGGGTCCATCAGCCTCTGCGGGCGAGCCCAAATTGGCTCGCCACCTAAGCAGGGTGGGGGTGGAAAGTCAATCCTGGCTTTCAGAGCGTAGTGATCAGGCCATGGCAGTTTCATCGAAGGAGACATGATCACATCTATACCTACGCCAAAGATCAAATCCAGCGTGTGGCCTGCTTGATGTGTGGGGCCCGAAACAAACTGGGAGAACCCTAGTGTCGCCATGGAAGACACCAGGTCAAGAGCATGTGAGGAGGGAGTGGCATCAGCATGGATGTTGAAGTCCCCCAATACCAATAGGTTAGGGAACTCCAAGGCCCAGCCAGCCACCGCCTCCAATAGGCCTGACAGGGTGGCTGCTGGTGCGCTAGGTGGCCGGTACACCAGCCAAACAGCCAAGCTCTCCTCGGAGCCCCACACTAGGCCAACACATTCAATGCCGGGGATCGATGGCGATGGTAGAGCCCTGAAAGGACAATCTTGAAGAGGATGTTGTGGGTTTTCCTGCCTCCGAAGAGGAGGGAGGAGAGGCGTCAGAGGAAGAGGAATCGGACTGGGAGGGCCACCCCGCGGGAAGATATCGGAGCGGGTCACTTTTCTAGTTGACTAGATTACTTCCAGGTGAATGAAGTGTTCAGACAGGATAAGCAGATAGGTTTTGAAAAGGAGCCTTCAAGATTTGAAAGAGAACTACTGAATAGTAAAACCAAAATACAACAACAACAACAATATTTATTACGGCCATAGGCCCATACAAGTAAAAACAACACATAAATAACAGCTTGTGCAAGGTGGAATTTTGGTGGGGTACCCTCTAGTTTCTGTATGATTGATCCCAACAAATTTGCCCGTGCCACATTGAACAGGGGGCAAGTGAACATGATGTGCTGGAGCGACTCCAGCGTCTCCTTATCACAAAACCAAAATAATCGCAAAAATGTATAGACTTCTTTTGGACTACGAAGTAATCTAAGAGCAGAGTCAGAGTGAGACCATGAGCCTGAGCCTGAGCCAGAGCCAGAAAAAGGGCTTGATACAAAGCCGGAGCGCAAAACATAGCTGCAGCCACAGCCTAGAGCCACAGCCTGAGTCTGCAACAGTACTTGATACAGTGCCGGAGCTGGAGCTGGAGCCAGAGCCAGAGACACAGCCAGAGCCAGAACAAAACCCTAATTCAGAACCAGAGCCTGAAAGAGAGCCAGAGCCAGAAACAGTACTTGATAGAGTGCCAGAGCCTGAAACAGAGGCAGAGGCAGATACAGGGCTTGAAACAGCGTCGGAGACTGAGACAAAGCCTAATAAAGAGCAGAAGCCTGAGCCTGAGCCTGAAACAGTGCTTGATACAGTGCCAGAGCCTGAAACAGAACCAGAGCCACAGCTACAGCCATAGCGCCACAGCCTGAGTCTGCAACAGTGGTTGATACAGCGCCGGAGCCTGAAACAGAGACACAGCCTGAAACAGAACCTGAGCCTGGTTATTAGCATGGCAATTAAAGAAGAGAGAGGCAGAAAGGCTTATAAATAGAGTTAAGTGCGAAGGCAAAATAATAAACAACCCTAAAGAAATAGAGAAACGATTTCTCGAATTCTTTAGAGAAGAAGGAAAGAAATGAAACAACATTTCATTTCGGCGCCAGCGCTTAATGGCGGCTCTCTCTCTGATCTCCGGAGAGAGGGCTGCTCCACGAGTTCGGGTCTGACCGCTACGGCAAAGCGGGGACCCCTAAAATCACAGGCGCAGAAGCCTGTGAACAAGGAGACTCGGTGGGCACCATTTGCGCCCCCCCTTACTGCAAAAGAGCCTTTTTAAAGGCTCCGGAGGAGCATTGGGGGATCGCGCGGTGCTGAGAGTCGCTACCCAGCCCGTGGAGTGAAGCCGCGTCGCCACAAGCAGAGAGCGCTGACTTCTTCCTGAAATTTGGACTGAAATTCAACATCCGTAAGTAGGATTGAGAAACCTATTGGGACTATAAAATTTCTGAAAACGGGGACGGTAAATAAAGGAAGTCTGCCTCCCCCCCCCCCCCCCGGCTGCATGATCTTTAAAGCAACGGAATTTAAAGCTGCAATTGAAGGAGAAGTAATTTTGAACTTTTTAAAGTGGTTTAACCCTGGCATTGAGTTTGAACCTCCCCCCCAGCAAGCAGGAGCGAGGGGGGGGGGAAAGAAAAGGGAACTTGATTTAACCTGCATGAAAGGAAGCAAAGGGAAAAACTTTCCGCTGTCTCTGACTCTGGGAGCGAGCTGCCTGGGTGAAACACTTGACAGGGACTGTCAGAAAGGATAGACTGTGACTTTATTTGATACAATCTTGGTTTTCGTGACTTTGGGATTTTGCTGAAAGATCAATTTGATAGCTTGTTGCAACTAGAAGACTCTGGTTAAAAATTTTCCTCTTTGGGGACTTTTGGCTTCTTTGTCTTTTCTCTGCCTTGTGGATACATTGAATTGCTCCCTCTAGAGGACCTAAGGACAATAGTTGCAACATAGACTGTAAAAAAAATAAAATAAAACAAGTCACTGGATTTTTCCATTCAAAGCTGCTCCTGTGGGAACGACCTTGGGACATGAGCGGCCCAGCAGAGGAGATAGCAACAAGGTCTAAAGCTAAAGCCGCACAAAAGAAAAGGGGCTCTACATCAGGTACATTGTCAACAGGCGCAGCAGGACAGGAAAGAGGGACAGATATATTGATGGATTCAGTGACACAAGCTTTGCTTAAGATAAATGAATCTTTAGAAAATCTGACAAAGCAGAGTACGGAAAATACCAAACAGCTGACAGAACTTACTACAAAATTGGACTTGAACACCAAAAGTATAACATCCAACACAGCAACTATAAATAAATTAATTGAGGAAAATGCAACAACCCGAAAAATAGCGGAAGAAGCGAAATCCACTGCAGACAATACACAGGAAAAATTAGCACCAGTTTGTAAGAGGTTGGACGAACATGAGGCCGCTTTGTCTTTATGGGAGATGCAGAGGAAAGAGAGGAATTTAAGACTTAGATTGGTCCCAGAAAGTTAGGGGGACAACTTAGTGGACTTTCTCACCAAAGAACTTTCAGAATTCTGGCAGGTAAACACAGAGGAGGAAGATTTTAAGATAACGGCAGCCTTCAGATTGGGGAGAAGGCAGAATAGAAAGATTCCGAGGGATTGCCTGATAACTTTGAGATCAAAGGAGGAAAGAGATAAAATATTAGATCTACACTATCAAAGAACCCTTGAGATTGAGAAGGTTTTTGTGCAAATTTACAAGGACATCCCGAAATATATTCTGGAGGCTAGATCTCATTATAAGAACCTGGTTTACCTGCTGAAACAGAATAACATTCCTTTCAGGTGGGAGTTTCCACAGGGTTTGTCCTTTAGTTACAAAGGAAAGAAAGTCAAGATAAGAACAGTACAAGATAAAGAACAATTTCTGGACAGAAACGAAGAGGACCTACAGAAAGGAGTGGTAGAATTGACCTCTGAGACAGATCTTGGAAACCTGACATTTGGACTTAAATCACCAACGGAAGAAGAACAGCCGCAGGGAGCGGCTGGAGGTAACTAATTAATGATGTCTCTGCAATTTTTGACTTGGAACTGTAATGGACTGAACCTTCCCAGAAAAAGGCGCGAAGTTTTCCATATTCTGAAAAGAGAACAATTGGATTGGATTTGTTTACAAGAGACCCACATAACAAGGACACATAGAAAATTGCTTATAAACAAAAGGTTAGGACAGGAATTCATTTCGTCGGATAAAGTTAAGAAAAGAGGAGTGGTGATCTATGTAAAGGAGAAATTGGCCCCTAAATTGATCTTTAAAGATGAACAAGGAAGATTTTTGGCAATTGAAATACAAATCCAGGGAGAAAATTTTTTGACAGTTGGCATTTATGCACCTAGTGAAGGGAAGGCAGAATTCTTTAAGAAACTGCATGAGACATTAATGGACTATCTGGATTATAAGGTAATTTTATTAGGAGACATGAATGGTGTGGTTCCCACTAACATGGACAAAGCACAAAGACAGGTGGTCTCTAAGGATGGGAGATTACCCAAGACTTTTTTTTGAAATGACAGAGAATTTGGACTTGATAGATATTTGGAGAACTAGAAACCCTCTCGAGAGAGAGGGAACGTTCTTTTCCGAGGCACAAGTGACATGGACAAGAATTGATCAAATTTGGATTACGAGTGGCATGGCTCCAAGGATAAAAAAAGTAGAAATCTGCCCAAAGACATGCTCCGACCATAACGCGGTGAAGATGGAAATGAAACTAACAACAGCTGGCTCCTTCAGATGGAGAATGAATGACACCCTATTTAGAGACGATGAGATCTACAAAAAGGCCCAAAAAACTTTGAAGGATTATTTCGAGATAAATTTGAGGACGGATGTTGAAAAAAGAGTGATTTGGGATGCAAGTAAAGCCGTGATGCGAGGTTTTTTAATACAACAGAACACTTTAAAGAGGAAAAAGCAAAATGAGAAGAAAGATAAGATTCTGGAAAAAATAAAAGAGGGAGAAAAGAGATTGAGGTCTAAACCAAAGTCTCATGAGATTCTGAGAGAAATTAAATTTTACCAGATGCAGTATATGGAACTGATGAATCAAGAGATAGAATGGAAAGTTAAGCAAATGAGACAAAGGACATTTGAATCAGCAGATAAATGTGGGAAACTACTCGCATGGCAATTGAAGAAGAGACAAAAACTGAATACAGTCACAAATTTGGAGGTGGATGGAAAGAACATCATCAAACCAAATGAGATTAGCAACTGTTTTCAGAGTTATTTCAGAAGATTATATGCACAAGGGCCGGAGAATGAACGAGATATAGAAGACTTTCTTAAGAAATATGGACTACAAAAAATTTCTCAACAAAGTATGTTGGTTTTAAATGAGAAAATAACAGATAAAGAAATAGAGGGTGCCATTCAGAATATGCAACTAGGTAAATCTCCAGGACCAGATGGATTAACCTCCAGATACTACAAAGCTTTGAAAGAATGGATAATACAGCCGTTGAAGGAGGTTTGTAATGAAATATTAGAGGGGGAAAAGGCTCCTGAATCGTGGAAAGAAGCTTTTATTACACTTATACCAAAGTCTGAAACTGAAAAAAATCAGATTAAGAACTACCGCCCTATATCATTACTTAATGTGGATTACAAAATATTTGCTGACATTTTAGCAAAAAGACTTAAGAAGGTGCTGGTGGAGGAGATTCATAAAGACCAGGCAGGCTTTCTCCCGGGAAGATACTTGTCGAACAATGTAAGGAATATAATTGATATTATGGAAATGTTGACAGTAAATATCAATACGAAGGCAGTTTTAATATTTGTGGACGCGGAGAAAGCCTTTGATAATATTTCTTGGAACTTTATGAAGAAGAATCTCCATGGGATGGGGGGTAGGCCAAAGGTTTGAAAATGGTATAGGTGCAATATATTTGGAACAAAAGGCAAAGTTAATTGTAAATAATGTGGTGACTGATGAACTTCCGATAGAAAAAGGGACACGGCAGGGGTGCCCAATATCCCCATTACTCTTTATATCAGTCCTGGAGGTTTTATTAAATATGATCAGGGGGGACCAGTTGGTAAAAGGAATTCGGGTCGGAGCCAGACAGTACAAATTAAAGGCATTTGCAGATGACCTGGTATTGACTTTACAAGAGCCAGACACTAGCACTAAAAGAGTTTTGGAACTAATTCAATTCTTTGGCCAGGTTGCAGGATTTAAACTGAATAAACAAAAAATTAAAGTCTTGGGAAAAAATTTAACAAATGGCGAAAGGGAGAAGTTTCAAAGTGAAACTGGGCTGATGGTGGCCAAGAAAGTGAAATATTTGGGGATTGACATGACATCTAAAAATGTGAATTTATTTAAGGACAATTATGACAAATGTTGGACGGAGGTAAAGAAAGATCTAGAAATATGGTCGAAATTGAAGCTTTCCTTGTTAGGCCGAATTGCGGTGATCAAAATGAATGTTTTGCCAAGAATGCTATTTTTGTTTCAGACATTACAGATTGTGGATAAACTAGATTGTTTCAAGAAGTGGCAGAAAGATATATCTAGATTTGTCTGGCAGGGCAAAAAGCCCAGAATAAAATTTAAGATATTAACTGATGCAAAAGATAGAGGGGGGTTTGCCCTGCCGGACTTAAGACTTTATTATGAAGCAGCAGCTTTCTGCTGGTTGAAGGATTGGCTACTTCTTGAGAATACTGATATTTTGGATCTGGAAGGGTTTGACAATAGGTTTGGTTGGCATGCTTACATATGGTATGACAAGGTTAAAGCTCATAAAGGTTTTAAAAATCATGTGGTTAGGAAAGCATTATATAATGTCTGGATTCGATATAAGGATTTGTTGGAAAATAAAACTCCTAGGTGGTTATCACCAATGGAGGCTAAAGAAGTGAAGAAACTTAATATGGAATCTAATTGGCCAAAATATTTTGAAATTTTAGAACAAGAAAGTGGTAAATTCAAACTAAAGAGATTTGAAGAAATAAAGTCTAAGGTAAGAGATTGGCTCCATTATTATCAAATAATGGAGACCTTTAAACAAGACAGGAAAATTGGCTTCCAGGTGGAGAAATCTAAATTAGAAACAGAACTGTTAGAACCCAATACTAAGAATTTATCAAGAATGTATAATCTGTTGCTGAAGTGGAATACAATAGATGAAACAGTCAAATCAGCTATGATTAAATGGGCACAGGACATCGGTCATGACATTATGTTTGCGGACTGGGAACGGTTATGGACCACCGGTATTAAATTTACGGCATGTAATGCCTTAAGAGAAAATATTATGAAAATGATTTATAGGTGGTACATGACTCCAGTCAAGCTTGCAAAGATCTATCATTTGCCCAATAATAAATGCTGGAAATGTAATGAAACTGAAGGTACTTTCTTCCACCTTTGGTGGACCTGCCCAAAGATTAAAGCCTTCTGGGAAATGATCTATAATGAAATCAAGAAGATACTTAAATGTACTTTTCATAAGAAACCAGAGGCATTTCTCTTGGGCATGGTTGACCAATTGGTGTCAAGAAAGGATAGGATTTTTTTTATGTACGCTACCACAGCAGCAAGGATACTTCTAGCAAAGTATTGGAAGACGCAAGAATTACCCACACTGGAAGAATGGCAGATGAAAGTGATCGACTTTATGGGATTGGCAGAAATGACCGGCAGAATCCGGGACCAAGAGAAAGAGACGGTGGAGGAAGATTGGAAGAAATTTAAAGTTTATCTTAAGAACAGTTGTAAAATTGTTGAGTGCTAAAATGTCAAGGGGAAGGAAGATGCAGAATTGCAGCTGAAACTGTCTGATAAATTATGATGAAACTCAAAAAATAAGTTATTAATATAATGGGACCAAGGGGTTGCTGAAAAATTGTAAAATAAGGATGCAGAGAGGGGGAGGTATGGGGAAGTTCATGAAAGAAGGCTTATGAAAAGGAGGATATGAAAATATACATGTTTGTATGTGTTTGTTTGTCTTGCTTGTTTTAAAATGAAAAACCAATAAAAAAATTTATATATAAAAAAAGAAATGAAACAACAGAAGAAGTTAAAGAACATTTAGAACAGAACTGTCTTCCGAAACTTACTAAAGAACAAAAAGAACTGTTGAATGCCCCTATTCAGTGGCGTAGCGTGGGGGTGCAGGGGGGGCCGGCCGCACCGGGCACAACATCTGGGGGTTAGGGTTAGGGGGCGCAAATCCACGGGTTAGGGGGCGCAAATTACTTGCCTTGCCCCGGGTGCTGACAACCCACGCTACGCCACTGCCCCTATTACATCGTACGAAATTCAAAGAGCAATTAAGGAAGCAAAGATAGGAAAGATAGGAAAGCCACCAGGGCCAGACGGCCTACCGGTAATATATTATTAAAAAATTGAGGACTTACTGTCTAACCCATTAAGAAGTATCTTAAAAGATGGAACCATGCCGGATTCTTGGAAAGACAGCCTTATTGCATTAATTCCAAAACAGGGAACGGACAATCTACTTATTAACAACTATAGGCCTATCGCACTTCTAAATAACGATTATAAATTATATGCAAATATTTTAGCCGAAAGATAAAAAAAAGTCTTCCAGATATATAATCTATATAATCTATATAATAATATATAATTTATATAATATAACATATATAATATATAAAATAACCGCAAAAATCTATAGACTTCTTTTAGACTACGAAGTAATGGATGAGGAGGTTAAGGCTTCAATGATAAAGTGGGCCCAAGATGTGGACCGTCCAATTATGCTAAAAGATGGGGAAAACTGATGGAATGTACATTTGAAATTTACAGCCAGCTATAATATAAGAGAGAACATGATGAAAGTGGCTCATAGGTGGTACCTCACTCCTTCCAGATGATCAAGAAAAGATTACCGTACAGGAATTGGTGGAGACGGCTCAATTGACTAGCAAACTCAGAGGAATCTCTTTTTAAAAAAAAAAAAATAATTTTTATTGTGTTTTTTCAGACGTATACAAAAAAGGAAGAAAAAAGAAGCACAGAAAAAACAAGAAATAGACCAAAAGAAGATAAAAAATTCATAACCCTTCAACAACCTATTTCAACTTTCTATCGAGCTTCCCCACATCTCCCGCTCAATGCATTCTTAACAATAAATTTATCAGCAAATTATAACCTTGTTTCATGTATTTCTTTTGTACTTTCAATTGCAGTTTAAGTTTAAATCCCTTACTGCTCGTTTACTCTATAAACAAAACATATTATCATTTTTAACATTTAAACTTGGATTCTTTCAATAATGTTATCCAATTTCATAAATGTTGCACACTCATTACTGGGGCTAGCATTTCAAATTATGCGTCATTTTATAGTTCATATAGCTTATAAAATTTTTGCAGGTAATTCTTAAATTTTTTCCAGTCCTCCTCCATTGCTTCTTCTCCCAGATCTCGGATTCTGGCAGTCATTTCGGCCAGCTCCATATAGTCAATCAGTTGCGTTTGCCACTCTTCCAGTGTGGGCAAATCTTGAGTCTTCCAATATTTGGCGATCAGAATTCTTGCTGCCGTGGTGGCATACATAAAAAACGTTCTATCCTTCTTTAACACCCCTTGGCCGACAATACCCAAGAGGAAGGCCTCCGGTTTTTTAGAGAAGGTGTACTTAAACACCTTTTTTAACTCGTTATAGATCATTTCCCAGAAGGCCTTCACTCTTGGGCAAGTCCACCAAAGGTGAAAAAATGTTCCTTCAGCTTCCTTACACTTCCAACATTTGTTATCAGACAAATGGTATATCTTAGCAAGTTTGACTGGGGTCATGTACCACCTGTATATCATTTTCATGATGTTTTCTTTCAAGGCATTACATGCCGTAAATTTCATACCGGTGGTCCATAACCTTTCCCAGTCTTCAAACATAATATTATAACCAATGTCTTGAGCCCACTTTATCATGGCTGATTTAACTGTCTCATCCTGTGTATTCCATTTAAGCAGCAAGTTATACATTCTCGATAATACCTTGGTCTTTGGTTCTAACAGCTCTGTCTCAAGTTTCGATTTTTCCACCTGGAATCCTGTTTTTTTATCTAGCTTAACAACTTCGTTAATTTGGGCATAGTGAAACCAATCTTGCACCTTATCTTTTAAATTTTCAAAGCTCCGCAACCTCCAATTGTCGTCAATTTTTTCTATTAATTCCCAATATTTCGGCCAACCGACCTCCATATTGGGTTTTTTTCGCGCCTTGGCCTCCACTGGTGATAACCACCTCGGAGTCTTACTTTCCAATAAGTCTTTATATTTCATCCAGACCATAAAGATTGCTTTCCTGACAATATGGTTTTTGAACATTCCATGTGTTTTTACCTTGCCGTACCACAAATACGCATGCCATCCTAACGAATTGTTAAAACCTTCCAGGTCTAGGACATCTGTATTCTCTAATAAAATCCAATCTTTCAACCAGCAGAGGGCTGCCGCCTCATAGTATAACCTTAAGTCCGGCAGGGCAAACCCCCCTCTTTCTTTTGCATCAGTTAGTATTTTAAACTTTATTCGGGGCTTTTTGCCCTGCCAGACAAACTTTGATATATCCCTCTGCCACTTTCCAAAACATTCCAGTCTGTCCACGACCTGCAAGGTTTGAAATAGAAACAACATTTTTGGCAAAACATTCATCTTAACAGCAGCAATTCGGCCCAGCAAGGAAAGCTTCAGTCTCGACCAAGTTTCCAAATCCTTCTTAACCTCTGACCAGCATTTCTCATAATTGTCCTTAAACAAGTTCAAGTTTTTAGGCGTCAAGTTTACCCCCAGGTATTTCACTTTCTTGACCACAGTTAACTCTGTTTCCTTCTGAAACCCCTCTATTTCTAAAGGCGTCAAGTTTTTCCCCAAAACTTTAGTTTTCTGTTTGTTCAACTTAAATCCTGCCACCCGACCAAATTCTTGTATCAATTCCAGAACTCTTTTTGTACTAGATTCTGGCTCCTGTAATGTTATTACTAAGTCATCTGCAAATGCTTTCAATTTATATTGTTTCACTCCGACCGTAATCCCCTGTATTTGCCGGTCCCTCCTAATCATGTTCAACAAAACCTCCAGGACTGATATAAATAATAGTGGGGATAGGGGGCACCCCTGGCGTGTTCCTTTTTCAATATGGAACTCCTCTGTCACCACATTGTTCACTATCAACTTAGCTTTTTGTTCTGAATAAATTGCTTCTAAGCCATTTTCAAACCCCCGTCCCACTCCCATCCCTTCCAAGTTCTTCTTCATAAATTTCCAAGAGATATTGTCAAAGGCCTTCTCAGCATCAATAAAAATTAACACTGCTTTAGTGTTAATATTTGTTTGTAAAAGTTCCAGGATATCAATAATGTTCCTAGTATTGTCAAACAAATGCCTACCAGGAAGAAAGCCTGCTTGGTCCTTATGAATTACTTCATTTAAAACCTTTTTCAATCTACTTGCCAAAATGTCTGCAAATATTTTGTAATCCACATTTAGGAGTGAGATGGGACGGTAGTTTCTAAGTTGATTCTTTTCAGTTTCCACTTTGGGTATCAATGTGATGAAAGCTTCTTTCCACGTTTCCGGTGCCCTTCCTCCCCCCATAATCTGATTGCAAACCTCCATTAATGGAAGAGTTAAGTAGTCTTTTAATATCTTATAATACTTGGAGGTGAGCCCATCTGGGCCTGGAGATTTGCCCAACTGCATATTCTGAATGGCACCCTCAATTTCCTGTTGTGTTATTTTACAGTTCAAGATTGATCTCTTCTCCTGGGATAGTTCTGGTAGACCATTGAGTTTCAAAAATCGTTCCATCTCAGACACTTCCTCAGGCCCTTGTGTATACAACTTTTTGAAGTATTTCTGGAAACACTTTCTAATTTCACCTGGTTTCTGGATATTTTTCCCTTCCACCTCTAGATTGGTAACATAATTAAATTTCTGTCTTTTTTTCAACTGCCATGCCAGCAGTTTTCCACATTTGTTTGCTGACTCAAAGGATCTTTGTCTCATTTGTTTAATTTTCCATTCCACTTCTTGGTTTATCAATTTCAAATATTGTGCCTGATAGAATTTGATCTCTCGCAAGATCTCTTTGGATTTTGGTTTAGATCTCAATCTTTTCTCTCCATCTCTTATCTTCTCTAGTATTTTATCCTTTTTCCCATTCCAGAGTTTTTTCTTAATTGTGTTTTGTTGTATCAGAAACCCCCTCATTACAGCTTTGCTAGCGTCCCAGACTGTTCTTTTTTCCACTGAAGTGTTCAAGTTGATTTCAAAATAGTCCCTTAATGTTTTTTGGGCCTTCTTTACAAACTCTTGATCTCTAAAGAGGGTGTCATTCATTTTCCATCTGAAGGATCCGGCTGGCGTAAGTCTCAATTCCATTTTCAGGGCGTTATGGTCGGAGCAAGTCTTTGGGCAGATTTCCACTCTTATAGTCTTCGGTGCCAGCCCTCTAGTTGTCCAGATTTGGTCGATTCTCGTCCATGACAAGTGGGCCTCAGAAAAGAAAGTTCCCTCTCTACCTAGGGGGTTCCTTGTCCGCCAAATGTCGATCAAATCCATATTGTCTGTCAGTTCAAAAAAAGTTTTCGGTAGTCTGCCATCCTTAGTTAAGTTTTGGCTCTGTGACTTATCCATCAAAGTGGAGACTACCCCATTCATGTCTCCCATCATAATGATGTTCGAATAGTCCAGATAGTCCAGTAATGTCTCGTGCAGCTTCTTATAAAATTCTGCTTTCCCCTCATTTGGTGCATAAATTCCTAATATCAAAACTTTTTCTCCTTGGGATTGTATTTCAATTGCCAAGATTCTCCCTTGCTCATCTTTAAACAGAAATTTCGGTGCTAGGTTCTCCTTTACGTAGATCACCAGGCCTCTCTTTTTTACTTTGTCTGACGAAACAAATTCTTGGCCTAGTCTTTTGTTAATTAGTACTTTCCTGTGGAGCCTAGTCACGTGCGTTTCTTGCAAGCAAATTACATCCAAATTTTCCTTTTTCAAAATATGAAAAATCCTTTTTCGTTTTTCCGGGGAATTTGCGCCGTTAATATTCCAACTGTACAGCTGCAGAGACATCCTGTATCAATCTGTTGTTGCTCTCTATGGGGTGTCCTCCTTTTTATCTGGGTCCGAGGGAGATGGTATTGGTTCCAATCCAGGCTGTGGCGGAGGCCAAGGAACTGCTGTTCCCTTCTGAAGATCCTCTCCGTAGTCGTGCAGGAACTTCTGGTTGTCCTCTTTTGTCTTGATTCTAACCTTCTTTCCTTTGTATTTAAAAGATAGGCCTTGTGGGAACTCCCACCTATAGGGTATTCCGTTGCCTCTCAAAAGTCTTGCTAGGTCAGTATAAATGGCCCTGAGATCCAGTAATTGTTTTGGTATATCCTTATAAATTTCCGCTCTTCTATCCTGGATCTCAAGTGATTTATTAAAATGAAGGTCAAGTATTTTGTCTCTCTCCTGTTTGGTCCTTAGGATAATCAAGCAGTCTCTTGGTCTGTCCTTCCTAGTGACACTTCCCAATCTAAATGCCGTTGTTATTTTGAAGTCTTCGTCCTCCTTTATTCCCCAGAATTTGGAAAATTCTACTGTCAAGAAACCAGTCAAATCTTCCTTTTCAAGCTCTGGGATAGAGCGTAATCTTAAATTATTTTCCCGATTTCTCAGTTCCACCATAGACAGGTAGGCCTGCTGGTCACTGATGTGCTTATGTAGTGGCCTTACCTCTCCTTTCAATTCATCCACTTTTTGAATTGCTTGGTCAGCTTTTTCGTTCGCAGCTTCGGCCAGTTTCCGATTCTCAACAGTAGCGTCTTTTAAATTCCCAATTGCTTGTGAGTGCTGTGCCACTTGTTCAGATAGCTTTGTAATGGAGGATGTGGCTAAATCAATTTTTGCTGTTTGGTCATCAACCTTCTTGTTTAAAATTGCAAATTGTTGTAGCATTTCCTTCAGAAGTACATCAGATCCACCTGCAGCCATATCCTCTATTGCTAGTTGTTCAGCTTCCTTTAGTTCAGCTGTTGTTGAAGGTTCAGTTCCCTTCAATTCAGCTACTGTTGGAAGTTCAGTTCCCTTCAGTACAGCAGGAACTGATGATCTACGTGACTGGGAAGTCAAAGTTGTTTGCACAAGCTGGCCTTTTGCTGCTTTCGCTTTTGCAGATCTTGTTTTCGGTTGGCCACTCATTCCCCACCTGTCTATGAGTCAAGGTCAAGCTGTCCAATGTTCCATGGGAAGGACAGACCTCAATGTAGATAACCACCGCGGAGAGACAAAACAAAGTTAGTTCCCAAGAAGTTGTAAATCCCAGTCTCCACCAGAGGGAGTACAGTTGGAGGGAGTACAATTGGAGTTCAGGAGAGAAGGAAAAAAGTTATGGTCGCCATTAAAGATCCTGCAGCTAAATAGTTTAGCAATAGTCCGATAGTCCTTAAAACATTTCTTTCCACCTGCAGAGCCCTTCCAAAGTTGCCAGAAATATCACCTCCCAAGGCGCAGGATACAGTTACTTAGTTATATAGTCCAGAGTTGCCTCTATGTATCTATCTCGATTTTATAAATTGTATCCGCAAAAGACATTCTTTTCCCCTGCCATCCCGAGGCTGGGTTTTAAACTTTAAAGTCCCCAAAGGAGAAGGTTCCACACTGTAGAGTAAATTAATTAAGAAGAAAACTTGCCTTTCATTTCAATCCTCAGTTCTGTCAGACGCATAATACTTCCACTTTTAAAATCCTTTTCTACTGCTTCCAGCCTGTCAGTTCCTTTGCCTTTGATCTGTAAGCTTTGCCGGGAGACGGACTTCCTCTTTTTCGTCTCCCGCTTTCAGCCGAATTTCAAAATTTGTAAATCCAAAATAGAGTAACACTTACTCACGAGTAGATAATTTAGAATCCAATGGTCGAGGAAGAAAGGTCGGCGCTCATCGGCAGCAGCCGCGCGGCTTCGCTCCCGCAGAAAGAGCGATGAACTCTCAGCACCGCTTCCCCTCTGCGCTTCCGGAACCCCTTACGGGGTCCCTTCTTCGTTTCGGGGGTCGCTCCAGGTGCCCGCTGAGTCCCACGGCCACGAGCTCACTCTGCTCGTGGTTTTTCTTAGTGGATCGTCGCTGAGCCGTAGCGGACGATCCTTTTCTGCGGAGCCCCTCTTTAGAAACTAAAGAGGACCGCCATTGCCATTTCGCGCCGCCTCCGGAACATCAAACTCAGAGGAATCTCAAAGCAAAAATTTGCAGGAAAATGGGATGGTTATACAAGATATGTTCAGATAGATAATACTTTATTCGGCTATAAGCCCACAAGGTAAAACAAATCAATAGATAAAATAGCATTTTACAATCTAAAATATCAACTAAAATATTTCAACGCATAATCTCCTTCACATTACTTACAATCTCTAGATGTACCGTGTTATGGCCTTGAAGATAAAGATGGTGCATAGAGTTTACTGGATTTTTAATAGTCATGCAGCATTCCATGAAGTCTTTTATATGAAAGAACTGAAATCAGGAATCTAGCAACCTGTAATGTTCTATAAGAGTCAATGTCCTGGAGTAGATAGGCTAGATGTAATTCAGGTGGTTTAGCAGCAATTTCCAGAATGATTGAACTCAGGATCCTTGATCGGGGAACAATGTATAAGGGGCAATTAAACAAGATGTGATAGAGGGATTCTATTGATTTGTTGTCACATGCGCATAAAACAGAGGTTTTACCGTTAGAAAATCTATTGCTCAGCACATTTGAGGGGAACACATTAAATCTGGCTCTAACAAATGCGAGTCTATGCGACGCAGCCGATAAAGTACACAGATATCGAGGTCTCTGGGACATAGATGTAATGCCCTGATTTATCGGGGAACATGTACCTCCACCTGTAGTAAGATTTTGTTGCAAATCTACCTCCTCCAATCTTTGTTTGATGACCTTTTTAGCAGTAATTAGATCTAAATTAAGTATATCGGAAGGAGAGATTCCATAAGACAACAGTTTGGAATGGATTTTTGTTGCCCATGGGCTGGTGAATTCATCTCTCCAAAGGCACTGAATAAGATGGTAGTTTGGCAATTTATGCCAAAGGGACAGCCAATAATTAAAGTCATGTCTCCACATCAGAATCTCTAGGGAGGGGATCTTAAGTTCTAGGCGAATTGCAGAGTTGCTTACACAGGAGGGTAGTTTCAAAAGGCGTCTTAGAAAAAGATTTTGCAATGTCACCAGAGGCAAGAGGTTTACAAAGGGTTTATAAAGGGACCGCATAGGCCATAGTTGCAACCACTTTCGCACTATAAACTTTTAAGGCAGATGGAACATGCACAGCCCCCTCCGTAAAGAAGAAGCGTAATAGAGCATAGATAAGGGCTTTAACCTTATTTTGTAAATATGTGATATGCGCTTTCCATCCCATATTATACTGGAAGTAAATTCCTAGATATTGAAATTTGTAAACTTGTTCAATTGGCTTCCCCTCGAGTTCCCATCTATACAGTTTACGACTCCTGGAAAAAATTAGGACTTTAGATTTGGAATGGTTAATAGTAAGTAAATTTGTTTGGCAGTATAACGCAAAAATCTTAAGGGCCCTCCTCAAACCGATTCGAGAATAAGAGAGGATCACCGCATCGTCAGCGTACAATAATAAGGGGCAGCGATAGTCTGCAAGCCTGGGTGCATGAATGGAGGTTTGGGCCTCAGCTAGGGGCGTTCTCATGTCACTAATATAGAGGTTAAAAAGATAGGGGGCAAGGATGCACCCTTGTCGTACCCCCTTATTTATTGGTACAGGGTTTGTGAGATCGCCCTCAGGTGTTAACCTCACCCTAGCGGGTGCCTGCTCCTCACCTTTTATAGACCCTTCAGGTCTATAAAAGCGGCACATAGAAGACCATGAGTAGGGGAAGAATACTTCCGCGCCAAATGATATAGAATTATAGCAGGGTCAATAGAAGCGCGATTTGGTCTAAACCCGACCTGTTCATGACCTATCAGATTGGAATCTTCGGCCCATTGGGTTAGTCTGGTTAGCAGGAAGCGAGTATAGATTTTCCCGATGATTGATAATAAACTGATGTTACGATAGTTTCCTGGGTCCTCTGGTGGTCCTTTTTTATATATAGGAATTATGATGGACTCCTTCCATGATCTAGGTATCTGGCCCGTGGCATTGATTGCATCAAAGATTTTTGCAAGAATTTTAGCCCACCATGTTGGGTGTTGTTTAATAGCTTCCGCCGGGATCAGATCGGGCCCTGGGGCTTTATCAGTTTTCAGTTTAGCAATTAAATCTACTATTTCCTCCGGGTCAGTATCTGGCCATATGGGCAAGTGACTTGAAAGAGTATCAGATTGAGTGTTAGAGATATCTGTCTGGGAGAAATATTTTCTTAGAAATTGTTCCCATGTCGGGGCTGGAATAACCGTCAATGGGTATTTCCTCGATCTTTTGTTGATTAAATTCCAAAAACCGCGAGAGCTGCGAGGCTTAGAGGCAGCAATCAGCGCTTGCCAACGTCTTAGCTGCCACTCGTGCTTGGCTGACTTCTGTGCCTGTTTGTAAGCAATTTTGGCCTGCAAGTACTCTGGGGGGAGAGTTTCAGCTCCAGAAGATTTATATCTGTTGTAGATACAACAGAGAGAGAGTCTAGCTTGCTTACATTTGGCATCAAACCAAGGTGCACCGAACCTGGGTTGATCTCGGTTAACCGAGTCTGCAACAGTGGTTGATACAGCGCCGGAGCCTGAAACAGAGACACAGCCTGAAACAGAACCTGAGCCTGGTTATTAACATGGCAATTAAAGAAGAGAGAGGCAGAAAGGCTTATAAATAGAGTTAAGTGCGAAGGCAAAATAATAAACAACCCTAGAGAAATAGAGAAATGATTTCTCGAATTCTTTAGAGAAATCTATAAGGAAGGAAATGAAACAATAGAAGAAATTAAAGAACATTTAGAACAGAACTGTCTTCCGAAACGTACTAAAGAACAAAAAGAACTGATGAATGACCCTATCACATCGTACGAAATTCAAAGAGCAATTAAGGAAGCAAAGATAGGAATGCCACCAGGGCCAGACGGCCTACCGGCAATATACTGTCTGACCCATTAAGAAGTATCTTAGAAGACGGAACCATGCCGGATTCTTGGAAAGACAGCCTTATTGCATTAATTCCAAAACAGGGAACGGACAATCTACTTATTAACAACTATAGGCCTATCGCACTTCTAAATAACGATTATAAATTATATGCTAATATTTTAGCCGAAAGATCAAAAAAAGTCTTCCAGATGATGATACACAATGACCAAGCTGGCTTTTTGCCTGGGAGGCACATTTATAGCTGTGATGGCCTGGGAATCCGATTTAGAGGCTCAACCGGAGGAATCCCAGCCTGCACAGGAGTCCCCGCCTCCAGGGCCGGCTGAACTGGGGCAGGGCCTTGGATCTGAAGAGCCTGCACCTGTGCCGGATCCTCAGGAGCAGGCACCAGGTGATTCCACTCTAGCTCCAGAGGTGATTAAGGACACAGTGCCTACAGGTGCGCCTCTCCCGGCCCTGCCAGAGGAAGGAGAGTCTCCCCCTGGGTCCAGTAACTCCCCAGCCTCTCCTGAACTGCAGAGGCTTAGGGCAGAGAGGCGGAGGGAACTGGTTTCTCCCAGGAGGTGTGCTCGCCTTAAGGCCAAGAGAGGCGGGTCTCCTGGGGGCCGGGGCCGCCCCTGGCCTCAGAGAAGATAAAGGCCAGTCAGCCCGGTCCCAGGTTGTGGGAGCAACGTCGTTGAGTACCTGCTCCTGCCCGGACCCAGACCTGACCCTCCAGTGTTCCTGTCCCCGCCCGGCTTCCTGCTTCGGACCTCGCCCCGCTCCTTGTGAACTGTTTCCAGGCTAGTGACCCAGGACCGGACTTTGACTACGCCAACGGTAACCTTCCCCCCAGGACCAGCAGTTTGCTCCCACCACACCCGCACTCCCCCTTCGTTGGGGTGTGTTCGGGACGAGCCAGAAGCCATGGCCGACCAGGCAGCTGCGCTGGTGGCATTGGCCCAGAAGAACCAGGCCTTGACTCACACCGTGCAGCAGCTCAGCAATGCGGTTACGGCACTTCAGCAGCGGTTGGACGCCCTACCGGCTCCTGGGGCCGACGCCCCGGCTCCTGGCAAGTACCCAGTGGCTTTGCCAGAGAAATTTGATGGGGCCCCGGCCAGCTTTCCCATGTTCCTTGCCCAGGCCAAGTTGTATATTCAGGGGCGAGCCCGGAACTTCCCTGACGACCGCACCAAGGTGCACTTTTTGATTAGTTTGTTAAAGGACCAGGCGGCCAAGTGGGCGTTGCCACTGCTCAGACAAGACTCCCCCTTGCTGACAGACTATATGGGGTTTTGCAATCATTTGGAGGCCGCATTCGGCAACCCCCAGAAGGGGAGTCAAGCCAACCGGGCAATCAGGCGGTTGAAACAGGGCAAGTCCACTGTGGCTGCATACACCACGGAATTCCGGCTGCTGGCACAGGACTTGACCTGGAATGACTCTGCTCTTCAGGACCAGTATCTTGAGGGGCTTTCAGACGAGATACTGGACCAGCTGGCCACAATGGAACGCCCCACCACGCTAGACACCCTCATTCAACGGAGTCTACAGATAGAAGATCGGCTGGAGGACCGTCGTCAGGCCCGGGGCCACCGGCACTTCCAGTTCTCGGCGCCAGTTTCTACCAGCAGCTCCACGGCCACAGCCAAGTCATCGGAGGAGCCTATGCAGCTTGGGGCAGTGCGGCCACGCCTCTCCCCCGCGGAGAAGACGCGGCGTCGGGAGGGGAATCTATGTGTCTACTGTGGCGGAAGCGGACACTACGCCCGGTCCTGTCCTGAGAAACGCCAGCCACAGGGAAACCGCCAACCCCAGTAGCTGATGGCCCTGGCTACCTGGGGTCCCAAACAGCGCAGAATGGGCCCGCACCAATGAAATTGCAACACCTTATGTGTTAGGATATTTCCGTTCCACCTTAAGAGAGAGCAGGCTTGTGAGTCACAGAGTCTGCGCATTTCCTTTTACAGGATGTTTATGTTTGCTATTGCTTTCGTTTTTTCTCTCTCTGCGCCAGAACACGCTAGCAGGCGGTCATGCTTTTCTTTGTTCTGACCAACGCTGAATAAACATTCTAAATGATACCCTCCTGAGTGCAACTTTTGCTGTGTGAATTCTGCTGACAGAGTGTGCACCAGCCCAAGAATGTGGCAAGCTATTTCTTAGGCTTCGTGTCGCTAATTGCTGATACCTACGGGAGGTCGATGGATCGTCCGGCAGCCGGCTTGGGGGCTCAGATGGACTTTATCTCCCTGGCAGTATCCCAACATTATGGTCCCAGTATGTCATACCCTCCAGGTGGGCCCTGGATTCTTACCCATGCTCTGGTGGATTCGAGGGCAACCCGCTCCTATATGGACGCTGCTTTTGCTGCCCATCACCAGCTGTCGGGAAATTCAAGCCCTTCTCAGGAGAAGCTGGCAGCAGTCCCAGGCACCCGGCTTGATTCCCTGTTGACCTCCCTGGCTGCATTCCCCAGCAAGCGCAGCCAAGGTCTCGATCGGCGATTCTTCTCAAATGTGAGAAGAACACACCCTCTCTTCCCCTGGCAGGGGAAAGAGATAGACAGAAACGTATTTACATGCTTTTATTTCTGTCTTTGCAGTGTTACAAAAAACATGACTGCTCTCTCCATACTCCAGCAGTGTTGAGACAAAACACTTCCTGTACTTCCTGTACAGCTCATATTACACTCTGAGGTAATTCCGGTGCTTCCCACAGACAGTCCCATCACGTTTACTCTTCAAGCTAGGACTTTGCAGCAGCATTGCTTCATTATCGTAACATCAGGTGCCACTTCAGAACAAGCCAGAACCGGTACAGGTGGAGGCAATTGACGGACGGCTCCTGCGTTCAGGTGCCATTACTCAGGAGACCCAGCCCTTGGTCCTGTGTCTCCAGCAGCACCGGGAGATGCGAACTTTGGACATTGCCTCCATGCCCCGGTTCCCCCTGGTGCTCGGGATGGACTGGCTGGAGGCTCACAATGTTCAGATTGACTGGGTCAAACGGACTGTGCACTTCCCAGACCCATGTTCCCATGCTCAGTCCGAGATGCTAGCAGCTGCGCCCACTGAGGAGGCTGCATCAACGCTCCCCGCCGAGTACCGGGACTATCACGACGTGTTCGAGGAACGGGGGGCAGACCAGCTGCCGCCGCATCGGTCTTTTGACTGCGGCATAGACCTCCAGCCCGGAGCGCCCCTGCCGGTGAGTCGCTTATACTCTCTAACAGAGCCAGAGCGCGAAGCTTTGCAGGACTTCCTGCGCAAGAACCTGGAGCGTGGTTTCATTAGGCCTTCTACCTCGCCCACCGCTGCACCAGTGCTCTTGGTTAAGAAGAAATGTGGGGAGCTTCGCCTTTGCCATGATTACCGGGCCCTGAACAAAATTACCATCCCAGACCGGTACCCCTTGCCCCTTATTTCGGAGTTGCTGGAGCGGGTGCAAGGGGCGCAGGTGTTCACCAAGCTAGATCTCCGGGGGGCCTACAATTTAATTCGGATCCGAGCCGGGGATGAGTGGAAGACAGCATTCGGGACCCGGTACGGGCAGTTCAAATACCTGGTTATGTCCTTTGGATTGTGCAACGCGCCCGCTGTGTTCCAACGGTACACAACCACATGTTCCAGGACTTGCTAGACAAGTACGTGGTGGTGTCCTTGGATGACATTCTGGTTTTCTCCCGTGACCCGGCTCGCCATGAGGGTCAAGTCCGGACCGTGCTGCAGCGCTTGCGGGAGCACCGCCTGTATGCGAAGCTCAGCAAGTGCGAGTTCCATCAGCGGTCAGTGGACTTCCTTGGTCACCGACTCTCTCCAGATGGGGTGCAGATGGATCCTGGGAAGGTGGCAGCGGTTCAGGATTGGGCAGCACCTCGGAACCGCAAGGACCTACAGCGATTCCTGGGGTTTGCCAACTATTACCGGACCTTCATTGCAGATTATGCTCATCGCACCACCCCGTTGACCTGGCTACTGCGCCCCAAGATGCCGTTTTCCTGGGACAAGGAGGCAGAGGAGGCGTTTCAGGGGTTGAAGGCCTGTTTCCAGAGAGCGCCGATCTTGCAACATCCTGATCCCTCTCGACCCTTTGTGGTAGAGACCGACGCCTCCAGTACAGCTCTCGGTGCCGTCTTGTCTCAGCAGTACGGACCTGATGCGCCACTCTTACCCTGCGCCTTCTATTCCCGCCAGCTCCTTCCAGCGGAGCGTAACTATACCGTGTGGGAGCGGGAACTACTGGCCATCAAGGTGGCCTTTGAGGTCTGGTGCCACCATCTTGAGGGGGCACGACACCCGGTGGAGGTGAGAACCGACCACCGGAACCTGGAGTACCTCCAGACCACCCGCAAGCTGAACCAAAGGCAGATCTGGTGGGCGTTCTTTTCCCGTTGCCAGTTCCAGATCCGCTACATCCCTAGCTCCCAAAACCAGAAGGCGGATGCCCTGTCCCGGAAACCTGAAGACAACGCAGACACGGTACAGCAAGCAGTACCCACCACAATCCTACCACCGGCTGCATTCCTGGCCACCCAGGAGGCTGAGCCACTGCAGGCTCGGGTGCTGGAACAGCAGCGGGTCGACGCTTGGGCCCAGGAACGACTCCGGGAACTGTCCAAAGGGTCATGCCCTCAGTATCCAGGGCTGGTCTTGCATCAGGGCCTTCTGCTGCACCACGGTCGCCTGTACATCCCGCCAGGGCCACTGCGGGCTGAGGTTCTCCGGATGACCCATGATGCCCCAGCAACGGGACACTTTGGGCGGTATCAGACCACCCATCTGGTAAGCCGTGAGTTTTGGTGGCCCCGCCTGAAGGCTGACGTGGCTCGCTACATCGCTGGTTGTGATGTCTGCCGGCGGGCCAAGGGCCCTACCGGGCGACCCCCCGGCCTTCTTCAGCCGTTGCCAGTTCCACCACGTCCTTGGCACACGGTTTCTCTGGACTTTGTAGTGGACTTACCCCCGTCTCGTGGCTGTACCTGCCTTCTAGTTTTTTCCGACTATTTCACTAAGATGGTGCACTGTGCCCCCTGCCCATCCGTACCCTCAGCTCAGGAAACCGCTCAGCTGTACCTTCAGCATGTCTTCCGCCTGCATGGCCTACCTGTGCGTGTGGTGTCCGACCGGGGCGTTTAGTTCACATCCCGGTTCTGGCGAGCTTTGCACCAGACCCTCGGGACAGAGGTCTGTCTCTCATCAGCCTACCACCCACAGACCGATGGCCAGACGGAACGGGCGAACGCGGTGCTGGAGCAGTACCTCCAGTGTTACTGCAGCTACCAGCAGGATGACTGGGTCGACCACCTAGCATTGGCGGAGTTCGCCTACAACAACGCGGTGAATGCGTCCACCCAGCAGACCCCATTCCAGGCCAGTTACGGTTATCATCCACAGCTGTTTCCGGATGTGCTGCCGGCATCCGCGGTCCCTGCTGTGACGGAGTGCCTTCAGGAGCTCCAGTCCCAGCAACAGCTATTGATGGAGCAACTGCGCCAGGCCAAGGAGGCGTACAAGGACCAGGCTAACCGCCACCGCCAGGTGGGGCCGGAACTCCACGTCAGTGTCCTGGTATGGCTCTCCACTCGCCACCTCCACCCCTCTCGACCTTCGCGGAAGCTGGACACCCGTTTCACCGGCCCGTTTCCTATCGTGGACCAGGTCTCGCCTGTGGCATTCCGTCTCCGTTTGACCACTATCCCCCTTAATTTTCATATTAACATTGGAAGTTTTATGTAAACAAATTAGGGAAGAAAAAGAAATAAAAGGGATTATGCTAGGAAATAGAAGTTACAAAATGAGGGCATTTGCTGACGATTTAATTATAACTACGGAGCAACCAAAACAGAGTTTAAGAAAGGCGTTGGAAATAATATATGGCTACGGTAAAGTTGCGGGGTTCAAAATGAATTTAAACAAGACAAAACTATTAGTTAAAAATATGTTGCCAGATGAAAAAGCAGAATTAGAACAAATAATACGCATTAAAATCTACCCCCAAATCAAGTATTTAGGATTATGGATAACACCAAAGAATATTAACTTATATGAAGATAATTATACCAATTGTTGGAAAGATATCAAAAGACAGTTGGAGACATGGACAAGGTTAAATTTATCATTCCTGGGCCGTATTTCGGTAATTAAAATGATAGTTTTACCGAAGCTACTCTTTCTATTCCAAACGATTCCAATT
The DNA here is from genome assembly GCF_964234715.1 of Podarcis melisellensis. Taxonomy (NCBI): domain Eukaryota; kingdom Metazoa; phylum Chordata; class Lepidosauria; order Squamata; family Lacertidae; genus Podarcis; species Podarcis melisellensis. The sequence goes on from NC_138535.1 coordinate 22,490,429, forward strand.
ACAGGAAAGACCAGCAGTATCAACAAGTGGCAAAAAGAAATTTCTAAATTTTTGTGGAAGGGTAAAAGACCAAGAGTAAAGCATAAGATATTAATAGATACTGTAGAAAGAGGTGGCTACGGGTTACCGGATTTGAAGCTATATTACGAAGCCTCATGTCTTCTCTGGTTGAAAGATTGGTATTTATTAAAAAATTGGGATATTTTAGATCTAGAAGGTCATGACACCCGTTTTGGGTGGCATGGCTATCTTAATTATGGGAAAATAAAGACGCATAGGAGTTTTTCAAATCATATAATAAGAAATGCTATATATAAGTGTCAGGGAACTGCCATCGGAGCCAAGAGGAGAGGTAAGGCTCCCCAATGATGCCGCAGAGGGAACTAGCAAGGAGAGAGGGAGAGCTTCCGCTGGGGAAGGAAATCAAGGTGACACCAGGAAGAAAAGGGAGGCTGAGAGTACTTCGGAGGGAAGGCTCCGAGACTCTTCCAGTGAGATCAGCGGGGAGAGCACAGGACCTCCGCTTGGCACGCCTACGCTGCGCAGAAAGCTTCCGCGCAGAGAAGCTAGGCGGAGACTTGGAGTCAAGGAATTTTGATGTTGGAAGAAAATCAGGAAACGCCCACTGACGGATTCTGCCAGTGACTGAGACAGCCGCGTTGTAAGGGCTGTCAAGCCAGGGAAAGGTTTAGCTATACAATCAGCTTGGAGCAGTTTGTGGCTTACGCACAAGCAACCCCAATTCCCATTACAGCAATCCGTCAGTCTTCTAAGTTGTTTGTGCGCAGAGCAGAAGAGGCAGCATCATGAGTCAAACAGGAGGAGCAGGCGCCGGAGAGGGGGCCAGGGGAGGACCAACTCTGGAGGAGAGAAAAAGAGATTTGGAACAGCAACTGGCTCTACTAGCGGCGCGGCTCGATGAAAGGCGGACTCAGGATGCCCAGGGGAAGCCCACCCCCCATCGCAAGGAAGGTACCGGGACTAGTGCAGAAGTTTGGGGGCAATCCCAGAGATTATGATGCATTTAAGACAGAGGTGCAGTACGCGCTGGACCTGCAGTATGATGACTTTGTAGACGATGGGGGGAGAGTCGCTTTTGTGATAGGGCATCTGGAAGGCGGTGCCAGAGAATGGATCAGACCCTTAATGGCATCGGAGAATGCTGCCTTAAAGGATTTGAGAAAAAATTTTAGCGCCATGGACCATATGTTTTCGAGTGATGTGGAGCAGAGCGTGACGCGCAAGGAACTGATGGGGTGCGAACAAGGGAACCAATCAGTGAGAGAGTACTGGTCGCGATTTGCGATGCTTATCCACAAACTCGGTAGGGAACTGGGTTCAGAACCAGTGCAGATGTTATTTGAGGAAGGCTTATCCCCTTGGGTAAAAGACGAACTTTCCCGCTTGCCCCGCCCGCAATCGATGGACCAGCTGACTAAAATGGCGCTTGCGTGGCAAGGAATGGTGGGGGCAGCTGGTGGTGAGGAGGAGGGGAATAAGGAGCAGGGAAACGCCAATGCTTGGCTGCAGAAGAGCGTGCACAGCAGCCAGGCGAGCAACCAGTAAAAGTGCCCAAGCCAGACCCCCCCCCCCCTGGGCAGCCATAGCCATAGAGGTGGTGCTAGAACTCCCTAACGGACACCCAATTAAGGTGAAGGCATTGCTGGATTCAGGCAGCTCTTGCAACTTCTTTAGCAGGGATTTTGCACTAGAACACCAGCTCCACGTGGTGCCTCTAGAACACCCCTTGCAAGTAACGAACATTGATGGGAGAGAACTGCTTACAATTCATGAAGCTTTTCGACGCTGGAGACATTTTCTAATAGGTGCGCAACACAAGATCCAGGTGTGCACGGACCATAAGAACCTGGAATATTGGAGGACTGCACGAGTCCTCAACCAGAGACAGGTGCGATGGGCACAGGAGTTTTCCAAGTTCTTTTTTGAAATTCGGTACGTGCCGGGGAAAGAAAACGTCAGAGCAGACGCCCTCTCCCGGAAACCGGAGTACTTGGAAGGAGAGGGAGCGCCAGAACTACCACATGTGATACCGGAGGACCGAGGGGTGTGTGGGGGAGTAGTGGTAGAGAGACGAGAACTAGCCGGGTTGACGAGGAATGACGAGTACGCCCAAACAAAAATCAGGGAGATCAGAGACGCAGAAGAAAATCAGGGGGGTTTTGAGGAAAAGGAAGGGGCACTGTACTATAGGGGAGCATTGTACATACCAGAAGGGGACTTGAGGAGAAGAGTACTCAAACAACTACATGACAACCCCACGGCGGGGCATTTTGGTCAACACAAAACCATGTTGCTTGTCACCAAGCAGTTCTGGTGGCCAAGGGTGAGGGAAGATGTGCGGAAATACGTACGGGGGTGCGAACGCTGCCAGCGGGCTAAAGGGGAGAAGGCAGCACCAGCGGGGTTACTGGAACCCTTACCCACCCCGGAAAGACCATGGGAGGTGGTATCCATAGATTTTATGACCGATTTACCCAAGTCCAGGGGGAAAACAGCAGTCATGGTGGTAGTTGACTTGTTGACCAAAACGTGCCATTTCATTGCTTGCTCGCATGCAGTGACGGCAGAGGAAACTGCTAGGCTGTTTGTAGATCACGTCTTCAGGTTGCATGGCGCCCCCTTGAGGGTTTTGTCCGACAGAGGAAGGCAATTTACTTCCAGATTCTGGAGGAAGCTCGTGAGCCTGCTGGACGTCGAGGTGAGCTTCTCGATGGCCAGACACCCGGAGACCAACGGACAAGCAGAAAAAGCTAATAGCATACTCCAACAGTACCTACGCTGCTACGTCAACGAAAGGGAGAACGATTGGGTGGAAAAACTAGCGCTGGCCGAATTTGCATACAATAACGCTGAACATGTGTCCACGGGGATGAGTCCGTTCATGGCCAATTACGCGTGTCACCCCAGGGCCTTCCCAGGGGAGGGGGACGGGAGGTGGAGTGTGCCGGCGGCCGAGCAGTTTGTGGAAGAAATGGAGGCTTTACACCAACAACTTAAGGTTAACCTGGAGAGGGCGAAGGAAGCGTACAAGAGGCAGGCAGACAAGCACTGCAGAGAAGGGGAGACAATAAGGGTTGGGGACCGGGTGTGGTTGTCAACCCAAGGGCTACCGTTCAAAGGGGTTTGTAAGAAATTACGGCCAAGGCGACTGGGACCTTTCGAGGTAACACAACAGGTGAATCCTGTGGCCTTTAGACTCAACTTGCCCACCAACATGAAACTGCACCCGGTGTTCCACAGGTCATTACTCTCACCGTACCGGGAAGGGAGGGAATTTCTGGGGCAAGAAAGAGAAATCCCCATGCACCCACAGGTGGAGGAAAGGGAACTCAGTGGTCAAGCCGCGGAAATTCTCGATTCAAGGTGGAGAGGGAGACGGGTGGAATATTTGGTGTCTTGGGAGGGGGAGCCCGAGTCGGAAAACACTTGGGTTCCTGCAGAAGAGATCAAGGATGAGTATCTGCAGGAGGAGTTTCATCGCAGGTTCCCATGGAAGCCGAAACCACTAGGGAGGTTCTGGGAGGAGCAATTTGGCACCACGGATGATGAAGAAGAGTTTATGGGATTTCCAGCCTCCGAAGAGGAGGAAGGGGGGGTATCCGAGGGAGAGGAATCCGACTGGGGAGATTGGGCAGCGGAAAGAGACAGCAGCAGGTGGAGAGCGGTGTTTGAATCATCTGAGGAAGGGGATAGTTCCTTCCAGGGATTCCCCGCATCACTGTCCAAGGAACGGACGGGGGGAGAGGAGGGCCCTGGGGGGGAGGTGGATGTCAGGGAACTGCCATCGGAGCCAAGAGGAGAGGTAAGGCTCCCCAATGATGCCGGAGAGGGAACTAGCAAGGAGAGAGGGAGAGCTTCCGCTGGGGAAGGAAACCAAGGTGACACCAGGAAGAAAGGGGAGGCTGAAAGTACTTCGGAGGGAAGGCTCCGAGACTCTTCCAGTGAGATCAGCGGGGAGAGCACAGGACCTCCGCTTGGCACGCCTACGCTGCGCAGAAAGCTTCCGCGCAGAGAAGCTAGGCGGAGACTTGGAGTCAAGGAACTTTGATGTTGGAAGAAATTCAGGAAACGCCCACTGACGGATTCTGCCAGTGACTGAGACAGCCGCGTTGTAAGGGCTGTCAAGCCAGGGAAAGGTTTAGCCATACAACCAGCTTGGAGCAGTTTGTGGCTTACGCACAAGCAACCCCAATTCCCATTACAATAAGGTATGGGGAAAATACAAAAGAAAACCCCAAGATGGAACTCTCCACTAGAAGCAATTGCTGTTAAAAAAAGGAACAACATCAAAGAGAACTGGATAACGTATAACACAATATTAAGGGGGGAGGAGGAGGGTCAAATAATATTGATAAGTTATGAGAAAATAAAAGATCACTTTTATAGTTGGCTAGATTACGTCCAGGTGAATGAAGTGTTCAGACAGGATAAGCAGATAGGTTTTGAAAAGGAGCCTTCAAGATTTCATAGAGAACTACTGAATAGTAAAACCAAAATAATCGCAAAAATCTATAGACTTCTTTTAGACTACGAAGTAATGGATGAGGAGGTTAAGGCTTCAATCATAAAGTGGGCCCAAGATGTGGGCCGTCCAATTATGCTAAAAGATGGGGAAAACTGATGGAATGTAAATTTGAAATTTACAGCCAGCTATAATATAAGAGAGAACATAATGAAAATGGCTCATAGGTGGTACCTCACTCTGAAACAGTCTGAAACAGTCCTTGATAGAGTGCCAGAGCCAGAGCCAGAGCGAGACCCTGAATCAGTGCCAGAACCAAGCCCTCATTCAGAACCAGAGCCTGAGAAAGAGCCAGAGCCAGAACCAGAGCAACAGCCACAGCCACAGCCTGAGTCTGAAACAGCCCTTGATAGAGAGCCAGAATCAGAGAATCAGAATCAGAGTCAGAACCAGATCTTCGGTAAAGACGTGGTCTGGTCTTAGCGCAACTGCTCCTCCCACCCGCGATAACAGAGATTGGGTGTTCCAATACATCCCCCCGTAGGGAACCTGCCCCAGCCATTCTGTTGGCTGAGGCCCCCTCCCAGGCAGCCCTGACCCTTTCCCCTTAAAAAGCAAAATACAAACTATACAATAACCTAAAAAAATAGTAAAAGAAAAACAAAGGAAGAAACAATTATGCTAAACTTAAAATAATCCCCGCCCCAACTAAACATTTGTCCCACCCCAGAAAGAAAATAACAACAACAACAACAACAACAACAACAACAACAAACCACCGTTTGTTTGTTTGTTTTATAATAATATTTTATTACGTTTAAGGAATAGTAACAAGCAGAAAAAGGAAAAAACACATACGCAAAAATATAAAGTTACAAAATACAAAAAATACAGACATTTAACTTATAGAAAAAGAAGAAAAGCAGAAAAAAACACTAAAAAGAAAAAACAAAAATCCCTCTTTTTAATTTCTCATCTTCGATTCACTTATTTTCCTGACTTCCTCACGTCTCCCTTTTTTGTATCCCTTTTGAAAATTAATTCAGCAAATTCATATCCAATTAATTTATCTATTATCAATCCAATCTTATTTTTAACCTTGTTGCTAGAACCCCTTCAGTTCATTTCAATGTCATCAACATTCAAAAATTTTGCAATATTTCTGTAAATAAATTTTAAATTTCCTCCAATCTTCTTCCACCAACTCTTCTCCCTGGTCTCGGATTCTGCCAGTCATTTCCACCATTTCCATGTAGTCCATTACTTGCATCTGCCATTCTTCCAGAGTGGGTAGGTCTTGTGTCTTCCAATGCTTTGCAATAAATATTCTTGCTGCTGCTGTAGCGTACATAAAGAAAGTTCTATCCTTCTTTGGCACCAATTGGCCGGCTATGCCCAGGAGAAAGGCCTCTGGTTTCTTAGGGAAAGTGTATTTAAATACCTTTTTCAATTCATTATAGATCATCTCCCAGAAAACCTTAATCCTTGGGCACGTCCACCAAAGGTGAAAGAATGTACCTTCATTTTCTTTACATTTCCAGCATTTATTATCGGGCAAATGATAAATTTTTGCAAGCTTGACTGGGGTCATGTACCACCTGTACATCATTTTCATAATATTCTCTCTTAGGGCATTACATGCCGTAAATTTAATCCCGGTGGTCCACAACTTCTCCCAGTCAGCAAACATGATATTGTATCCTATATCTTGTGCCCATTTTATCATTGCCGATTTTACTGTTTCTTCCTCAGTGTTCCATTTCAGCAGCAAATTATACATTCTTGATAGAATCTTAGCATTGGGTTCTAGCAATTCAGTCTCTAACTTTGATCTTTCCACCTGGAAACCCACTTTTTTGTCCTGGTTGTACACCTCTCTTATTTGAAAATAGTGTAACCAGTCTCGCACCTTCTCTTTAAGCTTCTCATAACTCTGCAATTTCAATTTGCAACAAACCACCGTTTGAGGTGCAACAGAGACACAACCAGAGACAGAGCGAGACCCTGAATCAGTGCCATAACCAAGCCCTCATTCAGAACCAGAGCCTGAAAAAGAGCCACAGCCCGAACCAGAGCAACAGCCACAGCCTAGAGCCACAGCCTGAGTCTGCAACAGTACTTGATACAGTGCCAGAGCTGGAGCTGGAGCCAGAGCCAGAGACACAGCCAGAGCCAGAGCCAGAACAAAACCCTAATTCAGAACCAGAGCCTGAAAGAGAGCCAGACCCTGAAATATAGCTGGGTCAGAGGCAGAGGAAGAGCCATCATGAGACCCTGAATCAGAGTCAGAACCAGATCTTCATTCAGAACCAGACCCTGAAACAGAGCCAGAGCCACAGCCAGAACCACAGACGGAGCCTAGAGCCACAGCCGAGATCCACAGCCTGAGTCTGAAATAGTGCTTGATAGAGTGCTGGATCCTGAAACAGAGACACTATCTGAAACTGAGCCTGACGCTTAAACGTAGCCAGGGGCAGAGGGAGAGGCAGAGCCTGATACAGTGCTTGATACAGCATAGGAGCCTGCAGCAGAGACACAGCCAGATCCAGAGACACAGCCAGAGCCAGAACAAAACCCTACTTCAGAACCAGAGCCTGAAAGAGAGCCAGAGCCAGAAACAGTGCTTGATAGAGTGCCAGAGCCTGAAACAGAGGCAGAGGCAGATACAGGGCTTGAAACAACGTTGGAGGCTGAAACAGAGAGCCACATGTGGTGGACCTGTGAAAAGATTAAGATTTTGGGGGGGGTGGATATACGATGAAATTAAAAAGATGATGGGGATAACTTTTACGAAAAAAACGGAGGCATTTCTATGAAGTATTTTAGATAAAGAGATCCCAAAAAATCTAAGAGAGGTATTCTTGTATGCAACCGCAGCAGCTCGTATACTTGTGGCCAAGGGATGGAAAGATCACGAGGCTCCAAAAATAACAGATTGGCAAATCAAATTACAGGAATTGGTGGAGACGGCTCAATTGACTAGCAAACTCAGAGGAATCTCAAAGCAAAAATTTGCAGAAAAATGGGATGGTTATACAAGATATGTTAAAAAATACAATAATAGTTTTGACTCCGTGCTAGCATTTGAGTGATAGAGGACCTAAAAGGAGGTGGACAACAATTAGGGATTTATTATGTTTTCAGAATGTATTGGAAAATTTATATAGAAAGGATTATTGTTTTGTGTACATTCCATTGTAAGAATGGAAACAGAGCCAGAGCCACAGCCACAGCCTAAGTCTGAAACAGTCCTTGATAGAGTGCCAGAGCCAGAGCCAGAGCGAGACCCTGAATCAGTGCCAGAACCAAGCCCGCATTCAGAGCCAGAGCCAGAGCCAGAGCCAGAGCCAGAGCCAGAGCCAGAGCCAGAGCCAGAGCCAGAGCCAGAGCCAGAGCCAGAGCCAGAGCCAGAGCCAGAGCCAGAAATAGGGCTTGATACAGAATCAGAATCAGAATCAGGGCCAGGGCCAGGGCCAGGGCCAGATACAGGGCTTGATACAGGGCCAGGGCCAGATACAGGGCTTGATACAGGGCCGGAGCGCAAAACATAGCTGCAGCCACAGCCTAGAGCCACAGCCTGAGTCTGCAACAGTACTTGATACAGTGCCGGAGCTGGAGCCGGAGCCATAAACGTAGCCAGGGGCAGAGGGAGAGGCAGAGCCTGATACAGTGCTTGATACAGCATAGGAGCCTGCAGCAGAGACACAGCCAGATCCATAGACACAGCCAGAGCCAGAACAAAACCCTAATTCAGAACCAGAGCCTGAAAGAGAGCCAGAAACAGTGCTTGATAGACTGCCAGAGCCTGAAACAGAGGCAGAGGCAGATACAGGGCTTGGAACAGCGTCGGAGACTGAGACAAAGCCTAATAAAGAGCAGAAGCCTGAGCCTGAGCCTGAGCCTGAAACAGTGCTTGATACAGTGCCAGAGCCTGAAACAGAACCAGAGCCACAGTGACAGCCATAGCGCCACAGCCTGAGTCTGCAACAGTGGTTGATACAGCGCCGGAGCCTGAAACAGAGACACAGCCTGAAACAGTACCTGAGCCTGGTTATTAGCATGGCAATTAAAGAAGAGAGAGGCAGAAAGGCTTATAAATAGAGTTAAGTGCGAAGGCAAAATAATAAAGAACCCTAAAGAAATAGAGAAACGATTTCTCGAATTCTTTAGAGAAATCTATAAGGAAATGAAACAACAGAAGAAGTTAAAGAACATTTAGAACAGAACTGTCTTCCGAAATTTGCTAAAGAACAAAAAGAACTGTTGAATGCCCCTATCACATCGTACAAAATTCAAAGAGCAATTAAGGAAGAAAAGATTGGAAAGCCACCAGGGCCAGACGTCCTACCGGCAATATATTATTAAAAAATTAACAACTTCCGGCGAACCGCAGCCACAGGAAAGGAGTGTGAGGCTGCCCTCCGGGGGGGGGTCTCAAACAATGCGGGGGTCTAGAGGTGTCACGAAGGCTCCGTGGACCTCGAAACCCCAAGAGGGTTATCTTGGGGGACAGGTACCTGGTGGTGCTGCTGGCGCACCCCTGTTTTTCGGACATTTTAAATCAAGTTTGAGAACAGGATTGGAGCTGCAGCACGAAAGGGAAGCAACAGACCCCGTGTTGTGAAGCCTCAGGCTTCGAGTGAAAGCGGCAAGCCTCCAACAACAATTAAGAAGCTGGGTCATAACTAAATCAATAACAGATTGAATTTAAGTTAAAGAAACCAGCGGAACAAAGATACTATGATATGAAAGAAGAAGGAATTTGCTTCAGCGGTAAGAGTAAACGGCGTGTGACGGAAGACTGAGAGAGGAGAGGGAGTAAGACTGTAACTGCTGAGTGGGCGTTGTGGAGAGACCTCAGATACAAAGTGTAAAAATCTGAGGCAATGGAGTGATTGAAAACAGTTGAATATTTGAAAAGCGGATAGAAACATTTCTGCTCTGTCCTGGTCGGAGCGCGCTATGCCAGCGACCGAAAGGGACTGTAATTTTTTACCCAGTCTAGGATATATAAGTGAGACTTTGTTCCGAGTTACTGTATTTTCTATATACCTCCCCCGCCTAATGTGTTCAAGCTGAAACTGTTTCTCTTTATTATTTGGGGTGCTTAATTGACTGAAAGCTGAGTTTGTTATTGAGAGGAGCGGATACGACGAGAGGTCTGGGAGGAGAAAGTGAACTGTAAGAGGAGAACTTTGGAAAACAGCGGAACCTCTCGCCGCCATTGTGTGCTCCATTTCCTGTTTTTCTCTTAAAGCGGCACACAGCTGTAATCATTTAGGAGAAGATAATCTTGGCGCCTTAAACATTTAATCTATTGCTACAGAAAACGGGGAGTAAACGGCTAAGTCGAAAGAAAAGAAAAGAAGACTTAAACACAGTACCTTGGCAAGACTTTACGTTCTCTCTAGACCCTGCTGCCTTCCCGTGGCAATCTGTTGGTGTAATTTTGACTCTCCCCCCCCCCCTCCACCTTTTCTGTTCCGGCTTCGAAACCTGCCCCGTATTTCATCCCTACTTCCTGGAAAGTATTGAGCTGGATGTTCCCCACCTCCTTTTCTCCCCCCCCCCCTGTGTCTTGATGTTCCCTACTTTATTTACTCTCTAGGACTTAAATCTCGAGAACTTTCTTCCTCCTTCATTTGCTTTTTGTGACTGTAAACGATCCATCTAACTGGTCCCCTAGCTGTGCGTGGAGAGAGACTTCATACTGAAGAACTAAAAGGGTGAATGCAAGTAAAGCGCCACCGTGTGGGGCCAGAAAGGAACTACATTGGGAAAACAAAAAAATTTTTTAAACTACAGTTGAGCGACCCCTGGGGTGGGGAAAAACGTTTTTTTCTCTTTTGTTTCATTTTTATTTTTTATTTTTAGTTAATTAAGACAAATAGAAATACAAAATGAAAAAGGGGGCGGGAACGCCTGCTGAAAGGAGACCATCCAGACAAGAAAATGGGAAAGAGGGGAAGGAAATTAAGGACTATGATAATTTGATGGCTGAAATAAGGAAAGAATTTAAACATAATGAACAGTATATTGAGAAAAAATTATTGGAAGTACTCATTGAATAAGAGATTAGAGGGGGGGGGAGAACTAACAGGAAAAGTAAAAGATTTATCTCTAAGATCCAAAGTACTTGATGACTCAATGAAAAGGGTTCAAAAAGATATCAAAGAAAATAGGAAAGATATGGACAGGATTAATACAGAGGTGAAGGAGATAAATAAAATACAGGAAGAGTTACTGGATAGTGTGGCGATGACTCAAATGAGACAGAAGCAATCAAACCTGAAATTTAGGGGAATCCCTGAGGAACCAAATGAAAATATACGATCTAAATTGGTTAGAGAATTGGCAGTTTGGTTAGATATGAAGGAAGAAGACATAGGATATTCAGTTGCAAATATTTTTCGGATAAAAACAAAATCAGCCAAAGCCAGAGGGAAGAAACTGCCAGGAGATGTCCTGGTCATGTTTAACTCTCTGGATATGAGAAATGAAATACTAAAGCTAAACTATAATCAAAAACTATGTATTGAAGGAAAGGCAATTATTATATTTAAAGAGATTCCTTCGAGATTTCTTTGTAAGAGAGATGTTTATAAAAAACTAACTAACTAACTGAAGAAGAACGGGATCCAAAATAGATGGGAATTCCCGGAAGGGATTTCATTCTATTTCAAGGGGAAAAGATTCGAACTATCCAGCTCTCTGGAATTGGATAAATTTGCAAGAAGATATGAGAAGGAACTGGGAAGGTTGGGAGGGTGGGAACCAGAAGGGGAGCAGATGGGGGAAGAGAGGGTGGAGGTGAAGGAAGTGGAGAGGGAGAAGGGGAGGAAAAATTAGACGAAGAAAAAGAAGAGGAAGAGACAGATAACAAAGAACAGTAGATTTAACTTAGATTCGACCACTTACTGATTGTACATTAAAAATGACTTTAAAAATTACCTTGTGGAATGTGAATGGGCTAAACAATAAAAATAAAAGGAACCAAATTGCTCATGTATTGCTTAAAAAGAACTTTGACATAATCTGTCTACAAGAAACTCATGTAACAAGAAAACATAAAAGAATTTTAAGTAATAAGAGATTAGGGTTAGACTTTGTAGCATCGGATAAAGTCAAGAAAAGAGGAGTGGTATTATATATAAAAGAAAAACTTGATCCAAAACTAATACATAAAGACGAAGAGGGGAGAACGATAGTAGTACAGATCACCCAATCAAGGAGAAAAGATAAATGTGGTTGGGATATATGCACCCAATGACAAAAAGTCAGCATTCTATTCTGAACTAGGTAACAAATTGTTAGAATGGATGGACCAACAATTGATATTGATGGGGGACTTTAATGGAGTGGTTCTCCCAAACTTGGATAGATCAATAAGAAAACAGGAAGTGAGGGAGGGCAAATTACCGAAAGCCTTCTTCGAATTAGTGGAAAATTTGGGACTAATTGATGCTTGGAGATTAAAAAACCCCACGATAAAACAATTTACCTTCTTTTCAAACCCAAATCAAAGCTGGGGGAGAATAGACCATATTTGGATTTCGAAGGAATTGGCGCAAAGAGTAATTAAGACGGAAATCCTCCCACAAACCCTATCTGATCACAATCCAGTATATATGGAGGTAAAAGGAAAAGACTTTAGGACATTAAGATGGAAAATGAATGAAAATCTATTCAATGATCAAAAGATAGTAAATAAAGCAAAAGAGACAATTGAGGAATACTTTAAGTGGAATTTGAATAAAGAAACATCTCTAGAAATGGTGTGGGGCGCTGGGAAGGCCGTCATGAGGGGTTTCCTAATCCAGAAAAATAGCATCTTAAAAAAGAAAAAAAGAGAAAAGGAAAGAAGAAATCTTATTGCATCTCATGGAGAATGAAAGACAATTAACCATTAAACCAGGAGATGAAATAATAAAACAAAACATAAGGATGCTACAAGCTCAATTTTCTATGATAGTGAACCAGGAGATTGAATGGAGGATCAAAATGATGAAACAAAAGAACTTTGAATCAGCAAATAAGATAGGGAAATACCTGGCGTGGCAATTAAGGGAGAGGAAAAAACAAAACACGATATGTAAGATAAGGGATGGAGAAAGGATAGTGGAGGACCCAAAAGAGATAAAGAAGATATTTCAGAAATACTATAAGGAATTCTACAAAAGAGAAAAAGAGATAGATAATGAGATAGAAGATTACTTAAAAAAATACCAATTGCAACAGATCACAACTGAAGAAAGAGAATATCTAAATCAGACAATTACAGAGGAAGAAATTAGGAAAGCAATAAAAAAAATGAAAAGAGGAAAAGTGCCAGGGCCAGATGGTATCTCGGCTAAATATTATAAAATATTAAGTGATCAACTTTCCCCAGTGCTATGTGAAGTCATGAACAATGTACTAAAAGAAGGGAGAATTCCAAACACCTGGAAAGAAGCGTATATTACCTTAATCCCTAAAAAAGATACAGATGGCTTAGAGGTAAAAAACTATAGACCTATCTCATTATTAAATAATGACTATAAACTATTCGCAGACGTATTGGCGGAAAGGTTAAAAAAAGGTCTTAAATAAGAGAATCCATAAAGACCAAACGGGTTTCCTCCCGGGGAGACAATTGAAAGACAATGTAAGAAATGTGATAGACATTATTGAATATCTGCATAGTAGAATAGACAAGCAGGCGGCGCTGATCTTCATTGATGCCGAGAAGGCATTTGACAACGTCTCCTGGCGTTTCATGAAGGAAAATTTAAAAATGATGGGAATTGGTGAAGGATTTAAAAAAGGTATTGAGGCTATTTATCAAGAGCAAAAAGCCAAACTTATAATAAACAACAATATATCAGAGGCCTTTGATATTACCAAAAAGAATAGGCAAGGCTGTCCCTTATCCCCTTTGTTATTTATAACAGTGTTGGAAGTGTTTAATAAAAGGTTAAGGGAAACACCGGAGGTTAAAGGAATTAAGGTAGGAAGCAAGGAATTCAAAATAAAAGCATTTGCAGACAACCTGATATTAACACTGGAAGATCCTAAGAACAGTTTACAAGAAGCCCTACAGAAACTAGAAGAATTTGGAAAAGTGGCAGGTCTCAAGCTCAACAGGAATAAGACTAAAATGATAACAAAAAATATAACCAAGGAAGATATAGTAGAGATAGAACAAAGGACGGGAATTATGGTTGCTAAGAAGGTAAAATATCTAGGAGTGTGGATCACAGCAAAAAATATAAACTTATACAAAGATAATTAATAGACTACTTGGAAGGGTGTCAAAAAAGATTTAGAAATCTGGGAGAGATTGAAACTTTCCTTCTTAGGGAGGATATCGGATATTAAAATGAATGTCCTGCCCAGAATGTTATTTTTGTTTCAAACTATACCAGTAATGAAAGGACTAAAACAGTGTAAAGATTGGCAAAGGATCTTAGTGAGATTCATTTGGCAGGGGAAAAGATCACATATAAAAATGAAAATTGTGCTGGTCCCGGGGGGAAGGTTACCGTTGGCGTAGTCAAAGTCCGGTCCTGGGTCACTAGCCTGGAAACAGTTCACAAGGAGCGGGGCGAGGTCCGAAGCAGGAAGCCGGGCGGGGACAGGAACACTGGAGGGTCAGGTCCGGGTCCGGGCAGGAACAGGTACTCAACAACGACGTTGCTCCCACAACCTGGGACCGGGCTGACTGGCCTTTATCTTCTCTGAGGCCAGGGGTGGTCCCGGCCCCCAGGAGACCCGCCTCTCCTGGCCTTAAGGCGAGCACTCCTCCTGGGAGAAATCAGTTCCCTTCGCCTCTCTGCCCTTCGCCTCTGCAGTTCAGGAGAGGCTGAAGGGTTACTGGGCCCAGGGGGAGACTCACCTGTAGGCACTGAGTCCTCAACCACCTCTGGAGCCAGAGTGGATTCACCTGGTGCCTGCTCCTGAGGATCCGGCACAGGTGCAGGCGCTTCAGAATCAAGGCTCTGCCCCAGTTCAGCCGGCCCTGGAGGCGGGGACTCCGGTGCAGGCTGGGATTCCTCCGGTTCAGCCTCTGAATCGGATTCCCAGGCCATCACAAAATTACTTGTAGATAAAAAAGAAAGAGGGGGTTTTTTATTACCAGATTTGAGTTTATATTACAAAGCGGCTTGTTTAACGTGGGTGAAAGACTGGCTAAAGCTAGAGAATACTGATATCTTGGATTTAGAGTGCTTTGATAACAGGTACGGGTGGCACTCGTACCTGTGGTACGAAAAGGTGAAAGTTCATAGAGGCTTTCTAAATCATATAATTAGAGGACCATTATTTCAAGTATGGGAAAGAAATAAGAACCTGCTGGAAAAGAAAACCCTGTGGTGGATCTCACCAATAAATGCCTTAACTGTCAAAAAAAACTAACATGGAGGGGGGGAAAGCTACCTATGAAGATCTTATCTATAAAACTGATCAGGGCATAAAACTTAAGCCCTATGAGGAGGTAAAGAATGTACTCACAGGGTGGCTGCAATACCATCAAGTGAATGATCTGTTAAAAGATGTTAAAAAGAAACTGGGATTTGAAGATACAAAATCTAAATTTAATGTGGAAGTCATAGAAGGTAAAAACAAAACATTATCTAGGATGTATGACCTCTTACTGGATTGGTATACAAAAGACGAAGAGGTGAAGGAGGCCATGATAAAATGGGCCATAGATATTGGTTACAAAATTGACTTTGTAAAGTGGCAAGAATTGTGGAATGTAAATATGAAATTCACGGCGTGTACGGCACTAAGGGAGAACCTCTGGAAGATGATTTATAGGTGGCATCTCACACCAGTGAAATTGGCTAAGATTTATAAACCGAAGATTAAGAAATGCTGGAAATGTGGAGAGGGGGATGGTGAGTTCTATCATATGTGGTGGACATGCAGTAAAGTAAAAGGCTTTTGGGAACTGATTTACAACGAACTTAAAAAAAAAATTAAGTATACTTTTCCCAAAAAGCCTGAAGCTTTCCTGCTAGGAATAGTTGGCAAGGAAATCAAAAGAGGACAAAAATCTTTTTCTATATGCCACAACGGCCGCTAGAACTATGTTAGCCCAAAGCTGGAAAATGGAATTAATACCTACTATAAATGACTGGCAGATCAAGATGATAAATTATGCTGAACTAGCTAGAATAACAGGAAGAATAAGAGACCAGGATGACCAGAAGTTTCATGAAAATTGGAACAAATATCTGACGTATATAAGAGATAGGTATAGAACTTCGATGACTCTGGCAGGGCTGGAACAACTCTAACAGTGTTTGGCAACTATGTAAAGGAGATAAAACATGTAACTTTAGAAATTATCTGATACTTACCAATGAAGTGAAGAGACGTCCGAGGCTCGGCGGAGCCCAAAATAACGGTGTACTATATAAATGATTCTTGTAACAGCTATTTATATAGAAAGGATTATTGTTTTGTGTACATTCCATTGTAAGAATGGAAACAGAGCCAGAGCCACAGCCTGAGTCTGAAACAGTCCTTGATAGAGTGCCAGAGCCAGAGCCAGAGCGAGACCCTGAATCAGTGCCGGAACCAAGCCCTCATTCAGAACCAGAGCCTGAGAAAGAGCCAGAGCCAGAACCAGAGCAACAGCCACAGCCTGAGTCTGAAACAGCCCTTGATAGAGAGCCAGAATCAGAGAATCAGAATCAGAGTCAGAACCAGATCTTCGGTAAAGACGTGGTCTGGTCTTAGCGCAACTGCTCCTCCCACCCGCGATAATAGAGATTGGGTGTTCCAATACATCCCCCCGTAGGGAACCTGCCCCAGCCATTCTGTTGGCTGAGGCCCCCTCCCAGGCAGCCCTGACCCTTTCCCCTTAAAAAGCAAAATACAAACTATACAATAACCTAAAAAATAGTAAAAGAAAAACAAAGCAAGAAACAGTTATGCTAAACTTAAAATAATCCCCGCCCCAACTAAACATTTGTCCCACCCCAGAAAGAAAATAACAACAACAACAAACCACCGTTTGAGGTGCAACAGAGACACAGCCAGAGACAGAGCAAGACCCTGAATCAGTGCCATAACCAAGCCCTCATTCAGAACCAGAGCCTGAAACAGAGCCACAGCCCGAACCAGAGCAACAGCCACAGCCACAGCCTAGAGCCACAGCCTGAGTCTACAACAGTACTTAATACAGTGCCGGAGCCTGAAGCAGAGACACAGCCTCAAACAGAGCCTGAGCCTGAAACAGAGGCAGAGCCACAGCCACAGCCTGAGTCTGAAACAGTCGTTGATAGAGTGCCAGAGCCAGAGCCAGAAATAGGGCTTGATACAGGGCCGGAGCACAAAACATAGCTGCAGCCACAGCCTAGAGCCACAGCCTGAGTCTGCAACAGTACTTGATAAAGTTCCGGAGCTGGAGCCGGAGCCAGAGACACAGCCAGAGCCAGAGCAAAACCCTAATTCAGAACCAGAGCCTGAAAGAGAGCCAGACCCTGAAATATAGCTGGGTCAGAGGCAGAGGAAGAGCCATCATGAGACCCTGAATCAGAGTCAGAACCAGATCTTCATTCAGAACCAGACCCTGAAAGAGAGCCAGAGCCACAGCCAGAGCCACAGACGGAGCCTAGAGCCACAGCCGAGATCCACAGCCTGAGTCTGAAATAGTGCTTGATAGAGTGCTGGATCCTGAAACAGAGACACTGTCTGAAACTGAGCCTGACGCTTAAACGTAGCCAGGGGCAGAGGGAGAGGCAGAGCCTGATACAGTGCTTGAAACAGCGTAGGAGCCTGAAGCAGAGACACAGCCAGATCCAGAGACACAGCCAGAGCCAGAACAAAACCCTAATTCAGAACCAGAGCCTGAAAGAGAGCCAGAGCCAGAAACAGTGCTTGATAGAGTGCCAGAGCCTGAAACAGAGGCAGAGGCAGATACAGGGCTTGAAACAGTGTCGGAACCTGAAACATAGAAACAGCGTGAAACAGAGACAAAGGCTGAGACACAGGCCAAGCCTGAAATAGAGCTAGAATAGACTAAGAGGTTAAATCGGTAATGATACAGTGGGCAAAAGATTTTGGGTATAATATCCAATTTGATGAATGGGGAAACTTGTGGAAAGAGAATATAAAATTTACTGCATGCACGATATTGAAAGAAAATGTTATGAAAATGTTTTACAGATGGTACATCACACCTGTAAAGTTAGCAAAGATGTATAAGACGTGTAACAAATGTTGGAAATGTAAAGAAAAAGAAGGGACGTTTTTTCATGTGTGGTGGGAATGTAAGAAAGTGAAAAGCTTTTGGGAAATGATATATAATGAAATGAAAAAAATGTTAAGATATACTTTTGTAAAAAACCCGGAGGCCTTTCTTTTAGGGATTGTAGGAAAGGATATAAGAAGAAAAGACTGTAAACTCTTCCAATATGCAGTAACGGCAGCCAGAATCTTGATGGCCCAGAAATGGAAACAAGAGGAAATAGAAGAATGGAGACTGAAAATGACAGACTATGCGGAATTGGACAAATTAACTGAGAAAATCAGATACACCAAAGACCAAAAGTTCATCGAAGACTGGGGAAAGTTTGTAGATTATCTGAAAAACATATGTGGCGTGAACACAACGCTAGTGGGATTTCAAGAGGCACTGTAAAAATGGAGAAGTATTGTTAATATGAAATAGTGGGAGAAGGGAAGTATAATGGCAATACGAAAGAAGGGAATGTGTAACCAAAGTTATAAATACGGATGATTGTCAGAGACGCTGAAGGAAGTTCAAAAAAGAAACAATTTGTTGTATTTTGGGTAAAATTGTATAACTGTTTGGAAAATCAATAAATTTATTTATATATATATATAAAAAAGAAATAGAGCTAGAATAAGACTTCCGGATTTAGCGCCATCGGTAATGGCGGAATCCTTCTGACTAGAGGGGATTTGCCTCGGGGGAATCGGGTCTTACAGCTACGGTGAAACCGGAGACCCTTCAAAAACCACAGGCAGGCGAAGCCTGTGAGCGTGGGATTCAGCGGGCACCCTTTGCGCCCCCCAAATTCGCGGGGAACCTCGACTACGGGTTCCGGAGCGAAGCGGGTGAGCGGCGCGGTGCTGTGAATTGATTGCTTCTTCCCCGGAGTGAAGCCACACAGCCATTACTGGAGAGCGCTGACTACTTCTTGTGAAAATTATAAAAGCAACTACCTGTGAGTAGGGGAAATTTGGAAGTATAAGAGAGACTTAATTTGACACCGAAGTGGGGAAGGTTTAAACAGGAAGTCCGCCTTCCTCTTTTGTAAATAGATCAAAGCAAAGAGAAAACAAGCTAAAGCCTGGGAAAACTGACTGGAAAGGACTAAATTTCTAACACTAAAATATCGTAACCCCCCCCCCCCCCAAGGAAGCAGGGGCAGGAGGGGGGAAGTTTTGGACCGTATATACCTGCAAGAGAGAGGGGAAAAACCTAAAATTCACCGCTCTAACCTTGGGAACGGCTGCCAATAGACAAAGACTGCCGTGCTTTGAACTGAGCTTTGACTGTGAACAGGGGACTTGCTGACAGTTAGTTCAGCAAGAGAGATACATTGTGGCCAGTTTCCTCTGCTGCTGCTAAGAAAGAGGGAAAGTAACTGAAAAGAGGGAAAGTAACTGAAAAGTAACAAAAATTTGAACTGTTTATTTCTTTTATTGCTTGAGTTTAAAAAGAGTTTTTCCTGGATTATTGCAACTGTTTCCCCCTAGAGGAAGATTCTGAAACTGTTAAACTGTTACCAGGGGAATTTTCCACTTGTAAAGACAAACTGCGTAGCTGGGATTGACCTTAGCCTCTCTATTGTTTAAGTGTTATGGCAGATGGGAGAGAAAAAGTAGATTCACAATTCCCAGACAAAACAACAAGATCTGGGAAGAATTCGGCACGAAGACAATCAGTTGCTGGCCTTCCCACTTCATCAGTGACTGTACCATCACAACCTAAACCTAGTGGAATGTCATCAGAAGATACTCTGGCGGCTGCATTGGCTAAGATTAATGAATCTTTGGAGAGACTTAATAAAAGGGCTGAAGAGACAAATAAGAGGGTCGAAGAGACAAAGGTGATAGTGGATGAGACAAAATCGAAGGTAGATGCAGCAACTACTAAAATTGATTTAAATACAGAAAGCTTAAATAGTTTGGGACAAAAGGTGAACACCAACACATAATCTATTCAGAAATTGCTGCAGGAATCAACTCTGACCCGACAGACCGCAGAGGAAGCCAAGAAGAAAGCTGATGCCGTGGAATTCAAGACAACTCAATTGGAAACGGAGAAAGTCCCAGATTTGGAGAGGCAAATTAAGGATCAGAAATTGACGCTTTCTATGATTGAACCCAAGGAAAAACAGACGAACTTAAGGATTAGAGCAGTACCTGAATTGGAGAAGGGCAGTTTGATAGACTTTTTGACACAGGAATTTGCAGAGTTTTGGAAGTCGGATTTGAAACAAGAAGACTTTAAAATCGTGAGGGCCTTCAGACTGGGAAGAGGGGGAAAGAAGATTAAAATAAGAGATTGTCTGATTACTCTCTGATCTAAGGAAGAGAGAGATAAAATCTTGGGTCTGCACTTTCAGACTCCTTTGACAATTCTGCAGTAAAGAGTGGAAATCTTTAAAGATATACCGAAACATCTTTTGGATCTTAGGTCCAACTTTGGAGATTTGGTTGCCCTTCTGAGAAGGAACAAAATTATCTTCAGGTGGGAATTCCCCCAAGGCCTATTCTTTAGCTTTAAAGGAAGGAAGATAAAAATAAGATCAGTTGAGGAAAAATACAAGTTTTTGAGAGACCACGGAGAAGATCTGCAGAAAGAACTTGGAAAAGAGCCAGGAGTTTTGGACAGAAGCCCACCAAAAGGAGGGAAACCAACATCATTGTTAGAACTAAAGCAACTACTAGGTGCTGAAGGAGGAGAAGCAAAGTAACTACATCATGGCACTGCAAGTATTAAGCTGGCATGTGAATGGACTTAACTCCCCGGAAAAGAGACGGAGAGTCTTTCATTTTTTAAAAAATGAACAATTGGACCTGATTTGTTTACAAGAAACACATGTGATAAGGCTACACAGGAAGATTCTAAGTAATAAAAGATTAGGACATGAATTTATTTCATCATATAAAGTAAAGAAAAGAGGAGGAGTACTTTATGCAAAGGAGAGCCTATCACCGAAATTTTTATTTAAAGATGATCAAGGAAGATTTGTTGCAATTGAAATTCAATCACAGGGAGAGAAATTTTTGATATTAGGTATTTATGCACCAAATGAGGGGAAATCGGAGTTTTTCAAGAAGCTACACGAGATTCTGATGGACTATTTGGACTATAATATGATTTTGATGGGAGATATGAATGGAGTAGTGTCCACTAATATGGATAAGGCACAGAGACAGGTAGTAACAAAAGATGGTAGACTACCAAAGATGTAATTTGATATGACTGACAATATGGACATAGTTGACATTTGGAGAACTAAGAACCCCATGGGAATAGAAGGAACTTTCTATTCTGAGGCCAAAATGACATGGACAAGAATCGACCAAATTTGGCTAACTAGGGGGCTGGCCCCGAAGATTAGAAAAGTGGAAATTTGCCCTAAAACTTGCTCCGACCACAATGCGGTGAAGATGGAAATGAAACTAACACCAATTGGTTCCTTTAGATGAAGGATGAATGACACATTGTTTAGGAATGAAGAAGTGACTAAAAAGGTTATATCAAGTACAATACACAAAACTGATCAATCAGGAAATCAAATGGAAGATCAAACAGATGAGACAAAAGACATTTGAATCAGCAAATAAATGTGGGAAATTGTTGGCCTGGCAAATGAAAAAAAGACAAAAGCTTAATACTATTACCAATTTGGAAGTGGAGGGAAAGAATATACAGAATCCAGTGGAGATTAGGACGTGCTTTCAGAAGTATTTTAAACATTTATATACACAAGAGACTCAGAAAGAAATTGACATTGACCGATTTTTGAAAACAAATGGATTACAAAAAATCTCTCAAGAAAATAAGCTAATGCTGAACTATAAAATAACAGACCAGGAGGTTGAAGGAGCCATTCAGAACATGCAATCGGGCAAATCCCCAGGGCCGGACGGCTTGACCTCAAGATATTACAGATCCTTGAAAGAATGGTTAGTACGGCCTTTAAATGATATCTGCAATGAAATACTGGAAGGGGGAAAGGCACCAGAGTCGTGGAAGGAAGCATATATTACACTTATACCGAAAACGGAGTCTGAGAAGACACAGCTTAAGAACTACCGCCCTATATCATTGCTCAATGTGGATTACAAAATTTTCGCTGATATCATGGCTAAAAGGTTAAGAAAGATATTGGTAGAAGAAAGCCATAAAGACCAAGCGGGCTTTCTCCCGGGGAGACACTTGTCTGACAATACGAGGAATATAATTAACATCTTAGAAAAATTACAAGTGAATATCAATACAAAAGCAGTTTTGATATTTGTGGACGCGGAGAAAGCCTTTGGCAATATTTCTTGGAGTTTTATGAAGAAAAATTTACAGGGAATGGGGGTAGGCCAAGGTTTTGAAAACGGTATAGGTGCAATTTATTCAGAACAAAAAGCTAAATTGATTGTGAATAACGTAGTTACAGAAGAGTTTAAGATTGAGAAAGGAACACGACAGGGGTGCCCAATCTCTCCATTGCTTTTTATATCGGTCCTGGAGGTTTTGCTAAATATGATTAGAAAGGACCAATTGGTTAAAGGTATACAAGTCGGAGCTAAACAGTACAAATTGAAAGCATTTGCGGATGATTTGGTATTGACATTACAGGAGCCAGAATCTAGTACTAAAAGAGTATTGGAATTGATTCAAGAATTTGGTCAGGTAGCAGGTTTTAAGTTGAATAACTTGAAAACTAAGGTCTTAGAGAAAAATCTAACACCGGTTGAGAGAGAGAGGTTTCAGAAAGAGACAGGATTAACATTGGTTAAGAAAGTGAAATACCTTGGGGTTAACATGACTGCTAAGAATGTGAACCTATTTAAAGATAATTATGAAAAATGTTGGACGGAAGTGAAAAAGGACTTAGAAATATGGTCAAATTTGAAGTTTTATTGCTAGGCCGAATTGCAGCGATAAAAATGAATGTATTGCCAAGGATGTTGTTTTTGTTTCAAACATTGCAAATTTTGGACAAAATGGAATGTTTCAAGAAGTGGCAGAAAGATATTTCTAGATTTGTCTGGCAGGGCAAGAAGCCCCGAATAAAATTTAAAATACTAACTGATGCTGAAGAAAGGGGTGGTTTTGCCGTGCCAGACCTTAAACTATATTATCAGTCAGCCGCATTTTGTTGGCTGAAGGAATGGCTATTTCTTGAAAACACTGATGTATTGGATTTGGAAGGGTTTAATAATGTATTTGGTTGGCATGCATACTTGTGGTATGATAAGGTCAAAGCACATAAAGTGTTTAAAAACCATATTGTCAGGAAAGCTTTGTTTATTGTTTGGATAATGTGATGGGACGATGAGCTGCTTGTGCGTAAAATGCAAGTCCCTCAGAGTTTGATCAGGTTTTCAAACCTCTGCCTGTGACGGAGCCCCTCCAGCATGGCTGCGTCAATCACTAGTAGAATCCGAAAGTGGCTGCTTTCGGAAACGTTTCCAACATAAAAGCTCCTTAACGGAAACACGTCGTCTGGCCTCTCGGCGTGACAGTTTCCGTCGAGGTGTGGGTGTCCCTATAGGAGGTCCTGAGACCTCCCCACTGGTTTCGCTTGAAGCGTCTCTGAGCCATCCCTCCGACTCACTTTCCCTTGGAGTTCTTGCTCGCCCTCTACTGGTTCCCTCTTCCGCTGCTACTGCTCTCTCAACCTCAGGGAGCCTTTGCACCTGCGGCGCTTTAGATGTCAGTTCCCTGACATCCACCTCCCCTCCAGGGCCCCCTTCACCCCCTCCCGTCTCCTCTCCTACTGGCGGTGAGGAGGTAAAACCCCTGAAAGAACCTCCCTCATCTTCCGACGTCGCGAACACTTCCTTCCACTTGTTGCTGTTCCTACTCTCTAGGTACTCTTCGTCATCAGAGTCCACTCCATCTTCCAACTCCGACTCCGCGAACCCTTCCATTTCCTCTTCCTCATCGGTGGTGCCGAAATACTCCCTCCTAAACCTTGCTATAGGCTGAGGTTTCCTCGGGAACCTTTGGTGGAACGTTTCTGTTAAAACCTCGTCATTGACTTCCTCTGCACTTACCCAGGTGTTTTCTGACTCCGGTTCCCCTTCCCACGCCACCAAATACTCCACCTGATTACCCTTCCACCTGGAATCGAGGATTTCCGCTACATGGTTGCGGCGTTCCCTCTCTTCCAAGGCTGGTCCCCTGACGTGCTCCCCTTCACGTCCCCCCCTGTATGGTGACAGTAACGACCTGTGGAACACTGGGTGCAATTTCATGTGGTTAGGTAATCGGAGTTTGAAAGCTACCGGGTTGACCTGCTGAATCACCTCAAAGGGTCCCAATCTTCTGGGCCTCAGTTTCTTACAACCCCCTTTGAACGGCAACCCTTGGGTTGACAACCACACTTGATCCCCCACCCTTATGGTTTCACCTTCCCTTCTGTTCTTGTCTGCCTGCTTCTTATATTGTGCCTTGGCCCTTTCTAAGTTGAGCTGGAGCTGCTGATGGATGGCTTCCATCTCTTCTACAAAATGTTCAGCCGCTGGAACGCTCCATCTCTCCCCTCCTTCCCCTGGAAATGCCCTGGGGTGACACCCGTAATTAGCCAAAAAGGGACTCATCCCTGTGGACACATTCTCCGCATTATTGTAGGCAAATTCTGCCAACGCCAACTTTTCGACCCAATCGTTCTCTCTGTCATTGACATAACACCTAAGATATTGTTGAAGAATGCCATTTGCCCTTTCCGCCTGCCCGTTGGTTTCAGGGTGCCGGGCAGTTGAAAAATTAACTTCCACGTGTAGCAAGCTCATGAGCTTCCTCCAGAACCTGGAAGTAAATTGTTTGCCTCGATCTGAGATCACCCTCGAGGGAGCCCCGTGCAACCTAAAGATATGTTCCACAAACAACTTCGCCGTTTCTTCCGCTGTGACTGCATGTGAGCATGCTACAAAATGGCACATCTTAGTTAACAGGTCTACTACTACCATGATGGCTGTTTTCCCCTTGGACCTTGGCAGATCCGTCATAAAATCTATTGATATCGCTTCCCAAGGCCGTTCTGGTGTGGGTAAAGGTTCTAATAACCCTGCCGGCGCCCTTCTTTCCCCTTTGGCTCGCTGACATTGGTCACACCCTCTTACATACTCCCTTACATCTTCCCTCACCTTAGGCCACCAAAATTCCCTGGTAACCAACCACATGGTTTTGTGTTGCCCAAAATGTCCCGCCGTGGGGCTATCATGCAACTGCTTGAGTACTCTCCCCCTCAATTCACCTTCGGGTATATACAGTGCCCCTTTGTAATACAATGCCCCATTTCTTTCCTCAAAACCTCCGGGGCTCTCGCCCTCCCCCCTGAGACCTCTGAGCTTATCCTGGGCATATTCATCATTTTCCGTTTCCTCCACCAGTTCCCGTTGCCCCACCAGCGCCGCCCCACACACCCAGCGGTCCTCCGGGATGACATGTCTCTCTTCGATCACCTCCTCCCCTTCCCAATATTCTGGTTTGCGTGAGAGCGCATCCGCCCTGACGTTTTCTGGGCCTGGCACATAACAAATCTCAAAGTTAAATTTGGAGAATTCCTGTGCCCATCTCACTTGTCGTTGGTTGAGCACTCGAGCTGTTCTCCAATACTCTAAATTTTTGTGGTCGGTGCACACTTGCACCTTGTGTTGTGCCCCAATTAATAAATGTCTCCACCTCCGGAATGCTTCGTGAATGGCAAGTAGTTCCCTGTCATACACCGTGTAATTCCTCTCGGACTTATTCAGTTTCCGCGAGAAGAATGCACACGGTCTCCACTCCGACGCACTCCTCCCCGGTTGAAGAAGGACCGCCCCTATAGCCCGGTCGGATGCATCTGTTTCCACTCTCATGGGTTTTTGTAAATCCACATGCAGAAGTTGTTCTTCCGAGGCGAAAGCCCTTTTCAGTTCTTCAAAGGCTCGATCCGCCTCCACCGTCCAAACAAATTTCTTCTTGCTGCTGAGGCAGTCGGTGATGGGCGCCGTCAAGTGGGCAAAGTTCTTGATGAACTTCCGATAAAAGTTCCCAAACCCCAAGAATCTTTGCACGTCCTTCTTGGTCTTCGGTGTCTTCCATTCCAGTACCGCTTGAACCTTGCCTGGATCCATGGCCAATCCCTTGTCTGACAAGCGGTACCCCAGGAATTCCACCTCCTTGGTATGAAACTGGCACTTCTCCAGTTTCACCCACAGCTGGTTGGCTTGCAGCCTGCCCAACACTTCCCGAACGTCCCTCACATGCTGTTCCTCATCTTCCGAATACACCAACACGTCGTCTAAAAAGGCCACACAGTTCTTGTAGAGCAAAGGTCCCAGAACGTGGTTTATAAAAGCTTGAAAACAGGCGGAGCCCCCTTGTAGACCGAAGGGCATAACGAGGTATTCAAAGGCTCCCAAAGGGGTAAACATGGTGGTCTTCCATTCATCTCCCTTCCTTATGCGTATCAGATTGTACGCCCCCCGCAGGTCCAGTTTTGTAAAAATCTTTCCCTTCCTTACTCTGGTCAAAATGTCGTCAATTCGGGGCATAGGGAAAGCCAGGGGCTCCGACACTGCATTGAGGCCCCTGAAGTCACACACCAGTCTCGGTTTGTCTGTGTTCTTTTTGTCCACAAAAAACACTGGGCTGCCCCCCACCGCTCGGGACTCTCTGATGAAACCTCGCTTCAAGTTTTTGTCAATGAACTCCCTCAGCTCCTGCATCTCCCTGTCTGACATGGCGTACAGCTTGCCTACTGGGAGTTGGGCCCCTGGGAGTAGGTTGATTTGACAGTCAAAGGGTCTATGCGGTGGCAGTTTGTCTGCTTCCCTTTCGCTGAATACGTTGCTCAGATCTGCGTATTGCGGGGGCACCTTCCCTTTGCCCATCACTTCCATCCCCGCTAGGGTGACTCTGTCTCCTCCCGAGACCTTCCCCTCCTTGCAGTGTTCTAGGCAATGCGCTGACCCAAAGGAGACCACCCTCTGATGCCAGCCCACTAGCGGATCGTGTAGCGCCAGCCAGCTCATCCCCAAAATGATGGGCGCTCCTCCCAGGATGGCCACATTAAACGCTATCTGTTCAGTGTGCCTTGCCACTCTCATTATCATCGGGACAGTCTGTTGGCTAACTTCTCCCCCCAACAGCTCTCTGCCGTCAATCGTAGTCACCTGCAAGGGGTTACTTAAAGGGATGGTCTGTATCTGGTGCTCAGCTGCAAACTCCTTACTCATGAAATTACAGGAGCTGCCTGAATCCAAAAGCGCCTTGACCTTTAGTGGGTGTCCGTTTGGCAGTTCTAGTAACACCTCTATCACTAAAGCAGGTCTGGGAGGTTCTGGCATGGGCACTTTCATTGCTCTTTGGCCTGGCTGCTGTGCCCCGACGGTGGCAGCCAGGCGTTGGCTTTTACTTGCTCCTTGCTTTCCTCTTCCTTTCCCCCAACAGCTCCTGCCATCCCTTGCCATTCCTTTCTTTGTGGGCAGACTCTGGCAAAGTGCCCTGGCTGTTGGCAGAGATAACATCTCTTGGCGCTCTTTCCCTCCTTCTTCCGCCCTTCACTGGGATTTGAAACTGCGCGCGCCCGCGCTGTTCCAACTTCCATCGGCTCTGCCGGCGGGAAAGATGGCTCTGGAATGTCTGGAATGCGGAACTCCCTCCAACGGTCTCCTTTCCCTTCCCGCCTTTCCAAAGCCCTCGCCTCCTGGCGCGCTCCTATGGCCAGCGCAGATTTGGTTAATTGGTCCATAGACTCCGCCCTGGGCCCCCGGGAAAGCTCATCTTTGACGGTTGAAGAAAGCCCCTCTTCGAAAAGCATTTGGATGGGCTCCGCCGATAGGTCCCACCCCAATTTATGAATCAGCATAGTAAATTCAGTCCAGTACTCACGGACAGATCTGCTTCCTTGCTGGCAAGCCATTAACTGCCTTCGCACCACCCCCTGCTCAATATCGCTGGAAAACATCAGGTCCATGGCACGAAAAAACTTCCTCGTGTCCTTTAAGATCTCATTATTCGCTGCCATCAGGGGTCTAACCCAATCTTTCGCCCCGGATTCGAGATGGCCAATCACATACGCCACTCGCGATTCCTCGTCGGGGAAGTCATCAAACTGCAAGTTTAGAGCGTATTGCATCTCTGTTCTAAAGGCATGATAGTTCCTGGGATCCCCCCCGAATTTCTGCACCAATCCTGGTACCTTTCTGGCGAGCGGGGTGGTTTTCTCCTTTCCCTTTTCTGCATCCTGAGCCCTCCTCTCCTCAAGCCTCGCCGTTTGCAGCGCCAACTGGATCTCCAACGCTCTGTACCTTTCTTCCAGGCTTGGACCCCCTCCAGCTGCTCCTGCACCCCCGGTTCCGGCTGGGTTGCTCATGATGCTTCTCTCTGCACAAGCTGGCTTTCGGTGACTTTCGGATTGCTGTGATGGGACGATGAGCTGCTTGTGCGTAAAATGCAAGTCCCTCAGAGTTTGATCAGGTTTTCAAACCTCTGCCTGTGACGGAGCCCCTCCAGCATGGCTGCGTCAATCACTAGTAGAATCCGAAAGTGGCTGCTTTCGGAAACGTTTCCAACATAAAAGCTCCTTAACGGAAACACGTCGTCTGGCCTCTCGGCGTGACAGTTTCCGTCGAGGTGTGGGTGTCCCTATAGGAGGTCCTGAGACCTCCCCACTGGTTTCGCTTGAAGCGTCTCTGAGCCATCCCTCCGACTCACTTTCCCTTGGAGTTCTTGCTCGCCCTCTACTGGTTCCCTCTTCCGCTGCTACTGCTCTCTCAACCTCAGGGAGCCTTTGCACCTGCGGCGCTTTAGATGTCAGTTCCCTGACAGATAAGATACAAGGATCTGCTTGAAAACAAAACTCCAAGGTGGTTGTCACCAATGGAAGCAAAGGCTCTGAAAAAGCTCAATATGGAGGCCAATTGGCCGAAATATTGGGAGATATTGGAACAAGAAGGATACAGGTTAAAGCTGCAGAGTTTTGAAAAATTAAAAAACAAAGTATGGGATTGGCTTCATTATTATCAAATAACGGAGGTTTATAATTTGGATAAGAAAATTGGGTTTCAGGTGGAGAAATCAAAATTGGAAACAGAATTGTTAGATCCTAAAACTAAGAATTTGTCAAGAATGTATAACTTGCTGTTGAAATGGAATACTCAGGATGAAACGGTGAAATCAGCTATGATTAAATGGGCTCAAGATGTTGGACATAACATTATGATGGCTGACTGGGAACAGTTATGGACCACAGGTATTAAGTTTACGGCATGTATTTGTTGATTGTGCAGAGTCCTTTACACAGCAGAAGAATGAGTAGTACATGCTACATGCTTAAGTTTTAGTTTATTTACACTTCAATGCTGAGAGATTACAAGCAGGCATCTTGCCTCTGCTAGAGCAGAGAGGCAACCCCTCTCTCCTTGGAAAACAAAGAACTCCGAGAGAACTGTGAAAAACAGGAAACCAGTGTACGTCACATCCAGTCTCCTCTTCCTGTGGGAAACCAACAGTGCATTTACTGTGGAATGTAAACAACCTGTCTCGTGACAAGCACTTCGCTGCACAGAGAAGAAAGCAGAAACCAACATCCTCCCCCTTTCTGTGAACATCACTGGGCAGCGTGTTCGTACAATATCAGTACAAACCCAACTTCTGCACATAGGTACAGTGTTGATCCCTTGATACAATCTTGGACAATACATCAGCAGGAATTTCATTACCTGGCATATAGGACACCGTTACGAGTCCCTTCTGAATACATTCCCTAGCATGTTGCAACTTCAATTGCAAGTGCTTCGTGCTTTGCTTACAACCTTCAGAATTCAGCAAAGCCAAACATGCTTTGTTGTCCTGGTAAACCTGGATTGGACATTTGACAGGAATTTTCATATCTTTGCACAATTGTAACAACCATTCACAATCCTTACGTGAATAAGACAGTGCATTCAGTTCAGCTTCACAAGTACTTAAGCTAACTGTTGTTTGCTTCTTGCATGACCAATCAAAAAGACCCTGATTGTACATATAGCAAACTCCAGACGTACTTTTCCTGTCTGTAGTGTCACTTCCAAAACTTGCATCTGCAAATATCTCAAGACCACCAGACTTCTGATTGTTAAATCTCAGTCTGTAATGCATAGTGGCTTTCAAATAGCGCGCTATGCGTTTCAGAGCTTTCCAATCCTTAACACTAGGATTGTTGACTTGTCTGCTTAGCAAATTACAGCTAACAGCAATGTCAGGTCTTGAACATCTGGCAATGAAGTTTAGCTTGCCTAGCACACTTCTGTACAGTGTAGTGTCAGAAAATGCTTCTTCAGTGTCTTCTACCTGATAACCTGTTGTCATTGGTGTGTCTACAGGGTTAGCATCCATCAGGTTTAGTTTGCTTAACACATCAGCAATTTTCCGTGACTGGTGTACTAGAATGTTACCATCTTGATCTCTCTCTATTTCCAGAGATAGGTAGTTGTTTACCTCACCAAGATCTTTCATGTCAAAGTGCTCTTTCAGTTGAGCTAGGGCGTTATTGTACATTGTGACATCTTTCCAAAAGAATAATAAATCATCAACATAAAACAAACAATACAGTTTCTTTTGCCCCTCCTCTTTGACAAATACACATGGATCAGCTTTCCCTTGCTGAAAACCTAGAGAAAACAACACTTCAGTGAGTTTTGTGTGCCAACACCGTGCACTTTGTTTGAGACCATAAAGGGACTTCTTCAGAGCACAAACAAATCCCTGTTTTACCTGTACGCCATCAGGTGGAAGCATATAAAGTGATTCACCTAGAGATCCGTACAAAAAAGCTGTATTCACATCATGGTGACTAATGTGTAGATTTTCCTCTGCAGCTAGCTTGAGCATAAGCCTAATGCTCTCATACCTCACTGTGGGTGAGTAGGTCTCGTGATAGTCTTCACCTGGTACCTGTGCAAAACCTCTGGCTACCAATCTGGCTTTGTGTCTGACTATCTTGCCATTTTGATCTGTCTTCGCTTTGAAGACCCATTTGCTTCCAAGCAGTTTCATTCCTGGAACTACTGGAACTAGTTCCCAAGTCTTGTTCCTTTCTAAGGAATCAAGCTCAGCCTTCATGGCATTTAACCATGGCTCAGCTTCCTTTGAATCCAAATCCTGGATTTCTTGGAAACTTGAAGGTTCAAATACCTTCTTGGAGCTTTTAACAGCTGTTACTGCTATCTTAGCAAACTCATCAGCAAATCTCTTTGGAGGTCTGCCTTTTGTGGCTCTCTGTGACCTACGAATTAGCCTTAAGTCCTCAACACTTTCCTCTTCCTTCTTAGGAGAAAAGTGACCTATTGTGAACAATGGTTCTTCCAATTCTTGATCAGAGCTTTCAGAGGGTCGCATAGAGGCTTTCGCACTCTTGAAATCCTCTGAATCACCCGATTCAGTTTCAGACTCAGAATCAGAACCTTCATCAGTGGGTGTGGGTTGTTGTGGCTGCTTTTGACTATCCTCAGTCTCATTACTGTCATCAGGATAACATTGAAAAATTCCCACATTCTCCCCCACTTTGCATTGTACTCAACACTTCTTGTGAGCTTAATTGTCTTAGAGTCAGACATCATTATTCTGTAAGAACCTTTCTGATAACCTAGAAAGATACCATGCAATCCACGCTTGTCTAACTTGGAGTTTTGTGGTGAGTGAACCCACATGTCAGAACCAAAAATTTTCATGTGTTTGATGTATGGTTTCTTGCCAAACATCTTCTCATAGGGGGTACAACCAATCGCTGAAGATAACCTGCGATTGTAACTGTAAACAAAACACGAGAGAGATTCGGCCCAATAACTCTCTGGAAGATTGGCATCATGCAGCAAGGTTTTTAACCCTTGAAGCAATGGTTGAATTGCCCTCTCGCAAAGTCCATTCTGCCATGGCGAGCGAGGACTAGACAAATCGTGTTGAATTCCTTTCTCAGTCAGAAAAGCTTCAAACTGCTGAGAAGTGAATTCCCCCCCCCCCCCGCGATCAGTGAAAAGAATCTTTATCTTCTTACCATGCACATTTTCCAACCAAGCACAGAATTCCTTGAACCTAGGAAAAGCCTCTGATTTCTGCTTGAGATTGTACACATAAATATACCTGGAAAATGCATCAATGAGAACCATGAAGTACCTATTTCCACCCAAAGAGGGCGCTAGTGGTCCAACCAAATCAGCATGAACAACCTGGTATGGTTCTGTAGCTTGCCTACTAGACACCTTACCTTTCGCAGCCATTTTCACCTTGTTTGCTGCGCATGCTTTGCACTTCATGTGGTACCTGCAGGGTTTAATAGTCATACCTTCAACCAAGGCAGGCATTTTAGATACTGCCTCAAAATGCAAATGACCAAATTTTCGGTGAAAATCGTGAATACATTCTGCATGCAAACTTTTGTTAGAACCTGCAATGCAACAAGTTTCATCCTGCACAACATCATCATAATACAAAACAAACAAACGATCAACATATTCAGCATGCAATACATAATCGTTTTTCTTTGTGATGGTGCACTTCTTGTTCTTGAAGGAAACGTCAATGTTCCGTTCATTCAGCTGCGCAACGCTGAGTAGATTATGTTTGGCATCCGGTACATAAAGCACATCTCGTATCGATAAGTCCAAACTGTGAAGAACAACAGTTCCGTAGCCTTTACTGGGGATCGTGTTGCCATCCGCCTGGTGAATCGCACCTTCCTGCGGTGTAAAAGACACAAACAGTCGCTTATCGTTGCACATGTGATGCGTTGCAGCCGAATCCACCACGAAGAAAGATCTAGACGTCTTCTGGACCTTTGCAACCTTTGGTGTGAAGCGTGAGACCATTGCCTTGTGCTGCGTTGTCCTGGACACCGGACCTTTGCCTTTGCTCTGGCCTTTTCCACGCGATGAGCTTCCGCTGCGCTGCTCTGTCTTGGCCCTGAGATATCTGCATTCCCTCTTCATATGGCCTAGACGTCCACATGAGTGGCATTTCACTGCCTTCAAAGCTTTGGCGCCATCTGGTGGTTCCACTGCACTCTGGGATGACGTCTGTGAAGACTTCCCCTTACCCATGCAGCTATCACCCTGGCGGTCTGCTTCATTCAGAATCACGGCAGTATCACAGGCTACTCTGAGCTGAGCATGTGGCTGATTGGCATCAGATTCCCCACTTGCATCAGCCAGCCTTCTGCAGCTAGCCATCATGACTCTGGCATTAGCCTTCTGCATCATCTCTGCTGCTTTAAATCAAGCTGCTTTATACAAGCTGCTTCTCTGCTGCTTCAAACCTCATTCCAAAGGCACTTTTAAACGTTACTTTCGCTTTCCCCCAAGCCTCTACGCTTGTGCCGTGGCAAACGGCCTTAAAAAGTTCAAAGTCCAGCCATAAAGCCATTAATTAGGAGCTGGCAGGCTGCCCGGAGCATGAGCACATACCTCTCAATCAATCAACTTGACGCAGAGAAGATAAGACCGGTCCGTTTCTCTGTTCCTTTGCCGGAACTCCCACTCGACCCACGGAGTCCATCCGTCAGATTGATCGCGTTTTTCTGGGCCCAGGACCAAAAATGTTGATTGTGCAGAGTCCTTTACACAGCAGAAGAATGAGTAGTACATGCTACATGCTTAAGTTTTAGTTTATTTACACTTCAATGCTGAGAGATTACAAGCAGGCTAGAGCAGAGAGGCAACCCCTCTCTCCTCGGAAAACAAAGAACTCCGAGAGAACTGTGAAAAACAGGAAACCAGTGTACGTCACATCCAGTCTCCTCTTCCCGTGGGAAACCAACAGTGCATTTACTGTGGAATGTAAACAACCTGTCTCGTGACAAGCACTTCGCTGCACAGAGAAGAAAGCAGAAACCAACAGTATTGCCTTAAGAGAGAATATAATGAAAATGGTGCCAAAGAAGGATAGAACCTTTTTTATGTATGCAACAACAGCAGCAAGAATACTCATCGCAAAGTATTGGAAGACACAAGATTTACCCACCCGGGAAGAATGGCAGATGAAAGTGATGGACTATATGGAACTGGCGGAGATGACTGGCAGAATCCGAGACCAAGGTGAAGAGTTGGTGGAAGAAGATTGGAAAAAAATTAAAGTTTATCTACAGAAACATTGTAAAATTCAGGAATGTTAGAAGGATGTTGGAATGAAGTAATGTGGTATTAGCAGAAATGATACAAAAGATTAGGTAAAAATTGATTTTTTAACTGTTGAAAGATCAGAATGTAATATTATACTACATTAGGATAAACTATTAGGATAAAAACCAAGTTGGAAAGGATTTGCTGGAATACTTAAGTGAACTAGAGTACAAAAAAGGGAGGTGTGAGAAGGTCAGGGAAATAAGTCAATGAAAGATAAGACATGGAAATGTTTTTAACTGCTTTTATTTTTCTGTATTTTGTATCCTTTTTTCTTTTTTCTTTTTTTCTTTCTCATTTTTGTAACTTTTTTGAAACTTTAATAAATATTTTTTAAAAAATGAAATAGAGCTAGAATAAGTGCTAGAGCCAAAGACTGAGACAAAGCCTAATAAAGAGCAGAAGCCTGAGCCTGAAACAGTGCTTGATACAGTGCCAGAGCCTGAAACAGAACCAGAGCCACAGCTACAGCCATAGCGCCACAGCCTGAGTCTGCAACAGTGGTTGATACAGCGCCAGAGCCTGAAACAGAGACACAGCCTGAAACAGAACCTGAGCCTGGTTATTAGCATGGCAATTAAAGAAGAGAGAGGCAGAAAGGCTTATAAATAGAGTTAAGTGCGAAGGCAAAATAATAAACAACCCTAAAGAAATAGAGAAACGATAAGGATAAATCTATAAGGAAGGAAATGAAACAAGAAGAAGTTAAAGAACATTTAGAACACAACTGTCTTCCGAAACTTACTAAAGAACAAAAAGAACTGTTGAATGCCCTTATTACATCGTACGAAATTCAAAGAGCAATTAAGGAAGCAAAGATAGGAAAGCCACCAGGGCCAGACGGCCTACCGGCAATATATTATAAAAAAATTGAGGAATTACTGTCTGACCCATTAAGAAGTATCTTAAAAGACGGAACCATGCCGGATTCTTGGAAAGACAGCCTTATTGCATTAATTCCAAAACAGGGAATGGACAATCTACTTATTAACAACTATAGGCCTATCGCACTTCTAAATAACGATTATAAATTATAGGCAAATATTTTAGCCGAAAGATCAACAAAAGTCTTCCAGATGATGATACACAAAAACCAAGCTGGCTTTTTGCCCGGGAGGCACATTTATAGCAACACTAGAAACATTATAAACTTATTAGCGTATTTAGACTTAAGAATAGAAAAGAAGGCTGTCTTAATGGCTATAGATGCAGAAAAGGCTTTTGACAGGGTATTCTGGAAATTTATGAAAGGTCTATTACACCATATGGATTTTGGTATACAGTACAGTATATAAAAGGGATTGAAGCAATATAATCAAAACAAAAAGCTAAAATCATAATCAATGGAAATTTATCACAGGAGTGTGAAATCAGTAAAGGGGTCAGACAAGGTTGCCCACTATCCCCCTTAATTTTCATATTAACATTGGAAGTTTTATGTAAACAAATTAGGGAAGAAAAAGAAATAAAAGGGATTATGCTGGGAAATAGAAGTTACAAAATGAGGGCATTTGCTGACGATTTAATTATAACTACGGAGCAACCAAAACAGAGTTTAAGAAAGGCGTTGGAAATAATATATGGCTACGGTAAAGTTGCGGGGTTCAAAATGAATTTAAACAAGACAAAACTATTAGTTAAAAATATGTTGCCAGATGAAAAAGCAGAATTAGAACAAATAATACGCATTAAAATCTACCCCCAAATCAAGCATTTAGGATTATGGATAACACCAAAGAATATTAACTTATAAGAAGATAATTATACCAATTGTTGGAAAGATATCAAAAGACAGTTGGAGACATGGACAAGGTTAAATTTATCATTCCTGGGCCGTATTTCGGTAATTAAAATGATAGTTTTACCGAAGCTACTCTTTCTATTCCAAACGATTCCAATTACAGGAAAGACCAGCAGTATCAACAAGTGGCAAAAAGAAATTTCTAAATTTTTGTGGAAGGGTAAAGGACCAAGAGTAAAGCATAAGATATTAATAGATACTGTAGACAGAGGTGGCTACGGGTTACCGGATTTGAAGCTATATTACGAAGCCTCATGTCTTCTCTGGTTGAAAGATTGGTATTTATTAAAAAATTGGGATATTTTAGATCTAGAAGGTCATGACACCCGTTTTGGGTGGCATGGCTATCTTAATTATGGGAAAATAAAGACGCATAGGAGTTTTTCAAATCATAATAAGAAATGCTATATATAAGGTATGGGGAAAATACAAAAGATATTTGGAACAGAAAACCCCAAGATGGAACTCTCCACTAGAAGCAATCGCTGTTAAAAAAAGGAACAACATCAAAGAGAACTGGATAATCTATAACACAATATTAAGGGGGGAGGAGGAGGTGAATTACTTCCAGGTTGCTTCCAGGTGAATGAAGTGTTCAGACAGGATAAGCAGATAGGTTTTGAAAAGGAGCCTTCAAGATTTGATAGAGAACTACTGAATAGTAAAACCAAAATAATCGCAAAAATCTATAGACTTCTTTTAGACTACGAAGTAATGGATGAGGAGGTTAAGGTTTCAATGATAAAGAGGTTAAGGCTTCAATGATAAAGTGGGCCCAAGATGTGGGCCGTCCAATTATGCTAAAAGATGGGGAAAACTGATGGAATGGAAATTTGAAATTTACAGCCAGCTATAATATAAGAGAGAACATGATGAAAATGGCTCGTAGGTGGTACCTCACTCCTTCCAGATGATCAAGAATGTATAAAAATTTGGCGAATGCTTGTTGGAGATGTGGAGGAAGTAATGGTGACATGAGTATTTTAGATAAAGAGATCCCAAAAAAATCTAAGAGAGGATTATTGTTTTGTGTACATTGCATTGTAAGAATGGAAACAGAGCCAGAGCCACAGCCACAGCCTAAGTCTGAAACAGTCCTTGATAGAGTGCCAGAGCCAGAGCCAGAGCCAGAGCGAGACCCTGAATCAGGGCCAGAGCCAAGCCCTCATTCAGAACCAGAGCCTGAGAAAGAGCCAGAGCCAGAACCAGAGCAACAGCCACAGCCTGAAACAGCCCTTGATAGAGAGCAGTCTGAAACAGCCCTTGATAGAGAGCCAGAATCAAAGAATCAGAATCAGAGTCAGAACCAGATCTTCGGTAAAGACGTGGTCTGGTCTTAGCGCAACTGCTCCTCCCACCCGCGATAACAGAGATTGGGTGTTCCAGTACATACCCCCGTAGGGAACCTGCCCCAGCCATTCTGTTGGCTGAGGACCCCTCCCAGGCAGCCCTGACCCTTTCCCCTTGAAAAGCAAAATACAAACTATACAATAACCTAAAAAAATAGTAAAAGAAAAACAAACCAAGAAACAATTATGCTAAACCGCCCCAACTAAACATTTGTCCCACCCCAGAAAGAAACTAACAACAACAACAACAAACCACCGTTTTTGGCGCAACAGAGACACAGCCAGAGACAGAGTGAGACCCTGAATCAGTGCCATAACCAAGCCCTCATTCAGAAACAGAGCCTGAAAAAGAGCCACAGCCCGAACCAGAGCAACAGCCACAGCCTAGAGCCACAGCCTCAAACAGAGCCTGAGCCTGAAACAGAGGCAAAGCCACAGCCACAGCCTGAGTCTGAAACAG
Source organism: Podarcis melisellensis (assembly GCF_964234715.1). Taxonomy (NCBI): domain Eukaryota; kingdom Metazoa; phylum Chordata; class Lepidosauria; order Squamata; family Lacertidae; genus Podarcis; species Podarcis melisellensis. The sequence continues at coordinate 22,527,856 of NC_138535.1, forward strand.
TCCTTGATAGAGTGCCAGAGCCAGAGCCAGAGAGAGACCCTGAATCAGAGCGAGACCCTGAATCAGAGCCAGAGCCAGAGCCAGAGCCAGAGCCAGAGCCAGAGCCAGAGCCAGAGCCAGAGCCAGAGCCAGAGCCAGAGCCAGAGCCAGAGGGGGGTCAACCTTGTGTCGGAACCAGTGACCTTCCCAATGCCCAGAATTGATGACATTTTGAGCAGGGTAAGGAAGGGGAAGGTTTTTACCAAGCTGGACCTTCGGGGGGAGTACAATTTGATAAGGATGAGGGAGGGGGATGAATGGAAAACCACCATGTTCACCCCTCTGGGGGCCTTTGAGTACTTAGTTATGCCCTTCGGATTACAATCAGGCTCGGCCTGCTTTCAAGCTTTCATGCACCACGTGTTGGGGTCCCTGCTGTACAAGAATTGCGTGGCTTTCCTAGATGACGTGTTAATCTACTCGGAGAACGAGGAGCAGCATGTTAAGGATGTCAGGGAAGTGCTGAAAAGGCTGCAGGAGCACCAGCTGTGGGTCAAACTGGAGAAATGCCAATTCCACGCCCGAGAGGTTGAGTTCCTGGGCTACAGGTTGTCGGACAAACGCTTAGCCATGGACCCAGGCAAGGTGCAGGCGGTGCTAGAATGGAAGACTCCCAAGAACCGGAAGGACGTGCAGAGGTTCCTGGGGTTTGGGAACTTCTATAGGAAGTTTATCAAGAACTTCGCCCACTTAACTGCACCCATCACCGATTGTCTCAGCAGCAAAAAGAAGTTTGAATGGACAGAAGAGGCACAGCAGTCCTTTGAAAGGCTAAAGAGGGCGTTCGCTTTGGAAGAGCAGCTCTTACACGTGGATCTGCAGAAGCCTATGAGGCTGGAGACCGACGCGTCAGACAGAGCGGTGGGGGCCGTACTGCTTCAGACGGGAAATCAGTCCGAGTGGAGGCCGTGCGCTTTTTATTCAAGGAAGCTGAACAAGTCAGAACAGAACTACACGGTGTATGACCGGGAACTGCTTGCAATTCATGAAGCTTTTCGACGCTGGAGACATTTTTTTAAAAAAAATATTTTTTATTGCTTTTTAACATACATATCATACATATCACAAACATACTTACACAGCCAAGAAAAAAGAAAAAAAGAAAAAAAAAGAAAAACGAAACATGTAATACATAAAAACATAGGCAACTCAACTTACATTGACAAACACTCATCGACTTCCCTTTATCTCGATTTCGGAATAAAGTTATCATATTTTTTATCTGCAGTGTCTCATTTTTCAAGCAATTTTTACGTAGTAAGCGTTATCTCATACCTACTGTGAATTTTTCAAATATATATTTGTTTTTTATCAACATTTTTATTTACCTTTTATTTCTGATTCCATATATAACTTAAATTTATCCCATTCATTATTAAATTTTGTACTTTTTTTATTTCTTATTTTCTGTGTCAATTTTGCCAGTTCTAAATAGTCAAATAGTTTAGATTGCCACTCTATTATCGTTGGGATTTTAGACGTCTTCCAATACTGTGCTATGAGGGTTCTGGCAGCCACTGTTGCGTATTGAAAAAATGTTTTATCTTCCTTTTTAATTTCTTCGCCAATTATCCCCAGGAGGAAAGCTTCAGGTTTTTTGCTAAAGGTGTATTTGAGGACTTTTTAAAATTCATTATAGATAGATTCCCAAAATTTTTAAAGTGTCTCGCATGACCACCACATATGTATAAAGTCGCCCTCCTTACTCTTGCATTTCCAACACATTTTATCACCTGTTTTATAAATTTTTTCCAATTTTACCGGCGTCATGTACCATCTGTACATCATCTTATACATGTTCTCCTTGAGTGTTGTACATGCCGTGAAGTTCATACCTTTACACCATAAAGCCTTCCATTTGTCAAATTCTATATTATAACCCAAGTCCACTGCCCACTTCACCATCACCTCCTTCACTTCCTCATCTTTGGTGTCCCACTCAAGTAACTGGTTATACATTTTTGATAATAATTTTGTTCTTCCTTCTATTATTTCAATCTGAAATCTAGATTTCTTCTCATTTATCCCAATCTTTTTATCTTCCGTCCACATGGAGTTAATTTGGTGATATTGAATCCAGCCAGTCAACTTGTTTTTTATTTCTTCATATGGTCTGATTCTCCACCCGGATTCATTTCTAACTAATAGATCTTCATATGTCCATCTTTCCCCTTCAGTGTTTATTTTCTTTTTTGTCAGTATATCGATTGGTGATAACCACCAGGGGGTTTTCTGTTCCAATAATTTTTTATTCCTTTCCCACACTTCTAACAGTGGCCCTCTAATAATATGTGTCAGAGCCACCCGTCTGGTCCCAGCTCACAAGAGACCCAATTCCAATCCGGTTTATTTACAGAAAGTCTTTATTGAAGATCATGGTTGCGTTTACATTCCATCTTTGTGACTCTACGTCTGTACCGTTAGATCGCTGAAGTACCCTCTGAATCTGTCCCGCCTCGGCACCAATTTAAGAGGCTTGTGCTGGACCACCTCTTCCTCTCCTTCCTTTTCCGCAGGGTCTTTCTGCCCCCCTGGGTTCCCCCTCGCCGGGACTCGCCCGAGGCTGAATCCTCTGACGCCTCCGCTCCCCTCCTTCTCGCTTTGGGGCCGGGCTCCTCCCCAGGGCTCTCCTCACTTCCGCGCGCCTCTACATTTGAACTTGGCGCGCGTACGTTGCTTCTGACCTTTCTCTCGACCGCTACACTGCTCCCGGTGCTAGTCTCCACCCCTTCCGGCTGAGCGTCCTGCTCCGATTTTCTCCCCCTGTCTCCTTCACGCTTTGCTCCCTCTGACACCCTGGTAACTCCACCCCCTTCACTCCGTTCCGGCTGAGAAGCTGGCTCCTGTGTCCTACTCCTACTGAGGCTTCTCCCTTCACTCCCCTGTTCCTCCCTGCTTCCCCCTTGGTCCCCCTTTGGTCTGACCAGGGGGGCTCCCTTCTGGGAGTCTTCTGACTCACTGGACAAACTCATGGACGATCTTTGGTCATCGTCATCCTCCTCCTCATCTCTCTGGGATTCTTCCCCCTCGCTCTCTGTCTCCTCCCCCATCTGCTCTTCTCTCCCTGAAACCCTGACATCCATCCCCCCCTCGAAGCCCCCCCTTCCCCCCTCCCGCTCGTCGGGTGCAGGTCGTGGAAGCTGCGGCTCTTCTGGTGTGGATTCGGGATACAGGTCGTCTACTTCAATGTCCTCTGCTGGCAGTTCTGTGTATGTGTATTCGAACCCGGGTTCTTCACCCAACGCGGTCTCAGTCTCTTCACCCTTTGCTACTTCGTCTGGTGCTGCCCGCCAAGGACCCATCATCCACCTCTTACGCCATTCCTCCTCTGGTTGCTCCTCCCACCAATAAGGGGTTTTCGTGTCCACCCCCGAGCACGATCCCCTGGGCAGGCTTGAATCTGGTGTTCCCTCCTCGGCGGAAGAAAAGCCCCTGAACGTGGCATCTGACAATGTGGGCGTGAAAAGCCAGTCATCAAAGTACTCAGCTGGCATGGGTCTATGTGGGAAAAGTGCATGGAACTCATCTTTCAAAAGGGGTTCGTCTAACGCGTAGCCTGGCACCCAACTATTGGCAGTGGCTGGGGTGCCCTCTCTGGCGAGAAAGTATTCAACTCCCTCTGCCCCCCATCTCGAGTCCAGTATCTCTGTGACCTCGTTGAGTGGTTCGGCCCTAGGCGACCCCCCCCCCTTGGGCGACTCTTTGCGCGGGTCTGGTACTGTTCCTGACTCTTGAAACCTGTGTGGGGCTTTGTAGGGAGTGAGCACCGACCTATGAAAGACCGGGTGCACTCTGGAGCCTTCTGGAAGGGCCAGGCGAAATGCTACAGGATTGATCCTAGCCTCAACCTGGTAGGGTCCTAGCTGCCTGTGTTCTAGCTTCTTCTTGGCTAACGATCTGGCTGGCATCGCTTGGGCCGCTAACCATACCCAATCCCCCACCTGGATGTCCTCTCCCTCCCTTCTGTGCTTGTCCGCCTGCACCTTATAGGCCTGTTTGGCCAGCTCCAAATGTCTCCGCAGCTCCTCGTGCACCTCTTGCAACTCTGCTGCGAACTGGTCGGCCTCTTGAGGCACCTCCCCTCCCAGTGCCATAAGTCTCGGAAAGGTTCTGGGATGACGGCCATTGTTCGCGAAGAACGGTGTCACCCCGGTCGATGCGTGCTTCGTGTTGTTGTAGGCAAACTCAGCCATCGGCAGGTAGTCCACCCACGCTGCGGGTCGCTGATTGGCGTAACACCTCAGGTACTGCTGCATGATCGCGTTGACCCTCTCTGCTTGGCCGTTGGTCTGCGGATGTCTCGCCGACGCTAGGTTGATCTTGACATGCAGGATACCCAGAAGCTTCTGCCAGAAGTTGGAAACAAATTGGCGCCCCCTGTCGGACAGGACGGACTGCGGTAGTCCATGCACTCTGAACACGTGGTCGATGAAGAGTTTGGCGGTCTGTTCTGCCGTCGCCACCTTGGCACAAGGAATGAAGTGCGCCATCTTGGTGAACAAGTCCACAACCACCAGTACCGCCGTCTTGCCCCTGGAGCTGGGTAGGTCAGTAACAAAGTCCAGTGCTACCCTCTCCCACGGCTGCTGTGGCGTTTCCAGCGGTTCCAACAATCCCGCCGGCTTCTGGTGTACTGGTTTGGACCTCTGACAGGTGTCACACCTGGCGACGTAATCCGCCACCTCTCCCCGCATCTGGGGCCACCAAAAGTCCCTGGCCACTAATTCTAGTGTCTTCTCCTTGCCGAAGTGGCCCGCACTGGGAGCGTCGTGCAATTGCTGCAGAACCTTTGCGCGCAGTTCGTCGTTAGGCACATAAAGGGCACCCTTGCGAGTTAAGAGTCCGTCCCTCAACTGGAACTCATCGCCGCTTTGCGACCCGTTGCGTAGCTCCTCCATCTTGGACTGTGCAAATTGATCCGCTTGCAACGCGCGTCGCACTGCGTCCAGGTCGACTGTGATGGCAGCGCACGCCCACGCCTGCGGTGCGAAAATGTGCTTCGCTGCAATTGGTGTCGTCTCCTCCAGGTATTGCGGTTTCCTGGATAGTGCATCTGCTATAACATTTGAGTCCCCTGGGATGTATTCTATTTTAAAGTCGAAATCCGCAAAGAATTCTGCCCAGCGCATGTGTCTTTGGGTCTGCAGCTTCGCCGTTCGCCAATATTCTAAGTTCTTGTGATCCGTGCGGACCTGCACTGTGTGCTTGGCTCCTATGAGGAAGTGCCGCCACGCTTTGAAAGCTGCATGAATGGCCAACAGCTCCCTGTCCCATATGGTGTAGTTCCGCTCCGTCTTGCTGAGCTTCCGGGAGTAGAAGGCGCCCGGCCTCCAATTGCCTTGCGGATCCTCCTGCAGAAGGACGGCTCCAACCGCTCTGTCTGACGCGTCGGTTTCCACCCTCATGGGCCTGCCGGGATTCACGTGTAGTAGCTGCTCCTCTGAGGTGAAGAGGCTTTTAAGCTTCCGAAAGGAGCGCTCTGCCTGTTCCGTCCAAGCGAACTTCTTCTTCTTGGAACTGAGGGTGTCCGTGATTGCTGCCGTCTCCTTTGCAAAACCTCTGATGAATTTGCGATAAAAATTGGCAAATCCGATGAATCTCTGGACCTCCTTCCGATTGCGTGGGCTTTTCCAGTCCAACACCGCTTGGACCTTGACTCTGTCCATAGCCAGCCCTTCGTCGGACAGCTTGTAGCCAAGGAAGTCCACCTCCGTCACATCAAACTGGCATTTTTCCAACTTGGCGTACAGCCTGTGCTCCTTCAACCTCTGTAGGACTTCCTTTACATCCTTCTCGTGAGCTTCCGGCGATTCCGAGAAGATCAGGATGTCGTCGAGAAAACATACACACTTCTTGTAGAGGAGTCCTGCCAACACGTGATGCATAAATGCTTGGAAAACGTGGCTGCCATTTTGGAGACCGAACGGCATAACTCTGTATTCATACGTGCCTAGAGGCGTGAACATGGCAGTCTTCCACTCATCGCCCTTCCGGATGCGGATGAGATTGTACGCTCCACGCAAATCCAACTTGGTGAAGATCTTACCCTTCCTAACGGTCGCTAGGAGGTCGTCAATCCTGGGCATGGGGAAGGCCTTGGGCTTAGTCAGCCTGTTTATGAATCTATAGTCCACAACCAGTCTTTTTTGGGGCGTGTCCTTCTTCTTCACAAAGAAAACAGGACTGCCTCCCACTGCTTTGGATTCCCGGATGAACCCACGCTGCAGATTATGCTCTATGAAGTCCCTGAGCTCTTGCATCTCGTCCTCAGACATGGAATACAGCTTTGCAGTTGGCAGCTGCGCCCCCGGCACCAGGTCGATCGCACAGTCGTAAGGCCTGTGAGGCGGCAACTGGTCAGCTTCTTTCTCGCAGAAAACCTCCAAGAATCCTTTGTACTTGTGAGGCACTGCCTGCACCATGCCCAGTTGCAGCTGCTGCTCGGCCCCCTCCTCCTGATTGGTTTGGATGCAATGCTGAGCACAATACGATGAGCAGAAGGTGATTTGCCGCTGGTACCACGCTACAGCGGGACTATGCCTCTCCAGCCAACTCATGCCCAACACAATGGGCGTGTCTGACAGGTGGGTGACATTGAAGCTAATGACTTCTCGATGATTTCCAATTTGCATCACCATGGGAGGCGTCTGCTGCACAACTTGCCCTCCCAGCAATTTTCTGCCGTCCACTGTGACCACATTCAGAGGCGTCGTTGCAGGCAGGAGTGCTATGCTATGCTGCTTGACAAATTGTATTCTCACAAAATCCGCGTTGCTTCCCGAATCGATCGTGATGGGAACCTCCAGGGATTGTCCATTTGGCAGCTGAAGGGTTGCAGTGAGTTGCACTGCTGGCTTGGGTGGTAAAGGGTCTGTGCGTTGCAAGGATGCTGGGGACTGTTCTACAGATCCGCCTGGCTGAGCCCCAGTAGCTCCGCTTCCAGCCAGGCACTGTCGTTTCCCTGAGGCTGCTCTCTGTGCACCACTTCCGCTGCCACTGTTGCTAGAGCTGCAGTGTGCTTTTGGAGCCTCTGGGGGCACTCCTTGGCCATATGCTGTGCACTGTCACAGATGTAACATTTCCTGGTCCCTCTAGGAGGCTTCGCCTTCACTGCACCGGAAACAGGGGCTCTGGATGGTGTCTGAGCCCTAGCACCACCAATTTCCATCGGCTCTTCTCCTTGCCTTCCCAAGGGCGAAGGGTGCGTCCGGCTGAAGTCCCTGGGGACAAAAGGGGGGGTTCTCGCTGGTGCACGCGCCTGGGGTCCCTCCCCCTCGTGCCACGGACGCCCCTCATGTCGTATTCCAATAGCCAAAGCCCGTTGCACTAGGTCTTCTAGGGTTTGGGGTCTATCTCCCCTGGCGATCTCATCCTTGACGGGGGGGCTAAGACCTTCCCAGAAAAGATCTCTGGCGGGTTTACTATCCTTCTCCCAGCCCAATGCAGTCAGTAATGCAAAGAATTTAGAATGATATTGACGTACAGTGGCTTTGCCTTGCCGCAGTCCGTGCATCTGCTTGCGAGCAATATCCACATCCACAGAGGACTGGAAACAAGCATCCATCGCTTTAATAAACTCATCAGAATCGCGGCGGGCAGGGCCATCTTCGCGCCACAAATTGCGCAGCCAAGTCCTGGCCTCCCCATGCAGATGCGAAATTATGAACCCCACTCTCTCCTCCTCATCTTTAAAATCATGACGGAGCAAATGCAGTGCATACACGACGTCTGCCCTGAAGTTAGGGTAGTCTTCTAGGTTGCCATTAAAGTGCGTAACTAGGGCGCCCCCCCGCCGTCCAAGTGCAACGCACTCCGATCTGGACCCCGGAACCCCTGCCCTGCTTGCCTGCTCCCACCTTGTTCGCAGGTCCTGGCAAGTCTTGTCCAGTTCGTCATTCTTCTTCTGCGATGCAATGACTGCAGCTGTGAGTTCGGTAACCTGATTCCTCAGCGTAAGCAGCTGTTCCTCCGCGCTCATGGCTGCTCCCGTTGGTGAGCTTTGCAAAAAAAAATTTTTGCGTTCTGTTGAGGGTACTTACTGTCAGAGCCACCCGTCTGGTCCCAGCTCACAAGAGACCCAATTCCAATCCGGTTTATTTACAGAAAGTCTTTATTGAAGATCATGGTTGCGTTTACATTCCATCTTTGTGACTCTACGTCTGTACCGTTAGATCGCTGAAGTACCCTCTGAATCTGTCCCGCCTCGGCACCAATTTAAGAGGCTTGTGCTGGACCACCTCTTCCTCTCCTTCCTTTTCCGCAGGGTCTTTCTGCCCCCCTGGGTTCCCCCTCGCCGGGACTCGCCCGAGGCTGAATCCTCTGACGCCTCCGCCCCCCTCCTTCTCGCTTTGGGGCCGGGCTCCTCCCCAGGGCTCTCCTCACTTCCGCGCGCCTCTACATTTGAACTTGGCGCGCGTACGTTGCTTCTGACCTTTCTCTCGACCGCTACACTGCTCCCGGTGCTACTCTCCACCCCTTCCGGCTGAGCGTCCTGCTCCGATTTTCTCCCCCTGTCTCCTTCACGCTCTGCTCCCTCTGACACCCTGGTAACTCCACCCCCTTCACTCCGTTCCGGCTGAGAAGCTGGCTCCTGTGTCCTACTCCTACTGAGGCTTCTCCCTTCGCTCCCCTGTTCCTCCCTGCTTCCCCCTTGGTCCCCCTTTGGTCTGACCAGGGGGGCTCCCTTCTGGGAGTCTTCTGACTCACTGGACAAACTCATGGACGATCTTTGGTCATCGTCATCCTCCTCCTCATCTCTCTGGGATTCTTCCCCCTCGCTCTCTGTCTCCTCCCCCATCTGCTCTTCTCTCCCTGAAACCCTGACAATATGGTTAGAAAAATCTTTATGTTTCTTTCCATTATCCTGCCACAGATAGTCATGCCATCCAAATCTTAAGTTAAAACCCTCTAGATCTAACAAATCTTTATTTTTAATGACAATCCATTCTTTTACCCAACAAAGGCATGCTGCTTCATAATATAACTGTAAATTTGGGACAGCAAATCCCCCCCTGTCTTTTTGGTCTGTGAGCAATTTGAATTTAATCCTTGGTCTTTTTCCTTGCCAAATAAATTTAGAAAGTAGTCTCTGCCAATCTTTAAATAGTGAAACTCCCCTAATTATCGGTAAATTTTGGAATAAAAAGAGTAATTTTGGTAATAGATTCATTTTGTTCGCAGCCATTCTCCCCAACCAAGAGAGGTGTATTCTGTTCCAAGTATCCAAGTCCTTTGTTATTTCTTTCCATGTGTTCTTGTAGTTATTTTCAATCAGATTTATGTTCTGCCTCTAGGTCCCAGCTCACAGAGGGCTGCCTCTAGGTCCCAGCTCACAGAGGACCAACGCTAGTCAGTAATAACGTACAAAAGTCTTTATTGACGATTAGTTTCCACTTCCAAACCGCAGCGTGCAGCTCTACGTCTAGAAGCTAGACCAGCGAAGCTCCATCTGAGTCTCCGCCCCCTGTACACCAGTTTAAGACTCTAGCCTTACTCCACCTCTTCCGTTGCTCTTTCCTCCTCTGGGTCCTTCTGCCCCCTGGGGTTTCCTCCTTTCTGGACTCTTCTGACGCTGACCCCCCTGATTCTTGCCCCTCCTTTCGGCGGGCTTTAGGACCTGGCTCCCTATCCGGGCTATCTGCTGTGCCGCTCGCCTGTACATTTGAACTTGGCGCGCGCGCCCAGCCGGCAACCTTCCTCTCGACCGTTTCCCCGCTCTCCGATGGAGGCGTGGTCAATCCTGACTCATCTCCTCTCGCTGGTGGTGGGAACACTGGTCCCGATGCCTGGGATTCCTCCCCCCCACTGCGCTCTGGTGGGGAAGCTGGTCCTGATTTCCAACTGCTGCTCTGGGAGTCCCCGCTGGCCCCTTCCTTCTGGGGTGTCCCCCTTGGCACCCCCCTTGCCCTGGCCATCGGCGCTCCCTTCTGCGAGTCTTCCGATCGGCGCCAGCGTTAATGGCGGTTCTTGCTTCAAGCTCTGAAGCAGGACTGCTCCGTGAGTTCGGGTCTGACCCGCTACGGCGAGCGGGGGACCCCTAAAATCACAGGCGCTGAAGCCTGTGAGCTAGGAGATTCGGTGGGCACCTTTGCGCCCCCCGGTATCGCGAAAGAGCCTTTTTAAAGGCTCCGGAGCGGCATCGGGTGTGAGCGCGGTGCTGAGGATCGCAACCCAGCCCACGGAGCGAAGCCGCGTCGCCATTGACGGAGAGCGCCGATTCCTTCCTGAAACTACCGATTGGCAACAACACCCGTGAGTAAGATCGACAAATAAAGTGAACGGGACTTTAAAAATTAAGATGATTAGGCTGAAAACGGGTCAGGCAAAAATTAAGGAAGTCTGCCTCCCGGAACTGCATGACTGACTGAGCAACGAAAGGAGTAAGCTGTGTTTAAAGGGAACGTATTTATGCTGTTTAATTTCGTTAACCTGACATCGAAAGAGGACCTCCCCCCTATTGAGCAGGAGAGGGGGGAAGAAAACTGATTTGATTTTATCTGCTCGAAGAAAGGAGTTTAGAAACGGAAACTTTCCGCTGTCTACACCTCTGGCCAGGCTGCCGGGGCAGTGAGCGCCTGGGAGTGAACTGTCAAACTAGCTGGTGGATACAAAGTAAGATTTATCTGAGATAAAATAACGGGACTTTAGTGGACAAAAACTGTAACATCTGAAATTGCAACAAAGTAGGGTCTTTACTTGGGCTTTCACTTTTGGAACTTTGCATGGCTACGTCTTGCCCTGTTTCTTTGTTCTTGTATTGGATACAATGTACTCCCTCTAGAGGTCTAAAAGAGAGACTGTCGTATTGAGGCAGAAATAGTGGGATTTTCCACTTGCAGCTGTTCCTGTGGGAACGACCTTGAGATATGAGCGGTCCACTGGATGAAATATCAACAAGATCCAAAGCAAAGCAAGCTCAAAAGAAAAGAGGCTCCACATCAGGAGCATCAGCTGCACAGGAAAGAGCAACAACAGTATCAATGGATTCCATGACACAGGCCTTACTCAGGATAAATGAATCCTTAGAAGCACTCACCAAGCAGTCCACAGAGAATTCTAAAAAATTGACAGAACTGACAACAAGACTGGATTTGAACACAACGACAATATCGTCTAACACAGATTCTATAAATCGTCTAATCCAGGAAAGTACAGAAACAAGGAGAATAGCCGAGAGCGCTAAGAGCACGGCCGAGGAAACTAAAGGGAAATTTGTTCCCATTGCAAAGAAAGTATATGAACATGATGCAGCCTTGGCTCTTATGGAACTGGAGAGGAAAGGCAAGAATTTGAAATTGAGATTGGTACCTGAGGAGGAAGAGGACAAGCTTGGGGAATTTCTTACAGACAAGTTCCAAGAATTTTGGAGTGATGAGTTAGAGGGAGAGGAAGAGGACTTCGCAATAACTACAGCCTTCCGGATTGGCAGAAAGCAAGGCAAGAAACCAAGGGATTGCTTAATTACCCTTAGATCCAAGGAAGAAAGAGACAAAATATTGAACCTACGCTTCCAGAAGGCACTGGTTATTAAAAATTCCCAAATACAGATCTTTAAAGATATTCCCAGATATTTTTTAGAGGTGAGAACACAATTTAAAGACTTAGTTGACCTACTGAAACAAAACAACATTCAATTCAGGTGGGAATTCCCACAAGGGCTGTCCTTCAACTTCAAAGGGAAGAAAATCAAAATAAAAACAATTCAAGACAAAGAACATTTTTTGGAGAGAAACTTTGAGGACTTTCAGAAAGGAACCGTGAGAGAGAGGGAAATACCGGACATTGCAAACCTATCGTTTGGATTGAACCCAGCACCGACTGACGAGGAACAAGAACTTGGAGCAGTGGGTGGGAAAAATACCCAATAACAAAAATGTCCCTGCAACTTCTGAGTTGGAACTGTAATGGTCTAAACCATCCCCGAAAACGAGATCAAGTCTTTCATATATTAAAGAAAGAACAGCTAGACATAATTTGTTTGCAAGAAACCCATATTGCCAGGATACACAGGAAACTTTTGATAAATAAGAGATTAGGACTGGAATTTGTTTCCTCAGACAAAGTTAAGAAAAGAGGGGTGGTGATCTACGCCAAGGAAAAATGGGAACCAAAAATGATCTTTAAAGATGATGAAGGAAGATACCTGGCAGTAGAAATTCAAATTCAAGGAGAAAAGATTTTAATTGTTGGAGTGTATGCACCCAATGAGGGGAAGGCAGAGTTTTTCAAGAAGTTGCATGAGACTTTAATGGACTTTATGGACTTTAAAATTATATTGATGGGCGATTTCAACGGAGTTGTCTCCACAAATATGGACAAAGCACAAAGACAAGTAATATCTAAGGACGGGAGACTACCAAAGACTTTCTTTGAACTGACTGACACCATGGACCTGATCGATATTTGGAGAACAAGGAACCCTCTGGAAAGAGAGGGGACCTTCTTCTCTGAAGCAAAAATGACCTGGACTAGAATTGATCAAATTTGGATTTCTAGCAATCTGGCACCAAGAGTGAAAAAAACAGAAATCTGCACAAAAACCTGTTCCGACCATAATGCAGTTAAGATGGAAATGAAATTAACAACGGCTGGAACCTTTAGATGGAGAATGAATGACACCCTATTTAGAGATGAAGAAATCTACCAAAAGGCCCCAAAAATATTGAAGGACTACTTTGAGATAAATTTGAGAACGGAGGTGGAAAAAAGAATAGTATGGGACGCAAGTAAGGCCGTGATGCGTGGATTCCTAATTCAGCAGAATTCTATAAAGAGGAAGAAACAAAATGAGAGGAAGGAAAAGATTTTGAACCAGATAAAAGAAGGAGAGAAGAAATTGAGATCTAAACCAAAGTCTCATGAGATTTTAAGAGAAATAAAATATTATCAGACGCAATACATGGAATTGATGAATCAAGAAATAGAATGGAAGATAAAGCAAATGAGGCAAAAGACATTTGAATCGGCAGATAAATGTGGAAAACTGCTGTCATGGCAACTGAAAAAGAGACAAAAGCTAAACACTGTGACATCCTTGGAAATAGATGGGAAACTTATTAACAAACCAAATGAAATAAGTAACTGCTTTCAAAGTTTCTTTAAAAAATTGTATGCACAAGGGCCTACAAACGAACAAGAAATAGAGGAATTCGTCAAAAAATATGGATTATCAAAGATTTCAGAACAAAACAAAAGGATTTTGAATGAAAAAATTACAGAACAAGAAATAGAGGGTGCCATCCAGAATATGAAATTGGGGAAATCACCAGGACCAGACGGTCTGACTGCGAAATACTACAAAGCTCTTAAGGAATGGTTAATACAACCATTGAAGGAAGTATGCAATCAAATATTAGAGGGGAAAAAGGCTCCCGAATCGTGGAAAGAAGCATTCATCTCACTTATACCGAAGACAGAAACTGAGAAACATCAAGTTAAGAACTACCGCCCTATATCACTCTTGAACGTGGACTATAAAATCTTTGCAGACGTTTTGGCGAAAAGATTTAAGAGAGTTTTGGTGGAGGAGATTCATAAGAATCAAACAGGCTTTCTCCCAGGGAGACACATGTCAGATAATGTGAGGAACATTATAGACATTTTGGAGTTGCTGGAGGTGGACATTAACAGAAAGGCAGTTTTAATATTTGTGGACGCGGAGAAAGCCTTTGACAACATTTCTTGGAATTTTATGAAGAAGAATCTCCATGGGATGGGGGTAGGCCAAGGATTTGAAAATGGTATAGGTGCAGTATACTCTGAACAAAGAGCTAAACTAATTGTGAACAATGTGGTAATGGATGAAATACCAATAGAGAAAGGGACACGACAGGGATGCCCTATATCTCCTCTACTTTTTATATCTGTCCTGGAGGTTTTGTTAAATATGATAAGAAAGGACCAGCTGGTTAAAGGAATACAGGTTGGAGCCAAACAATACAAATTAAGGGCATTTGCAGATGATTTAGTGTTAACTTTGCAACAGCCAGAAGCTAGTACCAAAAGAGTCTTAGAATTAATTGAGATATTCGGCCAGGTAGCAGGATTTAAACTAAATAAACAGAAAACAAAGGTGCTGGAAAAAAATTTAACAAATGAAGAAAAAGATAGGTTTCAAAGTGAAACTGGGTTGGAAATAGCAAAAAAGGTTAAATACCTGGGGGTAAATTTAACATCTAAAAATGTGAACTTATTTAAAGATAACTATGAAAAATGTTGGTCAGAAGTAAAAAAGGATCTAGATATATGGTCTAGGCTGAAACTTTCCTTGTTAGGCCGAATTGCTGTTATCAAGATGAATGTATTGCCGAGAATGCTGTTTTTGTTCCAGACGTTGCAGATCCTAGACAAAATGGACTGCTTCAAGAAGTGGCAGAAGGATATATCTAAATTTGTCTGGCAGGGCAAAAAGCCCAGGATAAAATTTAAGATTTTAACTGATGCGAAAGATAGAGGGGGCTTTGCCCTGCCAGACTTAAGACTTTATTATGAATCAGCAGCATTTTGCTGGCTGAAGCAATGGCTACTTCTGGAGGATGCAGACATTTTGGACTTGGAAGGATATGACAATAGTTTTGGTTGGCATGCATATTTGTGGTATGACAAGGCAAAGGTGTATAAAAGTTTCAAAAACCATATTGTAAGGAAAGCACTGTATAATGTTTGGAATAGATATAAGGATTTATTGGAAAGTAGAACCCCCAGGTGGTTGTCACCAATGGAAGCAAAGGCAGTGAAAAAACTTAACATGGACTCTAATTGGCCCAAATACTGTGAAATCTTAGAACAAGATGGTGAAAAGTTGAAGCTTCAAAGTTTTGAGAAGCTAAAGCATAAAGTTCGAGATTGGTTACATTATCGTCAGATAAATGAGACATTTAAGCAGGACAGGAAACTTGGCTTTCAGAAGGAGAGGTCAAAGTTAGAAACAGAATTGCTAGAATCCAATACTAAGAATCTATCTAAAATGTATAATTTGCTGCTGAAATGGAATACACAGGATGAAACGGTGAAATCAGCTATGATTAAATGGGCACAGGATATTGGTCATGATATTATGTTTGCTGACTGGGAACAGTTATGGACCACTGGAATTAAATTTACGGCATGTACTGCCTTGAAAGAGAATATAATGAAAATGATCTATAGGTGGTACATGACCCCAGTCAAGCTTGCAAAGATCTACCATTTGCCCAATAACAAATGTTGGAAGTGTAATGAGACTGAAGGCACTTTTTACCATCTTTGGTGGACCTGCCCAAAGATTAAGGCCTACTGGGAAATGATATATAATGAAATTAAGAAAATCCTTAAGTGGACATTTGTAAAGAAACCAGAGGCTTTCCTCTTGGGCATGGTCGACCAATTGGTACCAAAGAAAGATAGAACATTCTTTATGTATGCAACTACAGCAGCAAGAATCCTGTTGGCAAAGTATTGGAAGACGCAAGAACTACCCTCTCTGGAAGAATGGCAGACGAAGGTGACTGAATACATGGGACTGGCAGAGATGACCGGCAGAATCCGTGACCAGAGGAAAGAGACAGTGGAAGAGGACTGGAGAAAATTTAAAATATATCTTAAAAACTATTGTAAAATTGTGGACTGATAAGATGTCAAGGGGTGAGAAACAAAGAATTACAGCTGTAAATGCTAAATCTTAAGTAAATTTAAAAGAGATTAAAATTGACTGAAGGGTTGCTTGAAAATATGATAAAATAAGGATGTGGTGAAAGGAAGGCATGGGGAAGTCAATTTTTGTTGTATGTTTTGATGTGTGTGTTTTGTTTTGTATTGTCTTTTATTTGTGTAAAAAACTAATAAAAATATTTTTTTTTTTAAAAAAAGGAAGACTCCCAAGAACCGGAAGGACGTGCAGAGGTTCCTGGGGTTTGGAAACTTCTATAGGAAGTTTATCAAGAACTTCGCCCACTTAACTGCACCCATCACCGATTGTCTCAGCAGCAAAAAGAAGTTTGAATGGACAGAAGAGGCACAGCAGTCCTTTGAAAGGCTAAAGAGGGCGTTCGCTTCGGAAGAGCAGCTCTTACACGTGGATCTGCAGAAGCCTATGAGGCTGGAGACCGACGCGTCAGACAGAGCGGTGGGGGCCGTACTGCTTCAGACGGGAAATCAGTCCGAGTGGAGGCCGTGCGCTTTTTATTCAAGGAAGCTGAACAAGTCAGAACAGAACTACACGGTGTATGACCGGGAACTGCTTGCAATTCATGAAGCTTTTCGACGCTGGAGACATTTTTTTTAAAAAAATATTTTTTATTGCTTTTTAACATACATATCATACATATCACAAACATACTTACACAGCCAAGAAAAAAGGAAAAAAGAAAAAAAAAGAAAAACGAAACATGTAATACATAAAAACATAGGCAACTCAACTTACATTGACAAACACTCATCGACTTCCCTTTATCTCGATTTCGGAATAAAGTTATATTTTTTATCTGCAGTGTCTTATTTTTCAAGCAATTTTTACGTAGTAAGCGTTATCTCATACCTACTGTGAATTTTTCAAATATATATTTGTTTTTTATCAACATTTTTATTTTCCTTTTATTTCTGATTCCATATATAACTTAAATTTATCCCATTCATTATTAAATTTTGTACTTTTTTTATTTCTTATTTTCTGTGTCAATTTTGCCAGTTCTAAATAGTCAAATAGTTTAGATTGCCACTCTATTATCGTTGGGATTTTAGACGTCTTCCAATACTGTGCTATGAGGGTTCTGGCAGCCACTGTTGCGTATTGAAAAAATGTTTTATCTTCCTTTTTAATTTCTTCGCCAATTATCCCCAGGAGGAAAGCTTCAGGTTTTTTGCTAAAGGTGTATTTGAGGACTTTTTAAAATTCATTATAGATAGATTCCCAAAATTTTTAAAGTGTCTCACATGACCACCACATATGTATAAAGTCGCCCTCCTTACTCTTGCATTTCCAACACATTTTATCACCTGTTTTATAAATTTTATCCAATTTTACCGGCGTCATGTACCATCTGTACATCATCTTATACATGTTCTCCTTGAGTGTTGTACATGCCGTGAAGTTCATACCTTTACACCATAAAGCCTTCCATTTGTCAAATTCTATATTATAACCCAAGTCCACTGCCCACTTCACCATCACCTCCTTCACTTCCTCATCTTTGGTGTCCCACTCAAGTAACTGGTTATACATTTTTGATAATAATTTTGTTCTTCCTTCTATTATTTCAATCTGAAATCTAGATTTCTTCTCATTTATCCCAATCTTTTTATCTTCCGTCCACATGGAGTTAATTTGGTGATATTGAATCCAGCCAGTCAACTTGTTTTTTATTTCTTCATATGGTCTGATTCTCCACCCGGATTCATTTCTAACTAATAGATCTTCATATGTCCATCTTTCCCCTTCAGTGTTTATTTTCTTTTTTGTCAGTATATCGATTGGTGATAACCACCAGGGGGTTTTCTGTTCCAATAATTTTTTATTCCTTTCCCACACTTCTAACAGTGGCCCTCTAATAATATGGTTAGAAAAATCTTTATGTTTCTTTCCATTATCCTGCCACAGATAGTCATGCCATCCAAATCTTAAGTTAAAACCCTCTAGATCTAACAAATCTTTATTTTTAATGACAATCCATTCTTTTACCCAACAAAGGCATGCTGCTTCATAATATAACTGTAAATTTGGGACAGCAAATCCCCCCCTGTCTTTTTGGTCTGTGAGCAATTTGAATTTAATCCTTGGTCTTTTTCCTTGCCAAATAAATTTAGAAAGTAGTCTCTGCCAATCTTTAAATAGTGAAACTCCCCTAATTATCGGTAAATTTTGGAATAAAAAGAGTAATTTTGGTAATAGATTCATTTTGATCGCAGCCATTCTCCCCAACCAAGAGAGGTGTATTCTGTTCCAAGTATCCAAGTCCTTTGTTATTTCTTTCCATGTGTTCTTGTAGTTATTTTCAATCAGATTTATGTTCTGCCTCTAGGTCCCAGCTCACAGAGGGCTGCCTCTAGGTCCCAGCTCACAGAGGACCAACGCTAGTCAGTAATAACCTACAAAAGTCTTTATTGACGATTAGTTTCCACTTCCAAACCGCAGCGTGCAGCTCTACGTCTAGAAGCTAGACCGGCGAAGCTCCATCTGAGTCTCCGCCCCCTGTACACCAGTTTAAGACTCTAGCCTTACTCCACCTCTTCCGTTGCTCTTTCCTCCTCTGGGTCCTTCTGCCCCCTGGGGTTTCCTCCTTTCTGGACTCTTCTGACGCTGACCCCCCTGATTCTTGCCCCTCCTTTCGGCGGGCTTTAGGACCTGGCTCCCTATCCGGGCTATCTGCTGTGCCGCTCGCCTGTACATTTGAACTTGGCGCGCGCGCCCAGCCGGCAACCTTCCTCTCGACCGTTTCCCCGCTCTCCGATGGAGGCGTGGTCAATCCTGACTCATCTCCTCTCGCTGGTGGTGGGAACACTGGTCCCGATGCCTGGGATTCCTCCCCCCCACTGCGCTCTGGTGGGGAAGCTGGTCCTGATTTCCAACTGCTGCTCTGGGAGTCCCCGCTGGCCCCTTCCTTCTGGGGTGTCCCCCTTGGCACCCCCCTTGCCCTGGCCATCGACGCTCCCTTCTGCGAGTCTTCCGATTCGCTGGACAGACTCCAGGAATCCCTCGGGCCACTGTCACCCCCTACACTGCCCTCGGATTCCTCCCCCTCGCTCTCCATTTCCTCCCTCTCCTGTGCCTCTGCTCCTGAGCCCCTGACAACCAGATTCCGAGATATTTTACTTTTTTGGCAATTTTAATCCCTGTTTGAGTTTCAAGATCATTTTTTGTCTTTTCTTCCAGATTTTTGGTCATTATTTTGGTTTTTGCTCTGTTCAATTTAAAACCGGATAGTTTTCCAAATTCCTCTAGTAGTTCCACTACTTTACCAACACTCTTTTTTGGGTCTTCCAGCGACAACATAAGATCATCAGCATATGATTTCAATTTGTGTTCTTTCACTCCTATTTTTATACCCCGAATATCTTGAGTTTTCCTTATCTTATTTGTAATTATCTCTAGCACCATAATGAACAGTAACAGGGACAGAGGGCACCCCTGTCGGGTACCTTTCGCTATCTTTAACGGATCTGTCAAATTGTTATTTATGATTAGTCTAGCACTTTGTTGTGTATAAATCGCTTTAATTCCTTCCAGGAATGTGCCCTCTATCCCCGACCTTTCCAAACATTTTATCATGAAAACCCAAGACACATTATCAAATGCCTTTTCGGCGTCAACGAACATTAAAACTGCTGGAATTTCATTATGACATTCTAGATATTCAATGATGTCTATTGTATGTCTTATGTTGTCTTTAATTTGTCTATTGGGTAGAAAACCGGCCTGGTCAGTATGGATGAGATTACTCAGACACTTTTTAAGTCGGTGTGCCATTATATCGGCAAAGATCTTATAATCATTATTCAATAATGAGATCGGTCTGTAGTTCTTGATGTTAAGTTTGTCTGAATCTGGTTTCGGAATCAACGTTGTCAGGGGTTCAGGGAGAGAAGAGCAGATGAGGGAGGAGACAGAGAGCGAGGGGGAAGAATCCCAGAGCGACAAGGAAGAGGATGACAATGACCAAAGGTCATCCATGAGTCTGTCCAGTGAGTCGGAGGATTCCCAAAAGGAAGCCCCCCTGGTCAGGCCAAGGGGAGCCAAAGGGGGAAGCAGTCAGGAGCAGGGGAGCGAAGGGAGAACCCCCAGTGGGAGTTGGAGATCGGGGCCGGCTTCTCCGCTGGAACGGAGTGAAGGGGGTGGAGTTACCAGTGTGTCAGAGGGAGCAGAACAGGAAGCAGAGAGGGGAAGGAGATCGGGGCAAAACGTCCTGCCGGAAGGGGCGGAGAGTAGTACCGGGAGCAGTGTAGCGGTCGAGAGGAAGTTCAGAAGCAACGTACGTGCGCCAAGTTCAAATGTGGAGGCGCGCGGAAGTGAGGGAAGCCCTGGGGAGGAGCCTGGTCCCAAAGCGCGAAGGAGGGGGGAACAGGCGTCAGAGGATTCAGCCTCTGGGGAGTCCCGGCGGGAGGGAACCCAGGGGGGCAGAAAGACCCTGCGGAAAAGGAAGGAGAGGAAGAGGTGGTCCAGCACAAGCCTCTTAAACTGGTGCAGGGGCGGTACTGATTCAGAGGGTACTTCAGCGGTCTAAGCGTAACAGACGTAGAGCCACGGAGCTCGGATGTAAAGCCAACAATGTTCTTCAATAAAGACTTTTGTATATAAACTGGATTGGACTTGGGTCTCTCGTGAGCTGGGACCTCGGGTGGCTCTGACAGTAAGTACCCTCACAAAGAACGCAATTTTTTTTTTTGCAAAGCTCACGAACGGTAGCAGCCATGAGTGCGGAGGAACAGCTGACGGCGCTGCGGAAACAGGTTACCGAACTCACCGCTGCAGTCATTGCATCTCAAAAGAAGAATGACGAAATGGAGAAGCGCTGCCAGGACCTGCAAACAAGGTGGGAGCGTGCAAGCAGGGAAGGCTTCCCAGGGTCCAGATCGGAGGGAATTGGACTTGGAAGGCGGGGGGGCAGTCTAGTCACCCACTTCGATGGGAACCTGAAGCACTACCCTAGTTTCAGAGCAGACGTCTTGTATGCACTGCATTTACTTCGCAATGACTTTAAAGATGAAGAAGAGAAGGTGGGATTTATTGTGTCACATTTGCATGGGGAAGCTAGAGCGTGGTTGCGCAATTTGTGGCGCGAAGATGGCCCTGCCCGCCGCCATTCTGATGAATTTATTAAAGCGATGGATGCTTGTTTCCAGTCAACTGTGGATCTTGATATTGCGCGCAGGGAGATGCATGGACTGCGGCAAGGCAAAGCCACGGTACGTCAGTATCATTCCAGATTCTTCGCATTATTGACTGTGTTAGGCTGGGAAAAGGACTGCAAACCAGTGAGAGATTTGTTCTGGGAAGGTCTCAGCGGCCCCATAAAAGATGAGCTTGCCAGGGGAGACAGACCCCAGACCCTAGAAGACGTGGTGCAGAGGGCTCTTGCGATAGGAGTAAGGCACGAGGGACGCCCTTGGCACGATGAGGAAGGACGCCAGGCGCATGCTCCAGCAAGGACCCCCCCTTTTATCCCCAGGGACTTCGGCCAGGCACACCCCTCGCCTTTGGTGAGGCAGGGAGAAGAGCCGATGGAAATTGGTGGTGCCAGGGCTCAAACACCAGCCAGAGCCCCTGTTTCCGGTGCAGTAAAGGCGAAGCCTCCTAGAGGAACCAGGAAGTGTTACATCTGTGACAGTGCACAGCATATGGCGAAAGAGTGCCCCCAGAGGCTCCAGAAACATACTGCAGCTTTAGCAACAGTGGCAGCAGAAGTGATGCAAGAAGAGCAACCTCAGGGAAACGACAGTGCCTGGCTGGAAGCAGAACTGCTGGGGCTCAGCCAGGCGAATCTGTAGAGCAGTCCCCAGCGCTTTTGCAACGCACAGACCCTTTACCACCCAAGCCAGCGGTGCAGCTCACTGCAACACTCCAGTTGCCGAATGGAACCACCCTGGAAGTCCCCATCACAATCGACTCTGGCAGCAACGCGGACTTTGTGGGGGTGCAATTCGTCAAGCAGCATCGCATAGCGCTTCTGCCCGCGACAACGCCCCTGAACGTAGGCACGGTTGATGGCAGGAAATTGCTAGGAGGGCAAGTTGTGCAACAGACGCCTCCCATGGTGATGCGGATTGGTGATCATCGAGAAGTCATTAGCTTCAATGTCACCCACCTGTCAGACACTCCTATAGTATTAGGCATGAGTTGGCTGGAGAGGCACAGTCCTGCTGTAGCGTGGTACCAACGGCAGATCTCCTTTTGCTCATCGTACTGTGCTCAACATTGCATCCAGTCCAGCCAGGAGGAGGGGGCTGAGCAGCTGCAACTCGGCATGGTGCAGGCAGTACCTCGCAAGTATGAAGGATTCTTGGAGGTTTTCTGCGAGAAGGAAGCTGACCAGTTGCCACCCCACAGGCCTTACGACTGTGCGATCGACCTGTTGCCGGGGGCGCAGCTGCCGACTGCAAAGCTGTATTCCATGTCTGAAGACGAGATGCAAGAACTCAGAGAGTTCATAGAGCATAATTTGAAGCGCGGATTCATCCGGGAATCCAAAGCAGTGGGGGGCAGTCCTGTGTTTTTTGTGAAGAAGAAGTACACGCCCCAGAAAAGGCTCATTGTGGACTATAGGGCCATAAACAGAATGACTAAGCCCAAGGCCTTTCCCATGCCCAAGATTGACGACCTCCTAGCGACCGTGAGGAAGGGGAAGATCTTCACCAAGTTGGATCTGCGTGGAGCGTACAACCTCATACGTATCCGGGAGGGCGATGAGTGGAAGACGGCCATGTTCACGCCTCTGGGCACGTATGAATACAGAGTTATGCCGTTTGGTCTCCAAAATGGATCTCACGTCTTCCAAGCCTTTATGCATCACGTGCTGGCGGGACTCCTCTACAAGAAGTGTGTGTGTTTTCTCGACGACATCCTGATCTTCTCGGAATCGCCGGAAGCTCATGAGAGAGACGTAAAGGAGGTCCTGCAGAGACTACGGGAACACAGGCTCTACGCCAAGTTGGAGAAGTGCCAGTTTGATGTGACGGAGGTGGATTTCCTCGGCTACAAGCTGTCCGACAAGGGGCTGGCCATGGACAGCGTCAAGGTCCGCGCGGTGTTGGACTGGAAGAGCCCACGCAATCGGAAGGAAGTCCAGAGATTCGTCGGGTTCGCCAATTTCTACCGCAAGTTCATCAGAGCTTTCGCAAAGGAGACGGCAGCAATCACGGACACTCTCAGTTCCAAGAAGAAGAAGTTCGCTTGGACGGAACAGGCAGAGCGCTCTTTTCGGAAGCTTAAAAGCCTCTTCGCTTCCGAGGAGCAGCTGCTGCACGTGAATCCCGGCAGGCCCCTGCGAGTCGAAACTGACGCGTCAGACAGAGCGGTTGGAGCCGTCCTTCTGCAAGAAGATCCGCAAGGGAATTGGAGACCCGGTGCCTTTTACTCCCGGAAGCTCAGCAAGGCGGAGCAAAACTACACTATGTGGGACAGGGAGCTGTTGGCCATTCACGCAGCTTTCAAAGCGTGGCGACACTTCCTCATAGGAGCCAAGCACACCGTGCAGGTCCGCACGGACCACAAAAACTTAGAGTATTGGCGCACGGCGAAGCTCCAGAGCCAGAGGCACATGCGCTGGGCGGAATTCTTCGCGGATTTCGACTTCAGGATAGAATACATCCCGGGGGATTCCTACGTTATAGCCGATGCGCTCTCCAGGAAACCGCAATATCTCGAGGAAGCGGCACCAGTAGCAGCCAAGCACATTTTCGCACCGCAGGCGTGGGCGTGCGCTGCCATCGCAGTCGACCTGGACGCGGTGCGACGCGCGTTGCAAATGGATCAGTTTGCACAATCCAAGATGGAGGAGCTGCGCAGGGGTTCACAGAGAGACGATGAGTTCCAGTTACGCGACGGGCTGTTAACTCGCAAGGGTGCCCTCTACGTACCAAGCGACGAGCTCCGCGCAAGGGTTCTGCAGCAGTTGCACGACGCCCCCAGTGCGGGCCACTTCGGCAAGGAGAAGACAATGGAGCTGGTGGCCAGGGTCTTTTGGTGGCCCCAGATGCGGGGAGAGGTAGCGGATTACGTCGCCAGGTGTGACACCTGTCAGAGGTCCAAGCCAGTACACCAGAAGCCAGCGGGGCTACTGGAACCGCTGGAGACGCCACAGCAACCGTGGGAGAGGGTAGCACTGGACTTTGTTACTGATCTGCCCAGCTCCAGAGGCAAGACGGCGGTACTGGTGGTTGTGGACCTGTTCACCAAGATGGCGCTCTTCATTCCTTGCGCGAAGGTGGCGACAGCGGAACAGACCGCCAAACTCTTCGTCGACCACGTGTTCAGAGTGCATGGGCTGCCGCAGTCCATCCTGTCCGACAGGGGGCGCCAGTTTGTTTCCAATTTTTGGCAGAAGCTTCTAGGTATCCTGCACGTCAAGATCAACCTAGCGTCGGCGAGACATCCACAGACCAACGGCCAAGCAGAGAGGGTCAACGCGATCATGCAGCAGTACCTGAGATGTTACGCCAATCAGCGACCTGCGGCTTGGGTGGACTACCTGCCGATGGCTGAGTTTGCCTACAACAACACGAAGCACGCGTCGACGGGGGTGACGCCGTTCTTCGCGAACAATGGCCGTCATCCCAGAACCTTCCCGGGGTTCGTAGCAACGGGAGAGGGGGTGCCGCAAGAGGCCGACCAGTTCGCAGCAGAACTGCAAGAGGTGCACGAGGAGCTGCGGAGACATTTGGAGCTAGCCAAACAAGCCTATAAGGTGCAGGCGGACAAACACAGGAGGGCGGGAGAAGACATCCAGGTGGGGGACTGGGTATGGTTAGCGGCCCAAGCGATGCCAGCCAAGTCGTTAGCTAAGAAGAAGCTAGGACACAGGCAGTTAGGGCCATACCAAGTTGAGGCTAGGATCAATCCTGTAGCGTTTCGACTGGCCCTCCCCGAAGGCTCCAGAGTGCACCCGGTCTTTCATAGGTCGGTGCTCACTCCCTACAAGGCCCCGCACAGGTTTCAGGAGTCAGAAACAGTACCAGACCCACGCAAAGAGTCACCCGAGAGGGGGGGGTCACCTAGGGCCGAACCACTCAACGAGGTCACAGAGATCCTGGACTCGAGATGGGGGGCAGAGGGAGTTGAATACTTTCTCGCCAGAGAGGGTACCCCAGCCAGTGCCAATAGTTGGGTGCCGGGCTACGCTTTAGACGAAGCTCTTTTGAAAGACGAGTTCCATGCACTTTTCCCACATAGACCCATGCCAGCCGAGTACTTTGATGACTGGCTCTTTACGCCCACATTTTCAGATAGCACTTTCCGGGGCTTTTCTTCCACCAAGGAAGGAACGGCAAAATCGAGCCCGCCCAGAGGATCGTGCTCGGGGGTGGACACACTACCCTCGGATTGGTGGGAGGAGCAACCAGAGGAGGACTGGCGTAAGAGGTGGATGATGGGGCCTTGGCAGGCAGCACCAGACGAAGTAGCAATGGAAGAGGAAACTGAGAACACTTTGGGTGAAGAACCTGAGTTCGAACACACATACACCGAACTGCCAGCAGAGGACATTGAAGTAGATGACCTGTATCCCGAATCTACCTCCGAAGAGCCGCAGCTCCCACAACCTGCACCCGACGGGCGGGAGGGGGGAAGGGGGGGCTTCGAGGGGGGGATGGATGTCAGGGGTTCAGGGAGAGAAGAGCAGATGAGGGAGGAGACAGAGAGCGAGGGGGAAGAATCCCAGAGCGACAAGGAAGAGGATGACAATGACCAAAGGTCGTCCATGAGTCTGTCCAGTGAGTCGGAGGATTCCCAAAAGGAAGCCCCCCTGGTCAGGCCAAGGGGAGCCAAAGGGGGAAGCAGTCAGGAGCAGGGGAGCGAAGGGAGAACCCCCAGTGGGAGTTGGACATCGGGGCCGGCTTCTCCGCCGGAACGGAGTGAAGGGGGTGGAGTTACCAGTGTGTCAGAGGGAGCAGAACAGGAAGCAGAGAGGGGAAGGAGATCGGGGCAAAACGTCCTGCCGGAAGGGGCGGAGAGTAGTACCGGGAGCAGTGTAGCGGTCGAGAGGAAGGTCAGAAGCAACGTACGCGCGCCAAGTTCAAATGTGGAGGCGCGCGGAAGTGAGGGAAGCCCTGGGGAGGAGCCTGGTCCCAAAGCGCGAAGGAGGGGGGAACAGGCGTCAGAGGATTCAGCCTCTGGGGAGTCCCGGCGGGAGGGAACCCAGGGGGGCAGAAAGACCCTGCGGAAAAGGAAGGAGAGGAAGAGGTGGTCCAGCACAAGCCTCTTAAACTGGTGCAGGGGCGGTACTGATTCAGAGGGTACTTCAGCGGTCTAAGCGTAACAGACGTAGAGCCACGGAGCTCGGATGTAAAGCCAACAATGTTCTTCAATAAAGACTTTTGTATATAAACTGGATTGGACTTGGGTCTCTCGTGAGCTGGGACCTCGGGTGGTTCTGACAAACGTGATGTATGCTTCTTTCCAAGATATTGGTGTTTTTCCTCCTCTTAAAATCTCATTCATTACATCACATAATACCGGTGTTATATATCCTTCTAGGGTCTTGTAATACTTAGCAGATAACCCGTCTGGGCCTGGGGCTTTCCCCAGTTTCATCCTCTTAATTGCCTCTCTAATTTCCTCTACTTTTATAGGTTTATTTAATCGTTTCTTTCCTCTTCCGATATGTTATTTGGGCTGTTTTCTTCTAAATATTTTTCTATACTTGTTAAGTCTTCTTCCTCTATTTTATATAACTTTTCATAGAATTTAAGGAAGTTCTTTTTTATTTTGTTGGGGTCCTCTAGCACTTGCTCTTCCACTTTTATTTTGTTGATAAGACTGAGTTTTCTCCTTTTTCTCAATTGCCACGCCAGGAACTTTCCAGTTTTGTTTGCAGATTCAAAAAACTTTTGTTTCATTAACTTGATTCCCCATTCCACTTCTTGATTCATTAATATTGAGTATTGTGTTTGGAGCATCTTATATTCTTGTTTATAACCATTGTTGTTCGAATTTTTTATCATGTTTTTCTCACATATTCTCATTTTATTAATTACTTCTTCTTTTTTCTGTTCTTTGGCCTTTTTTCTTTGAATATTTTGCTGTATCAGGAGGCCTCTTAACACTGCCTTGCTAGCGTCCCACACTACATCTATGTCTGTCCCTTTATTCATATTTAGGTCAAAATAGTCTTTTATAGTAGTTTTTGCTTTTTCAATCACTTCTTCTGTTTCAAATAAGTAGTCATTCATTCTCCATCTGTATAGCCCCTGGGTGTTCCACTTTAGTTGTAGTGTTATTGGGTTATGGTCCGACAGAGTTCTGGGTTGGATCTCACAATTCACCACTCTTGTTGTTAATTCTCTTGAGATCCAGATCTGATCCAACCTACTCCAGCTCTGGTGTGGTTCAGAGAAGTGGGTGAATTGTTTTGTCGTAGGGTTTTTGTATCTCCATATATCTATTAGATCTAAATTTTCCTCAAGGTCATTGAAGGATTTTGGTAATTTCCCTTGGTTTAACTTCTTTTTTCTTACACTTCTATCTAGTTCTGGTGTCGGTACTCCATTTAAATCTCCAAGTAAGACCAATTTGTTGTTATCTAAGTCTAATAAGATTTGCTCCAATTTTTTTAAAAAACTCCAGTCTATTTGAGTTTGGGGCATAAACTGTAACCACATTTATTTTTTCTCCCTGGTATTTAATTTGTACTCCTAGGATTCTTCCTTCCTCATCCTTACATATTTGCTTGGGTTCTAATTTTTCTTTCACATAAATTGCTACCCCTCTTTTCTTTTTTGAGTCTGAGTTGATAAATTCTATTCCAAGCTTCTTATTTATTAAAATATGCTTGTGTTTTTTGGCAACATGAGTTTCTTGGCAACAAATGACATCAATATTTTTTTTCTTTATAATTTTTTCAAATTTATTCCTCTTGGACTTATCGTTAAAGCCATTCACATTCCACAATATAAACTTAATGGTCATTTCAAGTTATGACTAAGTACACTTTATCCTACTTTCTGATTTAAAGTCTGGTGCTTCCCTTTCTGTTGAACTCTCTGTCTTCTCCCTCCTCCTCTTCCTCCGATCTAAAATCCTCCGTTTCCTCCTCTGACTCCCCCCCTCCTCGACTCCACCCCCTCCACTCCCCCCTGTGACCAAGTCGCCTCCTCGCTGTCCTACTTCTTCTTTACCCAGGTCTTTCTCGTATCTTCTCACGAACTTTTCTGCTTCATGAATATCTGTCAGCTTGAATTTTTTATTTTTATGATAGAAGGAAACCCCCTCTGGGAATTCCCATTTGTATTGTATTGCGTTCCTCTTCCAAACACTTGTTAACTGTCTGTATCCTTCCCTTTTGCGCAGGATCCTAATTGGAATTTCTTTAAAGATGGTGATTGGACGGTCTCCAATCATCAACTTTCTTTTAAAACTATTTCTTAATATTATATTTTTCATTTCAATGGAGTTGAATATTACTAAACAGTCTCCGGGGATTCTTTTGGACTTAAATTGTTGTGGTTTTCCTCTTATTCTAAATGCGTTCTCTATTGTATATGCTATTTGTTCTTCTTTCATCTCCAACCATTTTGCAAGTTCCTGAACTATTTTTCCTCTTATGTTTTCATTTGCTTCTTCGGCGATCCCTCTAAATTTTAAATTAAGATTTTTTTGACGCATTTCTGTCATAGCTAAATTGTCCAATAATTGGTCTTGTGTTTTATTTAATTTTTTTATTTCTTCCTTCAGCTTTTCTGTTTCCTTCTTTTGGTCCCTCAAATCTTTTTGTGTTTTTTTTATTGGAGTTTTCAATTATTTTTGATTTAACTGTCAAATCTTGTATCTTTTTCGAGAGTTCGCCTACAGCACTTTCTATTTTCCTATCAATTTGCTCCTGTATTTCTCCTAGTTTGTTTTCCATGTGTGTTTCCCTTTGCTTAAATTCCTCTTTAATCTTAAACCACAAAAAGTCTAAGTCTTTAATTTCCTCTTGTCAAGATGCTTTTCTTTCTCCCGGGGTCCCTCCAGCTTTTTTACCATTTTTCCCCGACATCCTGTGGTTTATATTTCTCTCCCCTAGAGGGCTCACAATCTGTTTTTCCCCCTTTTTTATGTTTTCCAAACCATAAACACCTTAAACTGTATTAGTTTAAAACTCTTGCCCTCCTGACCTCCTATCCTCTTTTGTTTTCTTAATATCAAGGGGGCTTCCAATACCTTATTTCAGTTTACTTACATCAGTTATTCACACAATATTAACCAGTCCCACTTATATTTCCAGAAACTTTTTGTTGTTAAATATTTGCTTTGTATTAGTATATTAGTATAATTGTTTCAGAGACAGAGGGGGGATGAGCAAAAAATAAGAAAGCGTAAACAAAAATCGGTGTCTTTCTGTTATATTCCAGGGGGAAAAAAGAAGAAGTTGTATAGTCTCTATATATTCAGTAGTTTCAGCCACTTGTATAATCCTGTAATTTTCAGCCACTTATTTATTTAGTCCAGTTCGCGGGGGCTGTGCATAGTTTTATTGCACTCTGGGGGCTGTGCGAAGTTTTATTGCACTCTGGAATTTCCAGTTCCAAATTCCAATGCGTCTCTTTGTTCGGTCTTGGTGAGGTGTAGTTATATCCAGGAAACCACACTGGGTGCCTCAGATGTTAGCTGTTATCCAATTGATTGTGTTTTCAGGAGATAAGGGATCATCCTAAATTAAATGTTATGATTCCGATGATTTAGAGTTCCTCCAAAAATTGGTGAGTAGAAAATAGGTTGGATAAGTTGTTAGTTATGTTATTAAAATAAAGAGGAAAGAGAAACAGACAGTAAAACAGAGTTGGAGGGGAGGGAGGAGGGAGAGAGGGGACAGGAGAGGGGAAGGAAAAAAATATAGAGTAACCAATTTATTTTTTGACTTAACGCAAAAATGTAAATGTCATAAATGGTATAACAGAACGTGGGATAGAAGGGGGGGACCAGGGGAGGGGAAAAGAATGATAATCACGAACTTATGAGCATGGTATATGTACAGTTTTGACAGAGGTAGGCTGGAGGAATATATTTTAGCTTCGTATGGTTTTTAGTTTCAGTCGTAGAGGCCTTGAGCAAACCTCCAGCGTGTCCACGAGAGCCAACAAGTTAGGGAGAGTTCTTTTTATTAATATTTCCGACGGTTTTCTCGAGCCGTTTTTTCTGTGCCCTTCTACATAGAGTTCCATAGGCAGCTCTTCTCTCCTGATCTGCAAAGCTCCATTTCAAACTGCTCTGCAGCCTTCCGTTATTTACTCTCTCTTTTTAGATTTTAGATTTAAGCCGCTCCTCTCCAAAGAGGCTGGCTGTCCAGAGTTGTGGAATGTTTCAAATTTTTACGTTCGTTACATTAGAAGTCCAAGACAGTTACTTAGTAACTCACACAGTCGGGCGGAAAGAAAAAAAACTTCCTGTCGACGCTGGAGACATTTTCTAATAGGCGCACAACACAAGATCCAGGTGTGCACGGACCATAAGAACCTGGAATATTGGAGGACTGCACGAGTCCTCAACCAAAGACAGGTGCGATGGGCACAGGAGTTTTCCAAGTTCTTTTTTTGAAATTCGCTGCGTGCCGGGGAAGGAAAACGTCAGAGCAGACGCCCTCTCCCGGAAACCGGAGTACTTGGAAGGAGAGGGAGTGCCGGAACTACCACATGTGATACCGGAGGACCGATGAGTAGTGGTAGAGTGACGAGAACTAGCCGGGTTGACAAGGAATGACGAGTACGCCCAAACAAAAATCAGGGAGATCAGAGACGCAGAAGAAAATCAGGGGGGTTTTGAGGAAAAGAAAGGGGCACTGTACTATAGGGGAGCATTGTACATACCAGAAGGGGACTTGAGGAGAAGAGTACTCAAACAACTACATGACAACCCCACGGCGGGGCATTTTGGTCAACACAAAACCATGTTGCTTGTCACCAGGCAGTTCTGGTGGCCAAGGGTGAGGGAAGATGTGCGGGAATACGTACGGGGGTGCGAACGCTGCCAGCGGGCAAAAGGGGAGAAGGCAGCACCCGCAGGGTTACTGGAACCCTTACCCACCCCGGAAAGACCATGGGAGGTGGTATCCATAGATTTTATGACCGATTTACCCAAGTCCAGGGGGAAAACAGCAGTCATGGTGGTAGTTGACTTGTTGACCAAAATGTGCCATTTCATTGCTTGCTCGCATGCAGTGACGGCAGAGGAAACAGCTAGGCTGTTTGTAGATCACATCTTCAGGTTGCATGGCGCCCCCTTGAGGGTTTTGTCCGACAGAGGAAGGCAATTTACTTCCAGATTCTGGAGGAAGCTCGTGAGCCTGCTGGACGTCGAGGTGAGCTGCTCGACGGCCAGACACCCGGAGACCAACGGACAAGCAGAAAGAGCTAATAGCATACTCCAACAGTACCTACGCTGCTACGTCAACAAAAGGGAGAACGATTGGGTGGAAAAACTAGCGCTGGCCGAATTTGCATACAATAACGCTGAACATGTGTCCACGGGGATGAGTCCGTTCATGGCCAATTACGCGTGTCACCCCAGGGCCTTCCCAGGGGAGGGGGAGGGGAGGGGGAGTGTGCCGGCGGCCGAGCAGTTTGTGGAAGAAATGGAGGCTTTACACCAACAACTTAAGGTTAACCTGGAGAGGGCGAAGGAAGCGTACAAGAGGCAGGCAGACAAGCACCGCAGAGAAGGGGAGACAATAAGGGTTGGGGACCGGGTGTGGTTGTCAACCCAAGGGCTACCGTTCAAAGGGGGTTGTAAGAAATTACGGCCAAGGCGACTGGAACCTTTCGAGGTAACACAACAGGTGAATCCTGTGGCCTTTAGACTCAACTTGCCCACCAACATGAAACTGCACCCGGTGTTCCACAGGTCATTACTCTCACCGTACCGGGAAGGGAGGGAATTTCTGGGGCGAGAAAGAGAAATCCCCATGCACCAACAGGTGGAGGAAAGGGAACTCAGTAGTCAAGCCGCGGAAATTCTCGATTCAAGGTGGAGAGGGAGACGGGTGGAATATTTGGTGTCTTGGGAGGGGGAGCCCGAGTCGGAAAACACTTGGGTTCCTGCAGAAGAGATCAAGGATGAGTATCTGCAGGAGGAGTTTCATCGCAGGTTCCCAAGGAAGCCGAAACCACTAGGGAGGCTCTGGGAGGAGCAATTTGGCACCACGGATGATGAAGAAGAGTTTATGGGATTTCCAGCCTCCGAAGAGAAGGAAGGGGGGGTATCCGAGGGAGAGGAATCCGACTGGGGAGATTGGGCAGCGGAAAGAGACAGCAGCAGGTGGAGAGCGGTGTTTGAATCATCTGAGGAAGGGGATAGTTCCTTCCAGGGATTCCCCGCATCACCGTCCAAGGAACGGACGGGGGGAGAGGAGGGCCCTGGGGGGGAGGTGGATGTCAGGGAACTGCCATCGGAGCCAAGAGGAGAGGTAAGGCTCCCCAATGATGCCGGAGAGGGAACTAGCAAGGAGAGAGGGAGAGCTTCCGCTGGGGAAGGAAATCAAGGTGACACCAGGAAGAAAGGGGAGGCTGAGAGTACTTCGGAGGGAAGGCTCCGAGACTCTTCCAGTGAGATCAGCGGGGAGAGCACAGTGTTGGAATTCTGCCTGGGTCAGAGGAATGTGCCACAGCGTAGGCACCGGCAGATATTCCTTGTCGACCTCCCTGCTGCGCCACTCTGCTGATAAGCAGGCGAGGTCTCGGCGATTCATCTCAGATGTGTGAGAGGAACACACCGTTCTTCCTCTCTCCCCTTTGATGTCTCCCAGGGAGGGGAAAGATTCAGACAGAAATCTATTTACATCCTTTATTTCTGTCTCTTTACATCAGTACAGAGAAACATGTCTGCACTCCACAGCAGTAAGAATAAACTCCACCCATGCACTTCCAGTACGGGTCATCTGACACACACACTGAGCTAACATCCGGTGCTCAGTACAGAATGGACTGCCCCTTTGTTCCCATGGCAACAGTCACAAACATCCTGTTTGGCTTTCCAGCCACAAGCAGCTGACTGAGCTGCTAGAGCCTTTGCTTGCTGCAGCTTTGGTGCTTTATGGTAACATACTCCCCCTAAAGTATCAATGCGTGCTGCGAGCAAAGCGTCATCCAGAGAAGAAAACAAACAGTTGTTATACTTATAACATTCCCCTGTTGTTTCAGTTCCACCCTTGGAACTACCCACCACTGGTTTTACCAATGTACCTCTCTGGTTGTGTGACTTCCAAGGAATGAGTGCTTCTGCATTACCTTGGTTAACAACTTTCTGTTGTGCCTTTGTCTCTGACTCAGACACAGCTTCAATTTGTCCTTGGTCGTTTACAACAGCAACACATGCAATAGCTAGGTTGGCAAATTCCTTTGAATACCTCTTGGGTGGTACACCCTTCGTTGCTCTCTCAGACCTACGTAAGAGTTGCTGCTCTTCTTTGCTTTCTGGTTCAACCTTTGAACTCTCTGGAGAACCAGTACTAAGCTTAATCAGTGGTTCATCCTCCTCTTCTGAGGGTCTTGTCATTATGTGAGATTTCCTCTCAATGACTGTGTCAACTGAGCTCCCTGAGCTATCGCTGTCATCATCAGTACTACTGAACTCAATAAGATCAAACTCATCATCATCATCATCAGAATCATCTGCAGTGAGAAATGTGTGATCAATCACTCTCTCCTGTTCAGGAGCACTCTCTAGAAATTTTGTGAGAATCACCTGACCAGATTCAGACAAAATTACTCTGTAGAGACCCTTTTCATAACCCACAAAAATGCCTCTGGCATTCTTTACCCCACCTGGAGTTTCTGTTCTCACATGAGACCCAAAAACCTTGAAATGGGCAACTGAAGGTTTTCTATGGAACAGTTTCTCAAACGGAGAACATCCCAACTCTTTTGAAACCTTTCTCAACCACGGGTGCAGAATGCCGCAGCGAGACTCCTTACGGGGTCTTCGCTTAGAGATCACATTCATCCGGTGCTATACCAGCTGCACTGGCTCCCGGTGGAGTACAGGATCAGGTTTAAGGTGCTGGTTTTAACCTTCAAAGCCCTATACGGCCTAGGGCCCTCGTACCTACGGGACCGCCTCTCCTGGTATGCCCCACAGAGGAACTTACGGTCTTCAAACAAAAACACCTTGAAGGTCCCAGGCCACAGAGAGGTTAGGCTGGCCTCAACTAGAGCCAGGGCCTTTTCGGCTGCGGCTCCAACCTGGTGGAATGCTCTGTCACAAGAGACAAGGGCCCTGCAGGACTTGACATCTTTCCGTAGGGCCTGCAAGACAGAGCTGTTCCGCCAGGCCTTTGGTTAGGGCGCAGCCTGACTCCCTCCTTTGGCAACCTTTACAAAACTTTATGGCTGCCATCAATCTTGATTTTAATTACTTTTTATAATGTTTTTATAATGTCGCACTATTTTGGTGTTGTTAGCCGCCCTGAGCCCGGCTTCGGCTGGGGAGGGCGGGATATAAATAAATTTTATTATTATTATTATTATTATTATTATTATTATTATTATTATTATTATAACAAAATGACATTAGCGACTCCGCCCAGAATTCATTTGGCAGATGCGAACTAAGCAATTGCGCATGCATTCCCTTTTGCAATTCTTTGTTCACCCTAACACAGACACATCTTTTCCAAGATTCTTCGGAACTAGCAATTTTGTGTCTTATCCCTTTCTTCTTCAGGAACCTCTGGAAATCCTGTGAAAGAAAAATTGGCATCTTATCTGTGCAAAGACAATCTATGTCAGCATCATGCATATTTTTAACTTTGTCACAAAACTCTTTAAACCTTTCTAAGGCTTCTTTAGGTCTCTTCAAAACATAAATCCAGACATAATTTGTGAAAGAATCCACACACACAAGGTAATATTTTGCATTGCCTCTAGATGGTGCTAGAGGACCAATCACATCAGCATACACCCGCTGAAATTCTCTGTCGACCCTCGAGGTCACCTTCTTGGTGTTCTTCTTGGTCAGACCTGCAAAAGAGATCATGTTAGAATCACAAGAATTACATTCCATGTAATCACTTTGATCAAAAGTCAACAAATATAGTCCATCTTTCTCTTTGGCAGAAAGATACAACTCTCCATCTTTGTAGATCTCGCAGTTCTCATCATCATAGGACAGTTTTAGTCCCTTCTTGGCAATCTGCGAAACGCTGAGCAGATTGAACTTCAACTCCACTTTTGGCGTGGTTCCTTTCGACATCAAAGCCTTTGCAGTCTTTGCCTTTGGGATGGTATGACCTTTGCCTGACGCCTCAGACTTTGTAGAGCTTGCCTTGGCTCCTTTGTGCTGACGTGGCTTCTTGCAGTACCGCTGAAGATGCCCAGTCTGGCCACAATTGTAACATCGGACAACGTTTAAAGCTACAGCATTTTCTCCAGTAGCAACAGCAGTGGGGGCGTTAGAACTCCGTTCTTCCCTCCCCCTGTCCTTGACCTCCAGGGCAGCAAGTCTGTAATGTTCATTCAGAACCACAGCAAAGACCCTCTCCGAAGTTAACTGCGCCGCCGGTAGCGAACCAAGCTGACTGGCAACGGATTTGTAAGTCCGATTCAGGCTGTTTATCACCATGAAGCAAAACACTTTCTCCTGCAGACGGAAATTACGTTCCACCATCTGTTGACGCAGATATTTCATTTCCGTCAGGTGCTCTTGAACATCTCCATCAGGCGCAAGCCTCAGATTGGTCAGCTTCTCAAAATATAGCAACGCTGAAGAACCTGCATCTCTCTGATGTGTCCTTCTCAGCGTGTCCCAAACCTCTTTCGCGTGCTCTAAATCCTGAATATGCACAAGCTGCGAGTCTGACACACACAGAATTATAGCCGTTCTGGCCTTCACATTCTGTGACTCCCAAGCACGTGTTGGTGCTGCAGGGATGGGGTTCTCAATCACCTGAAACAGTCTCTGATTCTGCAACAGGGCCTTCATCTTAATAGACCAAGATGCATAATTGTCATTGGTCAGGAGGGGTGGAGAAGGCAAGCCTCCGCCCTTCTTAGCATCCATTTTTGAGTCCTTGCATTAACTCTCAAACACAAGCCTCTAAAATCCAAAAGCTTGTTTGTTTGCACTCTTGTGCACCTGGCAGCTCTTAACGCTAGCTGCTTTGGAAAGTCCCTTTCCAAAGGGACTTCATGAGAGCCTAGTCACAACAAACTTTGTTTTTGCCTCTCTGAGGCATAGCCTGACTGTCCAGCCCTCTCGAGTAACTTTCCACTTGACTGGCGGGCGTTGCTTAGCAACAGTGCATTTCTTCCCTTGTACAGGAAACCACAAGAATCTCTGGAATGCAAGCCTCTTCCCACTCGGAGCTGTTTTTCCTAAACGCTGCTCCCCGTGAAGCAGAGAATAACTCAATCTGCGTTCACTCTTTTAAGCCCGAAAATCTCATACCTTGGGCTCCGTGGCTTTGGCTGTCAGCTTCTTCTGGTCAGCTTCTGGCTGCAGAGGATCAGCTTTCTCACCTCAGGCTTCCATGGAGTGATGAAAACAGCAGCTCTGCTACTCTTTTTGCAGACTTCCATGGATCGAGGAAACCAGCAACCGGCATCTGCTACCACTGTTGGAATTCTGCCTGGGTCAGAGGAATGTGCCACAACGTAGGCACCGGCAGATATTCCTTGTCGACCTCCCCGCTGCGCCACTCTGCTGATAAGCAGGCGAGGTCTCGGCGATTCATCTCAGATGTGTGAGAGGAACACACCGTTCTTCCTCTCTCCCCTTTGGTGTCCCCCAGGGAGGGGAAAGATTCAGACAGAAATCTATTTACATCCTTTATTTCTGTCTCTTTACATCAGTACAGAGAAACATGTCTGCACTCCACAGCAGTAAGAATAAACTCCACCCATGTACTTCCAGTACGGGTCATCTGACACACACACTGAGCTAACATCCGGTGCTCAGTACAGAATGGACTGCCCCTTTGTTCCCATGGCAACAGTCACAAACATCCTGTTTGGCTCTCCAGCCACAAGCAGCTGACTGAGCTGCTAGAGCCTTTGCTTGCTGCAGCTTTGGTGCTTTATGGTAACACAGAGGACCTCCGCTTGGCACGCCTACGCTGCGCAGAAAGCTTCCGCGCAGAGACTAGGCGGACTTGGAGTCAAGGAATTTTTATGTTGGAAGAAATTCAGGAAACGCCCACTGACGGATTCTGCCAGTGACTGAGACAGTCGCGTTGTAAGGGCTGTCAAGCCAGGGAAAGGTTTAGCCATACAACCAGCTTGGAGCAGTTTGTGGCTTACGCACAAGCAACCCCGATTCCCATTACAATAAGGTATGGGGAAAATACAAAAGATATTTGGAACAGAAAACCCCAAGATGGAACTCTCCACTAGAAGCAATCGCTGTTAAAAAAAGGAACAACATCAAAGAGAACTGGATAACGTATAACACAATATTAAGGGGGGAGGAGGAGGGTCAACTAATATTGATAAGTTATGAGAAAATATAAGATCACTTCTCTAGTTGGCTAGATTACGTCCAGGTGAATGAAGTGTTCAGACAGGATAAGCAGATAGGTTTTGAAAAGGAGCCTTCAAGATTTGATACAGAACTACTGAATAGTAAAACCAATATAATCACAAAAATCTATAGACTTCTTTTAGACTACGAAGTAATGGATGAGGAGGTTAAGGCTTCAATGATAAAGTGGGCCCAAGATGTGGGCCATCCAATTATGCTAAAAGATGGGGAAAACTGATGGAATGTAAATTTCAAATTTACAGCCAGCTATAATATAAGAGAGAACATGATGAAAATGGCTCCTTCCAGATAGAGAGCCAGAATCAGAGAATCAGAATCAGAGTCAGAACCAGATCTTCGGTAAAGATGTGGTCTGGTCTTAGCGCAACTGCTCCTCCCACCCGCGATAACAGAGATTGGGTGTTCCAATACATCCCCCCGTAGGGAACCTGCCCCAGCCATTCTGTTGGCTGAGGCCCCCTCCCAGGCAGCCCTGACCCTTTCCCCTTAAAAAGCAAAATACAAACTATACAATAACCTAAAAAAATAGTAAAAGAAAAACAAAGCAAGAAACAATTATGCTAAACTTAAAATAATCCCCGCCCCAACTAAACATTTGTCCCACCCCAGAAAGAAAATAACAACAACAACAACAAACCACCGTTTGTGGTGCAACAGAGACACAGCCAGAGACAGAGCGAGACCCTGAATCAGTGCCATAACCAAGCCCTCATTCAGAACCAGAGCCTGAAAAAGAGCCACAGCCCAAACCAGAGCAACAGCCACAGCCACAGCCTAGAGCCACAGCCTGAGTCTACAACAGTACTTGATACAGTGCCGGAGCTGGAGCCAGAGCCAGAGACACAGCCAGAGCCAGAGCAAAACCCTAATTCAGAACCAGAGCCTGAAAAAGAGCCAGACCCTGAAATATAGCTGGGTCAGAGGCAGAGGAAGAGCCATCATGAGACCCTGAATCAGAGTCAGAACCAGATCTTCATTCAGAACCAGACCCTGAAAGAGAGCCAGAGCCACAGCCAGAGCCACAGACGGAGCCTAGAGCCACAGCCGAGATCCACAGCCTGAGTCTGAAATAGTGCTTGATAGAGTGCTGGATCCTGAAACAGAGACACTGTCTGAAACTGAGCCTGACGCTTAAACGTAGCCAGGGGCAGAGGTTCAGCAACTTCTACCGGAAGTTCATCAGGAACTTCGCCCACTTGACAGCGCCTATCACAGATTGTCTCAGTAGCAAAAAGAAGTTCGTCTGGACAGAAAGTGCCCAGCAATCCTTCGAAAGGCTGAAGAAGGCGTTCGCTTCGGAAGAGCAGCTCCTGCACGTGGATCTGCAGAAGCCAATGAGGCTGGAGACCGACGCGTCAGACCGGGCCATTGGAGCGGTACTGTTACAGCCGGGGCCCCAGCAGAGCTGGAGGCCGTGCGCCTTTTTCTCGAGGAAGCTGAGCAAGTCGGAGCAAAACTACACGGTGTATGACCGCGAACTGCTTGCAATTTATGCAGCATTTCGACGATGGAGACATCTGCTAATAGGGGCGCAGCACGAGATCCAGGTGTGTACGGATCACAAGAACTTGGAATACTGGAGGACTGCGCGAGTACTCAACCAGAGACAGATTCGATGGGCACAGGAGTTCTCCAAGTTTTTCTTCGAGATCCGGTACGTGCCGGGGGAGGAGAACGTAAGAGCAGATGCTCTCTCCCGGAAGCCGGAGTACATGGAAGGAGAGAGACCGCCGGAAGTCAGACACGTGTTCCCCGAGAACCGATGGGTGTGGGTAGGGAAACGAGAACTAGCCGGGCTTACTAGAAACGACGAATTCGCTCAAACAAAAATCAGGGAACTCTGGAACGGAAGGGAAAACCAGGGAGGGTTTGAGGAAAAGGAAGGGGTACTGTACTACAAGGGAGCGCTGTACGTACCGGGGGAGACCTTGAGGGGAAGGGTACTCAAACAACTCCACCACAACCCAACAGCGGGACATTTTGGTCAACACAAATCCATGTTGCTTGTCACCAGGCAGTTCTGGTGGCCAAGGGTAAGGGAAGATGTACGGGAATATGTACGGGGGTGCGACCGCTGCCAGAGGGCAAA
This sequence comes from Podarcis melisellensis, assembly GCF_964234715.1. Taxonomy (NCBI): domain Eukaryota; kingdom Metazoa; phylum Chordata; class Lepidosauria; order Squamata; family Lacertidae; genus Podarcis; species Podarcis melisellensis. Next base: position 22,567,113 of record NC_138535.1, read on the forward strand.
GGGGGAGAGGGCTGCACCCGCAGGGTTACTGGAACCCTTACCCACGCCGGGAAGACCCTGGGAGGTGGTATCCATAGATTTTATGACAGATTTGCCCAAATCAAGGGGGAAGACAGCAGTCATGGTAGTAGTCAATCTGCTAACAAAAATGTGCCATTTCATAGCTTGCTCGCATGCGGTAACGGCAGAGGAAACAGCCAGGTTGTTTGTAGATCACATCTTCAGACTGCATGGGGCTCCCTCGAGGGTCATCTCGGATCGCGGGAAACAATTTACTTCCCGGTTCTGGAGGAAGCTCATGGGCTTGCTACAGGTCGAGGTGGGCTTCCACGGGAATGAGCCTGTTCATGGCCAATTATGGGTGTCACCCCAGGGCCTTCCCGGGGAGGGGGGAGGAAGGGGGGAGCGTACCTGCGGCAGAGCAGTTTGTGGAAGAAATGGAGGCCTTGCACTAGCAACTTAAGATGAACTTGGAACGGGCCAAGGAAATTTACAAGAGGCAGGTAGACAAGCACCGTCGGGAAGGGGAGACCATAAGGGTGGGAGACCGGGTGTGGTTGTCAACCCAAGGGTTACCCTTTTAGGGGGGGTGTAAGAAGTTGCAGCCAAGGCGGCTGGGACGTTTTGAGGTAACACAGCAGGTGAACCCCGTGGCATTCAAGCTCAAGTTGCCTGACAGCATGAAAATACACCCGGTGTTCCATAGGTCCCTACTCTCACCGTACAGGGACGGGCGGGAATTCCCGGGGCGAGAGGGAGAAGTCACCACACACCCGCAGGTAGAGGAGAGGGAACACCACAACCAAGCCACGGAAATACTCGATTCAAGATGGTGAGGGCGCCAGGTGGAGTACTTGGTAGCTTGGGAGGGAGAACCCGAGTCAGAAAACACGTGGGTTCCAGCGGAGGCTATCAATGATGGGTATCTTGCGGAGGAGTTCCACAGCCTGTTCCCAGATAAACCTAAACCACTAGCGAGATTCTGGGAGGAGCAATTTGGAACCACAGATGATGAAGAGGATTTTGTGGGTTTTCCTGCCTCCAAAGAGGAGGGAGGAGAGGCGTCAGAGGAATCGGACTGGGAGGGCCACCCGGCGGGAAGAGATCGGAGCGGGTGGGAAGCGGAGTTTGAATCATCAGGGGATGGCGACAGCTCCTTCCAGGGATTCCCCGCAACGTCGGCTGAGGAAAAGGACGTAGTTGGGTCAAAAGGTCCTGCCGGGGGTGGAGGGAGTCCTGGGGAGGGTGGATGTCAGTGAACTGACATCGGAGCCAGAAGTGGAGGCAGGGCTCCCAAGCGCAACCCCATATAACCATTAAACACAATATTAAGGGGGGAGGAGGAGGGTCAACTAATATTGATAAGTTATGAGAAAATAAAAGATAACTTTTCTAGTAGGCTAGATTACTTCCAGGTGAATGAAGTGTTCAGACAGGATAAGCAGATAGGTTTTGAAAAGGAGCCTTCAAGATTTGAAAGAGAACTACTGAATAGTAAAACCAAAATAATCGCAAGAATGTATAGACTTCTTTTAGACTACGAAGTAATCTAAGAGCAGAGTCAGAGTGAGACCATGAGCCTGAGCCTGAGCCTGAGCCTGAGCCTGAGCCTGAGCCTGAGCCTGAGCCAGAGCCAGAGCCAGAGCCAGAGCCAGAGCCAGAGCCAGAGCCAGAAATAGGGCTTGATACAGGGCCAGGGCCAGATACAGGGCTTGATACAGGGCCGGAGCGCAAAACATAGCTGCAGCCACAGCTTAGAGCCACAGCCTGAGTCTGCAACAGTACTTGATACAGTGCCGGAGCTGGAGCTGGAGCCAGAGCCAGAGACACAGCCAGAGCCAGAACAAAACCCTAATTCAGAACCAGAGCCTGAAAGAGAGCCAGACCCTGAAACAGTGCTTGATAGAGTGCCAGAGCCTGAAACAGAGGCAGAGGCAGATACAGGGCTTGAAACAGCGTCGGAGACTGAGACAAAGCCTAATAAAGAGCAGAAGCCTGAGCCTGAGCCTGAGCCTGAAACAGTGCTTGATACAGTGCCAGAGCCTGAAACAGAACCAGAGCCACAGCTACAGCCATAGCGCCACAGCCTGAGTCTGCAACAGTGGTTGATACAGCGCCAGAGCCTGAAACAGAGACACAGCCTGAAACAGAACCTGAGCCTGGTTATTAGCATGGCAATTAAAGCAGAGAGAGGCAGAAAGGCTTATAAATAGAGTTAAGTGCGAACGAAAAATAATAAACAACCCTAAAGAAATAGAGAAACGATTTCTCGAATTCTTTAGAGAAGAAGGAAAGAAATGAAACAACAGAAGAAGTTAAACAACATTTAGAACAGAACTGTCTTCCGAAACTTACTAAAGAACAAAAAGAACTGTTGAATGCCCCTATTCAGTGGCGTAGCGTGGGGGTGCAGGGGGGGCCGGCCGCACCGGGCACAACACCTGGGGGTTAGGGTCAGGGGGCACAAATCCACGGGTTAGGGGGCGCAAATTACTTGCCTTGCCCCGGGTGCTGACAACCCACGCTACGCCACTGCCCCTATTACATCGTACGAAATTTGAAACCACTGATGATGAAGAGGATTTTGTGGGTTTTCCTGCCTCCGAAGAGGAGGGAGGAGAGGCGTCAGAGGAATCGGACTGGGAGGGCCACCCGGCGGGAAGAGATCGGAGCGGGTGGGAAGCGGAGTTTGATTCCTCAGGGGACGGCGACAGCTCCTTCCGGGGATTCCCCGCATCGTCGGCTGAGGAAAAGGACGTAGTTGGGTCAAAAGGTCGGGCCGGGGGTGGAGGGGGTCCTGGGGGGGTGGATGTCAGTGAACTGACATCGGAGCCAGAAGTGGAGGCAGGGCTCCCAAGCGATGCCGGAGAAGGGACAAGCAGGGAGAGAGGGGAGTCAGCAGCTGGGGAAGGAAATCAGTGTAACACCAGGGATAAAGGGGGGCGGATGGGGGAATCGGAGAGAGGGCTCCAGGACTCTTCGCTGGAGACCAGCGGGGAGAGCACAGGTCCTCCGCTATCCACACCCACCTCCGCGCAGGGAAAGTAGGCGGAGACTTTGTGTCAAAGAACTTCTTTGCTGGAAGAAGTTCAAGAAACGCCCACTGACGGATTCTGCTAGCGACTGAACAGCCACGAAGTGAAGGGCTGTACAGCCAAGAAAGGTTTAACCAGGCTACCTAGCCAGGAGTGGTGGCATCTTATGCACGAGCAACCCCATATAACCATTACACACAATATTAAGGGGGGAGGAGGAGGGTCAACTAATATTGATAAGTACATCCCCCCGTAGGGAACCTGCCCCAGCCATTCTGTTGGCTGCGGACCCCTCCCAGGCAGCCCTGACCCTTTCCCCTTAAAAAGCAAAATACAAACTATACAATAACCTAAAGAAATAGTAAAAGAAAAACAAACCAAGAAACAATTATGCTAAACTTAAAATAATCCCCGCCCCAACTAAACATTTGTCCCACCCCAGAAAGAAAATAGCAACAACAACAACAACAACAACAACAAACCACCGTTTGAGGTGCAACTGAGACACAGCCAAAGACAGAGCGAGACCCTGAATCAGTGCCATAACCAAGCCCTCATTCACAACCAGAGCCTGAAAAAGAGCCACAGCCCGAACCAGAGCAACAGCCACAGCCTAGAGCCACAGCCTGAGTCTGCAACAGTACTTGATACAGTGCCAGAGCTGGAGCTGGAGCCAGAGCCAGAGACACAGCCAGAGCCAGAACAAAACCCAAATTCAGAACCAGAGCCTGAAAGAGAGCCAGAGGCAGAAACAGTGCTTGATAGAGTGCCAGAGCCTGAAACAGAGGCAGATACAGGGCTTGACACAGCGTCAGAGCCTGAAACAGAGAAACAGCGTGAAACAGAGACAAAGGCTGAGACACAGGCCGAGCCTGAAATAGAGCTAGAATAAGTGCTAGAGTCAAAGACTGAGACAAAGCCTAATAAAGAGCAGAAGCTTGAGGCTGAGCCTGAGCCTGAAACAGTGTTTGATACAGTGCCAGAGCCTGAAACAGAACCAGAGCCACACCTACAGCCATAGCGCCACAGCCTGAGTCTGCAACAGTGGTTGATACAGCGCCGGAGCCTGAAACAGAGACACAGCCTGAAACAGAACCTGAGCCTGGTTATTAGCATGGCAATTAAAGAAGAGAGAGGCAGAAAGGCTTATAAATAGAGTTAAGTGTGAAGGCAAAATAATAAACAACCCTAAAGAAATAGAGAACTGTCTTCCGAAACTTACTAAAGAACAAAAAGAACTGTTGAATGCCCCTATCACATCGTACGAAATTCAAAGAGCAATTAAGGAAGCAAAGATAGGAAAGCCACCAGGGCCAGACGGCCTACCGGCAATATATTGTAAAAAATTGAGGACTTACTGTCTGACCCATTAAGAAGTATCTTAAAAGACGGAACCATGCCGGATTCTTGGAAAGACAGCCTTATTGCATTAATTCCAAAACAGGGAACGGACAATCTACTTATTAACAACTATAGGCCTATCACACTTCTAAATAAAGATTATAAATTATATGCTAATATTTTAGCCGAAAGATCAAAAAAAGTCTTCCAGATGATGATAAACAATGACCAAGCTGGCTTTTTGCCTGGGAGGCACATTTATAGCTGTGATGGCCTGGGAATCCGATTTAGAGGCTCAACCGGAGGAATCCCAGCCTGCACAGGAGTCCCCGCCTCCAGGGCCGGCTGAACTGGGGCAGGGCCTTGGATCTGAAGAGCCTGCACCTGTGCCGGATCCTCAGGAGCAGGCACCAGGTGATTCCACTCTAGCTCCAGAGGTGATTAAGGACACAGTGCCTACAGGTGCGCCTCTCCCGGCCCTGCCAGAGGAAGGAGAGTCTCCCCCTGGGTCCAGTAACTCCCCAGCCTCTCCTGAACTGCAGAGGCTTAGGGCAGAGAGGCGGAGGGAACTGGTTTCTCCCAGGAGGTGTGCTCGCCTTAAGGCCAAGAGAGGCGGGTCTCCTGGGGGCCGGGGCCGCCCCTGGCCTCAGAGAAGATAAAGGCCAGTCAGCCCGGTCCCAGGTTGTGGGAGCAACGTCGTTGAGTACCTGCTCCTGCCCGGACCCAGACCTGACCCTCCAGTGTTCCTGTCCCCGCCCGGCTTCCTGCTTCGGACTTGCTCCTTGTGAACTGTTTCCAGGCTAGTCACCCAGGACCGGACTTTGACTACGCCAACGGTAACCTTCCCCCGGGACCAGCACAAAAGCAACACTAGAAACATTATAAACCTATTAGCGCATTTAGACTTAAGAATAGAAAAGAAGGCAGTCTTAATGGCTATAGATGCAGAAAAAGCTTTCGACAGGGTATCCTGGAAATTTATGAAAGGTCTATTACACCATATGGATTTTGGTGTACAGTATATAAAAGGGACTGAAGCAATATAATCAAAACAAAAAGCTAAAATCATAATGGAAATTTATCACAGGAGTGTGAAATCAGTAAAGGGGTCAGACAAGGTTGCCCACTATCCCCCTTAATTTTCATATTAACATTGGAAGTTTTATGTAAACAAATTAGGGAAGAAAAAGAAATAAAAGGGATTATGCTGGGAAATAGAAGTTACAAAATGAGGGCATTTGCTGACGATTTAATTATAACTACGGAGCAACCAAAACAGAGTTTAAGAAAGGCGTTGGAAAGAATATATGGCTACGGTAAAGTTGTGGGGTTCAAAATGAATTTAAACAAGACAAAACTATTAGTTAAAAATATGTTGCCAGATGAAAAAGCAGAATTAGAACAAATAATACGCATTAAAATCTACCCCCAAATCAAGTATTTAGGATTATGGATAACACCAAAGAATATTAACTTATATGAAGATAATTATACCAATTGTTGGAAAGATATCAAAAGACAGTTGGAGACATGGACAAGGTTAAATTTATCATTCCTGGGTCGTATTTCGGTAATTAAAATGATAGTTTTACCGAAGCTACTCTTTCTATTCCAAACGATTCCAATTACAGGAAAGACCAGCAGTATCAACAAGTGGCAAAAAGAAATTTCTAAATTTTTGTGGAAGGGTAAAAGACCAAGAGTAAAGCATAAGATATTAATAGATACTGTAGAAAGAGGTGGCTACGGGTTACCGGATTTGAAGCTATATTACGAAGCCTCATGTCTTCTCTGGTTGAAAGATTGGTATTTATTAAAAAATTGGGATATTTTAGATCTAGAAGGTCATGACACCCGTTTTGGGTGGCATGGCTATCTTAATTATGGGAAAATAAAGACGCATAGGAGTTTTTCAAATCATATAATAAGAAATGCTATATATAAGGTATAGGGAAAATACAAAAGATATTTGGAACAGAAAACCCCAAGATGGAACTCTCCACTAGAAGCAATCGCTGTTAAAAAAAGGAACAACCTCAAAGAGAACTGGATAACGTATAACACAATATTAAGGGGGGAGGAGGAGGGTCAACTAATATTGATAAGTTATGAGAAAATAAAAGATCACTTTTCTAGTTGGCTAGATTACTTCCAGGTGAATGAAGTGTTCAGACACGATAAGCAGATAGGTTTTGAAAAGGAGCCTTCAAGATTTGAAAGAGAACTACTGAATAGTAAAACCAAATTAATTGCAAAAATCTATAGACTTCTTTTAGACTACGAAGTAATGGATGAGGAGGTTAAGGCTTCAATGATAAAGTGGGCCCAAGATGTGGGCCGTCCAATTATGCTAAAAGATGGGGAAAACTGATGGAATGTAAATTTGAAATTTACAGCCAGCTATAATATAAGAGAGAACATGATGAAAATGGCTCATAGGTGGTACCTCACTCCTTCAAGAATGTATAAAAATTTAGCGTATGCTTGTTGGAGATGTGGAGGAAATAACGGTGACATGAGCCACATGTGGTGGACGTGTGAAAAGATTAAGATTTGGGGGGGGGGGGGAATATACGATGAATTAAAAAAGATGTTGGGGATAACATTTACGAAAAAAACGGAGGCATTTCTATGAAGTATATTCCATTGTGTACATTCCATTGTAGGAATGGAAACAGAGCCAGAGCCACAGCCACAGCCACAGCCTAAGTCTGAAACAGTCCTGGATAGAGTGCCAGAGCCAGAGCCAGAGCCAGAGCCAGAGCCAGAGCGAGACCCTGAATCAGGGCCAGAACCAAGCCCTCATTCAGAACCAGAGCCTGAGAAAGAGCCAGAGCCAGAGCCAGAGCCAGAGCAACAGCCACAGCCACAGCCTGAGTCTGAAACAGCCCTTGATAGAGAGCCAGAATCAGAGAATCAGAATCAGAGTCAGAACCAGATCTTCGGTAAAGACGTGGTCTGGTCTTAGCGCAACTGCTCCTCCCACCCGCAATAACAGAGATTGGGTGTTCCAATACATCCCCCCGTAGGGAACCTACCCCAGCCATTCTGTTGGCTGAGGCCCCCTCCCAGGAAGCCCTGACCCTTTCCCCTTAAAAAGCAAAATACAAACTATACAATAACCTAAAAAAATAGTAAAAGAAAAACAAAGCAAGAAACAGTTATGCTAAACTTAAAATAATCCCCGCCCCAACTAAACATTTGTCTCACCCCAGAAAGAAAATAACAAGAACAACAACCCACCGTTTGTGGTGCAACAGAGACACAGCCAGAGACAGAGCGAGACCCTGAATCAGTGCCATAACCAAGCCCTCATTCAGAACCAGACCCTGAAAAAGAGCCACAGCCCAAACCAGAGCAACAGCCACAGCCTGAGTCTGCAACAGTACTTGATACAGTGCCGGAGCCTGAAACAGAGACACAGCCTCAAACAGAGCCTGAGCCTGAAACAGAGGCAGAGCCACAGCCAGAGACTGAGTCTGAAACAGTCCTTGATAGAGTGCCAGAGCCAGAGCCAGAGAGAGACCCTGAATCAGAGTCAGAGTGAGACCAAGAGCCAGAGCCAGAGCCAGAGCCAGAGCCAGAGCCAGAGCCAGAGCCAGAGCCAGAGCCAGAAATAGGGCTTGATACAGGGCCGGAGCGCAAAACATAGCTGCAGCCACAGCCTAGAGCCACAGCCTGAGTCTGCAACAGTACTTGATACAGTTCCGGAGCTGGAGCCGGAGCCAGAGCCAGAGACACAGCCAGAGCCAGAACAAAACCCTAATTCAGAACCAGAGCCTGAAAGAGAGCCAGACCCTGAAATATAGCTGGGTCAGAGGCAGAGGAGGAGCCATCATGAGACCCTGAATCAGAGTCAGAACCAGATCTTCATTCAGAACCACACCCTGAAAGAGAGCCAGAGCCACAGACGGAGCCTAGAGCCACAGCCTTGATAGAAGACTCCTATGGCTTATAAGTCAGCTCCACGAAGGTAACCTTGCTAGAGTGAGACTTACTCCTGCGGGCGACCTCACTATTCCGATACCAATAAACAAGGGAGTGCGCCAAGGATGTATATTGGCTCCCTGTCTATTCAACCTATTCATCAGCGACATGCGAGCATCCCTAGTTAACTCATCTCCAAGTACACACGCGCCTAGACTTGCGGACTACCGCTGCCCTCTCCTTTTATATGCGGACGACGCGGTAATTCTATCTTATACACGTGTTGGACTAACCAGAGCTTTGAAGATCTTTGCCACGTATTGTCAACTCAACCAAACCATCAACCATGCTAAATCCAAGATTCTGATTTTCTCCAGAAGCCGGAGATTATACAAATGGAAGCTTGGCGGAGCAAAAATTGAGCAAGTCCTAAAATTTCAATACCTAGGAGTTATTTTTCAACACAATTTGGGGTGGAAAGCTCAAATTCAACACCTACTTAACAAGGCCAAAACTCTGTCATATGCGCTCCTCCGATTCTTTTTTTCGGATGGAGCTTTGCATGTTCCCTCGGCCCTAAAGGTGTTCAAGGCAAAAGTGGTTGCCGTGCTTGCCTATGCTGCCCCGCTTTGGGCCGTGATGACAGACCCTGCTCCTCTTGAGACACTGCAAAATCAATTCCTGCGTCGGCTCCTAATGCTCCCCCTGTGCGTAAGCAACGCAGCCATGCGACTAGAACTGAAGATCGCATCCTTAGAAACTTGCCTGTGGAAGCAAGTCTTCAATTATTGGTTATCATTGTGGCATAGATTACCAAACCACTACCTTGTCCAATGCTTATGGCGAGATGAATTCTCTAGCCTTTGGACTAGTAGAATTCATGCCAAACTCCTGAGTTACGGAATCTCTCCTTCAGATTCCCTAAAACTAGACCAAATTACTGCTCAAAGACTGATCTGCCAAAGACTGGATGACATCGATCTACAGCGAAACTATATGCTGGGGGGAGGTGTTTGTTCGCCCCAGAACATTGGTATCACTTTAACTTACTGCGTTCCATCATACCTCTCCTCCCTTTCGACTGTTGCCCATAGACTGGCCTTCACCAAAGCGAGGTTCAACGTTTTTCCCTCCAACGTCCTGAGACATAGATTCTCAAAGGGCCAAGCCCCCGCCACGTGCGAATGTGATAAGGAGACGCCGGAGTCACTCCAGCACATCATGTTCACTTGCCCCCTGCTCAATGTGCCACGGGCAAATTTGTTGGGATCAATCATACAGAAACTAGAGGGTACCCCACCAAAATTCCACCTTGCCCAAATCTTGCAGGATAAGGATACTCATACGACCCTGAAAGTGGCAAGGTTCCTGGTCGCTGTCCTTACCCAAAAGCGACGCCAAGGAGCACTACAAGCTAACTAAGGCGTAGTATGCCATTCTATTTTATAGTATTTTAGTGTTATTGTGGTGTTTTAGCGGCTGTTGTTTTTTTTTCTTCCCACGTACACAAGCTGTTATTTATGTGTTGTTTTTACTTGTATGGGCCTATGGCCGTAATAAATATTGTTGTTGTTGTTGTTGTTGAGCCACAGCCGAGATCCACAGCCTGAGTCTGAAATAGTGCTTGATAGAGTGCTGGATCCTGAAACAGAGACACTGTCTGAAACTGAGCCTGACGCTTAAACGTAGCCAGCGGCAGAGGGAGAGGCAGAGCCTGATACAGTGCTTGATACAGCGTAGGAGCCTGAAGCAGAGACACAGCCAGATCCAGAGACACAGCCAGAGCCAGAACAAAACCCTAATTCAGAACCAGAGCCTGAAAGAGAGCCAGAGCCAGAAACAGAGGCAGAGGCAGATACAGGGCTTGAAACAACCCCCAAGAAGTGCTTCCTCTGCCAACGGCCAGGACATTTTGCCAGGGTCTGCCCTCAAAGAAAGGCATGGTAAGGGATGGTGGGAGCCGCTGGCTGTGAGGAGGAGGGGGAAAATCCCTCGAGGGTCATCTCGGATCGCGGGAAACAATTTACTTCCCGGTTCTGGAGGAAGCTCATGGGCTTGCTACAGGTCGAGGTGGGCTTCCACGGGAATGAGCCCGTTCATGGCCAATTATGGGTGTCACCCCCATATAGTTTGCAAAATACAAACTATACAATAACCTAAAGAAATAGTAAAAGAAAAACAAAGCAAGAAACAATTATGCTAAACTTAAAATAATCCTGGCCCCAACTAAACATTTGTCCAACCCCAGAAAGAAAATAGCAACAACAACAACAACAACAACAAACCACCGTTTGAGGTGCAACTGAGACACAGCCAAAGACAGAGCGAGACCCTGAATCAGTGCCATAACCAAGCCCTCATTATAATAATAATAATAATAAATTTTATTTATATCCCGCCCTCCCCAGCCGGAGCTGGGCTCAGGGCGGCTAACAATCAAATAATCCGACATTCTAAAAACATTCAGAGCCTGAAAAAGAGCCACAGCCCAAACCAGAGCAACAGCCACAGCCACAGCCACAGCCTAGAGCCACAGCCTGAGTCTACAACAGTACTTGATACAGTGCCGGAGCTGGAGCTGGAGCCAGAGCCAGAGACACAGCCAGAGCCAGAACAAAACCCTAATTCAGAACCAGAGCCTGAAAGAGAGCCAGACCCTGAAATATAGCTGGGTCAGAGGCAGAGGAAGAGCCATCATGAGACCCTGAATCAGAGTCAGAACCAGATCTTCATTCAGAACCAGATCCTTAAAGAGAGCCAGATCCACAGAGAGAGCCACAGAAGGAGCCTAGAGCCACAGCCGAGATCCACAGCCACAGCCGAGATCCACAGCCTGAGTCTGCAACAGTGCTTGATACATTGCCAGAGCCTGAAACAGAGACACAGCCTCAAACAGAGCCTGAGCCTGAAACAGAGGCAGAGCCACAGCCAGAGCCTGAGTCTGAAACAGTCCTTGATAGAGTGCCAGAGCCAGAGCCAGAGAGAGACCCTGAATCAGAGTCAGAGTGAGACCATGAGCCAGAGCCAGAGCCAGAGCCACAGCCTGAGTCTACAACAGTACTTGATACAGTGCCGGAGCTGGAGCTGGAGCCAGAGCCAGAGACACAGCCAGAGCCAGAACAAAACCCTAATTCAGAACCAGAGCCTGAAAGAGAGCCAGACCCTGAAACATAGCAGGGTCAGAGGAAGAGCCATCATGAGACCCTGAATCAGAGTCAGAACCAGATCTTCATTCAGAACTAGACCCTGAAAGAGAGCCAGAGCCACAGCCAGAGCCACAGATGGAGCCTAGAGCCACAGCCGAGATCCACAGCCTGAGTCTGAAATAGTGCTTGATAGAGTGTTGGATCCTGAAACACAGACACTGTCTGAAATTGAGCCTGATGCTTAAACGTAGCCAGGGGCAGAGGGAGAGGCAGAGCCTGATACAGTGCTTGATACAGCCTAGGAGCCTGAAGCAGAGACACAGCCAGAGCCAGAACAAAACCCTAATTCAGAACCAGAGCCTGAAAGAGAGCTAGAGCCAGAGCCAGAGCCAGAAACAGTGCTTGATAGAGTGCCAGAGCCTGAAACAGAGGCAGAGGCAGATACAGGGCTTGATACAGCGTCAGAGCCCGAAACAGAGAAACAGCGTGAAACAGAGACAAAGGCTGAGACACAGGCCGAGCCTGAAATAGAGCTAGAATAAGTGCTAGAGCCAAAGACTGAGACAAAGCCTAATAAAGAGCAGAAGCTTGAGCCTGAGCCTGAAACAGTGCTTGATACAGTGCCAGAGCCTGAAACAGAACCAGAGCCACAGCTACAGCCATAGCGCCACAGCCCGAGTCTGCAACAGTGGTTGATACAGCGGCGGAGCCTGAAACAGTGACACAGCCTGAAACAGAACCTGAGCCTGGTTATTAGCATGGCAATTAAAGAAGAGAGAGGCAGAATGGCTTATTAATAGAGTTAAGTGCGAAGGCAAAATAATAAACAACCCTAAAGAAATAGAGAAACGATTTCTCGAATTCTTTAGAGAAGAAGGAAGGAAATGAAACAACAGAAGTTAACATTTAGAACAGAACTGTCTTCCGAAACTTACTAAAGAACAAAAAGAACTGTTGAATGCCCCTGTCACATCGTACGAAATTCAAAGAGCAGTTAACGAAGCAAAGATAGGAAAGCCACCAGGGCCAGACGGCCTACCGGCAATATATTATAAAAAATTGAGGACTTACTGTCTGGCCCATTAAGAACTATCTTAAAAGGACTTCCTGGCGTGGTGCGCTCAGCGTCGGGTCAGGGAAAGCGCTCTGCTGCAGTAAGAACACTCCCAATCACGGCTACGGGATAAAAAGGCGGGGAAGCGAGGGCGACGCAAACCCTGAAGAGGTCTGAGAGGAGGTCCCAGACTGAATTCAGAATTCAGTTAGAATTCAAGCCCAGTCAGAGGTATGTGCCTATCTGTTCAGGCACCGGCTGAATTCCTTAGACCTCCCTCCGGCGACTCCCGGCTGGATAAAACATACGAGGTCCGTTCCGGCGATTTTCCTCAGGCTGTGAGGAAAACACACCAACTGCTTCTCCTCCTCCCTGCATATCCCCAGGGAGGGGAATCAGACACAGACAGAAACGTATCTACATGTCTTTATTTGTGTCTTTTAGCAGTCATACAGTAAAGATGTCTGCTCTCTTCAACAAACAGAGAGAAACTCAAACCTCAAAACTCCACCCATGTACATCCTGTACAGGTCATATGACAAACCCACTGAGCTAACATCCGGTGCTCAGTACAGAATGGACTGCCCCTTTGTTCCCATGGCAACAGTCACAAACTTCCTGTTTGGCTTTCCAGCCACAAGCAGCAGACTTGGCTGCTATAGCCTTTGCTTGCTGCAGCATTGGTGCTTTAGAATAACATACTCCCCCTAAAGTATCAATGCGTGCTGCGAGCAAAGCGTCATCCAGAGAAGAAAACAAACAGTTGTTATACTTATAACATTCCCCTGTTGTTTCAGTTCCACCCTTGGAACTACCCGCCACTGGTTTTACCAATGTACCTCTCTGGTTGTGTGACTTCCAAGGAATGAGTGCAACTGCATTACCTTGGTTAGCAACTCTCTGTTGTGCCTTTGTCTCTGACTCAGACACAGCTTCAATCTGACCTTGGTCGTTTACAACAGCAACAGCTATGTTAGCAAACTCTTGTGAATACCTCTTGGGTGGTACACCCTTCGTTGCTCTCTCAGACCTACGTAAGAGGTGCTGCTCTTCTCTACTTTCTGGTTCAGCCTTTGGACTCTCTGGAGATCCAGTACTAAGCTTAATCAGTGGTTCATCCTCCTCTTCTGAGGATCTAGTCATTATCTGAGATTTCCTCTCAATGACTGTGACAACTGAGCTGTCTGAGCTATCGCTGTCATCTTCAGTAGTACTGAACTCAATAAGATCAAACTCATCATCATCATCATCAGAATCATCATCACCTGTGGGAAATGTGTGAACAATCACTCTCTCCTGTTCAGGAGCACTCTCTAGAAATTTTGTGAGAATCACCTTTCCAGATTCAGACAAAATTACTCTGTAGAGACCCTTTTCATAACCCACAAAAATGCCTCTGGCATTCTTTACTCCACCTGGAGCTTCTGTTCTCACATGAGACCCAAAAACCTTGAAATGGGCAACAGAAGGTTTTCTGTGGAACAGTTTCTCAAAAGGAGAACATCCCAACCCCTTTGAAAACTTTCTCAACCACGTGTAACAATATGACATTAGCGACTCAGCCCAGTACTCATGTGGCAGATGTGAACTAAGCAATTGCGCTTCCATTCCCTTTTGCAATTCTTTGTTCACCCTAACACAAACACATCTGTTCCAAGCTTCTTCGGAACTAGCAATTTTGTGTCTTATCCCTTTCTTCTTCAGGAACCTCTGGAAAACCTGTAAAAGAAAAATTGGCTTCTCATCTGTGCAAAGACAATCTATGTCAGCATCATGCATATTTTTAACTTTGTCACAAAACTCTTTAAACCTTTCTAAGGCTTCTTTCGGTCTCTCCAAAAGATAAATCCAGACAAAACCTGTAAAAGAATCAACACATATTAGGTAATACTTTGCATTGCCTCTAGATGGTGCTAAAGGACCAATCACATCAGCATACACCCGCTGAAATGCCCTGTTGACCCTCGAGGTCACCTGCTTGGCGTTTTTCTTGGCTACACCTGCAAAAGAAATCATGTTAGAATCACAAGAATTACATTCCATGTAATCACTTTGATCAAAAGTCAACAAATACAGTCCATCTTTCTCTTTGGCAGAAAGATACAACTCTCCATCTTTGTAGATCTCGCAGTTCTCATCATTATAGGACAGTTTTAGTCCCTTCTTGGCAATCTGCGAAACGCTGAGCAGATTATACTTTAACTCTGGAACCAAATAAACATTGTTTATAGTCAAGTTCAGACTTTTAAGATGCACAGTCCCAATTCCGGTGGCTTCCAGCTCTTGACCGTTGGCTAGTTGCACAGCGAAGCTTTGCTTCTTAAACGTAGAAAATAGTCCTCTGTGTCCTGTCATGTGAACTGTGGCTCCCGTGTCTAGGACAAAGAAATTCCCCGCTTCTGGTGTGGCTTTTAGCGACATCAAAGCCTTTGCAGTCTTTGCCTTTGGGATGGTATGACCTTTGTCTGACGCCTCAGACTTTGCGGAGCTCGCCTTGGCTCCTCTGTTCTGACGTGGCTTCTTGCAGTACCGCTGAAGATGCCCAGTCTGGTCACAATTGTAACATCGGACAACGTTCAAAGCTTCGGCGCTTTCTCCAGTAGCAACAGCAGTAGGGGCGTTAGAACTCCGTTCTTGGCTCCCCCTGTCCTTGACTTCCAGGGCGGCAAGTCTGTCATGTTCACAAAGAACCACGGCAAAGACCCTGTCCGACGTTAGATCCGCTGCTGGGAGAGACCCCAGCTGACTGGCAACCGTTTTGTAAGTCCGATTCAGGCTGTTGATTACCATGAAGCAAAACACTTCCTCCTGCAGACGGAAATTGCGTTCCACCATCTGTTGACGCAGAAATTTCATTTCCGTCAGGTGCGCTTGAACATCTCCATCAGGCGCAAGCCTCAGGTTGGTCAGCTTCTCAAAATACAGCAACGCTGAAGAACCTGCATCTCTCTGATGTGTCCTTCTCAGCGTGTCCCAAACATCTTTCGCGTGGTCTAAATCTTGTATGTGGATCAGCTGCGAATCTGACACGCACAGAATTATAGCAGTTCTGGCCTTCACATCCTGTGACTCCCAAGCACGCGTTGGTGCTGCTGGGATGGGGTTCTCAATCACTTCAAACAGTCTCTGATTCTGCAGCAGGGCCTTCATCTTAATAGTCCAAGATGCATAATTGTCACTGGTCAGAAGGGGCAGAGAAGGCAAACTGCCCTTCTTTGCATCCATCTTGAGTCCTTGCATTGACTCTCAAACACAAGCCTCTAAAATCCAATAGCTGGCTTGTTTACACTCTGTGCCACCTGGCAGCTCTGAACGCTAGCTGCTTTGGAAAGTCCCTTTCCAACAGTTCGTTTTGGGCCTAAGTCATAACAAAACCTTGTTTTTGCCTCTCCGAGGCAAAAGCCTGACTTGTCCAGCCCTCTCGTGAAACTGGCCTTCGTTGCTAAGCAACAGCATTCCTTTTCCTTGAACAGGAAACCACAGGAATGTTTGGAATGCAGAGCTATTGTCTCTCGGAGCTGTTTTTCCCAAACGTTTCTCCCTCGAAGCAGAGAATGAATCAATCTGCATTCACACTTCTAAGCCCGAAAATCTCATACCTGGGCTCCGTTGCTTGGCTTTCAGATTCTTCTGGTCAGCGTCTGGCTGCAGAGAATCAGCCTTCTCACCTCAGGCTTCCATGGAGGCCATTTCTTCTGCAGAGGTCGATGAAAACAGCAACCATCCTCTGCTACCACTGTTAGAATTCAAGCCCAGTCAGAGGTATGTGCCTATCTGTTCAGGCACCGGCTGAATTCCTTAGACCTCCCTCCGGCGACTCCCGGCTGGATAAAACATACGAGGTCCGTTCCGGCGATTTTCCTCAGGCTGTGAGGAAAACACACCAACTGCTTCTCCTCCTTCTCCTCCTCCCTGCATATCCCCAGGGAGGGGAATCAGACACAGACAGAAACGTATCTACATGTCTTTATTTGTGTCTTTTAGCAGTCATACAGTAAAGATGTCTGCTCTCTTCAACAAACAGAGAGAAACTCAAACCTCAAAACTCCACCCATGTACATCCTGTACAGGTCATATGACAAACCCACTGAGCTAACATCCGGTGCTCAGTACAGAATGGACTGCCCCTTTGTTCCCATGGCAACAGTCACAAACTTCCTGTTTGGCTTTCCAGCCACAAGCAGCAGACTTGGCTGCTATAGCCTTTGCTTGCTGCAGCATTGGTGCTTTAGAATAACAGAAAACAGATCCAAGCAGCGCATAAAGGGGTTTTCTGCCGTCCCAGCACAAAAAGTGCAGGGAGGTGGAAGAACTTCAGCGCAGAAAAGATCGCACACCCGACCGTGAGACGCCCCTGAGACCCGAATGAGAAAGCACCAGGCTGCTCCAAACTAAAACTGCAAAATCAAGAGTACTCCTGAAGGAACAAGGTAATAATGCTGGCTTAAATTAAAATAAAAAGAGTACAGACTAACTTAATATTATAAAGGACAGTAAAGCTAATGGAGAGAGGAGCTTCAGCGTTCTGAGACTTATCAGGTTGTGGAAAATAAGCCTTGTAAAGAGGCAGAAAATAAAAACTGAGACATACTGAGTACCTGCTTCTACAGGGGGACGCTCTGTTGAGAGAGACAAGGAGCTGAAATAGCAAGCAGCAGCAGCAGCAGCAGCGGTGACAACAAAGCAGCGGCCATTAAGAAGGAGATCAGCGTAAAACAAAGGGGTGAGTGGAAAAGAAAAAGGAGGGGGAGAAACGTGGAGGATACAGTGGAAAAAGAGAAGGAATAGAAAAGATTTGAAGACCAGGCAGCGGTGGGAAGATAAAGATTAAGATAAAGAAGTGAAAGGGAAGAGGAAGAGGAAGAGATATACAAAGGGAGAGAAAGAAGGAGGAAAAGACTGGAATAGGGAAGAAAGCAGCTGGCGAAAATGGCGCTGGGAGGGGAAGAGTGAGTCATCGCCCTCAGAAGGGAAAAAGCCGGAAGAAGAATAGTGGCGGAAACCGTCACTGCAACAAAGAGAGGCTAGAGAAACAAAACAAGAAGGACCACCTCACAAGTAAATTGGAAAATTGCGCCACCTAGTGGCGGAAAATAAAATTACTCCCATAATTTAAAAAACGCTGCTAAGACACAGGCTTGAAGTACAACCATAAAGAAAACTAGCTATACACGAAAGGACATTTGAAATACCAAGTTCAGCTTCTGGAAAATAAGTTCTTAAGACGGATGTTAAGTACTTCGAAGGATTTTTTCTCTGATCATTGCCAAAGTAATTTAAAATTGCCAAAGTAATTAAAAAGACTTAACTATTTTTTTAAAAAAACTTGGACTTTTTTTTAAAAATTAAATATTTGAGATGAACTGATAACAACATAGGGTAAAACCACCGGAATCTTAACTGACTTTCAATCCCATCAGGCAAAAGGACCAAATTATAGACTATAAACAGAGCATTTTCAAAGTTTAGGAATATATATATTCTTGGTTTGAAATAAAGACATCTAGATCAGAACCAAAAGGAAGAATGACAAATATGGGTTCTAAAAAATACCAAACTACACTGACATCTGGGTCAGGTCTACAAGTGAGAAGACAATCAACAGCTGAAACAGACCCCAATGCTGACATAAAAGACCCTATAATGGGGATGGAAAAGAGCCTAAATGATAAGTTGGACATACTAACTGGCAACATCCAACAAAACTCAAAGCTAATAATAGACCTAACAACACAAATAAGTGACCTCTCACTTAAAAACAAAGAACTGGATAAATCTGTACAAGAACTTAAGAGTAAATCTACCAAACAAGAGGAAATGACGAAGAAATTGCAGATGGAAAATAAGGACATTAAAAAATCACAAGACTCAACGAAGGAAGAAATAAACGACCTAAAGAGAGCCCATGAAGAGCTGCTAGATGATATATCATTGATGGAGATGCGTCAGAAGGAGATGGTCCTTCGCTTCCGAGGCGTCCCACAAACTCATGATGAACAAATTCAAGAGAAACTATCACAGGAGATTGCAAACTGGTTGGGAGTAGAGGTAGAAGAGATGCTATTGGATATTGATAAAATTTTCAGGATCAAATCAGAAAGATCGGACACTTATAAAGGGCCAGGAGATTGCTTAATTTTTTTCAACTCAAGACTTTTAAAGGACAAAATATTACATCAAAAAGGACAAGTGAAGTTAGTAATAGATGATAGGCCTATCAAAATATTTAAGGAAATTCCAAAAAGAATTCTGAAGAAAAGGCAGAATTATAAGACAGTAACAGAAGCACTCAAGAAGAATTCAATTAGATTCCGGTGGGAATTTCCCGAGGGTATCACCTTCACATATAAGGACAGAAGAAAAACTTTTAAATCAGTAGATGAGCTGGGAAAATTCTGGAGGAAGTACAAAAAAGAATTAACTGGAGAGCCAACATTGGAGCGAGAGGAAACAACGCAGACAACCACAAGAAGCATAGAGAGACAAGCGCGTATTAAGGGGGGGGGGGAGTGGAAGAAGCAGATTATCAAAATCCTAAAATTTCTGAGTTTTTTCTCTTTTTTTCTTTTCTTTTTTTTACTTACCCAACGAAACTACTGTAGATAATAAATAAAAATTAATGAATCTAAAAATTATATCTTGGAATGTTAACGGTCTAAATGATAAGAGGAAGAGAAATAAAATAGAACATGTATTGAGGAAAGAACAATGGGATATTATATGCTTGCAGGAGACCCATGTGACTAGAAACCATAGAAGGGTTTTAGAAAATAAGAGATTGGGTCAAGAATTTATATCCTCAGATGTGAAAACGAAAAGGGGAATTGTGATCTATGTGAACCCTAAACTAGACGCAAAAAAAATCTTCAAGGATGATGAGGGTAGAATACTAGGGGTAAAAATAACAAAAGGTAAAGAACATTTAATTATAGTAGGAGTTTATGCACCGAATGGTAACAAAACAGAATTTTTCAGAAAAGTAGAAGCTAATTTACTGGAATTTATAGAAGAGGGAATGATTTTGACGGGAGACCTAAATGGTGTCACATCAATAGAATTGTCACATCAATAGACAGAGAGAGAAAGAAAATCCAAAAAAGGCAGACTCCCAGACACCTTCTTTCAGATGGTAGAAAACTTAAATTTGATTGATACATGGAGATATAAAAACCCAGGAGAAAGACAGTATACACATTTCTCGGAAGTTAAAAAATCAGCCGGCAGAATTGACAGCATATGGGTATCAAATAACTTAACAACTAAAATTAAAAAAGCAGAAATACAGACCAAAATTATTACAGATCACAACCCAGTCACATTAGAATTAAAGGAACACAAGAAAACTAATACAAGATGGAGACTTGATGAAAGATTATTAAATGACAAAAAGATTGTGAAAAAAGCGCAAGAACTATTGAAAGAATTTTTTGAATTAAATAAAGAACAGGATACAGACTTCAGGACAATATGGGATGCAAGTAAAGCTTTCATAAGAGGCTTTTACATACAACAAAGTGCAATAAGGAAAAGAAACAGAGAGCAAAAACTGGAACAAATAAGGAAGGAAATAGGAATAAATGAAAAATTATTAGCAAAACAACCAAAAAATGAATTAATAAACCAAAAACTAAAAATATTACAAACTCAGGCTTCAGCAATATTAAATAGTGAAATTGAGGACAATATTAAATGGATGAAACAAAGGTCGTTCGAATTTGCAAATAAACCCGGAAAGAGGCTAGCCTGGCAACTGAAAAAGAGACAAAAGGAAAAACTGATTGATAAAATAGTGGAAGAGGGGAGAACTTTAGATAACCCTGAGGAAATTAAAAAGTGTTTTACAAAATATTATAACAAGCTATATGAAGCAGGAAATGAGACAGAGGTTGAAATAAGAGAGTATTTATGTGGAAAGGATATACCTAAAATTAAGAAAGAAAAGATTCAAGAGCTAAACTCCCCAATAACCACGACAGAGCTTCATCAAGCGATAATTAAGATGAAACTGGGAAAATCCCCAGGCCCAGATAGTCTTACCGCAATACATTACAAAAAATTAGAGGAACCATTATTATCACCTATGAAGACACTCTTAAATAAAATATTAGAAGACGGGAAGATTCCCAACACCTGGAAACAGGCGCACATAGTAGTAATCCCAAAACAAGGACGAAATAAAGAGTTTATAACCAATTATAGACCAATATCATTACTAAATAATGATTACAAGATCTATGCACAAATATTGGCAACAAGATTAAAGACAGTTTTGCAGGATTGTATAAATAAAGAGCAGGCAGGGTTCTTGCCGGGCAGGAAAATGAGTGACAATATAAGAACAGTGATTGATATGATCAAGTATTTAGACATGAAACCAAGTAAGAAGGTAGCCTTTGTTTTTGTGGACGCGGAAAAGGCGTTTGACAAAGTATCATGGAAATTTCTAAAAATATTATTAGACCAGATGGACATGGGAGACCAAATCACAAGAGGGTTAAAAGCAATTTATGAACAACAAGAAGCAAATATAATAATAATGACACGACTGATTATTTTAAAATACAGAAGGGCACCAGGCAAGGGTGCCCACTTTCACCTTTGTTATTCATTTTGGTTTTGGAAATATTAAATCAAGAAATCAGATTGGATCAAGAAATAAATGGAATATCCCTAGGAGAGAAAATATACAAAATAAGGGCATTTGCAGATGATTTAGTTTTAATGGTGGAAAATCCAAAGGAAAGCATAGCAAAGGCTCTAGAAAAAATGGAAAACTTTGGATGGGTATCAGGTTTTGCCTTGAATAAAGAAAAAACGAAACTAATGGTAAAAAACATGGGAGATCAAGAGAAAAAGGAACTGGTAGAAAAATTTGGATTACAAATTGTAAAAAAAGTGAAATATTCAGGTATACAAATAACAATGAAAAATATAAATTTGTTTGAAGATAATTATAAAAAAATTTGGGAAGTAACAAAAAGAGAAATGGAAACTTGGACAATATTGAAATTAACACTCTGGGGTAGAATTTCGGCTATTAAAATGAATATCTTACCAAAACTTCTGTTCCTTTTTCAAATGATTCCCATAATAGGTAAAGATGATTGTTTTAAAAAATGGAAAATGGACCTAACAAAGTTTATATGGCAAGGCAAAAAGCCACGGATCAAACATGGAACTGTTGGAATCAAGCCTTGTCAGAGGAATGTGCCACTCTTCAGGCACCCGGCTGATTTCCTTGTTGACCTCCCCGTCTGCGACTCCCGGCAGGAAACAGGCGAGGTCTCTAATCGGCGATCCTTCTCAAACGTGAGAAGAACACACCACTCCTTCACTCTCCTCCCTGCTATCCCCAGGGAGGGGAAAGAGACAGACAGAAATGTATTTACATGCCTTTATTTCTGTCTTTTGCAGCAGTACAGAGAAACATGTCTGCACTCTCTTAACATCAACAGCAGAGAGAGATTAGACTCCACCCATGTACTTCCAGTACAGGTCAGATGACACACTGAGCTAACATCCGGTGCTCAGTACAGTGAATGGACTGCCCCTGTCTTCCCATGGTAACAGTCACAAACATCAACATCCTGTTTGGCTTTCCAGCCAGCTGCTGAAGCTGCTGCTCGCTGCTGCATTGCTCCTTTTTGGTAACAGGAACAACAGATATGGTTGGCATGCCTATCTAATTTATAACAAAGTGGCAGTCCATAAAGAATTTCTAAGTCACGTAATTAGAAATGCATTATACAAGGTCTGGGTGAGACATAGAAGGTTGTTAGAACCAAAAACCCCATGGTGGGTCTCACCGCTAGAAGTAATATCGGTTAAAAAGAAAAATACTATAGGAAGAATGGCAACTTACCAGCAGCTCCTAAAGGAAGAACAGGGCCAATTAAAACTGAGACCATACGATGAGGTGACCCAATACTGTACCACATGGTTACAATATCACCAAATTGCACAAATATTCAACCAGGATAAAGTAATAGGATTTGAAAAAGAAGAATCAAAATTACAAAAAGTATTATTACAAAACTCAAAAAAATATATATACAAAACTCAAAAAAATATATATCCAAAATGTATAATTTATTATTAGAATGGGAATTAAAGGATGAAGAAGTAAAAGAAGTTATGATCAAATGGGCATGTGATATAGGATATGTAATTCGGCTGGACCAATGGGAGAAATTATGGAAATATGACATTAAATTCACGGCATGTTATACAATAAGAGAAAATTTTATGAAAATGGTGTACCAATGGTACTTAAGTCCAGTAAAATTGGCTAAAATTCACAAATTAAAATCGAATACCTGTTGGAGATGTAAAAAAGAAATAGGAACAATGTTTCACATGTGGTGGGAATGCCGACCTATTAAACAATTCTGGAATGAAATCTATGAAGAACTCAAAAAGATGTTTAAAATATCTTTTAGTAAAAAACCGGAGGCATTCCTTTTAGGTTTAATTACAAATGATATCCCCGAAAATCAAAGGAAAGTATTCCTTTATGCAACAACAGCTGCCAGGATGCTTATAGCTAAAAACTGGAAAGGCAGAAAAATTCCATCAGTGAAAGATCCGCAAATTAAATTTTGTGAATACATAAATCTGACAAGACTCACAGCTTACATAAGGGGACAATTGGACCAGAAATTATTAAAAGAATGGGGTTGTGCTAAAGAGTATATGAAAAAACATTGTTCTGGAGTTAGTATATTGGTATGTAATGAATGATGCTTTACAGGGTTAAAGAATAAGAAAACCTTCCCCCCGGGACCAGCACAATAGCAACACTAGAAACATTATAAACCTATTAGCGTATTTAGACTTAAGAATAGAAAAGAAGGCAGTCTTAATGGCTATAGATGCAGAAAAAGCTTTCGACAGGGTATCCTGGAAATTTATGAAAGGTCTATTACACCATATGGATTTTGGTGTACAGTATATAAAAGGGACTGAAGCAATATAATCAAAACAAAAAGCTAAAATCATAATGGAAATTTATCACAGGAGTGTGAAATCAGTAAAGGGGTCAGACAAGGTTGCCCACTATCCCCCTTAATTTTCATATTAACATTGGAAGTTTTAGGTAAACAAATTAGGGAAGAAAAAGAAATAAAAGGGATTATGCTGGGAAATAGAAGTTACAAAATGAGGGCATTTGCTGACGATTTAATTATAACTACGGAGCAACCAAAACAGAGTTTAAGAAAGACGTTGGAAATAATATATGGCTACGGTAAAGTTGCGGGGTTCAAAATGAATTTAAACAAGACAAAACTATTAGTTAAAAATATGTTGCCAGATGAAAAAGCAGAATTAGAACAAATAATACGCATTAAAATCTACCCCCAAATCAAGTATTTAGGATTATGGATAACACCAAAGAATATTAACTTATATGAAGATAATTATACCAATTGTTGGAAAGATTATCAAAAGACAGTTGGAGACATGGACAAGGTTAAATTTATCATTCCTGGGCCGTATTTCGGTAATTAAAATGATAGTTTTACCGAAGCTACTCTTTCTATTCCAAACGATTCCAATTACAGGAAAGACCAGCAGTATCAACAAGTGGCAAAAAGAAATTTCTAAATTTTTGTGGAAGGGTAAAAGACCAAGAGTAAAGCATAAGATATTAATAGATACTGTAGAAAGAGGTGGCTACGGGTTGCCGGATTTGAAGCTATATTACGAAGCCTCATGTCTTCTCTGGTTGAAAGATTGGTATTTATTAAAAAATTGGGATATTTTAGATCTAGAAGGTCATGACACCCGTTTTGGGTGGCATGGCTATCTTAATTATGGGAAAATAAAGATGCATAGGAGTTTTTCAAATCATATAATAAGAAATGCTATATATAAGGTATAGGGAAAATACAAAAGATATTTGGAACAGAAAACCCCAAGATGGAACTCTCCACTAGAAGCAATCGCTGTTAAAAAAAGAGAACTGGATAACGTATAACACAATATTAAGGGGGGAGGAGGAGGGTCAACTAATATTGATAGGTTATGAGAAAATAAAAGATCACTTTTCTAGTTGGCTAGATTACTTCCAGGTGAATGAAGTGTTTAGACAGGATAAGCAGATAGGTTTTGAAAAGGAGCCTTCAAGATTTGATAGAGAACTGCTGAATAGTAAAACCAAAATAATCGCAAAAATCTATAGACTTCTTTTAGACTACGAAGTAATGGATGAGGAGGTTAAGGCTTCAATGATAAAGTGGGCCCAAGATGTGGGCCGTCCAATTATGCTAAAAGATGGGGAAAACTGATGGAATGGAAATTTGAAATTTACAGCCAGTTATAATATAAGAGAGAACATGATGAAAATGGCTCGTAGGTGGTACCTCACTCCTTCCAGATGATCAAGAATGTATAAAAATTTGGCGAATGCTTGTTGGAGATGTGGAGGAAATGACGGTGACATGAGCCACATGTTGTGGACATGTGAAAAGATTAAGATTTGGGGGGGGGAATATACGATGAATTAAAAAAGATGATGGGGATAACTTTTATGAAAAAAACGGAGGCATTTCTATAAAGTATTTTAGATAAAGAGATCCCAAAAAATCTAAGAGAGGATTATTGTTTTGTGTACATTCCATTGTAAGAATGGAAACAGAGCCAGAGCCACAGCCACAGCCTAAGTCTGAAACAGTCCTTGATAGAGTGCCAGAGCCAGAGCCAGAGCGAGACCCTGATTCAGAACCAGAGCAACAGCCATAGCCACAGCCTGAGTCTGAAACAGCCCTTGATAGAGAGCCAGAATCAGAAAATCAGAATCAGAGTCAGAACCAGGTCTTCGGTAAAGACATGGTCTGGTCTTAGCGCAACTGCTCCTCCCACCCGCGATAACAGAGATTGGGTGTTCCAATACATCCCCCCGTAGGGAACCTGCCCCAGCCATTCTGTTGGCTGAGGCCCCCTCCCAGGCAGCCCTGACCCTTTCCCCTTAAAAAGCAAAATACAAATTATACAATAACCTAAAAAAAAATAGTAAAAGAAAAAGAAAGCAAGAAACAATTATGCTAAACTTAAAATAATCCCCGCCCCAACTAAACATTTGTCCCTGTGGAGTTTGGAACAGACAGGGTTAAAACTCCGTGGTGTCCTGTATCTGGGAGGAGCTTGACGAAGAGAAGTGCGTCACAGTCTGTGAGCAGACTTGCTTTCGCTTCTGCCTGAGAGACACAGCTCAGCTCCGAGGCTGCAGGCTGTGTGTGCTTTTGGCACAGAGAAATGCCGGAAAGCTCTGATGGAAAGAGACTGATTTATGGCTTGTAAATAAACGCTACTAGAGATAAGAACCGAACTGTCTCTGGACTTGATTTATCCCTTTTTCTCACACGGACGCAGGACCGCTGCTACTCTGCTATCCTGCTAGGCCAGCTTCGGAGACACAGAGGCTGCGCAGGGAAGCCTGGCTGGACGCAGGATTTATATTCACACGAACAGGTTATGGAAGTTCCGTGTTTCCTGACAAGTGTGAGAAGGGAGGAAGACTGTCAGCTTTGAGTTGCTGTGATCTCCTGCCAGGAAGGGCAGTGGGAGATGCTGGTGATCGGAGCCAAGAGCCAAGAGAGACGGCTGCTTCGGAGGTCCAGCTTGCTGGCAGAGTTAGTACGCTTTAAGCCCTGGTGGGTGGAAGATGGCTGCTCAGGCACAGCAGGGCCATGAGAGTTTCAATATCCCCCTTGAAAGATTAAATGGGGCCAATTGGGAGGCCTGGTCAAGAAGAGCCAGGGGGTGGTTTGTGGCCACAGGGCTCTGGAGTCCAGTCCAGAAGGAGCCGGCCCCACCCACGCTAGCTACTGCTCTGCTGAAGGAGAGAGAGCAGAGGCAGCTTTGCATGTTGCAAGCATCTCTGGACGCTTTGCTGTTGCCTCATCTGGAGTGCATTAAATTGGCCCAGGCTGCCTGGCAGGCGCTGAGGAGTCTGTGTGAAAGCTCAGCGGGAGCCAGACCAGAAGGGGATGGAAGCCCAGGAGGGGCTGAAGGATGCCCAGAAAGCCCAGTGGGGGCTGGCACTATGTTGGGAAGCTGTTGCAATGCTTCAACACGTCTGTGTGATGGACTGTGTACAGGAGAAAGGCTGAGAGCTGAAAAGAGGAAAGCAGTGGCAAGCTGTTCCTCAGGCAACAGTGCACCCAAGAGTGGGGGTGCAGGCCGATCCAAGAGCTCTGAGAAAGCGAAAGTCTCCGAAAGTTGTTTGTGCTTTGCTGCAACCTCCAACAGCGCTGGGAAGCATCCACTTGAAGCCCAGGCTGCCAAGGACACCAGCTGGAGTGGAATGTCAACAAAGCAGTTTCCCAAGGCCAGTTCTCAGCAGCGACGTGGGAAAGCGGCAGGCCAGGAGAAAAACAAAGACAAGGCATCTTATCACCTCACAGCTGCGACGGCGTCTCTGGGAAAAGGCAAAAGCCTTGGTCGGGGGGAGGCTGTGTCCATGGCAACCGGTGGGGGTGCGAGCAACGCCATGGCAGCTTTGGAAAACAGCCAGAGAGACACTTTATCTCTTATTATCGACTCTGGAGCTTCTCACAGTCTAGTGCCATCTAGAGAGTTCCTGAGGAACTGCAAGACAGTTAAAACTGAACGCTATGTCAAATTAGCAGATGGGTCTCAGAGACCATTGACTGAATCTGGGTTTTTATATTGTTCTTTCTTGGATCATTGGGTGCAGGCTTTTGTGGTCCCAGAGCTTGCACACTCTCTTTTAAGTGTGCCAGCACTAAATGATGATGGGTTCGATGTTCTGTTCTCTAACAATTTGTGCTCCTTTTACAGGGATGGGAAGAAGGTCTACAGTGTTGAGCGAAAAGACAGGCTCTTTCTGGTGCAAATGCCTGTTGAAAATGGGACTGGTGGAAAATGGGGCTAGTGGAGAGTCCATTGAAGATGCCCATGTGCAGTGTGCAAACGTCCCACCACACAATTATTGTATACACATGTGGCACCGAAATTTTGGGCACGCTGGATGGTCGCTTGTGCGAAAAGCTGCAGAAAACACCATTGGTTGTAGGTTCAAGGCTTGTGACAAATACCTAGATTGTCAAGCCTGTAAGCAGTCGAAGGTCACAACATGCACATATCCCAGGTCAGAGAGGAGAACCAGCAAACACTTTAAACTTGTGCGTGCAGATTTGTCAGGTCCCATGCCAACACCTTCTTTAGCTGGGTCAAAATGGATTCTGGTTCTGATTGACGATTTTTCAAAATTTTCTTGGGTTTTTGCGCTTAAATGTAAGTCAGAAGCAGCTGCGCTGATCAGGGATTGGATCACAGCGATAGAGCTGCAGTTCACTACCAGGGTGATTTCCTTTCAATCTGATCGGGGGGGGGGGAGTTCACAGGTTCTGCGCTGCAATCGTTTTTCAGGCAGAAGGGCATCAGTCATCGACTGACGACCCCCCACTCTCCGCAACAGAATGGGGTTGCAGAGAGAAAGTTTCTCACACTACAGGAATCTGCAAACGCTATGCTGGCAGACTCGGGTTTACCACAGCGCTTTTGGGCTGAGAGTTATAAGACAGCATGTTTTTTGCAAAACGGGGTGTACAATTCCAGTGTAGGCAACACACCGTATTTCTTGTTGCATCAGAAGAAGCCGAAAGTACACAACTTTCATGTCTTTGGTTCTCAGGCTTGGGTTCTCATTCCAAAGGCCATGCGCAGAAAGGGTGAGCCAAGGTCCAGGAAGATGATCTTTGTAGGCTATGAGCCGGGTTCAAAGGTGTGGCATTTTGCATACCCTACTGGCAACCAGTCTAAGCTGCTTATTAGTGGCAGTGCTGAGTTTTGTGAGCAGAGTGGGTGGAAACGTCTTCATGGGAACCCGGATGTTCTGTTAGACTCAGGTGAGGAAGAGGAGGAGGACGAGGCTGAACCTGTTGCTGAGATGCACGGTCCACAGCCACAGAGTCCAGAGCAGGGATCTCCAAGGGGGAGGCTCCGTATCGCTCCAAAAGGGAGTCCCAGGACCCCTCCACAGGTTTCTGTCAAGTCTGAGCTAAGGAGTGAACCATCCTCGCCAGCAGAACCAGCTGTACGCCCGAAACGGCGCAGCAAGTCAGAGGGGGATGTTTCAGACACAGAGGATAGTAGGGCTGATCCAGGTGAATCAGGCGCAGTTCCAGAATTCACGCTGAGGAGGTCAGCAAGATCAACCAAGGGAAAGCCACCTGAAAGGTATGAAGCCACTAGTGTCTGGGTTGGTGTGGCTAGATGTGAACCTGAATCCTTTGAGGATGTTCAAAAGTTGCCTCAGGAAGAAGCCAGCAAATGGCGTGAGGCGATGCAGAAGGAGATGAACTCAATGGAGTCTCTTGGTGTGTTCTCACTCACTCAGCTGCCGGCTAACCAGAGAGCTGTTAGTTGCAGGTGGGTTTACCGTTTGAAACCCACAGAAGCGGGAGAACCACAGTATAAAGTGAGATTAGTGGCCCGAGGATTCACACAGAAAAAGGGTGTCCACTTCACGGAGGTGTATTTGCCAACGTCACGAGCGGAGACTCTAAGAATGCTTTTGGCGATAGCAGCACAGAGAGGTTGGAAGGTGAACCATTTTGATGTAGATGTCGCCTACCTGAACTCAGATCTCAAGGAGGAGTTGTACATGCTTCCTCCTCCAGGGTTTGAAGTCAGTGAGCCAGGCATCGTGTGGCGGTTGCACAAATCCATCTATGGATTACGCCAATCTGCCAGGAATTGGAATATGTGCCTACATGAAGCCTTAGAAGAGCTAGGTTTTAAGAGATCTCTTGCAGACAGTTGTCTTTACATTAGAGGTTCAGGCGTAAAACAGCAAGTGGTGCAGGTGTTTGTTGATGATATCTTAGTCATGACACAGACAGGTGAACAGGTGGAGAAGTTTGCTAAAGAGCTTGGAAAGCGGTTCAAGCTAAAGCAGCTTGGAGATGTCAAGTCCTATTTAGGCGTGCAGATCACAAAAGCAAGTGATGGAAGCTTCTTGCTTTGCCAGAAAGGTAAGATTGAACAGTTGCTTGAGAAGTTCAGAATGTCTGATTGTGCAGGTGCCAGATCACCCATGGAGACTGGATACGTGAAGGAGTGTCAGCAAGTAGAACGCGTGGTGTTCGAAAATACTGAACTCTTTCAGTCAGCTCTGGGTAGTCTGTTGTATCTGTCACAGTGGAGCAGGCCAGACATTGCATTTGCTGTCAATCTGCTCAGTAGAGAGGCTTCAAGTCCTAGTGTGCAGGTCTGGAACGGTATAAAGCGGGTGCTGCATTACCTGCAAGATACCAAAGATTTTTGTCTTAGGTTGCCAGCCCAAGGAGAAGTCAAACTGACTTGCTTTGTGGACGCAGATTAGGGTAACTCTGAGGACTGCAGATCAGTGTCAGGCCTAGTGGTGAAGTTTGGGGACTCAGTGATTGGGTGGAGGTCCCGGAAGCAAAATCTCATAGCGCTTTCGTCTACTGAAGCTGAGTTCAGTGCGCTATCAGATGCTTGCAGAGAGCTGGAGTTCTATGTGTGTTTGGTCGAGGAAATCTGTGGAGAGAATTGTCTGCCCGTTGTGGTGCATGAAGACAATCAACCGTGCCTTAAATTGGCTGAGACGGGGCAATTAAAGGTGAGGACCAAACATTTGGACATACGTTTTCAAAATGTGTGTCAGAGCGTTCGTGAGGGGCTAGTTGCTCTGAAATACTGTCCCTCAACAAAGAACCTCGCTGATGGTTTCACAAAACCATTAACCTTCCAGAAGCACGAGGAGTTCTGTGTATGGGGAAAGCATTGTTGGCTATTGTCCCCAGATGCAATACAAGAGGGGGTGTGGAGTTTGGAACAGACAGGGTTAAAACTCCGTGGTGTCCTGTATCTGGGAGGAGCTTGACGCAGAGAAGTGCGTCACAGTCTGTGAGCAGACTTGCTTTCGCTTCTGCCTGAGAGACACAGCTCAGCTCCGAGGCTGCAGGCTGTGTGTGCTTTTGGCACAGAGAAATGCCGGAAAGCTCTGATGGAAAGAGACTGATTTATGGCTTGTAAATAAACGCTACTAGAGATAAGAACCGAACTGTCTCTGGACTTGATTTATCCCTTTTTCTCACACGGACGCAGGACCGCTGCTACTCGGCTATCCTGCTAGGCCAGCTTCGGAGACACAGAGGCTGCGCAGGGAAGCCTGGCTGGATGCAGGATTTATATTCACACGAACAGTCCCACCCCAGAAAGAAAATAACAACAACAACAAACCACCGTTT
Source organism: Podarcis melisellensis (assembly GCF_964234715.1). Taxonomy (NCBI): domain Eukaryota; kingdom Metazoa; phylum Chordata; class Lepidosauria; order Squamata; family Lacertidae; genus Podarcis; species Podarcis melisellensis. The sequence goes on from NC_138535.1 coordinate 22,597,858, forward strand.
GAGGTGCAACAGAGACACAGCCAGAGACAGAGCGAGACCCTGAATCAGTGCCATAACCAAGCCCTCATTCAGAACCAGAGCCTGAAAAAGAGCCACAGCCCGAACCAGAGCAACAGCCACAGCCTAGAGCCACAGCCTGAGTCTGCAACAGGACTTGATACAGTGCCGGAGCTGGAGAATCAACAGTCTCTGATTCTGCAACAGGGCCTTCATCTTAATAGACCAAGATGCATAATTGTCATTGGTCAGGAGGGGTGGAGAAGGCAAGCCTCCGCCCTTCTTAGCATCCATTTTTGAGTCCTTGCATTAACTCTCAAACACAAGCCTCTAAAATCCAAAAGCTTGTTTGTTTGCACTCTTGTGCACCTGGCAGCTCTTAACGCTAGCTGCTTTGGAAAGTCCCTTTCCAAAGGGACTTCATGAGAGCCTAGTCACAACAAACTTTGTTTTTGCCTCTCTGAGGCATAGCCTGACTGTCCAGCCCTCTCGAGTAACTTTCCACTTGACTGGCGGGCGTTGCTTAGCAACAGTGCATTTCTTCCCTTGTACAGGAAACCACAAGAAGCTCTGGAATGCAAGCCTCTTCCCACTCGGAGCTGTTTTTCCCAAACGCTGCTCCCCGTGAAGCAGAGAATAACTCAATCTGCGTTCACTCTTTTAAGCCCGAAAATCTCATACCTTGGGCTCCGTGGCTTTGGCTGTCAGCTTCTTCTGGTCAGCTTCTGGCTGCAGAGGATCAGCTTTCTCACCTCAGGCTTCCATGGAGTGATGAAAACAGCAGCTCTGCTACTCTTTTTGCAGACTTCCATGGATCGAGGAAACCAGCAACCGGCATCTGCTACCACTGTTGGAATTCTGCCTGGGTCAGAGGAATGTGCCACAACGTAGGCACCGGCAGATATTCCTTGTCGACCTCCCCGCTGCGCCACTCTGCTGATAAGCAGGCGAGGTCTCGGCGATTCATCTCAGATGTGTGAGAGGAACACACCGTTCTTCCTCTCTCCCCTTTGGTGTCCCCCAGGGAGGGGAAAGATTCAGACAGAAATCTATTTACATCCTTTATTTCTGTCTCTTTACATCAGTACAGAGAAACATGTCTGCACTCCACAGCAGTAAGAATAAACTCCACCCATGTACTTCCAGTACGGGTCATCTGACACACACACTGAGCTAACATCCGGTGCTCAGTACAGAATGGACTGCCCCTTTGTTCCCATGGCAACAGTCACAAACATCCTGTTTGGCTTTCCAGCCACAAGCAGCTGACTGAGCGGCTAGAGCCTTTGCTTGCTGCAGCTTTGGTGCTTTATGGTAACACACAGGACCTCCGCTTGGCACGCCTACGCTGCGCAGAAAGCTTCCGCACAGAGACTAGGCGGACTTGGAGTCAAGGAATTTTTATGTTGGAAGAAATTCAGGAAACGCCCACTGACGGATTCTGCCAGTGACTGAGACAGTCGCGTTGTAAGGGCTGTCAAGCCAGGGAAAGGTTTAGCCATACAACCAGCTTGGAGCAGTTTGTGGCTTACGCACAAGCAACCCCAATTCCCATTACAATAAGGTATGGGGAAAATACAAAAGATATTTGGAACAGAAAACCCCAAGATGGAACTCTCCACTAGAAGCAATCGCTGTTAAAAAAAGGAACAACATCAAAGAGAACTGGATAACGTATAACACAATATTAAGGGGGGAGGAGGAGGGTCAACTAATATTGATAAGTTATGAGAAAATAAAAGATCACTTTTCTAGTTGGCTAGATTACGTCCAGGTGAATGAAGTGTTCAGACAGGATAAGCAGATAGATTTTGAAAAGGAGCCTTCAAGATTTGATAGAGAACTACTGAATAGTAAAACCAAAATAATCGCAAAAATCTATAGACTTCTTTTAGACTACGAAGTAATGGATGAGGAGGTTAAGGCTTCAATGATAAAGTGGGCCCAAGATGTGGGCCGTCCAATTATGCTAAAAGATGGGGAAAACTGATGGAATGTAAATTTCAAATTTACAGCCAGCTATAATATAAGAGAGAACATGATGAAAATGGCTCCTTCCAGATAGAGAGCCAGAATCAGAGAATCAGAATCAGAGTCAGAACCAGATCTTCGGTAAAGATGTGGTCTGGTCTTAGCGCAACTGCTCCTCCCACCCGCGATAACAGAGATTGGGTGTTCCAATACATCCCCCCGTAGGGAACCTGCCCCAGCCATTCTGTTGGCTGAGGCCCCCTCCCAGGCAGCCCTGACCCTTTCCCCTTAAAAAGCAAAATACAAACTATACAATAACCTAAAAAAATAGTAAAAGAAAAACAAAGCAAGAAACAATTATGCTAAACTTAAAATAATCCCCGCCCCAACTAAACATTTGTCCCACCCCAGAAAGAAAATAACAACAACAACAAACCACCGTTTGTGGTGCAACAGAGACACAGCCAGAGACAGAGCGAGACCCTGAATCAGTGCCATAACCAAGCCCTCATTCAGAACCAGAGCCTGAAAAAGAGCCACAGCCCGAACCAGAGCAACAGCCACAGCCACAGCCTAGAGCCACAGCCTGAGTCTACAACAGTACTTGATACAGTGCCGGAGCTGGAGCCAGAGCCAGAGACACAGCCAGAGCCAGAGCAAAACCCTAATTCAGAACCAGAGCCTGAAAAAGAGCCAGACCCTGAAATATAGCTGGGTCAGAGGCAGAGGAAGAGCCATCATGAGACCCTGAATCAGTGTCAGAACCAGATCTTCATTCAGAACCAGACCCTGAAAGAGAGCCAGAGCCACAGCCAGAGCCACAGACGGAGCCTAGAGCCACAGCCGAGATCCACAGCCTGAGTCTGAAATAGTGCTTGATAGAGTGCTGGATCCTGAAACAGAGACACTGTCTGAAATTGAGCCTGACGCTTAAACGTAGCCAGGGGCAGAGGTTCAGCAACTTCTACCGGAAGTTCATCAGGAACTTCGCCCACTTGACAGCGCCTATCACAGATTGTCTCAGTAGCAAAAAGAAGTTCGTCTGGACAGAAAGTGCCCAGCAATCCTTCGAAAGGCTGAAGAAGGCGTTCGCTTCGGAAGAGCAGCTCCTGCACGTGGATCTGCAGAAGCCAATGAGGCTGGAGACCGATGCGTCAGACCGGGCCATCGGAGCGGTACTGTTGCAGCCGGGGCCCCAGCAGAGCTGGAGGCCGTGCGCCTTTTTCTCGAGGAAGCTGAGCAAGTCGGAGCAAAACTACACGGTGTATGACCGCAAACTGCTTGCAATTTATGCAGCATTTTGACGATGGAGACATCTGCTAATAGGGAAGCAGCACGAGATCCAGGTGTGTACGGATCACAAGAACTTGGAATACTGGAGGACTGCGCGAGTACTCAACCAGAGACAGATTCGATGGGCACAGGAGTTCTCCATGTTTTTCTTCGAGATCCGGTACGTGCCGGGGGAGGAGAACGTAAGAGCAGATGCTCTCTCCCGGAAGCCGGAGTACATGGAAGGAGAGGGACCGCCGCAAGTCAGACACGTGTTCCCCGAGAACCGATGGGTGTGTGTGGGGGAGTGTTGGTTGGGAAACGAGAACTAGCCGGGCTTACTAGAAACGACGAACTCGCTCAAACAAAAATCAGGGAACTCCGGAACGGAAGGGAAAACCAGGGAGGGTTTGAGGAAAAGGAAGGGGTACTGTACTACAAGGGAGCGCTGTACGTACCAGGGGAGACCTTGAGGGGAAGGGTACTCAAACAACTCCACGACAATCCAACAGCGGGACATTTTGGTCAACACAAAACCATGTTGCTTGTCACCAGGCAGTTCTGGTGGCCAAGGGTAAGGGAAGATGTACGGGAATATGTACGGGGGTGCGACCGCTGCCAGAGGGCAAAGGGGGAGAGGGCTGCACCCGCAGGGTTACTGGAACCCTTACCCACGCCGGGTATGACAGATTTGCCCAAATCAAGGGGGAAGACAGCAGTCATGGTAGTAGTCGATCTGCTAACAAAAATGTGCCATTTCATAGCTTGCTCGCATGCGGTAACGGCAGAGGAAACAGCCAGGTTGTTTGTAGATCACATCTTCAGGCTGCATGGGGCTCCCTTGAGGGTCATCTCGGATCGCGGGAAACAATTTACTTCCCGGTTCTGGAGGAAGCTCATGGGCTTGCTACAGGTCGAGGCGGGCTTCCACAGGAATGAGCCCGTTCATGGCCAATTATGGGTGTTACCCCAGGGCCTTCCCGGGGAGGGGGGAGGAAGGGGGGAGCGTACCTGCGGCAGAGCAGTTTGTGGAATAAATGGAGGCCTTGCACCAGGAACTTAAGATGAACTTGGGAACACCACAACCAAGCCACGGAAATACTCGATTCAAGATGGTGAGGGCGCCAGGTGGAGTACTTGGTAGCTTGGGAGGGAGAACCCGAGTCAGAAAACACGTGGGTTCCAGCGGAGGCTATCAATGATGGGTATCTTGCGGAGGAGTTCCACAGCCTGTTCCCAGATAAACCTAAACCACTAGCGAGATTCTGGGAGGAGCAATTTGGAACCACAGATGAATAATAATAATAATAATAATAATAAAAAATTTTATTTATATCCCGCCCTCCCCAGCCAAAGCCGGGCTCGGGGCGGCTAACAACAATAAAACAGTACAAAAGTACAGCACAAACAACACTCTAAAATCATTCATTATAAAATTGGTTCAAATCAAGCCACTGGCAACCATTGTGCCAGAGCTCCATGAAGATTGCCGAGGGAGGGAGTCAGGCTGTGCCCTGGCCAAAGGCCTGGTGGAACAGCTCTGTCTTGCAGGCCCTGCGGAAAGATGACAAGTCCCGCAGGGCCCTAGTCTCTAGTGACAGAGCGTTCCACAAGATCGGAGCCACAGCCGAAAAAGCCCTGGCTCTAGTTGAGGCCAGCCTAACTTCTCTGTGGCCTGGGACCTTCAAGATGTTTTTATTTGAAGACCGTAAGTTTCTCTGTGGGGCATACCAGGAGAGGCGGTCCCGTAGGTACGAGGGTCCTAGGCCGTATAGGGCTTTAAAGGTTAAAACCAGCACCTTAAACCTGATCCTGTACTCCACCGGGAGCCAGTGCAGCTGGTATAGCACCGGGTGAATGTGGTCTCGCAGCGAAGACCCCGTAAGGAGTCTCGCTGCAGCATTCTGCACCTGCTGGAGTTTCTGGGTCAGTCTCAAGGGCAGCCCCACGCAGAGCGAGTTACAATAATCCAGGCTGGAGGTGACCGTCGCATGGATCACAGTGGCTAGGTCAGGGCGAGAGAGGTAAGGAGCCAACTGCTTAGCTTGGCGGAGATGAAAAAATGCTGCCTTTGTTATAGCTGCAGTCTGCACCTCCATGGAAAGGGAGGTGTCAAAGATTACACCCAAACTCTTAACGGATGGTGCTGGCACTAAGTGCACCCCCGCAAGACATGGGAGTTGACCCCCCCCCCCAATTCCATATCGTCCCGTCCCAGCCACAGGACCTCTGTCTTCGAAGGATTTAGCTTCAACCGGCTCCCTCGTAACCATCCAGCCACAGCTTCCAAACATCTGGTCAGTGTGTCTGGGGCCGAGTCAGGATGGCCATCCATCAACAGATAGAGTTGGGTGTCATCAGCATACTGATGGCAACCCAGCCCAAAACTCCGAACAAGCTGGGCGAGGGGGCGCATAAAGATGTTGAAAAGCATCGGGGAGAGTATTGCACCCTGAGGTACTCCACACACCAAGGAGTGGCGCGATGACAATTCCCCCGCAAGCGCCACCCTCTGTCCCCGACCAGAGAGAAACGAGCGCAGCCATTGAAGGACTGTGCCCTGAATCCCCACGTCGGCAAGGCGGTGGTCCAGGAGTTCGTGATCGACCATGTCGAAAGCTGCTGACAGATCTAGAAGAATCAGCAGCCCTGACCCGCCTCGATCCAGCTGTCTACGAAGATCATCTGTTAGGGCAACCAGAGCCGTCTCGGTCCCATGACCCGCGCGGAAGCCGGACTGGAATGGATCCAGAGCCGATGTTTCATCCAGAAACCTACCAAGCTGTTCGGCAACCGCTCTCTCAATCACCTTACCCAGGAACGGAAGATTTGAAACCGGGCGGTAATTGGATAGATCTAAAGGATCTAATGATGTTTTCTTTAAGAGCGGGCACACCACTGCCTCCTTCAGTTCTGCAGGGAATGTCCCCGTGCCAAGGGACAAATTGATGATATCCCCCAGGAGGGCCCGCACCTCGTCTGGACACGCTCTAATCAGCCAAGACGGGCACGAGTCGAGAGGACAGGTGGTGGCCTTTCCAGCTCGGAGGAGTCTGTCCACATCAGCTGGGGATATCCGGTCGAAGTGGTCCAATACTGGACCCGAGGACAGTCGAGGGGCCTCCAGTTCCTTTATTGTATCCAAATTGGCAGGGAGGTCATGGCGGAGCACCAAGACCTTCTCCGCAAAAAAGCTCGCAAATGCCTCACAGCTATGTGCCAAATTATTATTTAAATTTGGCTGTCCCTCAAGGGACGTTAAAGACCTGATTATACTAAATAATTGTGCCGGGCGAGAGCTAGCGGATGCAATGGAGGCCGAGAAGTAAGACTTCTTAGCAGCCTTCACCGCCATCTCATAGGTTTTCATAAAAGCCCTATAAGATGTTCTTGAGGCTCCGTCACGGGCACCCCGGCATACTCGCTCTAGCCGTCTGAGGTCCCGCTTCATTTTCCGGAGCTCTTCGGTAAACCAGGGAGCCCGGTTTCTGCGGGGTCGCAGAGGGCGCTTAGGTGCGATCTCATCAATGGCTGCCAGGAGCTGGATATTCCAGCCCTCAACAAGCTCAGTCAATGAGTCGCCAGAGGGAGCAAGGTCCTGCAAGGCTTGACGGAATCTATCAGGGTCCATCAGCCTCTGCGGGCGAGCCCAAATTGGCTCGCCACCTAAGCAGGGTGGGGGTGGAAAGTCTATCCTGGCTTTCAGAGCGTAGTGATCAGGCCATGGCACTTTCATCGAAGGAGACATGATCACATCTATACCTACGCCAAAGATCAAATCCAGCGTGTGGCCTGCTTGATGTGTGGGGCCCGAAACAAACTGGGAGAACCCTAGTGTCGCCATGGAAGACACCAGGTCAAGAGCATGTGAGGAGGGAGTGGCATCAGCATGGATGTTGAAGTCCCCCAATACCAATAGGTTAGGGAACTCCAAGGCCCAGCCAGCCACCGCCTCCAATAGGCCTGACAGGGTGGCTGCTGGTGCGCTAGGTGGCCGGTACACCAGCCAAACAGCCAAGCTCTCCTCGGAGCCCCACACTAGGCCAACACATTCAATGCCGGGGATCGATGGCGATGGTAGAGCCCTGAAAGGACAATCTTGAAGAGGATTTTGTGGGTTTTCCTGCCTCCGAAGAGGAGGGAGGAGAGGCGTCAGAGGAAGAGGAATCGGACTGGGAGGGCCACCCCGCGGGAAGATATCGGAGCGGGTCACTTTTCTAGTTGACTAGATTACTTCCAGGTGAATGAAGTGTTCAGACAGGATAAGCAGATAGGTTTTGAAAAGGAGCCTTCAAGATTTGAAAGAGAACTACTGAATAGTAAAACCAAAATACAACAACAACAACAATATTTATTACGGCCATAGGCCCATACAAGTAAAAACAACACATAAATAACAGCTTGTGTACGTGGGAAGAAAAAAACAAAAAAACAAAACAAACAAACAAAAACAGCCGCTAGAACACCACAATAACAATAAAATACTATAAAATAGAATGGCATACTACGCCTTAGTTAGCTTGTAGTGCTCCTTGGCGTCGCTTTTGGGTAAGTACAGCGACCAGGAACCTTGCCACTTTCAGGGTCGTATGAGTATCCTTATCCTGCAAGATTTGGGCAAGGTGGAATTTTGGTGGGGTACCCTCTAGTTTCTGTATGATTGATCCCAACAAATTTGCCCGTGGCACATTGAACAGGGGGCAAGTGAACATGATGTGCTGGAGCGACTCCGGCGTCTCCTTATCACAAAACCAAAATAATCGCAAAAATGTATAGACTTCTTTTAGACTACGAAGTAATCTAAGAGCAGAGTCAGAGTGAGACCATGAGCCTGAGCCAGAGCCAGAGCCAGAGCCAGAGCCAGAGCCAGAAAAAGGGCTTGATACAAAGCCGGAGCACAAAACATAGCTGCAGCCACAGCCTAGAGCCACAGCCTGAGTCTGCAACAGTACTTGATACAGTGCCGGAGCTGGAGCTGGAGCCAGAGCCAGAGACACAGCCAGAGCCAGAACAAAACCCTAATTCAGAACCAGAGCCTGAAAGAGAGCCAGAGCCAGAAATAGTGCTTGATAGAGTGCCAGAGCCTGAAACAGAGGCAGAGGCAGATACAGGGCTTGAAACAGCGTCGGAGACTGAGACAAAGCCTAATAAAGAGCAGAAGCCTGAGCCTGAGCCTGAAACAGTGCTTGATACAGTGCCAGAGCCTGAAACAGAACCAGAGCCACAGCTACAGCCATAGCGCCACAGCCTGAGTCTGCAACAGTGGTTGATACAGCGCCGGAGCCTGAAACAGAGACACAGCCTGAAACAGAACCTGAGCCTGGTTATTAGCATGGCAATTAAAGAAGAGAGAGGCAGAAAGGCTTATAAATAGAGTTAAGTGCGAAGGCAAAATAATAAACAACCCTAAAGAAATAGAGAAACGATTTCTCGAATTCTTTAGAGAAGAAGGAAAGAAATGAAACAACATTTCATTTTGGCGCCAGCGCTTAATGGCGGCTCTCTCTCTGATCTCCGGAGAGAGGGCTGCTCCACGAGTTCGGGTCTGACCGCTACGGCAAAGCGGGGACCCCTAAAATCACAGGCGCAGAAGCCTGTGAACAAGGAGACTCGGTGGGCACCATTTGTGCCCCCCCTTACTGCAAAAGAGCCTTTTTAAAGGCTCCGGAGGAGCATTGGGGGATCGCGCGGTGCTGAGAGTCGCTACCCAGCCCGTGGAGTGAAGCCGCGTCGCCACAAGCGGAGAGCGCTGACTTCTTCCTGAAATTTGGACTGAAATTCAACATCCGTAAGTAGGATTGAGAAACCTATTGGGACTATAAAATTTCTTTGAAATTCGGCTGAAAACGGGGACGGTAAATAAAGGAAGTCTGCCTCCCCCCCCCCCCGGCTGCATGATCTTTAAAGCAACGGAATTTAAAGCTGCAATTGAAGGAGAAGTAATTTTGAACTTTTTAAAGTGGTTTAACCCTGGCATTGAGTTTGAACCTCCCCCCCAGCAAGCAGGAGCGAGGGGGGGGGGGAAGAAAAGGGAACTTGATTTAACCTGCATGAAAGGAAGCAAAGGGAAAAACTTTCCACTGTCTCTGACTCTGGGAGCGAGCTGCCTGGGTGAAACACTTGACAGGGACTGTCAGAAAGGATAGACTGTGACTTTATTTGATACAATCTTGGTTTTCGTGACTTTGGGATTTTGCTGAAAGATCAATTTGATAGCTTGTTGCAACTAGAAGACTCTGGTTAAAAATTTTCCTCTTTGGGGACTTTTGGCTTCTTTGTCTTTTCTCTGCCTTGTGGATACATTGAATTGCTCCCTCTAGAGGACCTAAGGACAATAGTTGCAACATAGACTGTAAAAAAAATAAAATAAAACAAGTCACTGGATTTTTCCATTCAAAGCTGCTCCTGTGGGAACGACCTTGGGACATGAGCGGCCCAGCAGAGGAGATAGCAACAAGGTCTAAAGCTAAAGCCGCACAAAAGAAAAGGGGCTCTACATCAGGTACATTGTCAACAGGCGCAGCAGGACAGGAAAGAGGGACAGATATATTGATGGATTCAGTGACACAAGCTTTGCTTAAGATAAATGAATCTTTAGAAAATCTGACAAAGCAGAGTACGGAAAATACCAAACAGCTGACAGAACTTACTACAAAATTGGACTTGAACACCAAAAGTATAACATCCAACACAGCAACTATAAATAAATTAATTGAGGAAAATGCAACAACCCGAAAAATAGCGGAAGAAGCGAAATCCACTGCAGACAATACACAGGAAAAATTAGCACCAGTTTGTAAGAGGTTGGACGAACATGAGGCCGCTTTGTCTTTATGGGAGATGCAGAGGAAAGAGAGGAATTTAAGACTTAGATTGGTCCCAGAAAGTTAGGGGGACAACTTAGTGGACTTTCTCACCAAAGAACTTTCAGAATTCTGGCAGGTAAACACAGAGGAGGAAGATTTTAAGATAACGGCAGCCTTCAGATTGGGGAGAAGGCAGAATAGAAAGATTCCGAGGGATTGCCTGATAACTTTGAGATCAAAGGAGGAAAGAGATAAAATATTAGATCTACACTATCAAAGAACCCTTGAGATTGAGAAGGTTTTTGTGCAAATTTACAAGGACATCCCGAAATATATTCTGGAGGCTAGATCTCATTATAAGAACCTGGTTTACCTCCTGAAACAGAATAACATTCCTTTCAGGTGGGAGTTTCCACAGGGTTTGTCCTTTAGTTACAAAGGAAAGAAAGTCAAGATAAGAACAGTACAAGATAAAGAACAATTTCTGGACAGAAACGAAGAGGACCTACAGAAAGGAGTGGTAGAATTGACCTCTGAGACAGATCTTGGAAACCTGACATTTGGACTTAAATCACCAACGGAAGAAGAACAGCCGCAGGGAGCGGCTGGAGGTAACTAATTAATGATGTCTCTGCAATTTTTGACTTGGAACTGTAATGGACTGAACCTTCCCAGAAAAAGGCGCGAAGTTTTCCATATTCTGAAAAGAGAACAATTGGATTGGATTTGTTTACAAGAGACCCACATAACAAGGACACATAGAAAATTGCTTATAAACAAAAGGTTAGGACAGGAATTCATTTCGTCGGATAAAGTTAAGAAAAGAGGAGTGGTGATCTATGTAAAGGAGAAATTGCCCCCTAAATTGATCTTTAAAGATGAACAAGGAAGATTTTTGGCAATTGAAATACAAATCCAGGGAGAAAATTTTTTGACAGTTGGCATTTATGCACCTAGTGAAGGGAAGGCAGAATTCTTTAAGAAACTGCATGAGACATTAATGGACTATCTGGATTATAAGGTAATTTTATTAGGAGACATGAATGGTGTGGTTCCCACTAACATGGACAAAGCACAAAGACAGGTGGTCTCTAAGGATGGGAGATTACCCAAGACTTTTTTTGAAATGACAGAGAATTTGGACTTGATAGATATTTGGAGAACTAGAAACCCTCTCGAGAGAGAGGGAACGTTCTTTTCCGAGGCACAAACGACATGGACAAGAATTGATCAAATTTGGATTACTAGTGGCATGGCTCCAAGGATAAAAAAAGTAGAAATCTGCCCAAAGACATGCTCCGACCATAACGCGGTGAAGATGGAAATGAAACTAACAACAGCTGGCTCCTTCAGATGGAGAATGAATGACACCCTATTTAGAGACGATGAGATCTACAAAAAGGCCCAAAAAACTTTGAAGGATTATTTCGAGATAAATTTGAGGACGGATGTTGAAAAAAGAGTGATTTGGGATGCAAGTAAAGCCGTGATGCGAGGTTTTTTAATACAACAGAACACTTTAAAGAGGAAAAAGCAAAATGAGAAGAAAGATAAGATTCTGGAAAAAATAAAAGTGGGAGAAAAGAGATTGAGGTCTAAACCAAAGTCTCATGAGATTCTGAGAGAAATTAAATTTTACCAGATGCAGTATATGGAACTGATGAATCAAGAGATAGAATGGAAAGTTAAGCAAATGAGACAAAGGACATTTGAATCAGCAGATAAATGTGGGAAACTACTCGCATGGCAATTGAAGAAGAGACAAAAACTGAATACAGTCACAAATTTGGAGGTGGATGGAAAGAACATCATCAAACCAAATGAGATTAGCAACTGTTTTCAGAGTTATTTCAGAAGATTATATGCACAAGGGCCGGAGAATGAACGAGATATAGAAGACTTTCTTAAGAAATATGGACTACAAAAAATTTCTCAACAAAGTATGTTGGTTTTAAATGAGAAAATAACAGATAAAGAAATAGAGGGTGCCATTCAGAATATGCAACTAGGTAAATCTCCAGGACCAGATGGATTAACCTCCAGATACTACAAAGCTTTGAAAGAATGGATAATACAGCCGTTGAAGGAGGTTTGTAATGAAATATTAGAGGGGGAAAAGGCTCCTGAATCGTGGAAAGAAGCTTTTATTACACTTATACCAAAGTCTGAAACTGAAAAAAATCAGATTAAAAACTACCGCCCTATATCATTACTTAATGTGGATTACAAAATATTTGCTGACATTTTAGCAAAAAGACTTAAGAAGGTGCTGGTGGAGGAGATTCATAAAGACCAGGCAGGCTTTCTCCCGGGAAGATACTTGTCGAACAATGTAAGGAATATAATTGATATTATGGAAATGTTGACAGTAAATATCAATACGAAGGCAGTTTTAATATTTGTGGACGCGGAGAAAGCCTTTGATAATATTTCTTGGAACTTTATGAAGAAGAATCTCCATGGGATGGGGGGTAGGCCAAAGGTTTGAAAATGGTATAGGTGCAATATATTTGGAACAAAAGGCAAAGTTAATTGTAAATAATGTGGTGACTGATGAACTTCCGATAGAAAAAGGGACACGGCAGGGGTGCCCAATATCCCCATTACTCTTTATATCAGTCCTGGAGGTTTTATTAAATATGATCAGGGGGGACCAGTTGGTAAAAGGAATTCGGGTCGGAGCCAGACAGTACAAATTAAAGGCATTTGCAGATGACCTGGTATTGACTTTACAAGAGCCAGACACTAGCACTAAAAGAGTTTTGGAACTAATTCAATTCTTTGGCCAGGTTGCAGGATTTAAACTGAATAAACAAAAAACTAAAGTCTTGGGGAAAAAATTAACAAATGGCGAAAGGGAGAAGTTTCAAAGTGAAACTGGGCTGATGGTGGCCAAGAAAGTGAAATATTTGGGGATTGACATGACATCTAAAAATGTGAATTTATTTAAGGACAATTATGACAAATGTTGGACGGAGGTAAAGAAAGATCTAGAAATATGGTCGAAATTGAAGCTTTCCTTGTTAGGCCGAATTGCGGTGATCAAAATGAATGTTTTGCCAAGAATGCTATTTTTGTTTCAGACATTACAGATTGTGGATAAACTAGATTGTTTCAAGAAGTGGCAGAAAGATATATCTAGATTTGTCTGGCAGGGCAAAAAGCCCAGAATAAAATTTAAGATATTAACTGATGCAAAAGATAGAGGGGGGTTTGCCCTGCCGGACTTAAGACTTTATTATGAAGCAGCAGCTTTCTGCTGGTTGAAGGATTGGCTACTTCTTGAGAATACTGATATTTTGGATCTGGAAGGGTTTGACAATAGGTTTGGTTGGCATGCTTACATATGGTATGACAAGGTTAAAGCTCATAAAGGTTTTAAAAATCATGTGGTTAGGAAAGCATTATATAATGTCTGGATTCGATATAAGGATTTGTTGGAAAATAAAACTCCTAGGTGGTTATCACCAATGGAGGCTAAAGAAGTGAAGAAACTTAATATGGAATCTAATTGGCCAAAATATTTTGAAATTTTAGAACAAGAAAGTGGTAAATTCAAACTAAAGAGATTTGAAGAAATAAAGTCTAAGGTAAGAGATTGGCTCCATTATTATCAAATAATGGAGACCTTTAAACAAGACAGGAAAATTGGCTTCCAGGTGGAGAAATCTAAATTAGAAACAGAACTGTTAGAACCCAATACTAAGAATTTATCAAGAATGTATAATCTGTTGCTGAAGTGGAATACAATAGATGAAACAGTCAAATCAGCTATGATTAAATGGGCACAGGACATCGGTCATGACATTATGTTTGCGGACTGGGAACGGTTATGGACCACCGGTATTAAATTTACGGCATGTAATGCCTTAAGAGAAAATATTATGAAAATGATTTATAGGTGGTACATGACTCCAGTCAAGCTTGCAAAGATCTATCATTTGCCCAATAATAAATGCTGGAAATGTAATGAAATTGAAGGTACTTTCTTCCACCTTTGGTGGACCTGCCCAAAGATTAAAGCCTTCTGGGAAATGATCTATAATGAAATCAAGAAGATACTTAAATGTACTTTTCATAAGAAACCAGAGGCATTTCTCTTGGGCATGGTTGACCAATTGGTGTCAAGAAAGGATAGGATTTTTTTTATGTACGCTACCACAGCAGCAAGGATACTTCTAGCAAAGTATTGGAAGACGCAAGAATTACCCACACTGGAAGAATGGCAGATGAAAGTGATCGACTTTATGGGATTGGCAGAAATGACCGGCAGAATCCGGGACCAAGAGAAAGAGACGGTGGAGGAAGATTGGAAGAAATTTAAAGTTTATCTTAAGAACAGTTGTAAAATTGTTGAGTGCTAAAAGGTCAAGGGGAAGGAAGATGCAGAATTGCAGCTGAAACTGTCTGATAAATTATGATGAAACTCAAAAAATAAGTTATTAATATAATGGGACCAAGGGGTTGCTGAAAAATTGTAAAATAAGGATGCAGAGAGGGGGAGGTATGGGGAAGTTCATGAAAGAAGGCTTATGAAAAGGAGGATATGAAAATATACATGTTTGTATGTGTTTGTTTGTCTTGCTTGTTTTAAAATGAAAAACCAATAAAAAAAATTATATATAAAAAAAGAAATGAAACAGAAGAAGTTAAAGAACATTTAGAACAGAACTGTCTTCCGAAACTTACTAAAGAACAAAAAGAACTGTTGAATGCCCCTATTCAGTGGCGTAGCGTGGGGGTGCAGGGGGGGCCGGCCGCACCGGGCACAACATCTGGGGGTTAGGGTTAGGGGGCGCAAATCCACGGGTTAGGGGGCGCAAATTACTTGCCTTGCCCCGGGTGCTGACAACCCACGCTACGCCACTGCCCCTATTACATCGTACGAAATTCAAAGAGCAATTAAGGAAGCAAAGATAGGAAAGATAGGAAAGCCACCAGGGCCAGACGGCCTACCGGTAATATATTATTAAAAAATTGAGGACTTACTGTCTAACCCATTAAGAAGTATCTTAAAAGATGGAACCATGCCGGATTCTTGGAAAGACAGCCTTATTGCATTAATTCCAAAACAGGGAACGGACAATCTACTTATTAACAACTATAGGCCTATCGCACTTCTAAATAACGATTATAAATTATATGCAAATATTTTAGCCGAAAGATAAAAAAAGTCTTCCAGATATATAATCTATATAATCTATATAATAATATATAATTTATATAATATAACATATATAATATATAAAATAACCGCAAAAATCTATAGACTTCTTTTAGACTACCGTCCAATTATGCTAAAAGATGGGGGAAACTGATGGAATGTACATTTGAAATTTACAGCCAGCTATAATATAAGAGAGAACATGATGAAAATGGCTCATAGGTGGTACCTCACTCCTTCCAGATGATCAAGAAAAGATTACCGTACAGGAATTGGTGGAGACGGCTCAATTGACTAGCAAACTCAGAGGAATCTCAAAGCAAAAATTTGCAGGAAAATGGGATGGTTATACAAGATATGTTCAGATAGATAATACTTTATTCGGCTATAAGCCCACAAGGTAAAACAAATCAATAGATAAAATAGCATTTTACAATCTAAAATATCAACTAAAATATTTCAACGCATAATCTCCTTCACATTACTTACAATCTCTAGATGTACCGTGTTATGGCCTTGAAGATAAAGATGGTGCATAGAGTTTACTGGATTTTTAATAGTCATGCAGCATTCCATGAAGTCTTTTATATGAAAGAACTGAAATCAGGAATCTAGCAACCTGTAATGTTCTATAAGAGTCAATGTCCTGGAGTAGATAGGCTAGATGTAATTCAGGTGGTTTAGCAGCAATTTCCAGAATGATTGAACTCAGGATCCTTGATCGGGGAACAATGTATAAGGGGCAATTAAACAAGATGTGATAGAGGGATTCTATTGATTTGTTGTCACATGCGCATAAAACAGAGGTTTTACCGTTAGAAAATCTATTGCTCAGCACATTTGAGGGGAACACATTAAATCTGGCTCTAACAAATGCGAGTCTATGCGACGCAGCCGATAAAGTACACAGATATCGAGGTATCTGGGACATAGATGTAATGCCCTGATTTATCGGGGAACATGTACCTCCACCTGTAGTAAGATTTTGTTGCAAATCTACCTCCTCCAATCTTTGTTTGATGACCTTTTTAGCAGTAATTAGATCTAAATTAAGTATATCGGAAGGAGAGATTCCATAAGACAACAGTTTGGAATGGATTTTTGTTGCCCATGGGCTGGTGAATTCATCTCTCCAAAGGCACTGAATAAGATGGTAGTTTGGCAATTTATGCCAAAGGGACAGCCAATAATTAAAGTCATGTCTCCACATCAGAATCTCTAGGGAGGGGATCTTAAGTTCTAGGCGAATGGCAGAGTTGCTTACACAGGAGGGTAGTTTCAAAAGACGTCTTAGAAAAAGATTTTGCAATGTCACCAGAGGCAAGAGGTTTACAAAGGGTTTATAAAGGGACCGCATAGGCCATAGTTGCAACCACTTTCGCACTATAAACTTTTAAGGCAGATGGAACATGCATAGCCCCCTCCGTAAAGAAGAAGCGTAATAGAGCATAGATAAGGGCTTTAACCTTATTTTGTAAATATGTGATATGCGCTTTCCATCCCATATTATACTGGAAGTAAATTCCTAGATATTGAAATTTGTAAACTTGTTCAATTGGCTTCCCCTCGAGTTCCCATCTATACAGTTTACGACTCCTGGAAAAAATTAGGACTTTAGATTTGGAATGGTTAATAGTAAGTAAATTTGTTTGGCAGTATAACGCAAAAATCTTAAGGGCCCTCCTCAAACCGATTCGAGAATAAGAGAGGATCACCGCATCGTCAGCGTACAATAATAAGGGGCAGCGATAGTCTGCAAGCCTGGGTGCATGAATGGAGGTTTGGGCCTCAGCTAGGGGCATTCTCATGTCACTAATATAGAGGTTAAAAAGATAGGGGGCAAGGATGCACCCTTGTCGTACCCCCTTATTTATTGGTACAGGGTTTGTGAGATCGCCCTCAGGTGTTAACCTCACCCTAGCGGGTGCCTGCTCCTCACCTTTTATAGACCCTTCAGGTCTATAAAAGCGGCACATAGAAGACCATGAGTAGGGGAAGAATACTTCCGCGCCAAATGATATAGAATTATAGCAGGGTCAATAGAAGCGCGATTTGGTCTAAACCCGACCTGTTCATGACCTATCAGATTGGAATCTTCGGCCCATTGGGTTAGTCTGGTTAGCAGGAAGCGAGTATAGATTTTCCCGATGATTGATAATAAACTGATGTTACGATAGTTTCCTGGGTCCTCTGGTGGTCCTTTTTTATATATAGGAATTATGATGGACTCCTTCCATGATCTAGGTATCTGGCCCGTGGCATTGATTGCATCAAAGATTTTTGCAAGAATTTTAGCCCACCATGTTGGGTGTTGTTTAATAGCTTCCGCCGGGATCAGATCGGGCCCTGGGGCTTTATCAGTTTTCAGTTTAGCAATTAAATCTACTATTTCCTCCGGGTCAGTATCTGGCCATATGGGCAAGTGACTTGAAAGAGTATCAGATTGAGTGTTAGAGATATCTGTCTGGGAGAAATATTTTCTTAGAAATTGTTCCCATGTCGGGGCTGGAATAACCGTCAATGGGTATTTCCTCGATCTTTTGTTGATTAAATTCCAAAAACCGCGAGAGCTGCGAGGCTTAGAGGCAGCAATCAGCGCTTGCCAACGTCTTAGCTGCCACTCGTGCTTGGCTGACTTCTGTGCCTGTTTGTAAGCAATTTTGGCCTGCAAGTACTCTGGGGGGAGAGTTTCAGCTCCAGAAGATTTATATCTGTTGTAGATACAACAGAGAGAGAGTCTAGCTTGCTTACATTTGGCATCAAACCAAGGTGCACCGAACCTGGGTTGATCTCGGTTAACCGAGTCTGCAACAGTGGTTGATACAGCGCCGGAGCCTGAAACAGAGACACAGCCTGAAACAGAACCTGAGCCTGGTTATTAACATGGCAATTAAAGAAGAGAGAGGCAGAAAGGCTTATAAATAGAGTTAAGTGCGAAGGCAAAATAATAAACAACCCTAGAGAAATAGAGAAATGATTTCTCGAATTCTTTAGAGAAATCTATAAGGAAGGAAATGAAACAATAGAAGAAATTAAAGAACATTTAGAACAGAACTGTCTTCCGAAACGTACTAAAGAACAAAAAGAACTGATGAATGACCCTATCACATCGTACGAAATTCAAAGAGCAATTAAGGAAGCAAAGATAGGAATGCCACCAGGGCCAGACGGCCTACCGGCAATATATTATAAAAAAATGAGGACTTACTGTCTGACCCATTAAGAAGTATCTTAGAAGACGGAACCATGCCGGATTCTTGGAAAGACAGCCTTATTGCATTAATTCCAAAACAGGGAACGGACAATCTACTTATTAACAACAATAGGCCTATCGCACTTCTAAATAACGATTATAAATTATATGCTAATATTTTAGCCGAAAGATCAAAAAAAGTCTTCCAGATGATGATACACAATGACCAAGCTGGCTTTTTGCCTGGGAGGCACATTTATAGCTGTGATGGCCTGGGAATCCGATTTAGAGGCTCAACCGGAGGAATCCCAGCCTGCACAGGAGTCCCCGCCTCCAGGGCCGGTTGAACTGGGGCAGGGCCTTGGATCTGAAGAGCCTGCACCTGTGCCGGATCCTCAGGAGCAGGCACCAGGTGATTCCACTCTAGCTCCAGAGGTGATTAAGGACACAGTGCCTACAGGTGCGCCTCTCCCGGCCCTGCCAGAGGAAGGAGAGTCTCCCCCTGGGTCCAGTAACTCCCCAGCCTCTCCTGAACTGCAGAGGCTTAGGGCAGAGAGGCGGAGGGAACTGGTTTCTCCCAGGAGGTGTGCTCGCCTTAAGGCCAAGAGAGGCGGGTCTCCTGGGGGCCGGGGCCGCCCGTGGCCTCAGAGAAGATAAAGGCCAGTCAGCCCGGTCCCAGGTTGTGGGAGCAACGTCGTTGAGTACCTGCTCCTGCCCGGACCCAGACCTGACCCTCCAGTGTTCCTGTCCCCGCCCGGCTTCCTGCTTCGGACCTCGCCCCGCTCCTTGTGAACTGTTTCCAGGCTAGTGACCCAGGACCGGACTTTGACTACGCCAACGGTAACCTTCCCCCCGGGACCAGCAGTTTGCTCCCACCACACCCGCACTCCCCCTTCGTTGGGGTGTGTTCGGGACGAGCCAGAAGCCATGGCCGACCAGGCAGCTGCGCTGGTGGCATTGGCCCAGAAGAACCAGGCCTTGACTCACACCGTGCAGCAGCTCAGCAATGCGGTTACGGCACTTCAGCAGCGGTTGGACGCCCTACCGGCTCCTGGGGCCGACGCCCCGGCTCCTGGCAAGTACCCAGTGGCTTTGCCAGAGAAATTTGATGGGGCCCCGGCCAGCTTTCCCATGTTCCTTGCCCAGGCCAAGTTGTATATTCAGGGGCGAGCCCGGAACTTCCCTGACGACCGCACCAAGGTGCACTTTTTGATTAGTTTGTTAAAGGACCAGGCGGCCAAGTGGGCGTTGCCACTGCTCAGACAAGACTCCCCCTTGCTGACAGACTATATGGGGTTTTGCAATCATTTGGAGGCCGCATTCGGCAACCCCCAGAAGGGGAGTCAAGCCAACCGGGCAATCAGGCGGTTGAAACAGGGCAAGTCCACTGTGGCTGCATACACCACGGAATTCCGGCTGCTGGCACAGGACTTGACCTGGAATGACTCTGCTCTTCGGGACCAGTATCTCGAGGGGCTTTCAGACGAGATACAACAGGTTTCGGGCCCAGATTCACGGCATTTACAGGAGGATAAGACTGTGACTGCGACAGACTGCTGAGGTATGTGGAAAAGCAAAAGAGGAGGCTTTTCTGTGAGCCGCGGAAGAGTCTCTGATGTCCGGCAGGCTTAATTGGCCTGGGAGCCGAGCCAGAAGGCTTCGTGATTAATGAGCTGCCAAGATAATAAGTCTTTGAAGGCATAGAGACTTGGGCTCACGTAAAGACGTGAGATGGATCTTTTACAATCCTCAGAAGCTGCTCCGTGTCCACCAAAGCTAAATGGCCACAACTATCAGACCTGGGCAAGGTACTGTGAGGGCCAGATGAGAAGGCTTGGAGTGTGGAATACCGTTACTGAGAATCCCCCAGCCCCTGTGACAGATGAGTGGAAGGCACAGGATTCGAGAGCCATGGGGATAATTTTGCTCTCAGTAGCTCCTGAAGAGTTAATCACCCTGGCTGGCAAGCCCAGTGCACGTGAGATGTGGAATGCTTTGAAAGCTGCCCATCTGCCAATCATCCCAGCTCAGAGTCTGAATGCCCAGGGTGTGAATGCATCGGAGGTCCTGGCTGTTTCCCAGAATGCGAGTGAATGCAGGGATGCAGAGGGCACCGGTTGCAAGCTGCAGAGGGAGCAGACTGTGATGTCAGCCCAGGCAGCATTCCAGCCTCCAGGGGGAGGCAAGGAGCCGGCAGCTGAGAGCTCTGTATCTCGTGGGAGCCAAGGTCATCGTCTTTGCAGAGGCCGGAAGGCCAGAGGTAAACAAAGACAGATGCCTGCAGATGGCCCGAAGCAGAGGGGGGGTGAAGAGCCCACGCCAGTGGAAAACAAAGCGTTGTTTGCTGGCACTGCTTCACCAAAGGCTAAAGGCAAGTCTGATGGCCAGGAGCAGGGGGGCAAGCTGCAAAAGCCCACGCCGGTGGAAAACAAGGTTTTGCTTGCTGCAAAGACTGCTCCAAAGGCTAAAGCCAGGTTTATTGTGGACTCAGGCGCCAGGCGCCATTTATCGAAGGATAAGCACCTGTTTATCTCCTTCACACCTCAAGACGGAGAGATCCACCTGGCTGATGGAAGGACGTTGCAAATTGCAGGAGAAGGGACTGTTAAACTTGCAAGTTTGCATACAACCATCAGTAATGTACTTTATGTTACAGGAGCTGCGGACAATTTGCTCAGTGTCCCACAACTGACTGGGCGTGGTTTTGAGATTTCCTTCAAGAGAAGCATCTGTGTCATCAGGAAAGGCAAAGAGGACATTTTGCATGCAAAGTTTATGGATGGTTTATTCTGTATAACTTATGATGACAATGCTGTTGTGTCTAATGTTGATTCTTGTTGTGTTGCACAAACTAACAAGGTTCTTCATGCAGGATGTATTCATGAAGCACATCGAAGATTTTGTCACACGTCTTGGCAAGCGCTAGCCAAGATGCCAGAGTTGGTTGAGGGTTTGAACATCAAACCTTGTAAGTATCACATGAAATGTGTATCTTGTGCAGAGAACAAGGTGAAGGTTGCTCCAAAAGGCAAGGAGTCTAGCAGGCAGGCTTCCAAACCCTACCAGCTAGTGCATGCAGACCTGGTTGGTCCACTTGTGCCCTCTTTGGGAGGAGCAAGGTACTTCATGGTTCTAATTGATTCTTTTTCTAGGTACATTCATGTGTTTATGCTTGAGCAGAAATCGCAAGCATTCCCTAAGTTCAAGGCATTCTGTGCTTGGTTGGAGAATGTTCGTGGTAAACGTATCGGCTGTCTTTTTACCGATCGGGGCGGGGAGTTCACTTCTCAGCAGTTTGAAGCTTTCCTGACTGAGAAGGGAATCCAGCATGACTTGTCAACGCCTAGATCGCCATGGATGAATGGACTTGCGGAGCGAGCAAATCAGACTTTGCTTCAAGGCCTGAAAACCTTGTTGCATGATGCCAACCTCCCTGAGAAGTTTTGGGGGGAAGCTCTGTCAACGGTTGTTTATACCGTTAATCGGAGACTGTCATCGCCCATAGGTTGCACTCCGTACGAGAAGATGTTTGGTAAAAAACCGAACGTCAAGCACATGAAAATCTTTGGTTCTGACATGTGGGTACACACCCCACAAAGCAACAAGCTTGGGAAGTGTGGGGCACATGGTTTGTTCATGGGGTACGAAAAGGGTGCATACAGGGTATGGATGACTAACTCTAAGTCCATTAAGTTCACCAAGAGTGTTGAGTACAATCCTAAGTGGGGGGGAAATGTGGGAATTTTCCAGAGTTACCCAGAGCAGGATGAAGGTGATGTGAAAAAGGCAGATGATGTTGAGGAAGCTGAGGATGATGATGATGATGATCATCATCATCAGAGTTCGGATTCCAGTTCAGTTGGTGGCGCTGCTGCTGGTGTCAGTGACAGTGATGACACAGCAGACTACAAGAGCGCAAAAGCCTCAGTCAGACCATCTGATGCGTCTGACAATGAACTGGAAGAATCACTGTTCACCATTGGTCACTTTTCTCCTAAGAAGGAGAAGATGAGTCCAGAAGACTTACGTCTAGTTTGCAGGTCTGAAAGGGCGACCAAAGGCAGACCTCCAAAGAGATTTGCTGATGAGTTTGCTAAGACAGCAACTGCTGTTCTTAGTAGCTCAGAGAAGGTGTGGGAACCTTCAAGCTTCAAAGAGGTTCAGGAGTTAACCTCTAAAGATGCTGAGCCTTGGCTTAATGCCATGAAGGCTGAAGTTGATTCCTTGAATAGGAACCAAACTTGGGAATTGGTACCGGTAGTCCCAGGAATGAGACTGGTTGGCAGCAAATGGGTCTTCAAGGCCAAGACAGACCAGAATGGCAAGGTTGTCAGACACAAAGCCAGATTGGTTGCCAGAGGTTTTTCACAGGTACCAGGACAGGATTACCACGAGACCTACTCGCCCACTGTCAAATATGAGAGCATTCGACTGATGCTCAAGATCGCTGCAGAGGAGAAACTGCATGTTTCCCATCATGACATTAATACAGCTTTTTTTATACGGGATTTTGGGGGAGGAGCTGTATATGCTTTCACCTGATGGAATGCAGATACAGAAGGGAATGGTCTGTAAACTGCGGAAATCCTTATATGGTCTCAAGCAGAGTGCCAGGTGTTGGAACACAAAGCTCACTGAAACATTGCTTTCTCTAGGTTTTCACCAGGGCAAAGCTGATCCATGTGTGTTTGTCAAGGAGGAGGGGCAAAACAAACTGTATTGTTTATGTTTTGTTGATGATCTTCTGATGTTTTGGAAGAATCAGGCTTTTTACCAAAGCACCCTAGCTCAACTGAAGGAGCACTTTGACATGAAGGATCTTGGTGAGGTATCCAACTATCTTTCTCTGCAGGTGGAGAGGGACCAAGCAGGTAATTTTCTGGTACACCAAACACAGAAAATTGCTGATGTATTAACCAGGTTGAATTTGGTTGATGCAAACCCAGCAGACACACCGATGGTGACAGGTTACCAGGTAGATAGTACTGCTGAAGCGTTTTCTGACACTACGCTGTACAGATGTATTCTAGGCAAGTTGAATTTCATTGTTAGATGCTCAAGACCTGACTTTGCTGTAAGCACTAACCTGCTTAGCAGACATGCTAACAATCCTACTGTTCAGGATTGGAAAGCTCTGAAGCGCATAGCCCGCTATCTGAAAGGGACAATGCACTACAGGCTGAGGTTCACCAGTCAGAAGACTGGAGGTCTTGAAATCTTTGCAGATGCAAGTTTTGGAAGTGACACCACGGATGGTACATGCGCTTCTGGAGTGTGCTACATGTACAACCACTGTCTGTTTGACTGGCTGTGCAAGAAGCAGACGACAGTGAGCCTAAGTTCCTGTGAAGCAGAACTCAATGCTCTGTCATTTTCACTCATGGATTGTGAATGGTTGATGCAACTGTTTAAGGACATTGGGGTTTCTGTGAAATGTCCTATACAAGTGTATCAAGACAATAGATCCTGTTTGGCTTTGCTGAACTCAGAGAGTTGCAAGCAAAGAACCAAGTACTTGCAGATTAAGCTACATCGTGCAAGAGAGTGTATTCAGAAAGGACTCATTCAAGTGTCCTACATGGCAGGAAATGAAATTTCTGCTGATCTGTTGTCTAAGGTTGTTAACAGAGAACAACTTAAGGTTTACGTACAGAGGTTGCAATTGGGTTGAACCACAGGTACTACAGGTTACACGGAAAGGGGGAGGATGTTAGGATATTTCCGTTCCACCTTAAGAGAGAGCAGGCTTGTGAGACACAGAGTCTGCGCATTTCCTTTTACAGGATGTTTATGTTTGCTATTGCTTTCGTTTTTTCTCTCTCTGCGCCAGAACACGCTAGCAGGCGGTCATGCTTTTCTTTGTTCTGACCAACGCTGAATAAACATTCTAAATGATACCCTCCTGAGTGCAACTTTTGCTGTGTGAATTCTGCTGACAGAGTGTGCATCAGCCCAAGAATGTGGCAAGCTATTTCTTAGGCTTCGTGTCGCTAATTGCTGATACCTACGGGAGGTCGATGGATCGTCCGGCAGCCGGCTTGGGGGCTCAGATGGACTTTATCTCCCTGGCAGTATCCCAACATTATGGTCCCGGTATGTCTATACCCTCCAGGTGGGCCCTGGATTCTTACCCATGCTCTGGTGGATTCGAGGGCAACCCGCTCCTATATGGACGCTGCTTTTGCTGCCCATCACCAGCTGTCGGGAAATTCAAGCCCTTCTCAGGAGAAGCTGGCAGCAGTCCCAGGCACCCGGCTTGATTCCCTGTTGACCTCCCTGGCTGCATTCCCCAGCAAGCGCAGCCAAGGTCTCGATCGGCGATTCTTCTCAAATGTGAGAAGAACACACCCCCTCTTCCCCTGGCAGGGGAAAGAGATAGACAGAAACGTATTTACATGCTTTTATTTCTGTCTTTGCAGCGTTACAAAAAACATGACTGCTCTCTCCATACTCCAGCAGTGTTGAGACAAAACACTTCCTGTACTTCCTGTACAGCTCAAATTACACTCTGAGGTAATTCCGGTGCTTCGCACTGTGAAATGACTTCCCCTCTGTTCCCACAGACAGTCCCATCACGTTTACTCTTCAAGCTAGGACTTTGCAGCAGCATTGCTTCATTATCGTAACATCAGGTGCCACTTCAGAACAAGCCAGAACCGGTACAGGTGGAGGCAATTGACGGACGGCTCCTGCGTTCAGGTGCCATTACTCAGGAGACCCAGCCCTTGGTCCTGTGTCTCCAGCAGCACCGGGAGATGCGAACTTTGGACATTGCCTCCATGCCCCGGTTCCCCCTGGTGCTCGGGATGGACTGGCTGGAGGCTCACAATGTTCAGATTGACTGGGTCAAACGGACTGTGCACTTCCCAGACCCATGTTCCCATGCTCAGTCCGAGATGCTAGCAGCTGCGCCCACTGAGGAGGCTGCATCAACGCTCCCCGCCGAGTTCCGAGACTATCACGACGTGTTCGAGGAACGGGGGGCAGACCAGCTGCCGCCGCATCGGTCTTTTGACTGCGGCATAGACCTCCAGCCCGGAGCGCCCCTGCTGGTGAATCGCTTATACTCTCTAACAGAGCCAGAGCGCGAAGCTTTGCAGGACTTCCTGCGCAAGAACCTGGAGCGTGGTTTCATTAGGCCTTCTACCTCGCCCACCGCTGCACCAGTGCTCTTCGTTAAGAAGAAATGTGGGGAGCTTCGCCTTTGCCATGATTACCGGGCCCTGAACAAAATTACCATCCCAGACCGGTACCCCTTGCCCCTTATTTCGGAGTTGCTGGAGCGGGTGCAAGGGGCGCAGGTGTTCACCAAGCTAGATCTCCGGGGGGCCTACAATTTAATTCGGATCTGAGCCGGGGATGAGTGGAAGACAGCATTCGGGACCCGGTACAGGCAGTTCGAATACCTGGTTATGCCCTTCGGATTGTGCAACGCGCCCGCTGTGTTCCAACGGTACATCAACCACGTGTTCCAGGACTTGCTAGACAAGTACGTGGTGGTGTCCTTGGATGACATTCTGGTTTTCTCCCGTGACCCGGCTCGCCATGAGGGTCAAGTCCGGACCGTGCTGCAGCGCTTGCGGGAGCACCGCCTGTATGCGAAGCTCAGCAAGTGCGAGTTCCATCAGCGGTCAGTGGACTTCCTTGGTCACCGACTCTCTCCAGATGGGGTGCAGATGGATCCTGGGAAGGTGGCAGCGGTTCAGGATTGGGCAGCACCTCGGAACCGCAAGGACCTACAGCGATTCCTGGGGTTCGCCAACTATTACCGGACCTTCATTGCAGATTATGCTCATCGCACCACCCCGTTGACCTGGCTACTGCGCCCCAAGATGCCGTTTTCCTGGGACAAGGAGGCAGAGGAGGCGTTTCAGGGGTTGAAGGCCTGTTTCCAGAGAGCGCCGATCTTGCAACATCCTGATCCCTCTCGACCCTTTGTGGTAGAGACCGACGCCTCCAGTACAGCTCTCGGTGCCGTCTTGTCTCAGCAGTACGGACCTGATGCGCCACTCTTACCCTGCGCCTTCTATTCCCGCCAGCTCCTTCCAGCGGAGCATAACTATACCGTGTGGGAGCGGGAACTACTGGCCATCAAGGTGGCCTTTGAGGTCTGGTGCCACCATCTTGAGGGGGCACGACACCCGGTGGAGGTGAGAACCGACCACCGGAACCTGGAGTACCTCCAGACCACCCGCAAGCTGAACCAAAGGCAGATCTGGTGGGCGTTCTTTTCCCGTTGCCAGTTCCGGATCCGCTACATCCCTAGCTCCCAAAACCAGAAGGCGGATGCCCTGTCCCGGAAACCTGAAGACAACGCAGACACGGTACAGCAAGCAGTACCCACCACAATCCTACCACCGGCTGCATTCCTGGCCACCCAGGAGGCTGAGCCACTGCAGGCTCGGGTGCTGGAACAGCAGCGGGTTGACGCTTGGGCCCAGGAACGACTCCGGGAACTGTCCAAAGGGTCATGCCCTCAGTATCCAGGGCTGGTCTTGCATCAGGGCCTTCTGCTGCACCACGGTCGCCTGTACATCCCGCCAGGGCCACTGCGGGCTGAGGTTCTCCGGATGACCCATGATGCCCCAGCAACGGGACACTTTGGGCGGTATCAGACCACCCATCTGGTAAGCCGTGAGTTTTGGTGGCCCCGCCTGAAGGCTGACGTGGCTCGCTACATCGCTGGTTGTGATGTCTGCCGGCGGGCCAAGGGCCCTACCGGGCGACCCCCCGGCCTTCTTCAGCCGTTGCCAGTTCCACCACGTCCTTGGCACACGGTTTCTCTGGACTTTGTAGTGGACTTACCCCCGTCTCGTGGCTGTACCTGCCTTCTAGTTTTTTCCGACTATTTCACTAAGATGGTGCACTGTGCCCCCTGCACTGTGCCCCCTGCCCATCCGTACCCTCAGCTCAGGAAACCGCTCAGCTGTACCTTCAGCATGTCTTCCGCCTGCATGGCCTACCTGTGCGTGTGGTGTCCGACCGGGGCGTTTAGTTCACATCCCGGTTCTGGCGAGCTTTGCACCAGACCCTCGGGACAGAGGTCTGCCTCTCGTCAGCCTACCACCCACAGACCAATGGCCAGACGGAACGGGCGAACGCGGTGCTGGAGCAGTACCTCCAGTGTTACTGCAGCTACCAGCAGGATGACTGGATCGACCACCTAGCATTGGCGGAGTTCGCCTACAACAACGCGGTGAATGCGTCCACCCAGCAGACCCCATTCCAGGCCAGTTACGGTTATCATCCACAGCTGTTTCCGGATGTGCTGCCGGCATCCGCGGTCCCTGCTGTGACGGAGTGCCTACAGGAGCTCCAGTCCCAGCAACAGCTATTGATGGAGCAACTGCGCCAGGCCAAGGAGGTGTACAAGGCCCAGGCTGACCGCCACCGCCAGGTGGGGCCGGAACTCCACGTTAGTGTCCTGGTATGGCTCTCCACTCGCCACCTCCACCCTCTCGACCTTCGCGGAAGCTGGACGCCCGTTTCACCGGCCCGTTTCCTATCGTGGACCAGGTCTCGCCTGTGGCATTCCACTACCCCCCTTAATTTTCATATTAACATTGGAAGTTTTATGTAAACAAATTAGGGAAGAAAAAGAAATAAAAGGGATTATGCTAGGAAATAGAAGTTACAAAATGAGGGCATTTGCTGACGATTTAATTATAACTACGGAGCAACCAAAACAGAGTTTAAGAAAGGCGTTGGAAATAATATATGGCTACGGTAAAGTTGCGGGGTTCAAAATGAATTTAAACAAGACAAAACTATTAGTTAAAAATATGTTGCCAGATGAAAAAGCAGAATTAGAACAAATAATACGCATTAAAATCTACCCCCAAATCAAGTATTTAGGATTATGGATAACACCAAAGAATATTAACTTATATGAAGATAATTATACCAATTGTTGGAAAGATATCAAAAGACAGTTGGAGACATGGACAAGGTTAAATTTATCATTCCTGGGCCGTATTTCGGTAATTAAAATGATAGTTTTACCGAAGCTACTCTTTCTATTCCAAACGATTCCAATTACAGGAAAGACCAGCAGTATCAACAAGTGGCAAAAAGAAATTTCTAAATTTTTGTGGAAGGGTAAAAGACCAAGAGTAAAGCATAAGATATTAATAGATACTGTAGAAAGAGGTGGCTACGGGTTACCGGATTTGAAGCTATATTACGAAGCCTCATGTCTTCTCTGGTTGAAAGATTGGTATTTATTAAAAAATTGGGATATTTTAGATCTAGAAGGTCATGACACCCGTTTTGGGTGGCATGGCTATCTTAATTATGGGAAAATAAAGACGCATAGGAATTTTTCAAATCATATAATAAGAAATGCTATATATAAGTGTCAGGGAACTGCCATCGGAGCCAAGAGGAGAGGTAAGGCTCCCCAATGATGCCGCAGAGGGAACTAGCAAGGAGAGAGGGAGAGCTTCCGCTGGGGAAGGAAATCAAGGTGACACCAGGAAGAAAAGGGAGGCTGAGAGTACTTCGGAGGGAAGGCTCCGAGACTCTTCCAGTGAGATCAGCGGGGAGAGCACAGGACCTCCGCTTGGCACGCCTACGCTGCGCAGAAAGCTTCCACGCAGAGAAGCTAGGCGGAGACTTGGAGTCAAGGAATTTTGATGTTGGAAGAAAATCAGGAAACGCCCACTGACGGATTCTGCCAGTGACTGAGACAGCCGCGTTGTAAGGGCTGTCAAGCCAGGGAAAGGTTTAGCCATACAACCAGCTTGGAGCAGTTTGTGGCTTACGCACAAGCAACCCCAATTCCCATTACAGCAATCCGTCAGTCTTCTAAGTTGTTTGTGCGCAGAGCAGAAGAGGCAGCATCATGAGTCAAACAGGAGGAGCAGGCGCCGGAGAGGGGGCCAGGGGAGGACCAACTCTGGAGGAGAGAAAAAGAGATTTGGAACAGCAACTGGCTCTACTAGCGGCGCGGCTCGATGAAAGGCTGCCCAGGGGAAGCCCACCCCCCATCGCAAGGAAGGTACCGGGACTAGTGCAGAAGTTTGGGGGCAATCCCAGAGATTATGATGCATTTAAGACAGAGGTGCAGTACGCGCTGGACCTGCAGTATGATGACTTTGTAGACGATGGGGGGAGAGTCGCTTTTGTGATAGGGCATCTGGAAGGCGATGCCAGAGAATGGATCAGACCCTTAATGGCATCGGAGAATGCTGCCTTAAAGGATTTGAGAAAAAAATTTAGCGCCATGGACCATATGTTTTCGAGTGATGTGGAGCAGAGCGTGACGCGCAAGGAACTGATGGGGTGCAAACAAGGGAACCAATCAGTGAGAGAGTACTGGTCGCGATTTGCGATGCTTATCCACAAACTCGGTAGGGAACTGGGTTCAAAACCAGTGCAGATCCCCTTGGGTAAAAGACGAACTTTCCCGCTTGCCCCGCCCGCAATCGATGGACCAGCTGACTAAAATGGCGCTTGCGTGGCAAGGAATGGTGGGGGCAGCTGGTGGTGAGGAGGAGGGGAATAAGGAGCAGGGAAACGCCAATGCTTGGCTGCAGAAGAGCGGGCACAGCAGCCAGGCGAGCAACCAGTAAAAGTGCCCAAGCCAGACCCCCCCCCCCCGGGCAGCCATAGCCATAGAGGTGGTGCTAGAACTCCCTAACGGACACCCAATTAAGGTGAAGGCATTGCTGGATTCAGGCAGCTCTTGCAACTTCTTTAGCAGGGATTTTGCACTAGAACACCAGCTCCACGTGGTGCCTCTAGAACACCCCTTGCAAGTAACGAACATTGATGGGAGAGAACTGCTTACAATTCATGAAGCTTTTCGACGCTGGAGACATTTTCTAATAGGCGCGCAACACAAGATCCAGGTGTGCACGGACCATAAGAACCTGGAATATTGGAGGACTGCACGAGTCCTCAACCAGAGACAGGTGCGATGGGCACAGAAGTTTTCCAAGTTCTTTTTTGAAATTCGGTACGTGCCGGGGAAAGAAAACGTCAGAGCAGACGCCCTCTCCCGGAAACCGGAGTACTTGGAAGGAGAGGGAGCGCCGGAACTACCACATGTGATACCGGAGGACCGAGGGGTGTGTGGGGGAGTAGTGGTAGAGAGACGAGAACTAGCCGGGTTGACGAGGAATGACGAGTACGCCCAAACAAAAATCAGGGAGATCAGAGACGCAGAAGAAAATCAGGGGGGTTTTGAGGAAAAGGAAGGGGCACTGTACTATAGGGGAGCATTGTACATACCAGAAGGGGACTTGAGGAGAAGAGTACTCAAACAACTACATGACAACCCCACGGCGGGGCATTTTGGTCAACACAAAACCATGTTGCTTGTCACCAAGCAGTTCTGGTGGCCAAGGGTGAGGGAAGATGTGCGGAAATACGTACGGGGGTGCGAACGCTGCCAGCGGGCTAAAGGGGAGAAGGCAGCACCAGCGGGGTTACTGGAACCCTTACCCACCCCGGAAAGACCATGGGAGGTGGTATCCATAGATTTTATGACCGATTTACCCAAGTCCAGGGGGAAAACAGCAGTCATGGTGGTAGTTGACTTGTTGACCAAAATGTGCCATTTCATTGCTTGCTCGCATGCAGTGACGGCAGAGGAAACTGCTAGGCTGTTTGTAGATCACGTCTTCAGGTTGCATGGCGCCCCCTTGAGGGTTTTGTCCGACAGAGAAAGGCAATTTACTTCCAGATTCTGGAGGAAGCTCATGAGCCTGCTGGACGTCGAGGTGAGCTTCTCGATGGCCAGACACCCGGAGACCAACGGACAAGCAGAAAAAGCTAATAGCATACTCCAACAGTACCTACGCTGCTACGTCAACGAAAGGGAGAACGATTGGGTGGAAAAACTAGCGCTGGCCGAATTTGCATACAATAACGCTGAACATGTGTCCACGGGGATGAGTCCGTTCATGGCCAATTACGCGTGTCACCCCAGGGCCTTCCCAGGGGAGGGGGACGGGAGGTGGAGTGTGCCAGCGGCCGAGCAGTTTGTGGAAGAAATGGAGGCTTTACACCAACAACTTAAGGTTAACCTGGAGAGGGCGAAGGAAGCGTACAAGAGGCAGGCAGACAAGCACTGCAGAGAAGGGGAGAAAATAAGGGTTGGGGACCGGGTGTGGTTGTCAACCCAAGGGCTACCGTTCAAAGGGGTTTGTAAGAAATTACGGCCAAGGCGACTGGGACCTTTCGAGGTAACACAACAGGTGAATCCTGTGGCCTTTAGACTCAACTTGCCCACCAACATGAAACTGCACCCGGTGTTCCACAGGTCATTACTCTCACCGTACCGGGAAGGGAGGGAATTTCTGGGGCAAGAAAGAGAAATCCCCATGCACCCACAGGTGGAGGAAAGGGAACTCAGTGGTCAAGCCGCGGAAATTCTCGATTCAAGGTGGAGAGGGAGACGGGTGGAATATTTGGTGTCTTGGGAGGGGGAGCCCGAGTCGGAAAACACTTGGGTTCCTGCAGAAGAGATCAAGGATGAGTATCTGCAGGAGGAGTTTCATCGCAGGTTCCCAAGGAAGCCGAAACCACTAGGGAGGTTCTGGGAGGAGCAATTTGGCACCACGGATGATGAAGAAGAGGTTATGGGATTTCCAGCCTCCGAAGAGGAGGAAGTGGGGGTATCCGAGGGAGAGGAATCCGACTGGGGAGATTGGGCAGCGGAAAGAGACAGCAGCAGGTGGAGAGCGGTGTTTGAATCATCTGAGGAAGGGGATAGTTCCTTCCAGGGATTCCCCGCATCACCGTCCAAGGAACGGACGGGGGGAGAGGAGGGCCCTGGGGGGGAGGTGGATGTCAGGGAACTGCCATCGGAGCCAAGAGGAGAGGTAAGGCTCCCCAATGATGCCGGAGAGGGAACTAGCAAGGAGAGAGGGAGAGCTTCCGCTGGGGAAGGAAATCAAGGTGACACCAGGAAGAAAGGGGAGGCTGAAAGTACTTCGGAGGGAAGGCTCCGAGACTCTTCCAGTGAGATCAGCGGGGAGAGCACAGGACCTCCGCTTGGCACGCCTACGCTGCGCAGAAAGCTTCCGCGCAGAGAAGCTAGGCGGAGACTTGGAGTCAAGGAACTTTGATGTTGGAAGAAATTCAGGAAACGCCCACTGACGGATTCTGCCAGTGACTGAGACAGCCGCGTTGTCAAGCCAGGGAAAGGTTTAGCCATACAACCAGCTTGGAGCAGTTTGTGGCTTACGCACAAGCAACCCCAATTCCCATTACAATAAGGTATGGGGAAAATACAAAAGAAAACCCCAAGATGGAACTCTCCACTAGAAGCAATTGCTGTTAAAAAAAGGAACAACATCAAAGAGAACTGGATAACGTATAACACAATATTAAGGGGGGAGGAGGAGGGTCAAATAATATTGATAAGTTATGAGAAAATAAAAGATCACTTTTCTAGTTGGCTAGATTACGTCCAGGTGAATGAAGTGTTCAGACAGGATAAGCAGATAGGTTTTGAAAAGGAGCCTTCAATATTTCATAGAGAACTACTGAATAGTAAAACCAAAATAATCGCAAAAATCTATAGACTTCTTTTAGACTACCAAGTAATGGATGAGGAGGTTAAGGCTTCAATGATAAAGTGGGCCCAAGATGTGGGCCGTCCAATTATGCTAAAAGATGGGGAAAACTGATGGAATGTAAATTTGAAATTTACAGCCAGCTATAATATAAGAGAGAACATAATGAAAATGGCTCATAGGTGGTACCTCACTCTGAAACAGTCTGAAACAGTCCTTGATAGAGTGCCAGAGCCAGAGCCAGAGCGAGACCCTGAATCAGTGCCAGAACCAAGCCCTCATTCAGAACCAGAGCCTGAGAAAGAGCCAGAGCCAGAACCAGAGCAACAGCCACAGCCACAGCCTGAGTCTGAAACAGCCCTTGATAGAGAGCCAGAATCAGAGAATCAGAATCAGAGTCAGAACCAGATCTTCGGTAAAGACGTGGTCTGGTCTTAGCGCAACTGCTCCTCCCACCCGCGATAACAGAGATTGGGTGTTCCAATACATCCCCCCGTAGGGAACCTGCCCCAGCCATTCTGTTGGCTGAGGCCCCCTCCCAGGCAGCCCTGACCCTTTCCCCTTAAAAAGCAAAATACAAACTATACAATAACCTAAAAAAATAGTAAAAGAAAAACAAAGCAAGAAACAATTATGCTAAACTTAAAATAATCCCCGCCCCAACTAAACATTTGTCCCACCCCAGAAAGAAAATAACAACAACAACAACAACAAACCACCGTTTGTTTGTTTTATAATAATATTTTATTACGTTTAAGGAATAGTAACAAGCAGAAAAAGGAAAAAACACATACGCAAAAATATAAAGTTACAAAATACAAAAAATACAGACATTTAACTTATAGAAAAAGAAGAAAAGCAGAAAAAAACACTAAAAAGAAAAAACAAAAATCCCTCTTTTTAATTTCTCATCTTCGATTCACTTATTTTCCTGACTTCCTCACGTCTCCCTTTTTTGTATCCCTTTTGAAAATTAATTCAGCAAATTCATATCCAATTAATTTATCTATTATCAATCCAATCTTATTTTTAACCTTGTTGCTAGAACCCCTTCAGTTCATTTCAATGTCATCAACATTCAAAAATTTTGCAATATTTCTGTAAATAAATTTTAAATTTCCTCCAATCTTCTTCCGCCAACTCTTCTCCCTGGTCTCGGATTCTGCCAGTCATTTCCACCATTTCCATGTAGTCCATTACTTGCATCTGCCATTCTTCCAGAGTGGGTAGGTCTTGTGTCTTCCAATGCTTTGCAATAAATATTCTTGCTGCTGCTGTAGCGTACATAAAGAAAGTTCTATCCTTCTTTGGCACCAATTGGCCGGCTATGCCCAGGAGAAAGGCCTCTGGTTTCTTAGGGAAAGTGTATTTAAATACCTTTTTCAATTCATTATAGATCATCTCCCAGAAAACCTTAATCCTTGGGCACGTCCACCAAAGGTGAAAGAATGTACCTTCATTTTCTTTACATTTCCAGCATTTATTATCGGGCAAATGATAAATTTTTGCAAGCTTGACTGGGGTCATGTACCACCTGTACATCATTTTCATAATATTCTCTCTTAGGGCATTACATGCCGTAAATTTAATCCCGGTGGTCCACAACTTCTCCCAGTCAGCAAACATGATATTGTATCCTATATCTTGTGCCCATTTTATCATTGCCGATTTTACTGTTTCTTCCTCAGTGTTCCATTTCAGCAGCAAATTATACATTCTTGATAGAATCTTAGCATTGGGTTCTAGCAATTCAGTCTCTAACTTTGATCTTTCCACCTGGAAACCCACTTTTTTGTCCTGGTTGTACACCTCTCTTATTTGAAAATAGTGTAACCAGTCTCGCACCTTCTCTTTAAGCTTCTCATAACTCTGCAATTTCAATTTGCAACAAACCACCGTTTGAGGTGCAACAGAGACACAACCAGAGACAGAGCGAGACCCTGAATCAGTGCCATAACCAAGCCCTCATTCAGAACCAGAGCCTGAAAAAGAGCCACAGCCCGAACCAGAGCAACAGCCACAGCCTAGAGCCACAGCCTGAGTCTGCAACAGTACTTGATACAGTGCCAGAGCTGGAGCTGGAGCCAGAGCCAGAGACACAGCCAGAGCCAGAGCCAGAACAAAACCCTAATTCAGAACCAGAGCCTGAAAGAGAGCCAGACCCTGAAATATAGCTGGGTCAGAGGCAGAGGAAGAGCCATCATGAGACCCTGAATCAGAGTCAGAACCAGATCTTCATTCAGAACCAGACCCTGAAACAGAGCCAGAGCCACAGCCAGAACCACAGACGGAGCCTAGAGCCACAGCCGAGATCCACAGCCTGAGTCTGAAATAGTGCTTGATAGAGTGCTGGATCCTGAAACAGAGACACTATCTGAAACTGAGCCTGACGCTTAAACGTAGCCAGGGGCAGAGGGAGAGGCAGAGCCTGATACAGTGCTTGATACAGCATAGGAGCCTGCAGCAGAGACACAGCCAGATCCAGAGACACAGCCAGAGCCAGAACAAAACCCTACTTCAGAACCAGAGCCTGAAAGAGAGCCAGAGCCAGAAACAGCGCTTGATAGAGTGCCAGAGCCTGAAACAGAGGCAGAGGCAGAGGCTGAAACAGAGAGCCACATGTGGTGGACCTGTGAAAAGATTAAGATTTGGGGGGGTGGATATACGATGAAATTAAAAAGATGATGGGGATAACTTTTACGAAAAAAACGGAGGCATTTAGATTTAGATAAAGAGATCCCAAAAAATCTAAGAGAGGTATTCTTGTATGCAACCGCAGCAGCTCGTATACTTGTGGCCAAGGGATGGAAAGATCACGAGGCTCCAAAAATAACAGATTGGCAAATCAAATTACAGGAATTGGTGGAGACGGCTCAATTGACTAGCAAACGCAGAGGAATCTCAAAGCAAAAATTTGCAGAAAAATGGGATGGTTATACAAGATATGTTAAAAAATACAATAATAGTTTTGACTCCGTGCTAGCATTTGAGTGATAGAGGACCTAAAAGGAGGTGGACAACAATTAGGGATTTATTATGTTTTCAGAATGTATTGGAAAATTTATATAGAAAGGATTATTGATTTGTGTACATTCCATTGTAAGAATGGAAACAGAGCCAGAGCCAGAGCCACAGCCTAAGTCTGAAACAGTCCTTGATAGAGTGCCAGAGCCAGAGCCAGAGCGAGACCCTGAATCAGTGCCAGAACCAAGCCCGCATTCAGAGCCAGAGCCAGAGCCAGAGCCAGAGCCAGAGCCAGAGCCAGAGCCAGAGCCAGAGCCAGAGCCAGAGCCAGAGCCAGAGCCAGAGCCAGAGCCAGAGCCAGAGCCAGAAATAGGGCTTGATACAGAATCAGAATCAGAATCAGGGCCAGAAATAGGGCTTGATACAGAATCAGAATCAGAATCAGGGCCAGGGCCAGGGCCAGGGCCAGATACAGGGCTTGATACAGGGCCAGGGCCAGATACAGGGCTTGATACAGGGCCGGAGCGCAAAACATAGCTGCAGCCACAGCCTAGAGCCACAGCCTGAGTCTGCAACAGTACTTGATACAGTGCCGGAGCTGGAGCCGGAGCCATAGACACAGCCAGAGCCAGAACAAAACCCTAATTCAGAACCAGAGCCTGAAAGAGAGCCAGAAACAGTGCTTGATAGACTGCCAGAGCCTGAAACAGAGGCAGAGGCAGATACAGGGCTTGGAACAGCGTCGGAGACTGAGACAAAGCCTAATAAAGAGCAGAAGCCTGAGCCTGAGCCTGAAACAGTGCTTGATACAGTGCCAGAGCCTGAAACAGAACCAGAGCCACAGTGACAGCCATAGCGCCACAGCCTGAGTCTGCAACAGTGGTTGATACAGCGCCGGAGCCTGAAACAGAGACACAGCCTGAAACAGTACCTGAGCCTGGTTATTAGCATGGCAATTAAAGAAGAGAGAGGCAGAAAGGCTTATAAATAGAGTTAAGTGCGAAGGCAAAATAATAAAGAACCCTAAAGAAATAGAGAAACGATTTCTCGAATTCTTTAGAGAAATCTATAAGGAAGGAAATGAAACAACAGAAGAAGTTAAAGAACATTTAGAACAGAACTGTCTTCCGAAATTTGCTAAAGAACAAAAAGAACTGTTGAATGCCCCTATCACATCGTACAAAATTCAAAGAGCAATTAAGGAAGAAAAGATTGGAAAGCCACCAGGGCCAGACGTCCTACCGGCAATATATTATTAAAAAATTAACAACTTCCGGCGAACCGCAGCCACAGGAAAGGAGTGTGAGGCTGCCCTCCGGGGGGGGGGTCTCAAACAATGCGGGGGTCTAGAGGTGTCACGAAGGCTTCGTGGACCTCGAAACCCCAAGAGGGTTATCTTGGGGGACAGGTACCTGGTGGTGCTGCTGGCGCACCCCTGTTTTTCGGACATTTTAAATCAAGTTTGAGAACAGGATTGGAGCTGCAGCACGAAAGGGAAGCAACAGACCCCGTGTTGTGAAGCCTCAGGCTTCGAGTGAAAGCGGCAAGCCTCCAACAACAATTAAGAAGCTGGGTCATAACTAAATCAATAACAGATTGAATTTAAGTTAAAGAAACCAGCGGAACAAAGATACTATGATATGAAAGAAGAAGGAATTTGCTTCAGCGGTAAGAGTAAACGGCGTGTGACGGAAGACTGAGAGAGGAGAGGGAGTAAGACTGTAACTGCTGAGTGGGCGTTGTGGAGAGACCTCAGATACAAAGTGTAAAAATCTGAGGCAATGGACTGATTGAAAACAGTTGAATATTTGAAAAGCGGATAGAAACATTTCTGCTCTGTCCTGGTCGGAGCGCGCTATGCCAGCGACCGAAAGGGACTGTAATTTTTTACCCAGTCTAGGATATATAAGTGAGACTTTGTTCCGAGTTACTGTATTTTCTATATACCTCCCCCGCCTAATGTGTTCAAGCTGAAACTGTTTCTCTTTATTATTTGGGGTGCTTAATTGACTGAAAGCTGAGTTTGTTATTGAGAGGAGCGGATACGACGAGAGGTCTGGGAGGAGAAAGTGAACTGTAAGAGGAGAACTTTGGAAAACAGCGGAACCTCTCGCCGCCATTGTGTGCTCCATTTCCTGTTTTTCTCTTAAAGCGGCACACAGCTGTAATCATTTAGGAGAAGATAATCTTGGCACCTTAAACATTTAATCTATTGCTACAGAAAACGGGGAGTAAACGGCTAAGTCGAAAGAAAAGAAAAGAAGACTTAAACACAGTACCTTGGCAAGACTTTACGTTCTCTCTAGACCCTGCTGCCTTCCCGTGGCAATCTGTTGGTGTAATTTTGACTCTCCCCCCCCCCCACCTTTTCTGTTCCGGCTTCGAAACCTGCCCCGTATTTCATCCCTACTTCCTGGAAAGTATTGAGCTGGATGTTCCCCACCTCCTTTTCTCCCCCCCCCCTGTGTCTTGATGTTCCCTACTTTATTTACTCTCTAGGACTTAAATCTCGAGAACTTTCTTCCTCCTTCATTTGCTTTTTGTGACTGTAAACGATCCATCTAACTGGTCCCCTAGCTGTGCGTGGAGAGAGACTTCATACTGAAGAACTAAAAGGGTGAATGCAAGTAAAGCGCCACCGTGTGGGGCCAGAAAGGAACTACATTGGGAAAACAAAGAAATTTTTTAAACTACAGTTGAGCGACCCCTGGGGTGGGGAAAAACGTTTTTTTCTCTTTTGTTTCATTTTTATTTTTTATTTTTAGTTAATTAAGACAAATAGAAATACAAAATGAAAAAGGGGGCGGGAACGCCTGCTGAAAGGAGACCATCCAGACAAGAAAATGGGAAAGAGGGGAAGGAAATTAAGGACTATGATAATTTGATGGCTGAAATAAGGAAAGAATTTAAACATAATGAACAGTATATTGAGAAAAAATTATTGGAAGTACTCATTGAATAAGAGATTAGAGGGGGGGGTGGGAGAACTAACAGGAAAAGTAAAAGATTTATCTCTAAGATCCAAAGTACTTGATGACTCAATGAAAAGGGTTCAAAAAGATATCAAAGAAAATAGGAAAGATATGGACAGGATTAATACAGAGGTGAAGGAGATAAATAAAATACAGGAAGAGTTACTGGATAGTGTGGCGATGACTCAAATGAGACAGAAGCAATCAAACCTGAAATTTAGGGGAATCCCTGAGGAACCAAATGAAAATATACGATCTAAATTGGTTAGAGAATTGGCAGTTTGGTTAGATATGAAGGAAGAAGACATAGGATATTCAGTTGCAAATATTTTTCGGATAAAAACAAAATCAGCCAAAGCCAGAGGGAAGAAACTGCCAGGAGATGTCCTGGTCATGTTTAACTCTCTGGATATGAGAAATGAAATACTAAAGCTAAACTATAATCAAAAACTATGTATTGAAGGAAAGCCAATTATTATATTTAAAGAGATTCCTTCGAGATTTCTTTGTAAGAGAGATGTTTATAAAAAACTAACTAACTAACTGAAGAAGAACGGGATCCAAAATAGATGGGAATTCCCGGAAGGGATTTCATTCTATTTCAAGGGGAAAAGATTCGAACTATCCAGCTCTCTGGAATTGGATAAATTTGCAAGAAGATATGAGAAGGAACTGGGAAGGTTGGGAGGGTGGGAACCAGAAGGGGAGCAGATGGGGGAAGAGAGGGTGGAGGTGAAGGAAGTGGAGAGGGAGAAGGGGAGGAAAAATTAGACGAAGAAAAAGAAGAGGAAGAGACAGATAACAAAGAACAGTAGATTTAACTTAGATTCGACCACTTACTGATTGTACATTAAAAATGACTTTAAAAATTACCTTGTGGAATGTGAATGGGCTAAACAATAAAAATAAAAGGAACCAAATTGCTCATGTATTGCTTAAAAAGAACTTTGACATAATCTGTCTACAAGAAACTCATGTAACAAGAAAACATAAAAGAATTTTAAGTAATAAGAGATTAGGGTTAGACTTTGTAGCATCGGATAATGTCAAGAAAAGAGGAGTGGTATTATATATAAAAGAAAAACTTGATCCAAAACTAATACATAAAGACGAAGAGGGGAGAACGATAGTAGTACAGATCACCCAATCAAGGAGAAAAGATAAATGTGGTTGGGATATATGCACCCAATGACAAAAAGTCAGCATTCTATTCTGAACTAGGTAACAAATTGTTAGAATGGATGGACCAACAATTGATATTGATGGGGGACTTTAATGGAGTGGTTCTCCCAAACTTGGATAGATCAATAAGAAAACAGGAAGTGAGGGAGGGCAAATTACCGAAAGCCTTCTTCGAATTAGTGGAAAATTTGGGACTAATTGATGCTTGGAGATTTAAAAACCCCACGATAAAACAATTTACCTTCTTTTCAAACCCAAATCAAAGCTGGGGGAGAATAGACCATATTTGGATTTCGAAGGAATTGGCGCAAAGAGTAATTAAGACGGAAATCCTCCCACAAACCCTATCTGATCACAATCCAGTATATATGGAGGTAAAAGGAAAAGACTTTAGGACATTAAGATGGAAAATGAATGAAAATCTATTCAATGATCAAAAGATAGTAAATAAAGCAAGAGACAATTGAGGAATACTTTAAGTGGAATTTGAATAAAGAAACATCTCTAGAAATGGTGTGGGGCGCTGGGAAGGCCGTCATGAGGGGTTTCCTAATCCAGAAAAATAGCGTCTTAAAAAAGAAAAAAAGAGAAAAGGAAAGAAGAAATCTTATTGCATCTCATGGAGAATGAAAGACAATTAACCATTAAACCAGGAGATGAAATAATAAAACAAAACATAAGGATGCTACAAGCTCAATTTTCTATGATAGTGAACCAGGAGATTGAATGGAGGATCAAAATGATGAAACAAAAGAACTTTGAATCAGCAAATAAGATAGGGAAATACCTGGCGTGGCAATTAAGAGAGAGGAAAAAACAAAACACGATATGTAAGATAAGGGATGGAGAAAGGATAGTGGAGGACCCAAAAGAGATAAAGAAGATATTTCAGAAATACTATAAGGAATTATACAAAAGAGAAAAAGAGATAGATAATGAGATAGAAGATTACTTAAAAAAATACCAATTGCAACAGATCACGACTGAAGAAAGAGAATATCTAAATCAGACAATTACAGAGGAAGAAATTAGGAAAGCAATAAAAAAAATGAAAAGAGGAAAAGTGCCAGGGCCAGATGGTATCTCGGCTAAATATTATAAAATATTAAGTGATCAACTTTCCCCAGTGCTATGTGAAGTCATGAACAATGTACTAAAAGAAGGGAGAATTCCAAACACCTGGAAAGAAGCGTATATTACCTTAATCCCTAAAAAAGATACAGATGGCTTAGAGGTAAAAAACTATAGACCTATCTCATTATTAAATAATGACTATAAACTATTCGCAGACGTATTGGCGGAAAGGTTAAAAAAAGGTCTTAAATAAGAGAATCCATAAAGACCAAACGGGTTTCCTCCCGGGGAGACAATTGAAAGACAATGTAAGAAATGTGATAGACATTATTGAATATCTGCATAGTAGAATAGACAAGCAGGCGGCGCTGATCTTCATTGATGCCGAGAAGGCATTTGACAACGTCTCCTGGCGTTTCATGAAGGAAAATTTAAAAATGATGGGAATTGGTGAAGGATTTAGAAAAGGTATTGAGGCTATTTATCAAGAGCAAAAAGCCAAACTTATAATAAACAACAATATATCAGAGGCCTTTGATATTACCAAAGGGAATAGGCAAGGCTGTCCCTTATCCCCTTTGTTATTTATAACAGTGTTGGAAGTGTTTAATAAAAGGTTAAGGGAAACACCGGAGGTTAAAGGAATTAAGGTAGGAAGCAAGGAATTCAAAATAAAAGCATTTGCAGACAACCTGATATTAACACTGGAAGATCCTAAGAACAGTTTACAAGAAGCCCTACAGAAACTAGAAGAATTTGGAAAAGTGGCAGGTCTCAAGCTCAACAGGAATAAGACTAAAATGATAACAAAAAATATAACCAAGGAAGATATAGTAGAGATAGAACAAAGGACGGGAATTATGGTTGCTAAGAAGGTAAAATATCTAGGAGTGTGGATCACAGCAAAAAATATAAACTTATACAAAGATAATTAATAGACTACTTGGAAGGGTGTCAAAAAAGATTTAGAAATCTGGGAGAGATTGAAACTTTCCTTCTTAGGGAGGATATCGGATATTAAAATGAATGTCCTGCCCAGAATGTTATTTTTGTTTCAAACTATACCAGTAATGAAAGGACTAAAACAGTGTAAAGATTGGCAAAGGATCTTAGTGAGATTCATTTGGCAGGGGAAAAGATCACATATAAAAATGAAAATTGTGCTGGTCCCGGGGGGAAGGTTACCGTTGGCGTAGTCAAAGTCCGGTCCTGGGTCACTAGCCTGGAAACAGTTCACAAGGAGCGGGGCGAGGTCCGAAGCAGGAAGCCGGGCGGGGACAGGAACACTGGAGGGTCAGGTCCGGGTCCGGGCAGGAACAGGTACTCAACAACGACGTTGCTCCCACAACCTGGGACCGGGCTGACTGGCCTTTATCTTCTCTGAGGCCAGGGGCGGTCCCGGCCCCCAGGAGACCCGCCTCTCCTGGCCTTAAGGCGAGCACTCCTCCTGGGAGAAATCAGTTCCCTTCGCCTCTCTGCCCTTCGCCTCTGCAGTTCAGGAGAGGCTGAAGGGTTACTGGGCCCAGGGGGAGACTCACCTGTAGGCACTGAGTCCTCAACCACCTCTGGAGCCAGAGTGGATTCACCTGGTGCCTGCTCCTGAGGATCCGGCACAGGTGCAGGCGCTTCAGAATCAAGGCTCTGCCCCAGTTCAGCCGGCCCTGGAGGCGGGGACTCCGGTGCAGGCTGGGATTCCTCCGGTTCAGCCTCTGAATCGGATTCCCAGGCCATCACAAAATTACTTGTAGATAAAAAAGAAAGAGGGGTTTTTTTTATTACCAGATTTGAGTTTATATTACGAAGCGGCTTGTTTAACGTGGGTGAAAGACTGGCTAAAGCTAGAGAATACTGATATCTTGGATTTAGAGTGCTTTGATAACAGGTACGGGTGGCACTCGTACCTGTGGTACGAAAAGGTGAAAGTTCATAGAGGCTTTCTAAATCATATAATTAGAGGACCATTATTTCAAGTATGGGAAAGAAATAAGAACCTGCTGGAAAAGAAAACCCTGTGGTGGATCTCACCAATAAATGCCTTAACTGTCAAAAAAAACTAACATGGAGGGGGGGAAAGCTACCTATGAAGATCTTATCTATAAAACTGATCAGGGCATAAAACTCAAGCCCTATGAGGAGGTAAAGAATGTACTCACAGGGTGGCTGCAATACCATCAAGTGAATGATCTGTTAAAAGATGTTAAAAAGAAACTGGGATTTGAAGATACAAAATCTAAATTTAATGTGGAAGTCATAGAAGGTAAAAACAAAACATTATCTAGGATGTATGACCTCTTACTGGATTGGTATACAAAAGACGAAGAGGTGAAGGAGGCCATGATAAAATGGGCCATAGATATTGGTTACAAAATTGACTTTGTAAAGTGGCAAGAATTGTGGAATGTAAATATGAAATTCACGGCGTGTACGGCACTAAGGGAGAACCTCTGGAAGATGATTTATAGGTGGCATCTCACACCAGTGAAATTGGCTAAGATTTATAAACCGAAGATTAAGAAATGCTGGAAATGTGGAGAGGGGGATGGTGAGTTCTATCATATGTGGTGGACATGCAGTAAAGTAAAAGGCTTTTGGGAACTGATTTACAACGAACTTAAAAAAAAAATTAAGTATACTTTTCCCAAAAAGCCTGAAGCTTTCCTGCTAGGAATAGTTGGCAAGGAAATCAAAAGAGGACAAAAATCTTTTTCTATATGCCACAACGGCCGCTAGAACTATGTTAGCCCAAAGCTGGAAA
The DNA here is from genome assembly GCF_964234715.1 of Podarcis melisellensis. Classification (NCBI taxonomy): domain Eukaryota; kingdom Metazoa; phylum Chordata; class Lepidosauria; order Squamata; family Lacertidae; genus Podarcis; species Podarcis melisellensis. The sequence continues at coordinate 22,641,733 of NC_138535.1, forward strand.
ATGGAATTAATACCTACTATAAATGACTGGCAGATCAAGATGATAAATTATGCTGAACTAGCTAGAATAACAGGAAGAATAAGAGACCAGGATGACCAGAAGTTTCATGAAAATTGGAACAAATATCTGACGTATATAAGAGATAGGTATAGAACTTCGATGACTCTGGCAGGGCTGGAACAACTCTAACAGTGTTTGGCAACTATGTAAAGGAGATAAAACACGTAACTTTAGAAATTATCTGATACTTACCAATGAAGTGAAGAGAAGTCCGAGGCTCGGCGGAGCCCAAAATAACGGTGTACTATATAAATGATTCTTGTAACAGCTATTTATATAGAAAGGATTATTGTTTTGTGTACATTCCATTGTAAGAATGGAAACAGAGCCAGAGCCACAGCCTGAGTCTGAAACAGTCCTTGATAGAGTGCCAGAGCCAGAGCCAGAGCGAGACCCTGAATCAGTGCCAGAACCAAGCCCTCATTCAGAACCAGAGCCTGAGAAAGAGCCAGAGCCAGAACCAGAGCAACAGCCACAGCCTGAGTCTGAAACAGCCCTTGATAGAGAGCCAAAATCAGAGAATCAGAATCAGAGTCAGAACCAGATCTTCGGTAAAGACGTGGTCTGGTCTTAGCGCAACTGCTCCTCCCACCCGCGATAATAGAGATTGGGTGTTCCAATACACCCCCCCGTAGGGAACCTGCCCCAGCCATTCTGTTGGCTGAGGCCCCCTCCCAGGCAGCCCTGACCCTTTCCCCTTAAAAAGCAAAATACAAACTATACAATAACCTAAAAAATAGTAAAAGAAAAACAAAGCAAGAAACAGTTATGCTAAACTTAAAATAATCCCCGCCCCAACTAAACATTTGTCCCACCCCAGAAAGAAAATAACAACAACAACAAACCACCGTTTGAGGTGCAACAGAGACACAGCCAGAGACAGAGCAAGACCCTGAATCAGTGCCATAACCAAGCCCTCATTCAGAACCAGAGCCTGAAACAGAGCCACAGCCCGAACCAGAGCAACAGCCACAGCCACAGCCTAGAGCCACAGCCTGAGTCTACAACAGTACTTAATACAGTGCCGGAGCCTGAAGCAGAGACACAGCCTCAAACAGAGCCTGAGCCTGAAACAGAGGCAGAGCCACAGCCACAGCCTGAGTCTGAAACAGTCCTTGATAGAGTGCCAGAGCCAGAGCCAGAAATAGGGCTTGATACAGGGCCGGAGCACAAAACATAGCTGCAGCCACAGCCTAGAGCCACAGCCTGAGTCTGCAACAGTACTTGATAAAGTTCCGGAGCTGGAGCCGGAGCCAGAGACACAGCCAGAGCCAGAACAAAACCCTAATTCAGAACCAGAGCCTGAAAGAGAGCCAGACCCTGAAATATAGCTGGGTCAGAGGCAGAGGAAGAGCCATCATGAGACCCTGAATCAGAGTCAGAACCAGATCTTCATTCAGAACCAGACCCTGAAAGAGAGCCAGAGCCACAGCCAGAGCCACAGACGGAGCCTAGAGCCACAGCCGAGATCCACAGCCTGAGTCTGAAATAGTGCTTGATAGAGTGCTGGATCCTGAAACAGAGACACTGTCTGAAACTGAGCCTGACGCTTAAACGTAGCCAGGGGCAGAGGGAGAGGCAGAGCCTGATACAGTGCTTGAAACAGCGTAGGAGCCTGAAGCAGAGACACAGCCAGATCCAGAGACACAGCCAGAGCCAGAACAAAACCCTAATTCAGAACCAGAGCCTGAAAGAGAGCCAGAGCCAGAAACAGTGCTTGATAGAGTGCCAGAGCCTGAAACAGAGGCAGAGGCAGATACAGGACTTGAAACAGTGTCGGAACCTGAAACATAGAAACAGCGTGAAACAGAGACAAAGGCTGAGACACAGGCCAAGCCTGAAATAGAGCTAGAATAGACTAAGAGGTTAAATCGGTAATGATACAGTGGGCAAAAGATTTTGGGTATAATATCCAATTTGATGAATGGGGAAACTTGTGGAAAGAGAATATAAAATTTACTGCATGCACGATATTGAAAGAAAATGTTATGAAAATGTTTTACAGATGGTACATCACACCTGTAAAGTTAGCAAAGATGTATAAGACGTGTAACAAATATTGGAAATGTAAAGAAAAAGAAGGGACGTTTTTTCATGTGTGGTGGGAATGTAAGAAAGTGAAAAGCTTTTGGGAAATGATATATAATGAAATGAAAAAAATGTTAAGATATACTTTTGTAAAAAACCCGGAGGCCTTTCTTTTAGGGATTGTAGGAAAGGATATAAGAAGAAAAGACTGTAAACTCTTCCAATATGCAGTAACGGCAGCCAGAATCTTGATGGCCCAGAAATGGAAACAAGAGGAAATAGCAGAATGGAGACTGAAAATGACAGACTATGCGGAATTGGACAAATTAACTGAGAAAATCAGATACACCAAAGACCAAAAGTTCATCGAAGACTGGGGAAAGTTTGTAGATTATCTGAAAAACATATGTGGCGTGAACACAACGCTAGTGGGATTTCAAGAGGCACTGTAAAAATGGAGAAGTATTGTTAATATGAAATAGTGGGAGAAGGGAAGTATAATGGCAATACGAAAGAAGGGAATGTGTAACCAAAGTTATAAATACGGATGATTGTCAGAGACGCTGAAGGAAGTTCAAAAAAGAAACAATTTGTTGTATTTTGGGTAAAATTGTATAACTGTTTGGAAAATCAATAAATTTATTTATATATATATATATATAAAAGAAATAGAGCTAGAATAAGACTTCCGGATATAGCGCCATCGGTAATGGCAGAATCCTTCTGACTAGGGGGGATTTGCCTCGGGGGAATCGGGTCTTACAGCTACGGCGAAACCGGAGACCCTTCAAAAACCACAGGCAGGCGAAGCCTGTGAGCGTGGGATTCAGCGGGCACCCTTTGCGCCCCCCAAATTCGCGGGGAACCTCGACTACGGGTTCCGGAGCGAAGCGGGTGAGCGGCGCGGTGCTGTGAATTGATTGCTTCTTCCCCGGAGTGAAGCCACACAGCCGTTACTGGAGAGCGCTGACTTCTTCTTGTGAAAATTATAAAAGCAACTACCTGTGAGTAGGGGAAATTTGGAAGTATAAGAGAGACTTAATTTGACACCGAAGTGGGGAAGGTTTAAACAGGAAGTCCGCCTTCCTCTTTTGTAAATAGATCAAAGCAAAGAGAAAACAAGCTAAAGCCTGGGAAAACTGACTGGAAAGGACTAAATTTCTAACACTAAAATATCGTAACCCCCCCCCCCAAGGAAGCAGGGGCAGGAGGGGGGAAGTTTTGGACCGTATATACCTACAAGAGAGAGGGGAAAAACCTAAAATTCACCGCTCTAAACTTGGGAACGGCTGCCAATAGACAAAGACTGCCGTGCTTTGAACTGAGCTTTGACTGTGAACAGGGGACTTGCTGACAGTTAGTTCAGCAAGAGAGATACATTGTGGCCAGTTTCCTCTGCTGCTGCTAAGAAAGAGGGAAAGTAACTGAAAAGAGGGAAAGTAACTGAAAAGTAACAAAAATTTGAACTGTTTATTTCTTTTATTGCTTGAGATTAAAAAGAGTTTTTCCTGGATTATTGCAACTGTTTCCCCCTAGAGGAAGATTCTGAAACTGTTAAACTGTTACCAGGGGAATTTTCCACTTGTAAAGACAAACTGCGTAGCTGGGATTGACCTTAGCCTCTCTATTGTTTAAGTGTTATGGCAGATGGGAGAGAAAAAGTAGATTCACAATTCCCAGACAAAACAACAAGATCTGGGAAGAATTGGGCACGAAGACAATCAGTTGCTGGCCTTCCCACTTCATCAGTGACTGTACCATCACAACCTAAACCTAGTGGAATGTCATCAGAAGATACTCTGGCGGCTGCATTGGCTAAGATTAATGAATCTTTGGAGAGACTTAATAAAAGGGCTGAAGAGACAAATAAGAGGGTCGAAGAGACAAAGGTGATAGTGGATGAGACAAAATCGAAGGTAGATGCAGCAACTACTAAAATTGATTTAAATACAGAAAGCTTAAATAGTTTGGGACAAAAGGTGAACACCAACACATAATCTATTCAGAAATTGCTGCAGGAATCAACTCTGACCCGACAGACCGCAGAGGAAGCCAAGAAGAAAGCTGATGCCGTGGAATTCAAGACAACTCAATTGGAAACGGAGAAAGTCCCAGATTTGGAGAGGCAAATTAAGGATCAGAAATTGACGCTTTCTATGATTGAACTCAAGGGAAAACAGACGAACTTAAGGATTAGAGCAGTACCTGAATTGGAGAAGGGCAGTTTGATAGACTTTTTGACACAGGAATTTGCAGAGTTTTGGAAGTCGGATTTGAAACAAGAAGACTTTAAAATCGTGAGGGCCTTCAGACTGGGAAGAGGAGGAAAGAAGATTAAAATAAGAGATTGTCTGATTACTCTCCGATCTAAGGAAGAGAGAGATAAAATCTTGGGTCTGCACTTTCAGACTCCTTTGACAATTCTGCAGTAAAGAGTGGAAATCTTTAAAGATATACCGAAACATCTTTTGGATCTTAGGTCCAACTTTGGAGATTTGGTTGCCCTTCTGAGAAGGAACAAAATTATCTTCAGGTGGGAATTCCCCCAAGGCCTATTCTTTAGCTTTAAAGGAAGGAAGATAAAAATAAGATCAGTTGAGGAAAAATACAAGTTTTTGAGAGACCACGGAGAAGATCTGCAGAAAGAACTTGGAAAAGAGCCAGGAGTTTTGGACAGAAGCCCACCAAAAGGAGGGAAACCAACATCATTGTTAGAACTAAAGCAACTACTAGGTGCTGAAGGAGGAGAAGCAAAGTAACTACATCATGGCACTGCAAGTATTAAGCTGGCATGTGAATGGACTTAACTCCCCAGAAAAGAGACGGAGAGTCTTTCATTTTTTAAAAAATGAACAATTGGACCTGATTTGTTTACAAGAAACACATGTGATAAGGCTACACAGGAAGATTCTAAGTAATAAAAGATTAGGACATGAATTTATTTCATCATATAAAGTAAAGAAAAGAGGAGGAGTACTTTATGCAAAGGAGAGCCTATCACCGAAATTTTTATTTAAAGATGATCAAGGAAGATTTGTTGCAATTGAAATTCAATCACAGGGAGAGAAATTTTTGATATTAGGTATTTATGCACCAAATGAGGGGAAATCGGAGTTTTTCAAGAAGCTACACGAGATTCTGATGGACTATTTGGACTATAATATGATTTTGATGGGAGATATGAATGGAGTAGTGTCCACTAATATGGATAAGGCACAGAGACAGGTAGTAACAAAAGATGGTAGACTACCAAAGATGTAATTTGATATGACTGACAATATGGACATAGTTGACATTTGGAGAACTAAGAACCCCATGGGAATAGAAGGAACTTTCTATTCTGAGGCCAAAATGACATGGACAAGAATTGACCAAATTTGGCTAACTAGGGGGCTGGCCCCGAAGATTAGAAAAGTGGAAATTTGCCCTAAAACTTGCTCCGACCACAATGCGGTGAAGATGGAAATGAAACTAACACCAATTGGTTCCTTTAGATGAAGGATGAATGACACATTGTTTAGGAATGAAGAAGTGACTAAAAAGGCTCAAAAGAACTTGAGAGACTATTTTGGGATAAATTTGAACACCACAGTTGAAAAAAGAGTAATCTGGGACGCCAAGTAAAGCAGTCATGAGAGGGTTTTTGATACAGCAGAACGCAATTAAGAAGAAAACCCAAAATGAAAAAAAAGGATAAAATTCTGGAGAAAATAAAGGAAGGAGAAAAGAGACTGAGAGCAAAACCAAAATCACAGGAAATCCTGAAAGAGATAAAGTTATATCAAGTACAATACACGAAACTGATCAATCAGGAAATCAAATGGAAGATCAAACAGATGAGACAAAAGACATTTGAATCGGCAAATAAATGTGGGAAATTGTTGGCCTGGCAAATGAAAAAAAGACAAAAGCTTAATACTATTACCAATTTGGAAGTGGAGGGAAAGAATATACAGAATCCAGTGGAGATTAGGACGTGCTTTCAGAAGTATTTTAAACATTTATAGACACAAGAGACTCAGAAAGAAATTGACATTGACCGATTTTTGAAAACAAATGGATTACAAAAAATCTCTCAAGAAAATAAGCTCATGCGGAACTATAAAATAACAGACCAGGAGGTTGAAGGAGCCATTCAGAACATGCAATTGGGCAAATCCCCAGGGCCGGACGGCTTGACCTCAAGATATTACAGATCCTTGAAAGAATGGTTAGTACGGCCTTTAAATGATATCTGCAATGAAATACTGGAAGGGGAAAAGGCACCAGAGTCGTGGAAGGAAGCATATATTACACTTATACCGAAAACGGAGTCTGAGAAGACACAGCTTAAGAACTACCGCCCTATATCATTGCTCAATGTGGATTACAAAATTTTCGCTGATATCATGGCTAAAAGGTTAAGAAAGATATTGGTAGAAGAAAGCCATAAAGACCAAGCGGGCTTTCTCCCGGGGAGACACTTGTCTGACAATACGAGGAATATAATTAACATCTTAGAAAAATTACAAGTGAATATCAATACAAAAGCAGTTTTGATATTTGTGGACGCGGAGAAAGCCTTCGGCAATATTTCTTGGAGTTTTATGAAGAAAAATTTACAGTGAATGGGGGTAGGCCAAGGTTTTGAAAACGGTATAGGTGCAATTTATTCAGAACAAAAAGCTAAATTGATTGTGAATAACGTAGTTACAGAAGAGTTTAAGATTGAGAAAGGAACACGACAGGGGTGCCCATTCTCTCCATTGCTTTTTATATCGGTCCTGGAGGTTTTGCTAAATATGATTAGAAAGGACCAATTGGTTAAAGGTATACAAGTCGGAGCTAAACAGTACAAATTGAAAGCATTTGCGGATGATTTGGTATTGACATTACAGGAGCCAGAATCTAGTACTAAAAGAGTATTGGAATTGATTCAAGAATTTGGTCAGGTAGCAGGTTTTAAGTTGAATAACTTGAAAACTAAGGTCTTAGAGAAAAATCTAACACCGGTTGAGAGAGAGAGGTTTCAGAAAGAGACAGGATTAACATTGGTTAAGAAAGTGAAATACCTTGGGGTTAACATGACTGCTAAGAATGTGAACCTATTTAAAGATAATTATGAAAAATGTTGGACGGAAGTGAAAAAGGACTTAGAAATATGGTCAAATTTGAAGTTTTATTGCTAGGCCGAATTGCAGCGATAAAAATGAATGTATTGCCAAGGATGTTGTTTTTGTTTCAAACATTGCAAATTTTGGACAAAATGGAATGTTTCAAGAAGTGGCAGAAAGATATTTCTAGATTTGTCTGGCAGGGCAAGAAGCCCCGAATAAAATTTAAAATACTAACTGATGCTGAAGAAAGGGGTGGTTTTGCCCTGCCAGACCTTAAACTATATTATCAGTCAGCCGCATTTTGTTGGCTGAAGGAATGGCTATTTCTTGAAAACACTGATGTATTGGATTTGGAAGGGTTTAATAATGTATTTGGTTGGCATGCATACTTGTGGTATGATAAGGTCAAAGCACATAAAGTGTTTAAAAACCATATTGTCAGGAAAGCTTTGTTTATTGTTTGGATAAGATTGGTTGTCACCAATGGAAGCAAAGGCTCTGAAAAAGCTCAATATGGAGGCCAATTGGCCGAAATATTGGGAGATATTGGAACAAGAAGGATACAGGTTAAAGCTGCAGAGTTTTGAAAAATTAAAAAACAAAGTATGGGATTGGCTTCATTATTATCAAATAACGGAGGTTTATAATTTGGATAAGAAAATTGGGTTTCAGGTGGAGAAATCAAAATTGGAAACAGAATTGTTAGATCCTAAAACTAAGAATTTGTCAAGAATGTATAACTTGCTGTTGAAATGGAATACTCAGGATGAAACGGTGAAATCAGCTATGATTAAACGGGCTCAAGATGTTGGACATAACATTATGATGGCTGACTGGGAACAGTTATGGACCACAGGTATTAAGTTTACGGCATGTATTTGTTGATTGTGCAGAGTCCTTTACACAGCAGAAGAATGAGTAGTACATGCTACATGCTTAAGTTTTAGTTTATTTACACTTCAATGCTGAGAGATTACAAGCAGGCATCTTGCCTCTGCTAGAGCAGAGAGGCAACCCCTCTCTCCTCGGAAAACAAAGAACTCCGAGAGAACTGTGAAAAACAGGAAACCAGTGTACGTCACATCCAGTCTCCTCTTCCCGTGGGAAACCAACAGTGCATTTACTGTGGAATGTAAACAACCTGTCTCGTGACAAGCACTTCGCTGCACAGAGAAGAAAGCAGAAACCAACATCCTCCCCCTTTCTGTGAACATCACTGGGCAGCGTGTTCGTACAATATCAGTACAAACCCAACTTCTGCACATAGGTACAGTGTTGATCCCTTGATACAATCTTGGACAATACATCAGCAGGAATTTCATTACCTGGCATATAGGACACCGTTACGAGTCCCTTCTGAATACATTCCCTAGCATGTTGCAACTTCAATTGCAAGTGCTTCGTGCTTTGCTTACAACCTTCAGAATTCAGCAAAGCCAAACATGCTTTGTTGTCCTGGTAAACCTGGATTGGACATTTGACAGGAATTTTCATATCTTTGCACAATTGTAACAACCATTCACAATCCTTACGTGAATAAGACAGTGCATTCAGTTCAGCTTCACAAGTACTTAAGCTAACTGTTGTTTGCTTCTTGCATGACCAATCAAAAAGACCCTGATTGTACATATAGCAAACTCCAGACGTACTTTTCCTGTCTGTAGTGTCACTTCCAAAACTTGCATCTGCAAATATCTCAAGACCACCAGACTTCTGATTGTTAAATCTCAGTCTGTAATGCATAGTGGCTTTCAAATAGCGCGCTATGCGTTTCAGAGCTTTCCAATCCTTAACACTAGGATTGTTGACTTGTCTGCTTAGCAAATTACAGCTAACAGCAATGTCAGGTCTTGAACATCTGGCAATGAAGTTTAGCTTGCCTAGCACACTTCTGTACAGTGTAGTGTCAGAAAATGCTTCTTCAGTGTCTTCTACCTGATAACCTGTTGTCATTGGTGTGTCTACAGGGTTAGCATCCATCAGGTTTAGTTTGCTTAACACATCAGCAATTTTCCGTGACTGGTGTACTAGAATGTTACCATCTTGATCTCTCTCTATTTCCAGAGATAGGTAGTTGTTTACCTCACCAAGATCTTTCATGTCAAAGTGCTCTTTCAGTTGAGCTAGGGCGTTATTGTACATTGTGACATCTTTCCAAAAGAATAATAAATCATCAACATAAAACAAACAATACAGTTTCTTTTGCCCCTCCTCTTTGACAAATACACATGGATCAGCTTTCCCTTGCTGAAAACCTAGAGAAAACAACACTTCAGTGAGTTTTGTGTGCCAACACCGTGCACTTTGTTTGAGACCATAAAGGGACTTCTTCAGAGCACAAACAAATCCCTGTTTTACCTGTACGCCATCAGGTGGAAGCATATAAAGTGATTCACCTAGAGATCCGTACAAAAAAGCTGTATTCACATCATGGTGACTAATGTGTAGATTTTCCTCTGCAGCTAGCTTGAGCATAAGCCTAATGCTCTCATACCTCACTGTGGGTGAGTAGGTCTCGTGATAGTCTTCACCTGGTACCTGTGCAAAACCTCTGGCTACCAATCTGGCTTTGTGTCTGACTATCTTGCCATTTTGATCTGTCTTCGCTTTGAAGACCCATTTGCTTCCAAGCAGTTTCATTCCTGGAACTACTGGAACTAGTTCCCAAGTCTTGTTCCTTTCTAAGGAATCAAGCTCAGCCTTCATGGCATTTAACCATGGCTCAGCTTCCTTTGAATCCAAATCCTGGATTTCTTGGAAACTTGAAGGTTCAAATACCTTCTTGGAGCTTTTAACAGCTGTTACTGCTATCTTAGCAAACTCATCAGCAAATCTCTTTGGAGGTCTGCCTTTTGTGGCTCTCTGTGACCTACGAATTAGCCTTAAGTCCTCAACACTTTCCTCTTCCTTCTTAGGAGAAAAGTGACCTATTGTGAACAATGGTTCTTCCAATTCTTGATCAGAGCTTTCAGAGGGTCGCATAGAGGCTTTCGCACTCTTGAAATCCTCTGAATCACCTGATTCAGTTTCAGACTCAGAATCAGAACCTTCATCAGTGGGTGTGGGTTGTTGTGGCTGCTTTTGACTATCCTCAGTCTCATTACTGTCATCAGGATAACATTGAAAAATTCCCACATTCTCCCCCACTTTGCATTGTACTCAACACTTCTTGTGAGCTTAATTGTCTTAGAGTCAGACATCATTATTCTGTAAGAACCTTTCTGATAACCTAGAAAGATACCATGCAATCCACGCTTGTCTAACTTGGAGTTTTGTGGTGAGTGAACCCACATGTCAGAACCAAAAATTTTCATGTGTTTGATGTATGGTTTCTTGCCAAACATCTTCTCATAGGGGGTACAACCAATCGCTGAAGATAACCTGCGATTGTAACTGTAAACAAAACACGAGAGAGATTCGGCCCAATAACTCTCTGGAAGATTGGCATCATGCAGCAAGGTTTTTAACCCTTGAAGCAATGGTTGAATTGCCCTCTCGCAAAGTCCATTCTGCCATGGCGAGCGAGGACTAGACAAATCGTGTTGAATTCCTTTCTCAGTCAGAAAAGCTTCAAACTGCTGAGAAGTGAATTCCCCCCCCCCCCCGCGATCAGTGAAAAGAATCTTTATCTTCTTACCATGCACATTTTCCAACCAAGCACAGAATTCCTTGAACCTAGGAAAAGCCTCTGATTTCTGCTTGAGATTGTACACATAAATATACCTGGAAAATGCATCAATGAGAACCATGAAGTACCTATTTCCACCCAAAGAGGGCGCTAGTGGTCCAACCAAATCAGCATGAACAACCTGGTATGGTTCTGTAGCTTGCCTACTAGACACCTTACCTTTCGCAGCCATTTTCACCTTGTTTGCTGCGCATGCTTTGCACTTCATGTGGTACCTGCAGGGTTTAATAGTCATACCTTCAACCAAGGCAGGCATTTTAGATACTGCCTCAAAATGCAAATGACCAAATTTTCGGTGAAAATCGTGAATACATTCTGCATGCAAACTTTTGTTAGAACCTGCAATGCAACAAGTTTCATCCTGCACAACATCATCATAATACAAAACAAACAAACGATCAACATATTCAGCATGCAATACATAATCGTTTTTCTTTGTGATGGTGCACTTCTTGTTCTTGAAGGAAACGTCAATGTTCCGTTCATTCAGCTGCGCAACGCTGAGTAGATTATGTTTGGCATCCGGTACATAAAGCACATCTCGTATCGATAAGTCCAAACTGTGAAGAACAACAGTTCCGTAGCCTTTACTGGGGATCGTGTTGCCATCCGCCTGGTGAATCGCACCTTCCTGCGGTGTAAAAGACACAAACAGTCGCTTATCGTTGCACATGTGATGCGTTGCAGCCGAATCCACCACGAAGAAAGATCTAGACGTCTTCTGGACCTTTGCAACCTTTGGTGTGAAGCGTGAGACCATTGCCTTGTGCTGCGTTGTCCTGGACACCGGACCTTTGCCTTTGCTCTGGCCTTTTCCACGCGATGAGCTTCCGCTGCGCTGCTCTGTCTTGGCCCTGAGATATCTGCATTCCCTCTTCATATGGCCTAGACGTCCACATGAGTGGCATTTCACTGCCTTCAAAGCTTTGGCGCCATCTGGTGGTTCCACTGCACTCTGGGATGACGTCTGTGAAGACTTCCCCTTACCCATGCAGCTATCACCCTGGCGGTCTGCTTCATTCAGAATCACGGCAGTATCACAGGCTACTCTGAGCTGAGCATGTGGCTGATTGGCATCAGATTCCCCACTTGCATCAGCCAGCCTTCTGCAGCTAGCCATCATGACTCTGGCATTAGCCTTCTGCATCATCTCTGCTGCTTTAAATCAAGCTGCTTTATACAAGCTGCTTCTCTGCTGCTTCAAACCTCATTCCAAAGGCACTTTTAAACGTTACTTTCGCTTTCCCCCAAGCCTCTACGCTTGTGCCGTGGCAAACGGCCTTAAAAAGTTCAAAGTCCAGCCATAAAGCCATTAATTAGGAGCTGGCAGGCTGCCCGGAGCATGAGCACATACCTCTCAATCAATCAACTTGACGCAGAGAAGATAAGACCGGTCCGTTTCTCTGTTCCTTTGCCGGAACTCCCACTCGACCCACGGAGTCCATCCGTCAGATTGATCGCGTTTTTCTGGGCCCAGGACCAAAAATGTTGATTGTGCAGAGTCCTTTACACAGCAGAAGAATGAGTAGTACATGCTACATGCTTAAGTTTTAGTTTATTTACACTTCAATGCTGAGAGATTACAAGCAGGCATCTTGCCTCTGCTAGAGCAGAGAGGCAACCCCTCTCTCCTCGGAAAACAAAGAACTCCGAGAGAACTGTGAAAAACAGGAAACCAGTGTACGTCACATCCAGTCTCCTGGAGCAGGGAAGATGGCCGCCGAACTAGTAGCAGAGTTCTGGAGGTTATCTGAGGCAAGTTCTTAAATTTGCTTTTTAAATAGGCTCGACACCGAGCCAACCTTTGAAACCCCTTTTATAATATATTATAACTCCCCCAGAGTTTTTAAATAGTTTTAATAGTTCTTTTAGCTTGTTGCTTCTAAAAAAAAAAAAAAAAGCCCTTCTTGTTACCTTGTTATCTTAATGGCCGGAGGGTTTACTCCCCACGCTGCCACTCTCCTCAAGTCTGACCGACAATAAGGAAAACGGGTGACAGCTGATTTATTGCCAACTCCGTGTTATGCTCTGAACTATAAGCTATCAAATTACAAACAGCTATTCCAAATCTTGCCTCAATTTGGACCTTAGTCTACAGCTGGGTGGAGTTTCCGACTCCCTAAGAGACATAGTTTTTGAAATAAGAAGAATAACCCCTGATTGGTAACAAGATTTACAAATGGTACTTACTAGAAAGAAACGTAGGGACCTGGGGATAGTGACAAGCCCGTTGCTCCAGGAGTGTTATGAGAAACAGAGTAAAATCACGCAATACTTTTCACATACAAGGGACAACGAGAATGGAAATGGAAATGAGCAAAAGATGGCTGAGATGGTTGAGTTGAAGCAGGATGAGGCCCTTCTTTTTCCCTCTGCTGCTCAAGATCACTCAACCTTCTCTAGAGGAATACAGGACTCGGAGAATAACAACCAAAATAGAAATACAATGAGCCTGGCCCATGAAATAGTCTTGGCTGAGATATTATCTTCAGAGTTACAGGAAGAAACCCGAAACTCCCAGAAATCCCAGACCTCATCTATGGGCTCCCAGACGGAAAACAATGACTGCTATCCTCAGGACTGGCTGCTCTCTATAAATCTGGATCTGGCAGCTATGAAAAAATATTTAACAATAACAAATGGGCTGCTCCTGACACTAGTGGAAAATTATCCCCTCCAAGCTAAAGGCTCAGAATTTCATGGTGTTGATCCACCAACCACCCCTCAAGAGCCAGAATATACAAAGCAACCAGCAACCAGCAAGTGCACACAAGGATCATCAGCGGAAAATCACTTACACCAAGGAAAGGACATAGGGTTGTATGTCTCTGTCCCCAAAACCGAATTTCCTATCGAAGTAAATCAAAAGAAGCGAGGCATCAATAAGAGATCCCATAAGAAGAAAGCTGAAACTAAAAAGAAAAGTAAGAACATAAAAACTGCAAGGAAATCTGTTATAAACCGACGTGCATGTAAAGTATGTTGGAAAAGACTATATAAGCTGATCCCAACAAAATCAGAAACAAACTCTAACAAACCTGCTATACATGGCAGCAGAGAGAACAACAGTGTGGATCCAGAAAAAAAGATCCAGCTGAAGTCTTTGAAAGAAACACCATTGCTGCCTAACAAAACAAGTGAGGAAATGGAATCACTACCCGGGTGCTCTATGCTGAAACCTCAAGGATCCATAAATATTAAAGAAGACTCATCCCATACCATTGATTATGGCAGATCTCAAGATGAGCCAGTAGCAGGGCAAGATCTGTCCCAGGACAAAGGATGGAAACTGATACTGGCAGATAGGAAGTTAGCTTTTCTAAACTACCCGAAGCCAAAGGGCTTCCTTACACAGGAAGAACGCTCGGTGCATTTTGTGAATACTTTAGATGATATGCTGCCAGGAAAAATAAAATTAAATGACATTACCTCAGTAGATTTCATATTCTACAATGGCTACTCTCTGCGAGTGATTGCCTCCTTCAAAGATCAAAACTTGGCTAAATATATATATATAGATCAAGACATTTGCTGTTAAAGAAAAGGATAACGGTAACAAGATATTTTGAAAACAGCACATGTTTGAATTTGTTTCCTGATGATTTTACGACAGCTGAGATAAGATTTACTTGTAAACCTAAGGAGGAGAGAGGACACTCAAAAGACAAACTGGAACATACTGAGCAAGGGTCCTTGAAACTAAGACAGGAGATGAGACTGCCTAATGAGGGGACGGATAACTTCTATCCAGAAGAAAAGGCATTAATAAATCAGTTTGGATTGTTGCCTTTCCTTGCCCAATCTGAGATCTTGAGAAGATTGGAGACCCTTAGAAATAAGCTAACAGAGATGAATGCTCAGGAAAAAGTAAGAGAGAAAGAACCGGCAACGGACCAATTAAAGAAAGAGAACCTCTCTGAAAAAGCCAAGACAGACCCCATGAAAGATTATAATACCTCTGCAACTGCAGAGATAAACCTGTTAACAACAGATCTAACACAGTGCGCAAGGGATAAACTACCATCTAAGAAGGAAACCATCCCTATGGCAACCATGAAAGACTACCTTTATAATACCTCTGCAGCTGCAGAGATAAACCTGACAGCAACAGATCTAACACAGTGCGTAAGGGACAGTAACAATCTACCATCTAAGAAGGAAACCATCCCTATGACAACCACAACGCGCTCTTGGACCAGCATGAGATACCTGGATGAGGATGAACTTGGTATCAGTCAAACAGAACGCCTCAAGGTAGATTCGCCAAAAAAAGGAGTACTGATCACTAATGTTAGCACGCTGCACCCTTCAATTGATTCCATTGAGTACCTGGGCGATAATACATCTATGGACATTGCCAAAATGAACGAAATTCAACCAATAGATAAAAAGATAGGCCCTAAAAATCTTTCAAAGGCAAATTGACTAAGATCAACTTTTGGCAAGACAACGTGCAACCTTGCCTTGCTAACTTGGAATATTGCAGGTTGGCAAAAGAGGGTTTCTGACCAATCCTTTGCTAAATATATCCAGAGACATGACATTGTGTTTCTCCAGGAGACCTGGAGCACAAGTGAAGTGGAGTTAAATGGCTTTTCTGCGTTCTCCCTCCCAGGTCTTTTAAGTACTAGAGGGGGGCGAGTTAAAGGTGGGTTAGTTACTTTAATCTCAACAAGGCTAAGGGCCATATTTAAAAAACTAGACCCACTAGACCATCTGGCCACAGCTGTGCAAGTACAGTGGAGAACCCACAGCTTGCTGCTGATTAACGTATACCTACCCCCACAAAGAGAGAAAAGACTGATAAGAAATACTTGGGCTCAGTTAGAACAGTATCTTGACAAACTATCAAATCAATTTCCTGATGCCTCTGTAGTGGTGGCAGGCGACCTAAATGCCAGAACTGGACAATCTGATGAGGCTTTGTATGCCCATTTCCATGAAACAGCCCCCATTATAGAGGAAGCCCACTCAATACCAGCTAGAATCTCAAAGGATAAAGGCTGCAATTATGCCGGCTTATGCCTATTACACTTGGTCAACAAGTTGGACTTGGTTATACTAAATGGCCGTACAGAGGGGGAGAAGGTCGGAGAATTCACATTTATATCTAACAATGGCGCCTCCACAATTGATTATATAATCGTGTCGTATGATCTTCAAAACAAAGTTCTGGAATGCAAAGTGGAGGAGCGCTTAGACAGTGACCATCTGCCATTAAGTGCACTCGTAGCTGCGGGAAAGGATTTATCCTGCGCTGAGAAAATCGAACATTCGAGCCCTACAGCTTTGGAGCGCAGATATTCTCGTATCAGATGGACAGATGAACTGCATAAGGAAATTTCAAGTAGGCTATGCTCAAAGGAATTCCTCACTAAGAGAGAAAACCTTAGAACTTCCTCAAGCCATGAATTAAAGATAAATTTATTTCAGGAGTTAATTTCACTCCTTCAAGATTCCCTGAAGGAAAAAAGGAACAGGTCAAGTAAGCAATCCTCAGTATATAAAAACTCCAAACCCTGGTTTGATCAAGAATGTCAGGACATTAAGCTAAACTTACTGAAAAAATACAAGAATTATAGATCTGCCAATTTACCCTAACTCCCCACGGTCTGGTTTGAAGATAAACGAAATTATAAAAACTTGATCAAAAACAAAAAACTCCTGGCACAGAAAAGAGAATGGAAATGCCTAATAGATGCATCCAGAGAGAGAGACTCGGCCACCTTCTGGAGACTGGTAGCAAATGGAGTGCGATCTACCTCCTCAGAAGTGGAGTATACTATACCTGCAGGGACTTGGGAGGCATTTTTCCAATCTTCATATTCAGCTCTGCCTTTGACACAGCCACTAATACAGTGTGCGGCAGGTGATGAGTGGCCTCCGGTGTCGGTTGCGGAGATCAGGAGGCTTATTCAGGCACTCAAACACAGAAAAGCCCCGGGAGCAGATAATATCTCTCCTGAGCTTCTCAAAGCCAATATTGACTGGTGGGCCCCAGTCCTTGCCACCCTATTCACTAGCATAGATCAAACAGCAATAATACCAGAGGACTGGGGATTGGCAATCATCGTTCCCATATTCAAGAAAGGCTGTAAACTTGATCCAGCCAATTACAGACCAATCAGTCTCTTAAGCATCATTAGCAAACTTTATGCAACTCACTTACGTGAAAAGTTTGCGGACTGGCTGGAACAGGAGCACATCCTAAAGGAAGCCCAGGCTGGTTTCAGGGCACATAGATCAACTCTAGACCAAGGACTGGTATTGCAACATCTAGTGGAGAAATACACCTCAAAGAAAGGAGGCTCCCTCTATGTAGCCTTTATAGATTTCAAATCAGCTTTCGATTTGATACCCCGGCACAGACTTTGGGAAAAATTAAATGCCACAAACATCGATAGACGTCTTTTGCTTCTTATCCGTAGACTACATGAAAATACTCGGATCCGTGTTAGATGCGACCGTTATGGGAACCTATCAAAGGAAATCCAAAGTTTCCATGGTGTCAAGCAAGGCTGTGTTCTTGCCCCTATTCTATTTAACTTCTATATAAACTCCTTAGTCGGAAAGATGGAGGAAGCAAGTACTCATCCCCCAAACCTAAATAATATACCAATCCCAGTCCTTTTGTACGCAGATGATGCGGCACTTATTTCCTTCTCTTGTGTGGGTCTAAGAAAACTTTTACGAGCTCTTACAGAGTATTGCGAAGCTGAACACCTAATAATAAATTACACTAAATCAAAAATTATGGTGTTCTCCAAGAGAAAACTCCGACATAAATGGAAAATTAATAACCAACCTATTGAGCAAGTAACATCTTTTAGATATCTTGGAATAATTTTTGATGAGAAGGGATCTTGGTGCCATCAGATTAAGAATTCCATTGTAAATGCGCAAAGATCTTCCAGAGCTATCATAAGATTCTTTTACAGAAAAGGAGGTCAATATGTTCCTGCTGCCTCCCAGGTCTTTGTTGCAAAAATACTTCCACAATTGATGTATGGCACCCAGATATTTAATTGTCAAAAACTCAAGTCCCTGGAATCTGTACAAACTAAATTTTACCGCTCCCTACTAGGGTTACCTACCTGTGTCTCCAACACAGCCATCAGGCTGGAGGTAGGTCAACTCCCTATTAATGCCAGGATATGGATCCTGAAGATTCACTTCTGACTAAAACTCATATTTTTCCCAGTGGGAGTGGCTCCATTGACTCTACTAGACCCGTTCCAGTCTAAATGGAGATTGTTGCTTTATGAAAAATTGAAGGGCCTGGGGCTTTCCCCACAAGAACTTATAGCCTCAGGTTTTGAAAAGGCTAAAAGGATGGTGAGCCAGCGAATAGGAGATGTAGAGCTTCAGGACCATATGAGCAAGTTAGATAAATATCCAGCTATCCAAGATTATGGAAAAGGGTTTAATCTAACACCATATTTGCTGGATCTACAAATCGCAAAATACAGGCGGGCGTTTACCCTTACCAGATTTGATGTACTGCCATCTGCCTTACTAAAGGGCAGATACGAGGGCACACCCTATGCTGAACGAGTTTGCCCATGTGGTCTGAAAGAGGTGGAAACGGCTTCACATGTGTTGTTACACTGCGACCTTTACGGGGATATTAGGTCACTGTTTATCTCCCCTATCGTTCAGAAATTTCCAGGTCGATCTGAATCTCAGCGGCTGAAAATCCTAGTAGGAGATAAAAACCCAGAAGTAACACTGAAAGTGGCCAAATTTTCTGCGGCTGCGATCAAGCGGAGGGCATTAGCTGTAAAAAAGTAAAAGACTTGACCCCTGGACAAGCCCCCCCTTTTTTAAGTCTATACATATACTGTAGTGCATATATGTGTGTGTGTGGGTGTGTGGGTGTGTGTGCATATGTGTATTGCTTTTATGTATAATTTTACAATTTTTAATTGACACCATTATTCCCTTTGTAAACTATTGTTGTTTTTATGTTTTTTTCTGGTCTATGACCGTAATAAATTTATTCATTCATTCATTCATTCATCCAGTCTCCTCTTCCCGTGGGAAACCAACAGTGCATTTACTGTGGAATGTAAACAACCTGTCTCGTGACAAGCACTTCACTGCACAGAGAAGAAAGCAGAAACCAACAGTATTGCCTTAAGAGAGAATATAATGAAAATGGTGCCAAAGAAGGATAGAACCTTTTTTATGTATGCAACAACAGCAGCAAGAATACTCATCGCAAAGTATTGGAAGACACAAGATTTACCCACCCGGGAAGAATGGCAGATGAAAGTGATGGACTATATGGAACTGGCGGAGATGACTGGCAGAATCCGAGACCAAGGTGAAGAGTTGGTGGAAGAAGATTGGAAAAAAATTAAAGTTTATCTACAGAAACATTGTAAAATTCAGGAATGTTAGAAGGATGTTGGAATGAAGTAATGTGGTATTAGCAGAAATGATACAAAAGATTAGGTAAAAATTGATTTTTTAACTGTTGAAAGATCAGAATGTAATATTATACTACATTAGGATAAACTATTAGGATAAAAACCAAGCTGGAAAGGATTTGCTGGAATACTTAAGTGAACTAGAGTACAAAAAAGGGAGGTGTGAGAAGGTCAGGGAAATAAGTCAATGAAAGATAAGACATGGAAATGTTTTTAACTGCTTTTATTTTTCTGTATTTTGTATCCATTTTTGTAACTTTTTTGAAACTTTAATAAATATTTTTTAAAAAATGAAATAGAGCTAGAATAAGTGCTAGAGCCAAAGACTGAGACAAAGCCTAATAAAGAGCAGAAGCCTGAGCCTGAGCCTGAAACAGTGCTTGATACAGTGCCAGAGCCTGAAACAGAACCAGAGCCACAGCTACAGCCATAGCGCCACAGCCTGAGTCTGCAACAGTGGTTGATACAGCGCCAGAGCCTGAAACAGAGACACAGCCTGAAACAGAACCTGAGCCTGGTTATTAGCATGGCAATTAAAGAAGAGAGAGGCAGAAAGGCTTATAAATAGAGTTAAGTGCAAAGGCAAAATAATAAACAACCCTAAAGAAATAGAGAAACGATAAGGATAAATCTATAAGGAAGGAAATGAAACAAGAAGAAGTTAAAGAACATTTAGAACACAACTGTCTTCCGAAACTTACTAAAGAACAAAAAGAACTGTTGAATGCCCTTATTACATCGTACGAAATTCAAAGAGCAATTAAGGAAGCAAAGATAGGAAAGCCACCAGGGCCAGACGGCCTACCGGCAATATATTATAAAAAAATTGAGGAATTACTGTCTGACCCATTAAGAAGTATCTTAAAAGACGGAACCATGCCGGATTCTTGGAAAGACAGCCTTATTGCATTAATTCCAAAACAGGGAATGGACAATCTACTTATTAACAACTATAGGCCTATCGCACTTCTAAATAACGATTATAAATTATAGGCAAATATTTTAGCCGAAAGATCAAAAAAAGTCTTCCAGATGATGATACACAATGACCAAGCTGGCTTTTTGCCCGGGAGGCACATTTATAGCAACACTAGAAACATTATAAACTTATTAGCGTATTTAGACTTAAGAATAGAAAAGAAGGCTGTCTTAATGGCTATAGATGCAGAAAAGGCTTTTGACAGGGTATTCTGGAAATTTATGAAAGGTCTATTACACCATATGGATTTTGGTATACAGTACAGTATATAAAAGGGATTGAAGCAATATAATCAAAACAAAAAGCTAAAATCATAATCAATGGAAATTTATCACAGGAGTGTGAAATCAGTAAAGGGGTCAGACAAGGTTGCCCACTATCCCCCTTAATTTTCATATTAACATTGGAAGTTTTATGTAAACAAATTAGGGAAGAAAAAGAAATAAAAGGGATTATGCTGGGAAATAGAAGTTACAAAATGAGGGCATTTGCTGACGATTTAATTATAACTACGGAGCAACCAAAACAGAGTTTAAGAAAGGCGTTGGAAAGAATATATGGCTACGGTAAAGTTGCGGGGTTCAAAATGAATTTAAACAAGACAAAACTATTAGTTAAAAATATGTTGCCAGATGAAAAAGCAGAATTAGAACAAATAATACGCATTAAAATCTACCCCCAAATCAAGTATTTAGGATTATGGATAACACCAAAGAATATTAACTTATATGAAGATAATTATACCAATTGTTGGAAAGATATCAAAAGACAGTTGGAGACATGGACAATGTTAAATTTATCATTCCTGGGCCGTATTTCGGTAATTAAAATGATAGTTTTACCGAAGCTACTCTTTCTATTCCAAACGATTCCAATTACAGGAAAGACCAGCAGTATCAACAAGTGGCAAAAAGAAATTTCTAAATTTTTGTGGAAGGGTAAAAGACCAAGAGTAAAGCATAAGATATTAATAGATACTGTAGAAAGAGGTGGCTACGGGTTACCGGATTTGAAGCTATATTACGAAGCCTCATGTCTTCTCTGGTTGAAAGATTGGTATTTATTAAAAAATTGGGATATTTTAGATCTAGAAGGTCATGACACCCGTTTTGGGTGGCATGGCTATCTTAATTATGGGAAAATAAAGACGCATAGGAGTTTTTCAAATCATATAATAAGAAATGCTATATATAAGGTATGGGGAAAATACAAAAGATATTTGGAACAGAAAACCCCAAGATGGAACTCTCCACTAGAAGCAATCGCTGTTAAAAAAAGGAACAAAATCAAAGAGAACTGGATAATCTATAACACAATATTAAGGGGGGAGGAGGAGGTGAATTACTTCCAGGTTGCTTCCAGGTGAATGAAGTGTTCAGACAGGATAAGCAGATAGGTTTTGAAAAGGAGCCTTCAAGATTTGATAGAGAACTACTGAATAGTAAAACCAAAATAATCGCAAAAATCTATAGACTTCTTTTAGACTACGAAGTAATGGATGAGGAGGTTAAGGCTTCAATGATAAAGTGGGCCCAAGATGTGGGCCGTCCAATTATGCTAAAAGATGGGGAAAACTGATGGAATGGAAATTTGAAATTTACAGCCAGCTATAATATAAGAGAGAACATGATGAAAATGGCTCGTAGGTGGTACCTCACTCCTTCCAGATGATCAAGAATGTATAAAAATTTGGCGAATGCTTGTTGGAGATGTGGAGGAAGTAACGGTGACATGAGTATTTTAGATAAAGAGATCCCAAAAAAATCTAAGAGAGGATTATTGTTTTGTGTACATTGCATTGTAAGAATGGAAACAGAGCCAGAGCCACAGCCACAGCCTAAGTCTGAAACAGTCCTTGATAGAGTGCCAGAGCCAGAGCCAGAGCCAGAGCGAGACCCTGAATCAGGGCCAGAGCCAAGCCCTCATTCAGAACCAGAGCCTAAGAAAGAGCCAGAGCCAGAACCAGAGCAACAGCCACAGCCTGAAACAGCCCTTGATAGAGAGCAGTCTGAAACAGCCCTTGATAGAGAGCCAGAATCAAAGAATCAGAATCAGAGTCAGAACCAGATCTTCGGTAAAGACGTGGTCTGGTCTTAGCGCAACTGCTCCTCCCACCCGCGATAACAGAGATTGGGTGTTCCAGTACATACCCCCGTAGGGAACCTGCCCCAGCCATTCTGTTGGCTGAGGACCCCTCCCAGGCAGCCCTGACCCTTTCCCCTTGAAAAGCAAAATACAAACTATACAATAACCTAAAAAAATAGTAAAAGAAAAACAAACCAAGAAACAATTATGCTAAACCGCCCCAACTAAACATTTGTCCCACCCCAGAAAGAAACTAACAACAACAACAACAAACCACCGTTTTTGGCGCAACAGAGACACAGCCAGAGACAGAGTGAGACCCTGAATCAGTGCCATAACCAAGCCCTCATTCAGAAACAGAGCCTGAAAAAGAGCCACAGCCCGAACCAGAGCAACAGCCACAGCCTAGAGCCACAGCCTGAGTCTGCAACAGTACTTGATACAGTGCCGGAGCCTGAAACAGAGACACAGCCTCAAACAGAGCCTGAGCCTGAAACAGAGGCAAAGCCACAGCCACAGCCTGAGTCTGAAACAGTCCTTGATAGAGTGCCAGAGCCAGAGCCAGAGAGAGACCCTGAATCAGAGCGAGACCCTGAATCAGAGCCAGAGCCAGAGCCAGAGCCAGAGCCAGAGCCAGAGCCAGAGCCAGAGCCAGAGCCAGAGCCAGAGGCGGGTCAACCTTGTGTCGGAACCAGTGACCTTCCCAATGCCCAGAATTGATGACATTTTGAGCAGGGTAAGGAAGGGGAAGGTTTTTACCAAGCTGGACCTTCGGGGGGAGTACAATTTGATAAGGATGAGGGAGGGGGATGAATGGAAAACCACCATGTTCACCCCTCTGGGGGCCTTTGAGTACTTAGTTATGCCCTTCGGATTACAATCAGGCTCGGCCTGCTTTCAAGCTTTCATGCACCACGTGTTGGGGTCCCTGCTGTACAAGAATTGCGTGGCTTTCCTAGATGACGTGTTAATCTACTCGGAGAACGAGGAGCAGCATGTTAAGGACGTCAGGGAAGTGCTGAAAAGGCTGCAGGTTTGAATGGACAGAAGAGGCACAGCAGTCCTTTGAAAGGCTAAAGAGGGCGTTCGCTTCGGAAGAGCAGCTCTTACACGTGGATCTGCAGAAGCCTATGAGGCTGGAGACC
This sequence comes from Podarcis melisellensis, assembly GCF_964234715.1. Taxonomy (NCBI): domain Eukaryota; kingdom Metazoa; phylum Chordata; class Lepidosauria; order Squamata; family Lacertidae; genus Podarcis; species Podarcis melisellensis. Next base: position 22,665,246 of record NC_138535.1, read on the forward strand.
GACGCGTCAGACAGAGCGGTGGGGGCCGTACTGCTTCAGACGGGAAATCAGTCCGAGTGGAGGCCGTGCGCTTTTTTTTCAAGGAAGCTGAACAAGTCAGAACAGAACTACATGGTGTATGACCGGGAACTGCTTGCAATTCATGAAGCTTTTCGACGCTGGAGACATTTTTTTAAAAAAATTATTTTTTATTGCTTTTTAACATACATATCATACATATCACAAACATACTTACACAGCCAAGAAAAAAGGAAAAAAGAAAAAAAAGAAAAACGAAACATGTAATACATAAAAACATAGGCAACTCAACTTACATTGACAAACACTCATCGACTTCCCTTTATCTCGATTTCGGAATAAAGTTATCATATTTTTTATCTGCAGTGTCTCATTTTTCAAGCAATTTTTACGTAGTAAGCGTTATCTCATACCTACTGTGAATTTTTCAAATATATATTTGTTTTTTATCAACATTTTTATTTTCCTTTTATTTCTGATTCCATATATAACTTAAATTTATCCCATTCATTATTAAATTTTGTACTTTTTTATTTCTTATTTTCTGTGTCAATTTTGCCAGTTCTAAATAGTCAAATAGTTTAGATTGCCACTCTATTATCGTTGGGATTTTAGACGTCTTCCAATACTGTGCTATGAGGGTTCTGGCAGCCACTGTTGCGTATTGAAAAAATGTTTTATCTTCCTTTTTAATTTCTTCGCCAATTATCCCCAGGAGGAAAGCTTCAGGTTTTTTGCTAAAGGTGTATTTGAGGACTTTTTAAAATTCATTATAGATAGATTCCCAAAATTTTTAAAGTGTCTCACATGACCACCACATATGTATAAAGTCGCCCTCCTTACTCTTGCATTTCCAACACATTTTATCACCTGTTTTATAAATTTTATCCAATTTTACCGGCGTCATGTACCATCTGTACATCATCTTATACATGTTCTCCTTGAGTGTTGTACATGCCGTGAAGTTCATACCTTTACACCATAAAGCCTTCCATTTGTCAAATTCTATATTATAACCCAAGTCCACTGCCCACTTCACCATCACCTCCTTCACTTCCTCATCTTTGGTGTCCCACTCAAGTAACTGGTTATACATTTTTGATAATAATTTTGTTCTTCCTTCTATTATTTCAATCTGAAATCTAGATTTCTTCTCATTTATCCCAATCTTTTTATCTTCCGTCCACATGGAGTTAATTTGGTGATATTGAATCCAGCCAGTCAACTTGTTTTTTATTTCTTCATATGGTCTGATTCTCCACCCGGATTCATTTCTAACTAATAGATCTTCATATGTCCATCTTTCCCCTTCAGTGTTTATTTTCTTTTTTGTCAGTATATCGATTGGTGATAACCACCAGGGGGTTTTCTGTTCCAATAATTTTTTATTCCTTTCCCACACTTCTAACAGTGGCCCTCTAATAATATGGTTAGAAAAATCTTTATGTTTCTTTCCATTATCCTGCCACAGCTAGTCATGCCATCCAAATCTTAAGTTAAAACCCTCTAGATCTAACAAATCTTTATTTTTAATGACAATCCATTCTTTTACCCAACAAAGGCATGCTGCTTCATAATATAACTGTAAATTTGGGACAGCAAATCCCCCCCTGTCTTTTTGGTCTGTGAGCAATTTGAATTTAATCCTTGGTCTTTTTCCTTGCCAAATAAATTTAGAAAGTAGTCTCTGCCAATCTTTAAATAGTGAAACTCCCCTAATTATCGGTAAATTTTGGAATAAAAAGAGTAATTTTGGTAATAGATTCATTTTGATCGCAGCCATTCTCCCCAACCAAGAGAGGTGTATTCTGTTCCAAGTATCCAAGTCCTTTGTTATTTCTTTCCATGTGTTCTTGTAGTTATTTTCAATCAGATTTATGTTCTGCCTCTAGGTCCCAGCTCACAGAGGGCTGCCTCTAGGTCCCAGCTCACAGAGGACCAACGCTAGTCAGTAATAACGTACAAAAGTCTTTATTGACGATTAGTTTCCACTTCCAAACCGCAGCGTGCAGCTCTACGTCTAGAAGCTAGACCGGCGAAGCTCCATCTGAGTCTCCGCCCCCTGTACACCAGTTTAAGACTCTAGCCTTACTCCACCTCTTCCGTTGCTCTTTCCTCCTCTGGGTCTTTCTGCCCCCTGGGGTTTCCTCCTTTCTGGACTCTTCTGACGCTGACCCCCCTGATTCTTGCCCCTCCTTTCGGCGGGCTTTAGGACCTGGCTCCCTATCCGGGCTATCTGCTGTGCCGCTCGCCTGTACATTTGAACTTGGCGCGCGCGCCCAGCCGGCAACCTTCCTCTCGACCGTTTCCCCGCTCTCCGATGGAGGCGTGGTCAATCCTGACTCATCTCCTCTCGCTGGTGGTGGGAACACTGGTCCCGATGCCTGGGATTCCTCCCCCCCACTGCGCTCTGGTGGGGAAGCTGGTCCTGATTTCCAACTGCTGCTCTGGGAGTCCCCGCTGGCCCCTTCCTTCTGGGGTGTCCCCCTTGGCACCCCTCTTGCCCTGGCCATCGGCGCTCCCTTCTGCGAGTCTTCTGATTCGCTGGACAGACTCCAGGAATCCCTCGGGCCACTGTCACCCCCTACACTGCCCTCGGATTCCTCCCCCTCGCTCTCCATTTCCTTCCTCTCCTGTGCCTCTGCTCCTGAGCCCCTGACATCCATCCCCCCTCGAAGCCCCCCCTTCCCCCCTCCCGGCGCGGGTTCTGGGTGCTCCAGTGTCGTGGGGGTGAGTGCAGGATAGAGTTCGTCCCCCGTGGCGTGCATCCAGCCAGTTAAGTCCGGGTAGTCCTCCATGGTCTCGTCGACGGTGATCTCCTCTGCCTCCATCTCCTGGGCAGTGTGTTCGAAACCGGGATCTTCCCCCAACTCGCCCATGACCCCCTCTTCCCCTGTCTCCTGGGGTGACGCTGCGTGCAATGGCCCTCTCGGCATTTCTCTGCGCCACCCCACCTCAGGTTGATCCTCCCACCAATAGGAGCCCCCTGTGCCAAACCCCGAGAGTGATCCCTCTGGAGAGCTAGTCTCTAGCGTCGTGTCCTCAGTTGAAGAGAACCCCTGAAACGTGCTGTCAGAGAGTGTGGGTGTGAAAAGATATTCATCGAAATAATCTGCCGGCATGGGCCTGTGTGGGAAAAGTGCGTGGAACTCGTCCTTGAGGTAGTGCTCCTCCACCGCATAATACGGTACCCAGCTGTTGGCGCTGGCCGGGGTACCTTCCCTGGCGAGGAGATATTCAACCCCCTCTTCCCCCCATCTTGAGTCCAAAATCTCTGTGACCTCGTTGAGCGGCTCCGCCCTCGGCGACCCCCCTTTAGTGGGCGCGTCTCTGAGTGGGCATGGAGCCTTCCCTGGCGCCTGGAACCTGTGAGCTGCCTTGTAGGGCGTGAGCACCGATCTATGAAAGACCGGGTGCATTCTGGATCCCTCCGGGAGTGTCAACCGGAAGGCTACTGGGTTGATCTGTGCCTCGACTTGGTAAGGGCCTAGCTGCTTGTGTCCGAGCTTCTTCTTAGCTAACGATCTGGTTGGCACTGCCTGGGCCGCTAACCAAACCCAGTCCCCCACCTGGATGTCTTCCCCCACTCTTCTGTGTCTGTCTGCCTGCATTTTGTAAGCGTGTTTTGCTAGCTCTAACTGCCTTCGGAGTTGCTCGTGGACTTCCTGTAACTCCGCTGCTAAGGCCTCTGCTCCGTGTGGCTCCCCCTCCCCCGCTTTCTCTAATCCCGGGAAGGTTCTGGGATGCCGCCCATTGTTGGCGAAGAACGGTGTCACCCCCGTGGACACGTGCTTCGTGTTGTTGTAGGCAAACTCGGCCAGCGGTAGGTAGTCCACCCATGTCACAGGCTGCTGATTAGCGTAGCATCTCAGGTACTGCTGCATGATGGCGTTGACCCTCTCCGCTTGTCCGTTGGTCTGCGGGTGTCTCGCCGACGCTAGGTTAATCTTGACGTTCAGGATGCCCATCAACTTCTGCCAGAAGTTCGAGATGAACTGGCGCCCCCGGTCGGACAGGATAGACCGCGGTAGACCGTGAACCTTGAACACGTGGTCTATGAACAGCTTGGCGGTCTGCTCCGCTGTGGCCACCTTCGCGCACGGAATGAAGTGGGCCATCTTGGTGAACATGTCCACTACCACGAGAACTGCTGTTTTGTCCCGCGAACTGGGCAGATCCGTGACAAAGTCCAGGGCCACCCTCTCCCACGGTTCGAGCGGGGTCTGTAGCGGTTCCAGCAGTCCTGCCGGCGGTCTGTGTATTGGCTTGGCCCTTTGGCATGTGTCGCACCTCGTGACGTAATCTGCGACTTCCCCCCTCATCTTGGGCCACCAAAAGTCTCTGGCTACTAATTCTACAGTCTTCTCTTTGCCGAAGTGTCCAGCGCTGGGCGCGTCGTGCAACTGCTGCAGTACCTTCGCGTGGAGATCGTCTCCCGGCACGTAGAGGGCCCCTTTGCGGATGAGCAGTCCGTCGCGTATCTGGAACTCGTCGTCCTTCGCTGTCCCACTGCGCACCTCCTCCATCTTGGCTCGTGCGAAGGAGTCCGTCTGCAACGCGAGACGTACTGTTCCCTACTTTATTTACTCTCTAGGACTTAAATCTCGAGAACTTTCTTCCTCCTTCATTTGCTTTTTGTGACTGTAAACGATCCATCTAACTGGTCCCCTAGCTGTGCGTGGAGAGAGACTTCATACTGAAGAACTAAAAGGGTGAATGCAAGTAAAGCGCCACCGTGTGGGGCCAGAAAGGAACTACATTGGGAAAACAAAGAAATTTTTTAAACTACAGTTGAGCGACCCCTGGGGTGGGGAAAAACTTTTTTTCTCTTTTGTTTCATTTTTATTTTTTATTTTTAGTTAATTAAGACAAATAGAAATACAAAATGAAAAAGGGGGCGGGAACGCCTGCTGAAAGGAGACCATCCAGACAAGAAAATGGGAAAGAGGGGAAGGAAATTAAGGACTATGATAATTTGATGGCTGAAATAAGGAAAGAATTTAAACATAATGAACAGTATATTGAGAAAAAATTATTGGAAGTACTCATTGAATAAGAGATTAGAGGGGGGGTGGGAGAACTAACAGGAAAAGTAGAAGATTTATCTCTAAGATCCAAAGTACTTGAAGACTCAATGAAAAGGGTTCAAAAAGATATCAAAGAAAATAGGAAAGATATGGACAGGATTAATACAGAGGTGAAGGAGATAAATAAAATACAGGAAGAGTTACTGGATAGTGTGGCGATGACTCAAATGAGACAGAAGCAATCAAACCTGAAATTTAGGGGAATCCCTGAGGAACCAAATGAAAATATACGATCTAAATTGGTTAGAGAATTGGCAGTTTGGTTAGATATGAAGGAAGAAGACATAGGATATTCAGTTGCAAATATTTTTCGGATAAAAACAAAATCAGCCAAAGCCAGAGGGAAGAAACTGCCAGGAGATGTCCTGGTCATGTTTAACTCTCTGGATATGAGAAATGAAATACTAAAGCTAAACTATAATCAAAAACTATGTATTGAAGGAAAGCCAATTATTATATTTAAAGAGATTCCTTCGAGATTTCTTTGTAAGAGAGATGTTTATAAAAAACTAACTAACTAACTGAAGAAGAACGGGATCCAAAATAGATGGGAATTCCCGGAAGGGATTTCATTCTATTTCAAGGGGAAAAGATTCGAACTATCCAGCTCTCTGGAATTGGATAAATTTGCAAGAAGATATGAGAAGGAACTGGGAAGGTTGGGAGGGTGGGAACCAGAAGGGGAGCAGATGGGGGAAGAGAGGGTGGAGGTGAAGGAAGTGGAGAGGGAGAAGGGGAGGAAAAATTAGACGAAGAAAAAGAAGAGGAAGAGACAGATAACAAAGAACAGTAGATTTAACTTAGATTCGACCACTTACTGATTGTACATTAAAAATGACTTTAAAAATTACCTTGTGGAATGTGAATGGGCTAAACAATAAAAATAAAAGGAACCAAATTGCTCATGTATTGCTTAAAAAGAACTTTGACATAATCTGTCTACAAGAAACTCATGTAACAAGAAAACATAAAAGAATTTTAAGTAATAAGAGATTAGGGTTAGACTTTGTAGCATCGGATAATGTCAAGAAAAGAGGAGTGGTATTATATATAAAAGAAAAACTTGATCCAAAACTAATACATAAAGACGAAGAGGGGAGAACGATAGTAGTACAGATCACCCAATCAAGGAGAAAAGATAAATGTGGTTGGGATATATGCACCCAATGACAAAAAGTCAGCATTCTATTCTGAACTAGGTAACAAATTGTTAGAATGGATGGACCAACAATTGATATTGATGGGGGACTTTAATGGAGTGGTTCTCCCAAACTTGGATAGATCAATAAGAAAACAGGAAGTGAGGGAGGGCAAATTACCGAAAGCCTTCTTCGAATTAGTGGAAAATTTGGGACTAATTGATGCTTGGAGATTTAAAAACCCCACGATAAAACAATTTACCTTCTTTTCAAACCCAAATCAAAGCTGGGGGAGAATAGACCATATTTGGATTTCGAAGGAATTGGCGCAAAGAGTAATTAAGACGGAAATCCTCCCACAAACCCTATCTGATCACAATCCAGTATATATGGAGGTAAAAGGAAAAGACTTTAGGACATTAAGATGGAAAATGAATGAAAATCTATTCAATGATCAAAAGATAGTAAATAAAGCAAAAGAGACAATTGAGGAATACTTTAAGTGGAATTTGAATAAAGAAACATCTCTAGAAATGGTGTGGGGCGCTGGGAAGGCCGTCATGAGGGGTTTCCTAATCCAGAAAAATAGCATCTTAAAAAAGAAAAAAGAGAAAAGGAAAGAAGAAATCTTATTGCATCTCATGGAGAATGAAAGACCATTAACCATTAAACCAGGAGATGAAATAATAAAACAAAACATAAGGATGCTACTGTTGGAGATAAGCAGTGTCCAGTGCACAGCGGAATGATGAAAAGTATGAGCCAACATGCTCTATACTACTTTATTTACAGTTCAAAGCTGGTAAGTTACAGAAAAACATTTTCCCTCTGCCGGAGCAGAGAAAGCGTCATCTCTCCTCTAAGGCACGGAGAGAATCTAAAACTGAAACTGCAAAGAACAGTGAAAAACAGGAAACCAGTGTACGTCACATCCAGTCTCCCATTCCCGTGGGAACCCAACAGTACAGACTCTGTGGAATGTAAACAACCTGTCTCGTGACAAGCACTTCGCTGCACAGAGAAGAAAGCAGAAACCAACATCCTCCCCCTTTCTGTGAACATCTCTGGGCAGCGTGTTTGTACAATATCAGTACAAACCCAACTTCTGCACATAGGTACAGTGTTGATCCCTTGATACAATCTTGGATAATACATCAGCAGGAATTTCATTACCTGGCATATAGGACACCGTTACGAGTCCCTTCTGAATACGTTCCCTAGCATGTTGCAACTTCAATTGCAAGTGCTTTGTGCTTTGCTTACAACCTTCAGAATTCAGCAAAGCCAAACATGCTTTGTTGTCCTGGTAAACCTGGATTGGACATTTGACAGGAATTTTCATGTCTTTGCACAATTGTAACAACCATTCACAATCTTTAAGTGAATAAGACAGTGCATTCAGTTCAGCTTCACAAGTACTTAAGCTAACTGTTGTTTGCTTCTTGCATGACCAATCAAATAGACCCTGATTGTACTTATAGCAAACTCCAGACGTACTTTTCCTGTCTGTAGTGTCACTTCCAAAACTTGCATCTGCAAATATCTCAAGACCACCAGACTTCTGATTGTTAAATCTCAGTCTGTAATGCATAGTGCCTTTCAAATACCGCGCTATGCGTTTCAGAGCTTTCCAATCCTTAACAGTAGGATTGTTGACTTGTCTGCTTAGCAAATTACAGCTAACAGCAATGTCAGGTCTTGAACATCTGGCAATGAAGTTTAGCTTGCCTAGCACACTTCTGTACAGTGTAGTGTCAGAAAATGCTTCTTCAGTGTCATCTACCTGATAACCTGTTATCATCGGTGTGTCTACAGGGTTAGCATCCATCAGGTTTAGTTTGCTTAACACATCAGCAATTTTCCGTGACTGGTGTACTAGAATGTTACCATCTTGATCTCTCTCTATTTCCAGAGATAGGTAGTTGTTTACCTCACCAAGATCTTTCATGTCAAAGTGCTCTTTCAGTTGAGCTAGGGCGTTATTGTACATTGTGACATCTTTCCAAAAGAATAAAAGATCATCAACATAAAACAAACAATACAGTTTCTTTTGCCCCTCCTCTTTGACAAATACACATGGATCAGCTTTCCCTTGCTGAAAACCTAGAGAAAACAATACTTCAGTGAGTTTTGTGTGCCAACACCGTGCACTTTGTTTGAGACCATAAAGGGACTTTTTCAGAGCACAAACAAATCCCTGTTTTACCTGTACGCCATCAGGTGGAAGCATATAAAGTGATTCATTTAGAGATCCGTACAGAAAAGCTGTATTCACATCATGGTGACTAATGTGTAGATTTTCCTCTGCAGCTAGCTTGAGCATAAGCCTAATGCTCTCATACCTCACTGTGGGTGAGTAGGTCTCGTGATAGTCTTCACCTGGTACCTGAGCAAATCCTCTGGCTACCAATCTGGCTTTGTGTCTGACTATCTTGCCATTTTGATCAGTCTTCGCTTTGAAGACCCATTTGCTTCCAAGCAATTTCATTCCTGGAACTATTGGAACAAGGTCCCATGTTTTGTTCCTTTCCAAGGAATCAAGCTCAGCCTTCATGGCATTTAACCATGGCTCAGCTTCCTTTGAATCCAAATCCTGGATTTCTTGGAAACTTGAAGGTTCAAAAACCTTCTTGGAGCTTTTAACAGCTGTTACTGCAATCTTAGCAAACTCATCAGCAAATCTCTTTGGAGGTCTGCCTTTTGTGGCTCTCTGTGACCTACGAATTAGCCTTAAGTCTTCAACACTCTCCTCTTCCTTCTTAGGAGAAAAGTGACCTATTGTGAACAATGGTTCTTCCAATTCTTGATCAGAGCTTTCAGAGGGTCGCATAGAGGCTTTCGCACTCTTGAAATCCTCTGAATCATCTGATTCAGTTTCAGACTCAGAATCAGAACCTTCATCAGTGGGTGTGGGTTGTTGCGGTTGCTTTTGACTATCCTCAGTCTCATCACTGTCATCAGGATAACATTGGAAAATTCCCACATTCTCCCCCCACTTGGTATTGTACTCAACACTTCTTGTGAGCTTAATTTCCTTAGAGTCAGTCATCATTATTCTGTAAGACCCTTTCTGACAACCTAGAAAGATACCATGCAATCCACGCTTGTCTAACTTGGAGTGTTGTGGTGAGTGAACCCACATGTCCGAACCAAAAATTTTCATGTGTTTGATGTATGGCTTCTTGCCAAACATCTTCTCATAGGGGGTACAACCAATCGCTGAAGATAACCTGCGATTATAACTGTAAGTGAAACATGAGAGAGCTTCGGCCCAATAACTCTCTGGAAGATTTGCATCATGCAGCAAGGTCTTTAACCCTTGAAGCAATGTTTGATTTGCTCGTTCCGCAAGTCCATTCTGCCATGGCGAGCGAGGACTAGACAAATCGTGTTGAATTCCTTTCTCAGCCAGAAAAGCTTCAAACTGCTGAGAAGTGAATTCTCCCCCCCCGGTCAGTGAAAAGAACCTCTATCTTCTTACCATGCACATTTCCCAACCAAACACAGAATTCCTTGAACCTAGGAAAAGCCTCTGACTTCTGCTTGAGATTGTACACATAAATATACCTGGAAAATGCATCAAGAAGAACCATGAAGTACCTATTTCCACCCAAAGAGGGCGCTAGTGGTCCAACCAAATCAGCATGAATAATTTGGTATGGTTCTGTAGCTTGCCTACTAGACACCTTACCTTTCGCAGCCATTTTCACCTTATTTGCTGCGCATGCCTTGCACTTCATGTGGTACCTGCAGGGTTTAATAGTCATACCTTCAACCAAGGCAGGCATTTTAGATACTGCCTCAAAATGCAAATGACCAAATTTCCTGTGAAAATCATGAATACATTCTGCATGCAAACTTTTGTTAGAACCTGCAATGCAACAAGTGTCATCCTGCACAACATCATCATAATACAAAACAAACAAACGATCAACAAATTCAGCATACAATTGATAATCATTTTTCTTGGTGATGATGCATCTATTGTTCTTAAAGGAAACGTCAATCTTCTTCTCAACCAGTTGTCCAACGCTGAGCAGATTATGTTTCGCATCCGGCACATAAAGAACATCCTGTATCGATAAGTCCAAACTGTGAAGAACAACAGTTCCGTAGCCTTTACTGGGGATAGTGCGGTCATCCGCCTGGTGAATCGCACCTTCCTGCGGTGTAAAAGATACGAACAGTCGCTTATCGTTGCACATGTGATGCGTTGCAGCTGAATCAACAACGAAGAAAGATCTAGATGTCTTCTGGACCTCTGCAACCTCCGCAACCTTTGTAACCTTTGGAGCGTAGCGTGAGACCATTGCCTTGTGCTGCGTTGTCCTGGACACTGGACCTTTGCCTTTGCTCTGGCCTTTTCCACGCGATGAGCTTTCGCTGCGCTGCTCTGTCTTGGCCCTGGGATATTTGCATTCCCTCTTCATATGGCCTAGACGTCCACACAAGTAGCATTTCACTGCCTTCAAAGCTTTGGCGCCATCTGGTGGTTCCACTGCACTATGGGATGACGACTGTGAAGTCTCCCCCTTGTTGATGCAGCTAGCACCCCGCCGATCTGCTTCACTCTGAATCATGGCAGTATCACAAGCTACTGTGAGTTGAGCATTTGGCTGATCAGTGGTATCAAATTCCCCACTTGCTTCATCCAGCCTTGTGCAGCTAGCCATCATGACTTTGGCACATGCCTCTTGCGTCATCTATGCTGCTTTAAATCAGACTGCTTCTGTGTACAGCTGCTTCAATCCAAAGGCAAATCAAAACAGCCTCTGCCTATGAGCCTGTGCCGCTCTTCTGTTTATTTGCTTTGCTTATCTGCAGCTGCTTCAAACTGCATTCCAAAGGCAAGTTCAAAGTTACTTTCACTTTCTCCAGCTTAGGAAATTGTTCCCCTTTTAGCCTTTTGCCTGTGCCACGGCAAAAACCGGCTATTAAAAGTTCAAAGTCCAGCCATAAAGCCATTAATTAGAAGCTGGCAGGCTGCCCGGAGCTGTAGCACATACCTTCATCAATCATTTTGACGCGCAGAGCAGATACCGTGCGTTCCGTCTCTCTGCCGCTGTTCCGATGCTTTGCCGGCACTTCGTTTCTTGCTCCTTTGTTCCTTTGCCAGGAGCCCAACTTCTGAAGCCCATTCTCAAAACACTGCATTTTTCTGGGCCCGAAACCAAATGTTGGAGATAAGCAGTGTCCAGTGCACAGCGGAATGATGAAAAGTATGAGCCAACATGCTCTATACTACTTTATTTACAGTTCAAAGCTGGTAAGTTACAGAAAAACATTTTCCCTCTGCCGGAGCAGAGAAAGCGTCATCTCTCCTCTAAGGCACGGAGAGAATCTAAAACTGAAACTGCAAAGAACAGTGAAAAACAGGAAACCAGTGTACGTCACATCCAGTCTCCCATTCCCGTGGGAACCCAACAGTACAGACTCTGTGGAATGTAAACAACCTGTCTCGTGACAAGCACTTCGCTGCACAGAGAAGAAAGCAGAAACCAACATCTACAAGCTCAATTTTCTATGATAGTGAACCAGGAGATTGAATGGAGGATCAAAATGATGAAACAAAAGAACTTTGAATCAGCAAATAAGATAGGGAAATACCTGGCGTGGCAATTAAGAGAGAGGAAAAAACAAAACACGATATGTAAGATAAGGGATGGAGAAAGGATAGTGGAGGACCCAAAAGAGATAAAGAAGATATTTCAGAAATACTATAAGGAATTCTACAAAAGAGAAAAAGAGATAGATAATGAGATAGAAGATTACTTAAAAAAATACCAATTGCAACAGATCACGACTGAAGGAAGAGAATATCTAAATCAGACAATTACAGAGGAAGAAATTAGGAAAGCAATAAAAAAAATGAAAAGAGGAAAAGTGCCAGGGCCAGATGGTATCTCGGCTAAATATTATAAAATATTAAGTGATCAACTTTCCCCAGTGCTATGTGAAGTCATGAACAATGTACTAAAAGAAGGGAGAATTCCAAACACCTGGAAAGAAGCGTATATTACCTTAATCCCTAAAAAAGATACAGATGGCTTAGAGGTAAAAAACTATAGACCTATCTCATTATTAAATAATGACTATAAACTATTCGCAGACGTATTGGCGGAAAGGTTAAAATTAGGTCTTAAATAAGAGAATCCATAAAGACCAAACGGGTTTCCTCCCGGGGAGACAATTGAAAGACAATGTAAGAAATGTGATAGACATTATTGAATATCTGCATAGTAGAATAGACAAGCAGGCGGCGCTGATCTTCATTGATGCCGAGAAGGCATTTGACAACGTCTCCTGGCGTTTCATGAAGGAAAATTTAAAAATGATGGGAATTGGTGAAGGATTTAGAAAAGGTATTGAGGCTATTTATCAAGAGCAAAAAGCCAAACTTATAATAAACAACAATATATCAGAAGCCTTTGATATTACCAAAGGGAATAGGCAAGGCTGTCCCTTATCCCCTTTGTTATTTATAACAGTGTTGGAAGTGTTTAATAAAAGGTTAAGGGAAACACCGGAGGTTAAAGGAATTAAGGTAGGAAGCAAGGAATTCAAAATAAAAGCATTTGCAGACAACCTGATATTAACACTGGAAGATCCTAAGAACAGTTTACAAGAAGCCCTACAGAAACTAGAAGAATTTGGAAAAGTGGCAGGTCTCAAGCTCAACAGGAATAAGACTAAAATGATAACAAAAAATATAACCAAGGAAGATATAGTAGAGATAGAACAAAGGACGGGAATTATGGTTGCTAAGAAGGTAAAATATCTAGGAGTGTGGATCACAGCAAAAAATATAAACTTATACAAAGATAATTAATAGACTACTTGGAAGGGTGTCAAAAAAGATTTAGAAATCTGGGAGAGATTGAAACTTTCCTTCTTAGGGAGGATATCGGATATTAAAATGAATGTCCTGCCCAGAATGTTATTTTTGTTTCAAACTATACCAGTAATGAAAGGACTAAAACAGTGTAAAGATTGGCAAAGGATCTTAGTGAGATTCATTTGGCAGGGGAAAAGATCACATATAAAAATGAAAATTGTGCTGGTCCCGGGGGGAAGGTTACCGTTGGCGTAGTCAAAGTCCGGTCCTGGGTCACTAGCCTGGAAACAGTTCACAAGGAGCGGGGCGAGGTCCGAAGCAGGAAGCCGGGCGGGGACAGGAACACTGGAGGGTCAGGTCCGGGTCCAGGCAGGAACAGGTACTCAACAACGACGTTGTTCCCACAACCTGGGACCGGGCTGACTGGCCTTTATCTTCTCTGAGGCCAGGGGTGGTCCCGGCCCCCAGGAGACCCGCCTCTCCTGGCCTTAAGGCGAGCACTCCTCCTGGGAGAAATCAGTTCCCTTCGCCTCTCTGCCCTTCGCCTCTGCAGTTCAGGAGAGGCTGAAGGGTTACTGGGCCCAGGGGGAGACTCACCTGTAGGCACTGAGTCCTCAACCACCTCTGGAGCCAGAGTGGATTCACCTGGTGCCTGCTCCTGAGGATCCGGCACAGGTGCAGGCGCTTCAGAATCCAGGCTCTGCCCCAGTTCAGCCGGCCCTGGAGGCGGGGACTCCGGTCCAGGCTGGGATTCCTCCGGTTCAGCCTCTGAATCGGATTCCCAGGCCATCACAAAATTACTTGTAGATAAAAAAGAAAGAGGGGGTTTTTTATTACCAGATTTGAGTTTATATTACAAAGCGGCTTGTTTAACGTGGGTGAAAGACTGGCTAAAGCTAGAGAATACTGATATCTTGGATTTAGAGTGCTTTGATAACAGGTACGGGTGGCACTCGTACCTGTGGTACGAAAAGGTGAAAGTTCATAGAGGCTTTCTAAATCATATAATTAGAGGACCATTATTTCAAGTATGGGAAAGAAATAAGAACCTGCTGGAAAAGAAAACCCTGTGGTGGATCTCACCAATAAATGCCTTAACTGTCAAAAAAAACTAACATGGAGGGGGGGAAAGCTACCTATGAAGATCTTATCTATAAAACTGATCAGGGCATAAAACTTAAGCCCTATGAGGAGGTAAAGAATGTACTCACAGGGTGGCTGCAATACCATCAAGTGAATGATCTGTTAAAAGATGTTAAAAAGAAACTGGGATTTGAAGATACAAAATTTAAATTTAATGTGGAAGTCATAGAAGGTAAAAACAAAACATTATCTAGGATGTATGACCTCTTACTGGATTGGTATACAAAAGACGAAGAGGTGAAGGAGGCCATGATAAAATGGGCCATAGATATTGGTTACAAAATTGACTTTGTAAAGTGGCAAGAATTGTGGAATGTAAATATGAAATTCACGGCGTGTACGGCACTAAGGGAGAACCTCTGGAAGATGATTTATAGGTGGCATCTCACACCAGTGAAATTGGCTAAGATTTATAAACCGAAGATTAAGAAATGCTGGAAATGTGGAGAGGGGGATGGTGAGTTCTATCATATGTGGTGGACATGCAGTAAAGTAAAAGGCTTTTGGGAACTGATTTACAACGAACTTAAAAAAAAAATTAAGTATACTTTTCCCAAAAAGCCTGAAGCTTTCCTGCTAGGAATAGTTGGCAAGGAAATCAAAAGAGGACAAAAATCTTTTTCTATATGCCACAACGGCCGCTAGAACTATGTTAGCCCAAAGCTGGAAAATGGAATTAATACCTACTATAAATGACTGGCAGATCAAGATGATAAATTATGCTGAACTAGCTAGAATAACAGGAAGAATAAGAGACCAGGATGACCAGAAGTTTCATGAAAATTGGAACAAATATCTGACGTATATAAGAGATAGGTATAGAACTTCGATGACTCTGGCAGGGCTGGAACAACTCTAACAGTGTTTGGCAACTATGTAAAGGAGATAAAACACGTAACTTTAGAAATTATCTGATACTTACCAATGAAGTGAAGAGAAGTCCGAGGCTCGGCGGAGCCCAAAATAACGGTGTACTATATAAATGATTCTTGTAACAGCTATTTATATAGAAAGGATTATTGTTTTGTGTACATTCCATTGTAAGAATGGAAACAGAGCCAGAGCCACAGCCTGAGTCTGAAACAGTCCTTGATAGAGTGCCAGAGCCAGAGCCAGAGCGAGACCCTGAATCAGTGCCAGAACCAAGCCCTCATTCAGAACCAGAGCCTGAGAAAGAGCCAGAGCCAGAACCAGAGCAACAGCCACAGCCTGAGTCTGAAACAGCCCTTGATAGAGAGCCAGAATCAGAGAATCAGAGTCAGAACCAGATCTTCGGTAAAGACGTGGTCTGGTCTTAGCGCAACTGCTCCTCCCACCCGCGATAATAGAGATTGGGTGTTCCAATACATCCCCCCGTAGGGAACCTGCCCCAGCCATTCTGTTGGCTGAGGCCCCCTCCCAGGCAGCCCTGACCCTTTCCCCTTAAAAAGCAAAATACAAACTATACAATAACCTAAAAAATAGTAAAAGAAAAACAAAGCAAGAAACAGTTATGCTAAACTTAAAATAATCCCCGCCCCAACTAAACATTTGTCCCACCCCAGAAAGAAAATAACAACAACAACAAACCACCGTTTGAGGTGCAACAGAGACACAGCCAGAGACAGAGCAAGACCCTGAATCAGTGCCATAACCAAGCCCTCATTCAGAACCAGAGCCTGAAACAGAGCCACAGCCCGAACCAGAGCAACAGCCACAGCCACAGCCTAGAGCCACAGCCTGAGTCTACAACAGTACTTAATACAGTGCCGGAGCCTGAAGCAGAGACACAGCCTCAAACAGAGCCTGAGCCTGAAACAGAGGCAGAGCCACAGCCACAGCCTGAGTCTGAAACAGTCCTTGATAGAGTGCCAGAGCCAGAGCCAGAAATAGGGCTTGATACAGGGCCGGAGCACAAAACATAGCTGCAGCCACAGCCTAGAGCCACAGCCTGAGTCTGCAACAGTACTTGATAAAGTTCCGGAGCTGGAGCCGGAGCCAGAGACACAGCCAGAGCCAGAACAAAACCCTAATTCAGAACCAGAGCCTGAAAGAGAGCCAGACCCTGAAATATAGCTGGGTCAGAGGCAGAGGAAGAGCCATCATGAGACCCTGAATCAGAGTCAGAACCAGATCTTCATTCAGAACCAGACCCTGAAAGAGAGCCAGAGCCACAGCCAGAGCCACAGACGGAGCCTAGAGCCACAGCCGAGATCCACAGCCTGAGTCTGAAATAGTGCTTGATAGAGTGCTGGATCCTGAAACAGAGACACTGTCTGAAACTGAGCCTGACGCTTAAACGTAGCCAGGGGCAGAGGGAGAGGCAGAGCCTGATACAGTGCTTGAAACAGCGTAGGAGCCTGAAGCAGAGACACAGCCAGATCCAGAGACACAGCCAGAGCCAGAACAAAACCCTAATTCAGAACCAGAGCCTGAAAGAGAGCCAGAGCCAGAAACAGTGCTGGATAGAGTGCCAGAGCCTGAAACAGAGGCAGAGGCAGATACAGGGCTTGAAACAGTGTCGGAACCTGAAACATAGAAACAGCGTGAAACAGAGACAAAGGCTGAGACACAGGCCAAGCCTGAAATAGAGCTAGAATAGACTAAGAGGTTAAATCGGTAATGATACAGTGGGCAAAAGATTTTGGGTATAATATCCAATTTGATGAATGGGGAAACTTGTGGAAAGAGAATATAAAATTTACTGCATGCACGATATTGAAAGAAAATGTTATGAAAATGTTTTACAGATGGTACATCACACCTGTAAAGTTAGCAAAGATGTATAAGACGTGTAACAAATATTGGAAATGTAAAGAAAAAGAAGGGACGTTTTTTCATGTGTGGTGGGAATGTAAGAAAGTGAAAAGCTTTTGGGAAATGATATATAATGAAATGAAAAAAATGTTAAGATATACTTTTGTAAAAAACCCGGAGGCCTTTCTTTTAGGGATTGTAGGAAAGGATATAAGAAGAAAAGACTGTAAACTCTTCCAATATGCAGTAACGGCAGCCAGAATCTTGATGGCCCAGAAATGGAAACAAGAGGAAATAGCAGAATGGAGACTGAAAATGACAGACTATGCGGAATTGGACAAATTAACTGGGAAAATCAGATACACCAAAGACCAAAAGTTCATCGAAGACTGGGGAAAGTTTGTAGATTATCTGAAAAACATATGTGGCGTGAACACAACGCTAGTGGGATTTCAAGAGGCACTGTAAAAATGGAGAAGTATTGTTAATATGAAATAGTGGGAGAAGGGAAGTATAATGGCAATACGAAAGAAGGGAATGTGTAACCAAAGTTATAAATACGGATGATTGTCAGAGACGCTGAAGGAAGTTCAAAAAAGAAACAATTTGTTGTATTTTGGGTAAAATTGTATAACTGTTTGGAAAATCAATAAATTTATTTATATATATATATATATAAAAGAAATAGAGCTAGAATAAGACTTCCGGATATAGCGCCATCGGTAATGGCGGAATCCTTCTGACTAGGGGGGATTTGCCTCGGGGGAATCGGGTCTTACAGCTACGGCGAAACCGGAGACCCTTCAAAAACCACAGGCAGGCGAAGCCTGTGAGCGTGGGATTCAGCGGGCACCCTTTGCGCCCCCCAAATTCGCGGGGAACCTCGACTACGGGTTCCGGAGCGAAGCGGGTGAGCGGCGCGGTGCTGTGAATTGATTGCTTCTTCCCCGGAGTGAAGCCACACAGCCGTTACTGGAGAGCGCTGACTTCTTCTTGTGAAAATTATAAAAGCAACTACCTGTGAGTAGGGGAAATTTGGAAGTATAAGAGAGACTTAATTTGACACCGAAGTGGGGAAGGTTTAAACAGGAAGTCCGCCTTCCTCTTTTGTAAATAGATCAAAGCAAAGAGAAAACAAGCTAAAGCCTGGGAAAACTGACTGGAAAGGACTAAATTTCTAACACTAAAATATCGTAACCCCCCCCCCAAGGAAGCAGGGGCAGGAGGGGGGAAGTTTTGGACCGTATATACCTACAAGAGAGAGGGGAAAAACCTAAAATTCACCGCTCTAAACTTGGGAACGGCTGCCAATAGACAAAGACTGCCGTGCTTTGAACTGAGCTTTGACTGTGAACAGGGGACTTGCTGACAGTTAGTTCAGCAAGAGAGATACATTGTGGCCAGTTTCCTCTGCTGCTGCTAAGAAAGAGGGAAAGTAACTGAAAAGAGGGAAAGTAACTGAAAAGTAACAAAAATTTGAACTGTTTATTTCTTTTATTGCTTGAGTTTAAAAAGAGTTTTTCCTGGATTATTGCAACTGTTTCCCCCTAGAGGAAGATTCTGAAACTGTTAAACTGTTACCAGGGGAATTTTCCACTTGTAAAGACAAACTGCGTAGCTGGGATTGACCTTAGCCTCTCTATTGTTTAAGTGTTATGGCAGATGGGAGAGAAAAAGTAGATTCACAATTCCCAGACAAAACAACAAGATCTGGGAAGAATTGGGCACGAAGACAATCAGTTGCTGGCCTTCCCACTTCATCAGTGACTGTACCATCACAACCTAAACCTAGTGGAATGTCATCAGAAGATACTCTGGCGGCTGCATTGGCTAAGATTAATGAATCTTTGGAGAGACTTAATAAAAGGGCTGAAGAGACAAATAAGAGGGTCGAAGAGACAAAGGTGATAGTGGATGAGACAAAATCGAAGGTAGATGCAGCAACTACTAAAATTGATTTAAATACAGAAAGCTTAAATAGTTTGGGACAAAAGGTGAACACCAACACATAATCTATTCAGAAATTGCTGCAGGAATCAACTCTGACCCGACAGACCGCAGAGGAAGCCAAGAAGAAAGCTGATGCCGTGGAATTCAAGACAACTCAATTGGAAACGGAGAAAGTCCCAGATTTGGAGAGGCAAATTAAGGATCAGAAATTGACGCTTTCTATGATTGAACTCAAGGGAAAACAGACGAACTTAAGGATTAGAGCAGTACCTGAATTGGAGAAGGGCAGTTTGATAGACTTTTTGACACAGGAATTTGCAGAGTTTTGGAAGTCGGATTTGAAACAAGAAGACTTTAAAATCGTGAGGGCCTTCAGACTGGGAAGAGGAGGAAAGAAGATTAAAATAAGAGATTGTCTGATTACTCTCCGATCTAAGGAAGAGAGAGATAAAATCTTGGGTCTGCACTTTCAGACTCCTTTGACAATTCTGCAGTAAAGAGTGGAAATCTTTAAAGATATACCGAAACATCTTTTGGATCTTAGGTCCAACTTTGGAGATTTGGTTGCCCTTCTGAGAAGGAACAAAATTATCTTCAGATGGGAATTCCCCCAAGGCCTATTCTTTAGCTTTAAAGGAAGGAAGATAAAAATAAGATCAGTTGAGGAAAAATACAAGTTTTTGAGAGACCACGGAGAAGATCTGCAGAAAGAACTTGGAAAAGAGCCAGGAGTTTTGGACAGAATAATAATAATAATAATAATAATAATAATAATAATAATAATAATAATAATAATAATAATAATAATAATTTATTATTTATACCCCGCCCATCTGGCTGAGTTTCCCCAGCCACTCTGGGCGGCTCCCAATCAGTCTTAAAAACAGTACAGCATTACATATTAAAAACTTCCCTGAACAGAGCTGCCTTAAGATGTCTTCTGAATGTCAGGTAATTCTTTATCTCTTTGACATCTGATGGGAGGGCGTTCCACAGGGTGGGCGCCACTACCGAGAAGGCCCTCTGTCTGGTTCCCTGTAGCCTCACTTCTCGCAATGAGGGAACCGCCAGAAGACCCTCGGCGCTGGATCTCAGTGTCCGGGCTGAACGATGGGGGTGGAGACGCTCCTTCAGGTATACAGGACCGAGGCCGTTTAGGGCTTTAAAGGTCAGCACCAACACTTTGAATCGTGCTCAGAAACGTACTGGGAGCCAGTGCAGATCTCTCAGAACCGGTGTTATGTGGTCCCGGCGGCCACTCCCAGTCACCAGTCTAGCTGCCGCATTCTGGATTAATTGCAGTTTCCGGGTCACCTTCAAAGGTAGCCCCACGTAGAGCGCGTTGCAGTAGTCCAAGCGTGAGATAACTAGAGCATGCACCACTCTGGCGAGACAGTCCGCGGGGAGGTAGGGTCTTAGCCTGCGTACCAGGTGGAGCTGGTAGACAGCTGCCCTGGACACAGAGTTAACCTGCGCCTCCATGGACAGCTGTGAGTCCAAAATGACTCCCAGGCTGCGCACCTGGTCCTTCAGGGGCACAGTTACCCCATTCAGGACCAGGGAATCCTCCACACCTGCCCGTCTCCTGTCCCCCAAAAACAGTACTTCTGTCTTGTCAGGATTCAACCTCAATCTGTTAGCCGCCATCCAACCTCCAACCGCCTCCAGGCACTCACACAGGATCTTCACCGCCTTCACTGGTTCTGATTTAAAGGAGAGGTAGAGCTGGGTGTCATCTGCATACTGATGAACACCCAGTCCAAACCCCCTGATGATCTCTCCCAGCGGCTTCATATAGATATTAAAAAGCATGGGGGAGAGGACAGAACCCTGAGGCACCCCACAAGTGAGAGCCCAGGGGTCTGAACACTCACCCCCCACCACCACTTTCTGGACACGGCCCAGGAGGAAGGAGCGGAACCACTGTATGACAGTGCCCCCAGCTCCCAGCCCCTCTAGACGGTCCAGAAGGATGTTATGGTCGATGGTGTCAAAGGCCGCTGAGAGATCCAGCAGAACTAGGAAACAGCTCTCACCTTTGTCCCTAGCCCGCCGGAGATCATCAACCAGCGCGACCAAGGCAGTTTCAGTCCCATGGTGAGGCCTGAATCCCGATTGGAAGGGATCCAAATGGTCCGTTTCCTCCAGGCGTGCTTGGAGTTGTTCAGCAACCACCCGCTCAATCGCCTTGCCCAAGAATGGCAGATTTGAGACTGGGCGATAGTTGGCCAAATTGGCCGGGTCTAAAGATGTTTTTTTTAGAAGCGGTTTAATGACCGCCTCTTTCAGCGGGTCTGGGAAGGCTCCCTCACAGAGGGAAGCATTCACCACCCCGCAGAGCCCATCGCCCAGCGCTTCCCGGCTCGCTTTTATCAGCCAGGATGGGCAAGGATCAAGGAGACAGGTGGTCGGTTTCACTCGTCCAAGCAGCCTGTCCACATCCTCGGAGGTAACAGATTGGAATTGATCCCATATAACAGGACCAGACAGAACTCTAGCACTCTCCCGCCCTGGCCCTGCTCCCACGGTGGAGTCTACCTCCTTCTGAATCTGAGCGATTTTATCTGCAAAAAACTTTGCAAAAGCATTGCAGGAGATCTTGGGGTCCCTACCAGGCCCCGGTGGTACAGGTGGTTCCGATAAACTGCGAACCACCTGAAAAAGTCTCCTGCTGCTGTTTTCTGCAGATGCAATGGAGGCGGCGTAGAAGGCCCTCTTCGCCGTCGCCATTGCCGCTTGGTAGGCTCAACGTTGAGCTCTAACCCGTGTCCGGTCTGATTCAGAATGAGTTTTCCGCCACCGGCGCTCTAGCCGTCTCAACGATTGTTTCATCACCCTCAGCTCCGGGGAAAACCACGGGGCTGTCCGGGCTCCATGCAATCGGAGAGGGCGCTTCGGAGCCAGACAGTCAATTGCCCTGGTTAGCTCCGCATTCCAGCGTGCCACCAGGGAATCAGCTGAAAGGCCATCAACTTGGGATAAAGCATCCCCTACCACTCTCTGGAAGCCAATTGGATCCATTAAGTGGCGGGGGCGGACCATCCGAATCGGTCCCACCTCCCTGCGGAGGGGAAGGGTTGCGGAGAAGTCCAGTTGCACCAGGAAGTGATCTGACCATGGCACTTCTTTTGTTTCGCTTTTAGTTAATGTCAGATCACCAACATCCGTAGAGGTAAACACCAAGTCTAAGGCATGTCCGTGGCTATGAGTTGGGCCAGACTTATTCAGGGACAGCCCCATGGAGGCCATGCTTTCCACGAAGTCCCGAGCGGCCCCTTGTAAGGTCGTGTCGGCATGGATGTTAAAATCCCCCAGGACAACCATGCTAGGTGTCTCCAGGAGCATATCCGCCACGACCTGAAGCAGCTCGGGCAGGGAATCCTTGGTGCAGCGGGGAGGTCGGTACACCAGTAGGAATCCTGTACTGCCCCTATTGCCCAACTTCCAGAACATGCACTCAGAAAACTGGGTCTTCCCAATAGGACGCCTGGTGCAGACTAATGACTTCCTAAAAATCACTGCAACCCCCCCTCCCCGCCCACATGACCTGGGTTGCTGTGTGTAAGAGAAACCTGGTGGGCAAGCAGCGGCAAGGACAGGCCCATCTGCTTCATCCAACCAGGTCTCTGTCACACATGCCAGGTCACATCCTCCATCCACAATCTGGTCGTGGATGGCAGTGGTTTTATTCATCATTGACCTGGCATTGCACAGCAACACTTTCAGGTCATGTGGGTTTCCCTTGCTGATTACTGTATCCTTCCGGTCAGGACCAGACCTGGAGGCAGGGATAGTCCTCAAACAACGGCTAAACCTGCCTCCTCGGTAATGACATGGTCTGGTCTTAGCATAACTCCTCCTCCTGCCCGTAATCACTGAGATCGGGTGTCCCAATACATCTCCCCCTGTGGAACCTGCCCCACCCAATCTATTGGCTGAGGCCCACTCCCAGGCAGCCATGACCCTTCCCCTTAAAAGGCAAAATACAAACTATATAATAATTTAACAGAATAATAATAATAATAAAACAAAACAGAACAGAACAGAACAAAACAAAGCAAGGAACAATAGTGCTGACTCAGTGCTTATCCCACCCCAAGCAAAAATAAAATAATGAAATAATATAATATTATAAAAAACAACAACCACCATTTAAAGTGCTGCAAATTAAAAGCGATTAAAACATTTAAAACCATTTTGTCCATTGCTGCCGGTAGCTGCTCAGGCCTCTAAACTGTAGTGGTAGTGCAGGCCCCGCCCCCTAGGCCGGATGGAGTTGGCAGGAGAGGGAGCGGTCTTCCCAACACTCACGCAAGCAGCAGCAGCAGCAGCCGTGTCCCGGAGGCCTCTCTCAGGCCTCTTATGCTGTGGCAGTGAGTGCAGGCCCCGCCCCCTAGGCCGGATGGAGTTGGCAAGAGAGGGAGCGGTCCTCCCAACACTCACGCAAGCAGCAGCAGCAGCCGTGTCCCGGAGGCCTCTCTCAGGCCTCTTATGCTGTGGCAGTGAGTGCAGGCCCCGCCCCCTAGGCCGGATGGAGTTGGCAAGAGAGGGAGCGGTCCTCCCAACACTTACGCAAGCAGCAGCAGCAGCAGCCGTGTCCCGGAGGCCTCTCTCAGGCCTCTTATGCTGTGGCAGTGAGTGCAGGCCCCACCCCCTAGGCCGGATGGAGTTGGCAGGAGAGGGAGCGGTCTTCCCAACACTCACGCAAGCAGCAGCAGCAGCAGCCGTGTCCCGGAGGCCTCTCTCAGGCCTCTTAGCCCACCAAAAGGAGGGAAACCAACATCATTGTTAGAACTAAAGCAACTACTAGGTGCTGAAGGAGGAGAAGCAAAGTAACTACATCATGGCACTGCAAGTATTAAGCTGGCATGTGAATGGACTTAACTCCCCGGAAAAGAGACGGAGAGTCTTTCATTTTTTTAAAAATGAACAATTGGACCTGATTTGTTTACAAGAAACACATGTGATAAGGCTACACAGGAAGATTCTAAGTAATAAAAGATTAGGACATGAATTTATTTCATCATATAAAGTAAAGAAAAGAGGAGGAGTACTTTATGCAAAGGAGAGCCTATCACCGAAATTTTTATTTAAAGATGATCAAGGAAGATTTGTTGCAATTGAAATTCAATCACAGGGAGAGAAATTTTTGATATTAGGTATTTATGCACCAAATGAGGGGAAATCGGAGTTTTTCAAGAAGCTACACGAGATTCTGATGGACTATTTGGACTATAATATGATTTTGATGGGAGATATGAATGGAGTAGTGTCCACTAATATGGATAAGGCACAGAGACAGGTAGTAACAAAAGATGGTAGACTACCAAAGATGTAATTTGATATGACTGACAATATGGACATAGTTGACATTTGGAGAACTAAGAACCCCATGGGAATAGAAGGAACTTTCTATTCTGAGGCCAAAATGACATGGACAAGAATCGACCAAATTTGGCTAACTAGGGGGCTGGCCCCGAAGATTAGAAAAGTGGAAATTTGCCCTAAAACTTGCTCCGACCACAATGCGGTGAAGATGGAAATGAAACTAACACCAATTGGTTCCTTTAGATGAAGGATGAATGACACATTGTTTAGGAATGAAGAAGTGACTAAAAAGGCTCAAAAGAACTTGAGAGACTATTTTGGGATAAATTTGAACACCACAGTTGAAAAAAGAGTAATCTGGGACGCCAAGTAAAGCAGTCATGAGAGGGTTTTTGATACAGCAGAACGCAATTAAGAAGAAAACCCAAAATGAAAAAAAAGGATAAAATTCTGGAGAAAATAAAGGAAGGAGAAAAGAGACTGAGAGCAAAACCAAAATCACAGGAAATCCTGAAAGAGATAAAGTTATATCAAGTACAATACACGAAACTGATCAATCAGGAAATCAAATGGAAGATCAAACAGATGAGACAAAAGACATTTGAATCGGCAAATAAATGTGGGAAATTGTTGGGCAAAATACAGTGGTGCAAGACGAACGCCTCGCAAGACGGAAAACCCTCTAGACGAAAGGGTTTTCCGTTTTGGAGGCGCTTCACAAAACGAATTTCCCTATGGGCTTCTTCGCAAGACGAAAATGTCTTGCGAGTTCCTGCGGTTTTTTTTACCTCCCCCCCCTTTTCCTAAGACGCTAAGCCGCTTATCAGCTGATCCGCTGATAAGCCGCTTAACAGCTGATCGCTAAAAGCCGCTAAACTGCTAATAGCGCTAATCCGCTAAGCTGTCAATGGGCTTGCTTCGGAAGACGAAAAAACCGCTATACGAAGAGCCTCACGGAACGGATTAATTTCGTCTTGCGAGGCACCACTGTATTGGGAGATTTTGGAACAGGAGGGTGCCAAACTGAAACTGCAGAGTTTTGAGAAACTAAAAGATAAAGTGCGAGACTGGTTTCATTATTATCAAATAAGGGAGGCCTATAACTTGGAGAAAAAAATTGGTTTCCAGGTGGAAAAATCAAAATTGGAAACAGAACTGTTAGATCCCAAAACTTCAGATTTTATCAAGAATGTATAACTTGCTGTTGAAATGGAATACTCAGGATGAAATGGTTAAATCTGCTATGATAAAATGGGCACAAGATGTTGGACATAACATAATGTTTGCTGACTGGGAATAGTTGTGGACCACAGGTATGAAATTCACGGCATGTAATGCCTTAAGAGAGAATATTATGAAAATGATATACAGGTGGTACATGACACCAGTCAAGCTTGCAAAAATATACCATTTGCCCGATAATAAGTGTTGGAAGTGTAAAGAAAATGAAGGTACATTCTTTCACCTTTGGTGGACATGCCCAAAGATTAAGGCTTTCTGGGAAATGATCTATAATGAAATGAAAAAGGTATTTAAATATACCTTCCTGAAGAAACCAGAGGCCTTTCTCCTGGGCATGGTCGGCCAATCGGTGCCAAAGAAGGATAGAGCTTTCTTCATGTATGCAACAACAGCAGCAAGAATACTTATTGCAAAGACACAAGATCTACCCACCCTGGAAGAATGGCAGATGAAAGTGATAGACTATATGGAATTGGCAGAAATGACTGGCAGAATCCGAGACCAGGGAGAAGAGTTGGTGGAAGAAGACTGGAAGAAATTTAAAGACTATCTGCAGAAACACTGTAAAATTTATGAATCTTAAAATGATGTTGGATTGAAATGAAACGGCTTCAGCAACAAAATTAAAAGAATATGTAAAAATGGATTGATCATCAGATGAAGATACGAAGTTTTAATATGTTAAGATATAGAATTAATTTAAAAACAATGAGGGTAAGGATCTGCAGAAACACTGTAAAATTTATGAATGTTAAAATGATGTAGGATTGAAATGAGATGGCCTTAGAAACCCAGTTAAAAGAATTTGTAAAAATTGGATTGATAATTAGATGAAAATATGAAGTTCAACATGTTATGATATAAAATTAAGATAAAAACAATGAGGGTAAGGATTTGCTGAATTACCATGTAAACTGGAATACAAAAAAGGGAGGCGTGAGGAGGTCAGGAAAATAAGTAAATGAACCTTAAGATATGGAAAGATTGATTTGTTTTTAATTGTGTTTTTCTCACTGCCTTGCCGTGGCGAAGGGGCTTGAAGAACTCAGAGAAGCTATGAACTATGCCGAGCAGGGCACCCAAGATGAACAGGTCATAGTGGAGAGTTTTGACCAAACGTGATCCACCTGGAGGAGGAACCGGCAAGCCACTCCAGTATCCCCGCCAAGAAAACTCCATGGACAAAGACAACAGGCATATAAAAGTTATGACGCTGGAAGATGAGCCCCTCAGGTCGGAAGGCGTCCAACATGCTACTGGGGAAGAGCGGAGGGCAAGTACAAGTAGATCCAGAGCTGATGAAGCGGCTGGGCCAAAGCCGAAAGGACGCTCAGTTGCGGATATGCCTGGAAGCGAAAGGAAAGTCCAATGCTGTAAAGAAAAATATTGCATAGGAACCTGGAATGTAAGAACCATGAACCTGGGTAAGTTGGAGGTGGTCAAAAATGAGATGGCAAGAATAAATATTGACATCCTGGGCATCAGTGAACTAAAATGGACGGGAATGGGTGAATTCAGTTCGGATGACCATCATATCTACTACTGTGGGCAAGAAACCCGTAAAAGAAATGGAGTGGCCCTCATAGTCAACAAAAGAGTGGCGAAGGCTGTACTGGGATGCAATCTCAAAAATGATAGAATGATCTCGATACGAATCCAAGGCAGACCTTTTAACATCACAGTAATCCAAGTTTATGCACCAACTACTGGTGCTGAAGAAACTGAAATTGACCAATTCTATGAAGACTTACAACACCTTATAGAAGTGACACCAAAGAAGGATGTTCTTCTTATCATAGGGGATTGGAATGCCAAAGTAGGGAGTCAAGAGATAAAAGGAACAACTGGCAAGTTTGGCCTTGGAGATCAAAACGAAGCAGGGCAAAGGCTAATAGAGTTCTGTCAAGAGAACAAGCTGGTCATCACAAACACGCTTTCCAACAACACAAGAGACGACTCTACACATGGACATCACCAGATGGGCAGCATCGAAATCAGATTGATTATATTCTCTGCAGCCAAAGATGGAGAAGCTCTATACAGTCAGCAAAAACAAGACCTGGAGCTGACTGTGGCTCAGATCATCAGCTTCTTATAGCAAAATTCAAGCTTAAACTGAAGAAAGTAGGAAAAACCACTGGGCCGGTAAGATACAATCTAAGTCAAATCCCTTATGAATACACAGTGGAAGTGAGGAACAGGTTTAAGGATTTAGATTTGCTGGACAGAGTGCCTGAAGAACTATGGATGGAGGCTCGCAACATTATACAGGAAGCAGCAACTAAAACCATCCCAATGAAAAGCAAATGCAAGAAAGCAAAGTGGCTGTCCAACGAGGCCTTACAAATAGCGGGGGAGAGAAGGCAAGCAAAATGCGAGGGAGATAGCGAAAGATACAGGAAATTGAATGCAGATTTCCAAAGAATAGCAAGGAGAGACAAGAAGACCTTCTTAAACGAGCAATGCAAAGAAATAGAGGAAAGCAATAGAATGGGAAGAACCAGAGATCTGTTCAAGAAAATTGGAGATATGAAAGGAACATTTCGTACAAAGATTTCCATAATAAAGGACAAAAGTGGAAAGGACCTAACAGAAGCAGAAGACATCAAGAAGAGGTGGCAAGAATACACAGAGGAATTATACCAGAAAGAAATGGATGTCTCATACACCCCAGGTAGTGTGGTTGCTGACCTTGAGCCAGACATCCTGGAAAGTGAAGTCAAATGGGCCTTAGAAAGCACTGCAAATAACAAGGCCAGTGGAAGTGATGGTATCCCAGCTGAACTATTTAAAATTTTAAAAGATGATGCTGTTAAGGTGCTACACTCAATATGCCAGCAAGTTTGGAAAACTCAGCAGTGGCCAGAAGATTGGAGAAGATCAGTCTACATCCCAATCCCAAAGAAGGGCAGTGCCAAAGAATGCTCCAACTACCGCACAATTGCACTCATTTCACATGCTAGCAAGGTTATGCTTAAAATTCTACAAGGAAGGCTCAAGCAGTATGTGGACCGAGAACTCCCAGAAGTGCAAGCTGGATTTAGAAGAGGCAGAGGAACCAGAGACCAAATTGCAAACATGCGCTGGATTATGGAGAAAGCTAGAGAGTTCCAGAAAGACATCTACTTCTGCTTCATTGACTATGCAAAAGCCTTTGACTGTGTCGACCACGGCAACCTATGGCAAGTTCTTAAAGAAATGGGAGTGCCAGATCACCTCATCTGTCTCCTGAGAAATCTCTATGTGGGACAAGAAGCTACAGTTAGAACTGGATATGGAACAACTGATTGGTTCAAAATTGGGAAAGGAGTACGACAAGGCTGTATTTTGTCTCCCTGCTTATTTAACTTATATGCAGAATTCATCATGCGAAAGGCTGGGCTGGATGAATCTGAAGCCGGAATTAAGATTGCCGGAAGAAATATCAACAACCTCAGATATGCAGATGACACAACCTTGATGGCAGAAAGTGAGGAGGAATTAAAGAACCTTTTAATGAGGGTGAAAGAGGAGAGTGCAAAATATGGTCTGAAGCTCAACATCAAAAAAACGAAGATCATGGCCACTGGTCCCATCACCTCCTGGCAAATAGAAGGGGAAGAAATGGAGGTAGTGAGAGATTTCACCTTCTTGGGCTCAATGATCACTGCAGATGGTGACAGCAGCCACGAAATTAAAAGACGCCTGCTTCTTGGGAGAAGGGCAATGACAGGCCTAGACAGCATATTGAGAAGTAGAGACATCACCTTGCCAACAAAGGTTCGTATAGTTAAAGCTATGGTTTTCCCAATAGTGATGTATGGAAGTGAGAGCTGGACCATAAAGAAGGCTGATCGCCGAAGAATTGATGCTTTTGAATTATGGTGCTGGAGGAGACTCTTGAGAGTCCCATGGACTGCAAGAAGATCAAACCTCTCCATACTGAAGGAAATCAGCCCTGAGTGCTCACTGGAAGGACAGATTGTGAAGCTGAGGCTCCAGTACTTTGGCCACCTCATGAGAAGAGAAGACTCCCTGGAGAAGACCCTGATGTTGGGAAAGATGGAGGGCACAAGGAGAAGGGGGCGACAGAGGAGGAGATGGCTGGATAGTGTTTTCAAGGTTACCAGCATGAGTTTGACCAAACTGCGGGAGGCAGTGGAGGACAGAGGTGCCTGGCGTTCTCTGGTCCATGGGGTCACGAAGAGTCGGACACGACTAAACGACTAAACAACAACAACAACAACAACTTATTATCTACTTTTTTTTTTTTGCATTTTAAAATTTTATTAAATTCCATTATATATACAACAAATCCAAGTTTCAACGTTTCTCATACATTTTGGACTTCCTTCAACGTCGATGACATTCATTCGTAGTTAGATCTTAGAGTCGCATTCCATTTCTTCATATTGCCATTCATACTATTTTTATAACTTCTTTCGTTTAAACAATACCTGTTAATTCTTTACAGAGCCTCTTTAAACCCCACCAGCGTTGTGTTAACTGAACATTTATTCTCCAGGTAACCCACAAATTTCCCCCAGTCCTCTATAAACTTTTGATCTTTTAAATATCTTATTTTCCCTGTTAATTTGTCCAACTCCGCGTACTCTATCAATTTTGCTCTCCAATCTGCCACCGTTGGGATTTCCTCCTGCTTCCACCTCTGAGCTATCACAATTCTGGCTGCTGTCACCGCATACTGGAAGAGTTTGTAATCTTTTCTCTTAATCTCTTTTCCCAGTATACATAGTAAAAAGGCTTCCGGTTTTTTAACAAAGGTATAACCCAGCATCTTTTTCAATTCGTTGTAAATTTCCTCCCAGAAACTTTTAATTTTTTTGCACTCCCACCATTGATGATAGAATGTCCCTACCTTTTGTCTGCACTTCCAGCATTTATTATCTATCTTATACATCTTGGCCAGTTTTACGGGGGTCATATACCACCTGTACTGCATCTTCATCACGTTTTCCTTAAGTAGCGTACAGGCCGTAAATTTTATATTGACTCTCCAGAGCTTTTCCCAGTCTTCCATCTGGATGTTATACCCGATATCCCTGGCCCATTGTACCATCACTGACTTCACCTCCTCATCCTTCGTGTACCATTCTAGTAAAATTTTATACATTTTAGAGAGGTTTTTATATTCACTATTTACTATCTCCTTTTGGAATATTGATTCTTTCCCCTCGTAACCCCTTTCCTTTACGTCTGTTTTAAACATCTCATTAATCTGGAAGTAGTGCAGCCAGCCCTGTGTAAGCGTTTTAATCTGGTCGTATGGTTTAACTTTCCATTTCCCTCCTTCGTTGATGACCATTTCTCCATACTTCCCCCATCTTTCCTCCATGTTGACTTTCTTTACACTTGTTAACTCCTGCGGTGATAACCAATGTGGTGTTCTCGGCTCTAGTATATCTTTGTACCTGTCCCAAACCTCTATTAATGGACCCTTAAATATATGACTACAGAAGCCCCTGTGCACCCTTTTTTTATCCTTCCATAAGTACGCATGCCACCCAAATTTATTATTGTATCCTTCGAGGTCTAATAGCTCTCTGTTTTCCAACTTGACCCACTCTTTTATCCAGCACAGACACGATGCTTCGTAGTATAATCTCATGTCCGGCAGAGCGAAGCCCCCCCCTTTCTGTTGCATCTGTTAGTAGCTTGAATTTAATTCTGGGCTTCTTCCCTTCCCAAACTTATCTGGAGATCGCTTTTTGCCATTCTTTAAAGTTTTTTGTTCCTTTTAATATGGGGAGTGTTTGAAACAGAAATAGGAGCTTGGGTAGCAGCATCATTTTTACCATGGAGATCCTTCCCCAGAGCGATAATTTTAATCTGGCCCATACCTCCAGGTCTTTTTTAATTTTGTTCCAAACCGGGACATAGTTATTTTGGTATAAGTCGATATTTTTGTTAGTAATCCAAATTCCCAAATACTTTATCTTTTTAACTACTTCAATTTCAGTTTGTTGTTGCAGAGTAGCCACCGCATCCTGGTCCATATTTTTAACAATCATTTTTGTCTTGCTCTTATTCATTTTGAAACCAGCCAATTTCCCAAATTCCTCCATCTCGTCCAGAATCGCCTTTATACTTTCTGTAGGTTCTTCTACCGTTAGGACCACGTCATCCGCATAAGCTTTGACTTTATACTTATTTGAACCTAGTGTCACCCCTTTTATTTGTTTATTTTGTCTTATTGCGTTCAAAAGTACTTCTAAGACCACTATAAAGAGCAGTGGCGAGAGCGGACAGCCTTGCCTCGTCCCCTTACATATTTTTATATCCTCAGTCATAACGTTATTGACTATCAGTCTCGCCTTCTGCTCAGTGTATATTGACCTTATACCATTTAGAAATTCTTGTCCCACCTCCATTACTTCCAGGTTTTTTAACATAAAATCCCAGATAACATTATCGAAAGCTTTCTCCGCATCTACAAAGATTAAGCTAGCTGGTTTGTCAGAGCTCTCAGATAAATATTCAATGAGATTGATTATATGTCTTGTATTACTTCTTATTAACCTGCCCGGAAGAAAGCCTGTCTGGTCTTCATGTATTATCCTTGTTAATATCTTTTTTAATCTTTTAGCCAGGATGCCAGCGAATATCTTATAGTCTGTGTTTAATAAAGAGATGGGTCTATAATTCTTAACTTGTGTTAGGTCTGCATCTTGTTTTGGGATGATTGTAATAAAGGCCTCTTTCCACGTTCCGGGCATATCTCTTTCTTTTAGAATATTATTCATTACTTCAATTAGCGGTGTCATCAACGTATCTTTGAATTCTTTATAATAACTCGATGTGAAACCATCGGGGCCCGGTGCTTTCCCTCTTTTCAAATCTTTTATCACTTCTTCTGTCTCTAATCTATCTATTGGGGCGTTTAGCTGTTCTTTTTGCTCAGGAGACATTTTTTTGACGCTCTTTTCTTTTAAATATCTTTCTATTTTTTTCTTGTTATTCCTTTCTTTGTATCTGTATAGTTGCTCATAGAAATCCGTGAATCCTTTCCTGATTTCCTTCGAGTCGGTTGTTTCTTCTCCATTTATTAGTAATTTGTTAATTGTGTTTTGCTCTTTCCTTCTTCTGACTTGCCACGCAAGCCATTTACCTGATTTATTGGCAAATTCGAAATTTTTTTGTCTTAACCTTTTGATATTCCACTCGACCTCCTTGTTTATTATCATTGCAAATTGTGATTGAAGGGATTTTATTTCCTGCATTATTCTTTCATTATTTGGTGTTTTAATCAACTTTTGTTCATTGTCCATTATCTGTCTCAGGATCTCTTTTGACCTCTTATCTCTATTCTTTTTTTTCAAGGCACTTTGTTGAATAAAGAGGCCCCTCATTACTGCCTTACTGGCATCCCAGACCGAACTTGTTTTCACCCCTTTATCTATATTATCTAAAAAGTATTCTCCTAATTTTTTTCGGGTTCTTTCAACAAATCTTTGATCATCCAGTAGGTTATCATTTAGTCTCCATCTTTATGTTCGCTCTTCCAATCCCTTCACCTCCATTTCAATTGGGTTGTGATCAGATATTACTTTGGGCTGGATTTCGATTTTTTTAATTCTTGGTGTCAGTTCATTCGATATCCATATTTGGTCTATTCTTGAAAATGATTGGTTCGGTTCGGAGTGATATGTAAATTGTTTCTCAAGGGGGTGTTTCAATCTCCATATATCGACGAGGTTACAATTTTTAACTAATGTGAAGAATGTCTTGGGTAATTTTCCTTGTTTGTTCTTTGAGTTTCTTAGTCTATCCATATCATTTGAGACCACATCGTTCAGATCTCCCATTATTATGATTTTTTGGTCTATATATTCAAATAACTTTTCTTCCAGTGCGCTAAAGAATTCTGTTTTATTCCCATTAGGGGCATAAATCCCTACTATTATCATTGTTTCACCTTGCCATTTAATGCGTACCGCAATTATCCTTCCTTCCTCATCCTTAAATAATTGGTGCGCCTCAATTTTGTTTTTAATGTAAAGTACTACACCTCTTTTTTTCCCACTATCTGAAGAAATGAATTCATTCCCTAACCTCCTATTGACCAGGATTTTCCTGTGTTTTTTAGCCATATGCGTTTCTTGTAAGCACATGACATCCGGGTTTGCCTTTTTTAAAATACGCTCAATTCCATTCCGTTTCTTCTTGTCGTTCAAACCATTAACATTCCAACTCCATAATTTTAGTGACATTTTATTTTATTTTGTTTCTTTAATTTATTTAACCTAAAGTCTCTCTGACTCTTCTCCTTCTGTATCTTCTTCCTCTTCCTCTGGCTTTCTTTCGATCAGTTCTTCCTCTTCTCCTGATTCTATGTCCTCCCTCCGTCCTTTTCCCCCTTCGGCCCCTTTCGGCTCTTCCTCTCCATGTTGGAGATCTTTATATCTTCTTGTGAACTTTCCTATTTCCTCGGGATTTGTCAGCCTTCTTTTGATTCCTTTGTAAAAGAAAGAGACGCCCTCCGGAAATTCCCAGCGAAAATCTATTCTGTTTTTCTTAAGCAGGTATACCAGTGGTTTATAGGGTTCTCTTCGCTTCAACAGTCTTATTGGGATATCTTTAAATATAATTATGTAATTTCCGTCGATGTACAGTCTCTTCTCTCTGTTTTTTTGCAAAATCAGGTTTCTCATCTCTTTATCTTTAAACATGACTAAGCAGTCTCCTGGGAGTTTCTTCGCTTTGCTTGTTTTAGTTCTCAGTCTATATGCATTTTGTATTGTTTCTGCCACTTCCTCCTCCGCTAACCCCATCCATTGTGCTATTTCCTTTATCAATCTCTCTTTTATATTTTCATTTTGTAGTTCCGGGATCTGTCTCAGCCTTAAATTCACTTCTCTTTGTTTGAGTTCATTCATCGCGATAGAGTCTTTTAAGTCTTCTTGCGTTTTGTGCAAGTCTGCTATCTCACCTTTCATTTTTTCTTCTTCCCTTCTCATCTCTTTCATTTCCTGTTTGGTCTTTTTTAGCCCCTCATCCATTCTTTTTGATATCTCCTTAATCTGTCCTTTAAGCTCACTTACTGTCTCTTCAATTTTTTTGTCCATTTTTCCAATTTTGTTATCTACCTGCTCTAGTTTTGTCTCTAAGTTTTTCTCACTTTGCTTTATTTCTGCGAACATCCTCAAAATTTCTGTTTTAAATTCCGTTTCCTGTTTTGAGCTTTTCCTGTCAGATGGGGTCCCCCCCTCCGCCCCTTTTTTTTGAGTATGTGACATTGTCCCGTCTGTTTAGATGTCAAATAATCCACTTGTTATTCCCTGGCAAACCGTCTTCCCGTATATCAAAACTGTTACAAAACTATTACCTTTGAGACGTCTCTTGGGTTTAGAGCTTATCCCTAAACCGCTACCCAATTTGCCACCACTAGGGGGCAGTAACAGGAGGAATAGAAGATATTCGGCCTTACCTAAGTAAACAGCAGATCGCTATAAACGGTACGGGGTACAATAGCTTTGTTTAAAACTCCCCTCCAAATATTTTATATTTAACTACAGCCCCTTCCCCTCTGAGCCTAGTAGTAAGATAGCTCAGCGTTGAGTCTCAAAATCATACAAATTATAATCTTCCTGCCCCTATTCGGGCTATTCCAACCGAGGTCTGCCGAAAAAACTGAATTTATCTCCCCAAACAGGGCTCACATCAATAGTTGGTTCCGGTCAAAATCCTAATGTCCAATTAACCTGATATCCGAGAATTTAACTTATAAATTTTTAGCAGTTCAAGTAGTCCCGGCAATCCAGACAGTATTATGGATTTGGTAGTCCAAATATTCCGAATAGTCCCCACAGTCCAGGTTTAGATGATGAGCGTCGTGAGAAGGTGGCTTCCGGAGCTATAAGGCTGGGTTCAAACTAACAGTTTAGGTAAACGGGATGGCTGTATCTTAACAATGAACGTTCATATTTCGTTGAGCCAGGAGGAGAGTTCTCTCCCTATAACCAAAGCTCAGGAGAAGTGCGAATGAGGAGGTACAAATAAAGTTCCCTTTAGTTCTAAGAGGAAAGAAAAAAAAACGCAGTGTGTGCTCCCGACCTCCAAAAAGAAATTTCTTTTAGTTGACTTCCCCAACCGGAATGGCAACGCAGTCAGACGATGGTGGATACGGGGGTAAACCCCTCCAGCAGTGAACTGCAAGTTTTTAATGTCCTATATCCCGTTGATTAAGAGTTTTAAGAATCACTTTTAGAGCTTTAAAATGGCGTCTGAGGCACCTCTTCTTATTTCCCCCACCTGAAATGGCGTTGGAGAGTCTTCAAGCTGCTTAAAGTTTCCCAGGGATATTTTAGTAAGCAGTCCCGTCTGTATTCCAACTATGCGGTAGCCCTGTTGTCTGGGTATTTTCCTCTATCTCGCCTCCTTTCTGCTCCCTCTTAGCTTTCCCCCCTTTGTAAAAGAAAAAGGGGGGTTTCTTTTTACTTTCAACTTTAGCTGCCCGAGGGAGACGGAAACAGTATCCACTGGCGGTAACTTACTTTCTTTTTCGGGCTCTGCTCGCAGCGCTGCGTCGTTCCTCCAATGAAGTCAAAACCGGCGCTGAACTCGAGCTTCCTCCACTTTTTACTCGGGGACTTCCTTGGTGTATTTTATATCCAATTTAAAGAGTAAGTCTGTTTTATGGTCCCGAGTTTCTTCGTCTCTGAGAGTGGAGCGCTATCCCTCGCAGGCTCGGGGCTTCGCTAAATCGCCATTCTAACGCCGCTGTAATGGCTGCCCGACTGCCGACCGCTCGTTCCGTCGTACTCTTCGCCTTTTCCAAAAAGACTACCTGACGACCGGACGGGCGGCTGCCTGGCACTGCCGGGTACCTGGACCTCTGGCCACCCACCAGAGGGTTAAAGGAAGGTTTTGGCGCCCTAAAGACCTCCAAAATCTGGCGAAAAAGCAAGGGTTTCCTCCGCAGAAAGAACCCTCGCCTGCAGTAGGTTCCGCGCTCCACCGGAAGTCCCTATTATCTATTTTCTATGTATTTTGTATTTTTCATTTCTATTTTTGTATTTTTTGTATTTTTATTTTTTCTCTTTTTTATTCTGTAATTTTTTCCTGTTTATAAAATTTTAATAAACATCCATTTAAAAAAAAGAGAGAGAAGCACTTGGCCCAATTTTAGCCTTTGATTCTGTGAGAGGCGCGCAGTGCTTGGTCTTACGCTGCAGCTCAACTTTAACTAGGTTTACAGCAGAGGAGCAAGTCCTAGAGGGCTGGCTTCCTATTCTGCCTCTATGGGTGAGTTGGCATTGATGAGGAAAATTGCGGGGTGTGAGGCTACTATATTTTTTCACAATATAGTCCAGCCCACCACATGCTCTTGTGGGATGTGAAACACAAGAGCAGTCAAGTACAACATTCCTAGAGTGCACATGTTTACACATGGGGAGGAATGTTTGTCCAGCCAGCAGGTAAACTTCCTGTTTCCTTCTGGGCTGGGAGAAACTTCCTCTACATGTGACTAAAGGTGGGTGTGGCCTCACCTGTGCAGGTAAGGACAAAAGCACAGGGCAGGGCAGCCATCTCTCTCTCTCTTTCACCACATGCATCGAAGAAGCAAGATCTGCTTAGCCAAAGATGCCCTCTTGGCCTCCAGCCAAGAGAGGACAAAGGGACTGTCTTCTTATGGAATAGTTTTCAAGTGTATGTTACTTTTCTAAGCTAAGTCTGCCTTCTGGGATCCGATTGTGAACAGAATGTGAGTAAACTCGTTTTATACTTTTATGGAAGACTGTGTCGTGTCTTATCTTTTATGAGGGAAAAAGGGGGAAATACCAGAACAGTTATTATAGAGGCTTTAGCGAGCCTGAGCAAAGGCATCCGCTGCCAATTTTAGAAGAGGGGAATGTTACTCTGCTAAATTGTGGAACTTGTTAAGACAAGTTGGATAAGCATATAATCAGACAATGTATCCTCTCCTGCATCCCTGAACATTCCCACAGGTCTGAGGGACGGTGGACAGGCCATAGGCAAACATGTCCAGGCACCTCTTAAGTAAAGCTAAAGGTAAAGGGAGCCCTGACCATTAGGTCCAGTCATGACCGACTCGGGGTTGCAGCGCTCATCTCACCTTATTGGCCGCCGAGGGAGCCGCCATAAAGCTTCCGGGTCATGTGGCCAGCAGGACTACGCCGCTTCTGGCAAACCAGAGCAGCGCACGGAAACACCGTTTACCTTCCCGCCGGAGCGGCACCTATTGATCTACAGTGGTGCCCCGCAAGACGAACGCCTCGCAAGACGGAAAACCCGCTAGACGAAAGGGTTTTCCATTTTGGAGGCGCTTCACAAAACGAATTTCCCTATGGGCTTCTTCGCAAGACGAAAATGTCTTGCGAGTTCCTGCGGGTTTTTTTTACCTCCCCCCCCCTTTTCCTAAGACGCTAAGACGCTTATCAGCTGATCCGCTGATAAGCCGCTTAACAGCTGATCGCTAAAAGCCGTTAAACCGCTAATAGCGCTAATCCGCTAAGCTGTCAATGGGCTTGCTTCGGAAGACGAAAAAAACGCTATACGAAGAGCCTCACGGAATGGATTAATTTCGTCTTGCGAGCCACCACTGTACTTGCACTTGGACGTGCTTTCAAACTGCTAGGTTGGCAGGAGCAGGGACCGAGCAACGGGAGCTCAGCCCGTCGTGGGGATTCGAACCGCCAACCTTCTGATCCTCAAGCCCTAGGCCTCTACGGTTTAGACCGCAGCGCCCCCCGCGTCCCTCCTGCACATCCATACCCTGGGGCAAGTCTGGGGATGGGCTCTTGGTTTCTTTGGCCAACTAACTGCTCAGTAAGTGTCACCTTTGGGCCAACTAACTGCTCAGTAAGTGTCACCTTTGACCCTGGAGATAGAGGGGGAAATAGTCCTTTCCTTAAGGGCAAGAATGGCGTTGGAATGGAGGAAATTGATGCAGGGGGTGGATTTTCTGAAGTGAGGGGCTTTTCCTAAGCCAGCATTCCATAGGTGAAGTGGCTTGACAGATTTCTTGCAACAAAGGATCACTTTGGGCAATAGAAACCAGTTCATGGGCTTTTGATGGACTGAGTCCATTGTTCTCTCAACAGGCGGCCACTCAGGAGCTCAGTCAAGCTGGCGAAGCTCCGCTGCCCGCAGAAGGGAAACAGGCAGCAGCCCAAGACAGATTCTGTCCACTAGAGGCCGCTAAGCGCTATTGGCTAGCTGTCCAAATCCGATGCTTTTGATTGGGCTATACGCAGCAGTATGTAAATACAGAGTTCATGCCCAAGTCCCTGCTCATATTGATAGGCTTTCATACCAGAAAGAGGGAAGCAGGGTCTTTTCTTCTTAAAAAAGATGTGGTGCTTGGTGCGACAGGGGAAGGAAAGGGCTTTCTCGAGCTCATTGTCTCGCGCCCTAGCTATGTGGAGGGGTTTCTGGGGAAGGCGAGATCCCTAGCGAATTCCCCCCTTGGAAATTCTGTGTAGCGTATTCTTAGAAAAGGAAAAAAAGGAAAAAGGAGGGGGAGAGAAAAGACTGCAAGGGAAGAAAGGTTTCCTCTGTTCCCCTCCACTCTTCCAAAATAATTCTGAGCTGAGGTGCAGAGCTCTTTTCTCCCTTGTGACCTCCCCACCCTCCTCCTCCTCCCTCCCACCTAACTGGCTGTGTCACCTTGCCTGCCAATCATACCTCCCTTTGAACTGAAGCAGAGTCCCATCCCTGTTTGTGCCAGTTCTGGAGTCTAAAAGCCGTGGAACAGAAAATCCAAGTGTTAAAGATATAACCCATTACTCGGACGCAAAAAAATCTGGGGGACAAATCGACGCAATATGGCTAACAAAAAAGCTGATGTTAAGTTTAGAAAAAGCAGAAATACTAAACAGATTGATATCAGATCATAATCCGGTATCGGTAATAATGAAATTTCAAAATCATACTAAGGGAAGGTGAAAAATGAACGAGGAGGTATGGAGAGACGATCAAAGGGTTAAAAGGGCAAAGGAAATATTGAAAGAATTTTATGAAATAAATGAAAATCAGGATACGGATAAAAAAAATGATTTGGGAAGCGAGCAAAGCCTATATGAGAGGGTTTGTAATACAGTGGTGCCCCGCAAGACGAATGCCTCGCAAGACGGAAAACCCGCAAGACGAAAGGGTTTTCCGTTTGCGAGTTGCTTCGCAAGACGAATTTCCCTATGGGCTTGCTTCGCAAGAAGAAAGCCCATAGGGAAATCTCCGGGGACCTCTTTTAAATGCTGGCGGTGGGGAGCAAAGCCTTTCCCCCCCCCCTCCGGCCTTCAGAAGAGGTCCAGGAAGGCCGGCGGGGGCCAAAAGGCTTTGCTCCCCACCGCCAGCATTTTAAAAGCGGTCCGGGATAGCAGGGAAGCGCTTCCCGTTATCCCGGACGGCTTTTGAAGGCAGGCGGGGGGGAGCAAAAACTTTTGCCCCCCGCCGGCCTTCAGAAGAGGTCCTGGACCTCTTCTGAAGGCCGGCGGGGGGCAAAGGTCTTTGCTCCCGCCTGCCTTCCTTCCCGGGAGAGCGGAGAAACGCACTGCGTTTCTCCGCTATCCCGGATGGCTTTTGAAGGCAGGCGGGGGGGAGCAAAGACTTTCGGCCCCCGCTGGCCTTCCCCCCACCTGCCTTCCCGGGGGCTTTAAAATCGCCCCGGGACAGTGGAGTCCCGCTTTTCTTCCCACCCCCAGCATTTTAAAAAACCCCGGGACAGCGGAGAAGTCCTCTGCTGTCCCGGGGTTTTTTTAAATGCTGGGGGTGGGAAGAAAAGCCCTTGTCCCCCCCCCCCAGCCTTCAGAAGAGGTCGAGGGACAGACTGTCCCCGGACCTGGTCTGAAGGCGGTTTCCATAGGAACGCATTGATTGATTTTCAGTGCATTCCTATGGGAAACCGTGCTTCGCAAGACGAAAAAACTTGCGGAACGAATTAATTTCGTCTTGCGAGGCACCACTGTACAACAAAAGGGAAAGATAAGGAGAAATAAAGATACCGGTAATAATATTATGGAAATAAATAAACAAATAAGAGAGAAAGAAAAAGACCTAGTGAAAAACCCAGAGAATGAAGATATCCTCCAACAAATAAAGAATTTACAAGCCCACCTATCAAATTTAATAAATAGGGAAGTAGAGAAAAAAATTATATGGATGAAACAATGATATTTTGAACTGGCAAATAAACCGGGTAGGATGCTGGCATGGTTTATCAAAGAAAGACAGGTAGAAAGAGTAATAAATAGAATTATTGACGAAGAAAAGGAAATCATTGACCCAAAACAAATTAAAGAAAATTTTATAAAATATTACAAAAATTTATATAAAGTAGAATTAAAAGAGGAAAAGATAATTCAAAAATACCTATCAGAAAATAGACTACCAGATATAGAAGAAGAATATGCAATATTAAATTCAAATATTGAACTTGAAGAGATTAAAAAAGTGATTAAAAATATGAAGGAGGGGAAATGCCTGGACCAGACAGAATCTCAGTAACATATTATTAAAAAATAGAGGAAATAATAACACCCAAATTGTAATTAATTATGAATGAAATTTTAGATAAAGGAGAAATACTGAGCTGGTCCAGGGGGGAGGTTACCGTGGGGCGAGGTCCAGGACCTGAGTTGAGGGTCGGCAGACAGTCCTCCTCGGCCGAAGCGGGGTCCACAGCGAGACGCCGGGCAAGGACAGGAACTCTGGGGGAACAGGACTGGATGCTGGCCAAAACAGCTCTTCAACGACGTTGCTCCCGCAACCTGGGACCGGGCTGACTGGCCTTTATCTTCTCTGAGGAGAGGGCGGTACCGGCCCCCAGGAGACCCACCTCTCCTGGCCTTAAGGCGAGCATTCCACCTGGGAGAAACCAGTTCCCTTCGCCTCTCTGCCCTGAGCCTCTCCAGTTCAGGAGAGGCTGAAGGGTTACTGGGCCCAGGGGAAGACTCACCTGTAGGCACTGAGTCCTCAACCACCTCCGGAGCCAGAGTGGATTCACCTGGTGTCTGCTCCTGAGGATCCGGCACAGGTGCAGGCGCTTCAGAATCAAGGCCTTGCCCCAGTTCAGCCGGCCCTGGAGGTGGGGACTCCTGTGCAGGCTGGGATTCCTCCGGTTCAGCCTCTGAATCGAATTCCCAGCCCCCCCCCCTCAATCAAGGGTCTGGACCCGGCTTGCTGGGGTACGCCGCATGGAAGTCTCGGAGGCAGGCAGGCACGTGGACGTTGGCTGCTGGTTCCCAGGAATGGTCCTCCGGTCCATACCCCTTCTAGTCTATGAGATACTGCAGATTTCCCCTGCGGTATCGGGAGTCCAGAATGTGTTCCACCTCATACTCAGGCTCCCCCAAACCAAAACTGACTGCAGTCGGGGATGGTTCGGGTGGAACTCGTTGGGTGAGGCCACTGGACTCAGAAGGGACCTGTGGAATACCGGGTGAACCTTCAGGGTTGCGGGCATCCGGAGACGGAATGCCACAGGCGAGACCTGGTCCACGATAGGAAACGGGCCGGTGAAACGGGTGTCCAGCTTCCCCGAAGGTCGAGAGGGGTGGAGGTGGCGAGTGGAGAGCCATACCAGGTCATCGACGTGGAGTTCCAGCCCCACCTGGCGGTGGCGGTCGGCCTGGGCCTTGTACGCCTCCTTGGCCTGGCGCAGTTGCTCCATCAAAAGCTGTTGCTGGGACTGGAGCTCCTGAAGCCACTCCGTCACCGCAGGGACCACGGATGTCGGCAGCACATCCGGAAACAGCCATGGATGATAACCCTAACTGGCCTGGAACGGGGTCTGCTGGGTGGATGCATTCACCGCATTGTTGTAGACAAACTCCGCCAATGCTAGGTGGTCGACCCAGTCATCTTGCTGGTAGCTGCAGTAACACCGGAGGTACTGCACCAGCACCGCGTTCGCCCGTTCTGTCTGGCCATCGGTCTGTGGGTGGTAGGCTGATGAGAGACAGACCTCTGTCCCCAGGGTCGGGTGCAATGCTCACCAGAAACAGGATGTGAACTAGACGCCCTGGGCGGACACCACACACTCAGGTAGGCCATGCAGGCGGAAGACATGCTGAAGGTACAGCTGAGCGGTTTCCTTAGCTGTGGGTACGGATGGGCAGGGGGCACAGTGCACCATCTTAGTGAAATGGTCGGAGAAAACTAGAAGGCAGGTACAGCCACGAAATGGGGGTAAGTCCACTACAAAGTCCAGCAAAACCGTGTGCCAAGGATGTGGTGGGACTGGCAATGGCTGAAGTAGGCCAGGGGGTCGCCCGGTAGGGCCCTTGGCCCACCGGCAGACATCACAACCAGCGACGTAGCGAGCCACGTCAGCCTTCAGGCGGGGCCACCAAAACTCACGGTTTACCAGATGGGTGGCCCGATACCGCCTAAAGTGTCCCGCTGCTGGGGCATCATGGGTCATCCGGAGAACCTCAGCCTGCAGTTGCCCTGGCGGAATGTACAGGCGACCGTGGTGCAGCAGAAGGCCCTGATGCAAGACCAGCCCCGGATACTGAGGGCATGACCCTTCGGCCAGTTCCCGGAGTCGTTCCTGGGCCCAAGCGTCGACCCGCTGCTGTTCCCGCACCCGAGACTGCAGTGTCTCAGCCTCCTGGGTGGCCAGGAACGCAGCCGGTGGTAGGATCGTGGTGGGTACTGCTTGCTGTACCGTGTCAGCGTTGTCTTCAGGTTTCCGGGACAGGGCATCCGCCTTCTGGTTTTGGGAGCTAGGGATGTAGCGGATCCGAAACTGGAACCGGGAAAAGAACAACGCCCACCGGATCTCCCTTTGGTTCTGCTTGCGGGTGGTCTGGAGGTACTCCAGGTTCCGGTGGTCGGTTCTCACCTCCACCGGGTGTCGTGCCCCCTCAAGATGGTGGTGCCAGACCTCAAAGGCCACCTTGATGGCCAGTAGTTCCCGCTCCCATACGGTATAGTTACGCTCCGCTGGAAGGAGCTAGCGGGAATAGAAGGCGCAGGGTAAGAGTGGCGCATCAGGTCCATACTGCTGAGACAAGACGGCACCGAGAGCCGTACTGGAGGCGTCGGTCTCTACCACAAAGGGTCGAGAGGGATCAGGATGTTGCAAGATCAGCACTTTCTGGAAACAGGCCTTGAACCCCTGAAACGCCTCCTCTGCCTCCTTGTCCCAGGAAAATGGCATCTTGGGGCGCAGTAGCCAGGTCAACGGGTGGTGCGATGAGCATAATCTGCAATGAAGGTCCGGTAATTGTTGGCGAACCCCAGGAAACGCTGTAGGTCCTTGCGGTTCCGAGGTGCCGCCCATTCCCGAACCGCTGCCACCTTCCCAGGATCCATCTGCACCCCATCTGGAGAGAGTCGGTGACCAAGGAAGTCCACTGACCGCTG
This sequence comes from Podarcis melisellensis, assembly GCF_964234715.1. Taxonomy (NCBI): domain Eukaryota; kingdom Metazoa; phylum Chordata; class Lepidosauria; order Squamata; family Lacertidae; genus Podarcis; species Podarcis melisellensis. The sequence continues at coordinate 22,709,054 of NC_138535.1, forward strand.
ATGGAACTCGCACTTGCTGAGCTTCGCATACAGGCGGTGCTCTCGCTAGCGCTGCAGCACGGTCCGGACATGACCCTCATGGCGAGCCGGGTCACGGGAGAAAACCAGAATGTCATCCAAGTACACCACCACGTACTTGTCTAGCAAGTCCTGGAACACGTGGTTGATGTACCGTTGGAACACAGCGGGTGCGTTGCACAATCCGGAGGGGCATAACCAGGTATTTGAACTGCCCGTATCGGGTCCTGAATGCTGTCTTCCACTCATCCCCAGCTCGGATCTGAATTAAATTGTAGGGCCCCCGGAGGTCTAGCTTGGTGAACACCTGTGCCCCTTGCACCCGCCCCAGCAACTCCAAAATAAGGGGCAAGGGGTACCGGTCTAGGATGGTAATTTTGTTCAGGGCCCGGTAATCATGGCAAAGGCGAAACTCCCCACATTTCTTCTTAATGAAGAGCACTGGCTCAGCGGTGGTAGAAGGCCTAATGAAACCACGCTCCAGGCTCTTGCGCAGGAAGTCCTGCAAAGCTTCGTGCTCTGGCTCTGTTAGAGAGTATAAGCGACTCACCGGCAGGGGCGCTCCAGGCTGGAGGTCTATGCCGCATTCAAAAGACCGATGCGGTGGCAGCTGGTCTGCCCCCCGTTCCTCGAACACGTCTTGGTAGTCCCGGTACTCGGCGGGGAGCGTGGATGCAGCCTCCTCAGTGGGTGCGGCTGCTAGCATCTTGGACCGAGCATGGGGACATGGGTCTGGAAAGTGCACAGTCCGATTGACCCAGTCAATCTGAACATTGTGAGCCTCCAGCCAGTCCATCCCGAGCACCAGGGGGAACCGGGGCATGGAGGCAATGTCAAAAGTTCGCACCTCCCGGTGCTGCTGGAGACACATGACCAAGGGCTGGGTCTCCCGAGTGACGGCACCCGAACGCAGGAGCCGTCCGTCAATTGCCTCCACCTGTACCGGTTCTGGCTTGTTCTGAAGTGGCACCTGATGAGCGGCAAAGGCAGCGTCCATATAGGAGCGGGTTGCCCCCAAATCTACCAGAGCGTGGGTAAGAATCCAGGGCCCACCTGGAGGGTAGAGATGCACTGGAACCATGAGATGTCACAATTCCACTGGTGAGGGCCCCTCTTGCATGGTTTGGGACCCCAGGTTGCTAGGGCCTTCGGCTACAGAGGTTGGCGGTTTTCCTGCGACTGGCATCTTCTTGGGACAGGTTCGGGCGTAATATCCACTCCCACCGCAGTAAAGACACAGGTTCCCCTCCCGACGCCACATCTTCTCCGAGGGGGAGAGGCGAGGTCGCGCAGCCCCGAGCTGCGTTGGCTCGTCCGGCAACTCGGCTGCGGGCATGGACCTGCTGGGAAGGACAGGAGCCAGGAGCTGGGGGTGCTGGCGGTCCCGGGCCTGGCGACGGTCCTCCAACCGATCCTCTATCTGCAGGCTCCGCTGAATAAGGGCGTCCAGCATGGTGGGACGATCCATCATGGCCAACTGGTCCAGTATCTCGTCCGACAGTCCCTCAAGATACTGGTCCCAAAGTGCAGAGTCATTCCAAGACAAGTCTTGCGCCAACAGCCGAAATTCCATGGTGTAGGAGGCCGCAGTGGACTTGCCCTGTTTCAAACGCCTAATTGCCCAGTTGGCTTGACTCTCCTTCTGGGGGTTGCCGAATGCGGCCTCCAAATGGTTGCAAAACCCCATATAGTCTGTCGGCAAGGGGGAGTCTTGCCTGAGCAGTGGCAATGCCCACTTGGCTGCCTGGTCCTTTAACAAATTTATGATCAAAACATGTGAAAGCTTAAATTTAGGTAAAAGATTTATGAATGGAATTCAAGCAATCTACAAAAAACAAACAGCTAAATTAATCCTAAACAACGAAATTACAGAAGAATTCGACATAGAGAGAGGGATGCGACAGGGATGTCCTTTATCCCCACTCCTATTTATAACAATATTAGAAACTCTATTAATAGCTCTGAGAAAGGATGAAGAAATAAAGGGCATATGTCTTGGGACACAGTGTTATAAAGTAAGAGGATTTGCAGATGATGTGATCATTACAACCGAAACACCAAAAGAAAGTATAAATAAAGCATTGGAAAGAATGAAAGAATTTGGTGAAGTAGCAGGATTCAAATTGAACAAAGATAAATCGAAATTGATAACTAAAAATATAGGCGAGAAAGGAAAAAAGGAATTAGAAGAAATAACAGGACTAAAAATAGAAAATAAAGTGAACTACTTAGGGATATGGATTACAAATAAAAATACAAATTTATTTAAGGATAATTATATTAAAAAATGGAAAGAAATTAAAGGAAGTATGGACAAATGGGGAAAATTAAAACTATCATTAGGAGGAAGAATATCTATGATTAAAATGATGATACTCCCCAAAATTCTACTTTTATTCCAAACGATTCCAATTGTAATAGGAACTAAATATTTTATAAGCTGGCAAAGAGATCTTGCAAATTTTATATGGCAGGGGGGGAAAGCAAGGATAAAATCAGAAGTAATGATGGGCCCAAAAGAAAGTGAAGGATTCGCAGTGCCAGATTTAAGGAAGTATTCTGAGGCAGTGTGTTGGTGCTGGATAAAAAAATGGATATTATTAAAAGATAATGAAGTCCTAACATTAGAGGGCTGGGACAAAATATATGGCTGGCACGGCTACTTATTCTATGATAAAAAAGAACAACACAAAAAAATTACAAACCACATAGTAAGAAAGGCTCTATTGGATGTCTGGGAAAGAACAAAAGGAAAAATTATTGAGAAAACTCCCCAATGGGTTTCACCAGTGGAAGCAAATACAACATTAAAGAGTAATGTAAAAGAGACTTGGCCAACATATAAGGAAATATTAGAGGAAGCAGATGGAAATATTAAATTAAAAACTTACGAACAATTACAAACATTTAGAATAAATTGGTTACAATATTATCAATTAAAAGCAACTTATGAAAAAGACATAAAAAGGGGGGATTTGAAAATAAAACCTCAAAATTAGAAAAGGAAATACTACAGAGCGATCAAAAAATACTTGCAAAAATGTATAGACTATTAATGAAAACCACCCTAGAACAAGAGACGAAAGGGGAAAACATGTTAAAATGGGAGCACGATTTGGGATATGAGATAGATCTGGAAAGATGGAAAACTTTTTGGGAGGAAAATATAAATTTTACTGCTTGTGATTTATTAAGGGAGAATTTCAGAAAAATGCACCACAGATGGTACCTAAGCCCTGACAGATTGTCAAAAATAAATAAAAGGAACAACGACAAATGTTGGAAATGTAACAGAACAAAAGGTACTGTCAGGGAACTGCCATCAGAGAGAGAGATGGGGGAAAGGCTCCAGGAGAATAGGAGAGACCCTACAGCAGAAGCAGGAACCAGCAGGGGGAGCGCAGGAGTTCCAGCGGAAGGGGAATCGGAGGGAAGGCTCTGGGATACTTCTAGTGAGAATAGTGCAGAGGTATCAAGACCCCCGTTAGCAACTCCCACCCCTCGCCGGAAACTGTCACGCAGAGAGTCACGAAGGCGCATGTCCGTCAAACAGCTTTTATGTTGGAGTAAATTCCGCAGACGCCCACTGTCAGATTCTACCAGCGACTGACGGAGCCATGCTTTGGGGGCTCCGTTAGTGCCTGGGTTTGGTTGACCAGCCAAACCAGAGAGGGATTAAGCTTTTACGCACAAGCAGCTCATTATCCCATCACAGCAATCTGACAGTCTTTGAAAGCGGCTTGCGCAAGATGCGGATAAGGGGAAAACCGCCCCACTTGCCAGAAAGGTGCCTGGATTGGTGCAGAAATTTGGGGGGGATCACAGGAACTATCAAGCATTTAGAACGGAGATGCAATATGCTCTCAATCTACTGTTTGATGACTTCCCCGATGAGAGCTCTAGAGTGGCGTACGTGATTAGCCATCTAGAGGGAGGGGCAAAGGACTGGGTCCGACCCCTGATGGCAGCCAATAATGATATCTTAAAGGACACGAGGAAGTTTTTTCGCGCCCTGGACCTGATGTTTTCCAGCGAGATTGAGCAGGGGGTGGTGCGCAGGCAGTTAATGGCGTGCAAACAGGGGAGCCGATCTGTACGTGAGTACTGGACTGAGTTCACTATGCTGATTCATAGACTGGGGTGGGATCTGGCAAGTGAACCTATTCATATGATGTTTGAAGAAGGGCTCTCTCCGGCAGTGAAAGATGAACTTTCCCGGGCGCCCAGGGCGGAGTCTATGGATCAGCTGACTAAATCTGCGCTGGCCATAGGAGCGCGCCTAGAAGCAAGGGCTTTTGAAAAGCGGGAAGGGAAAGGGGAACGTTGGAAGGACTTCCGCATTCCAGAGATTCCGGAGCAGTCTTTCCCGCCAGCAGAGCCGATGGAACTTGGAACAGCGCGCGCGCACGCAGTTTCAAACACCAGTGAAGGGCGGAAGAAGGAGGGAAAGAGCGCCAAGAGATGTTATCTCTGCCAACAGCCAGGGCACTTTGCCAGAGTCTGTCCGCAGAGGAAGGAATGGCAAGGGATGGCGGGAACTGTTGGGGGGAAGGAGGAAGGAGAAACCGAGGAGCAAGTAAAAGCCAACGCCTGGCTGCCAACATCAGGGCACAGCAGCCAGGCCAGGGAGTAGTGAATGTGCCCACGCCGGAGCCTCCAAGACCAGCGCTTGTGATAGACGTGTTGCTGGAACTGTCAAACGGACACCCACTAAAGATAAAAGCGCTATTGGATTCAGGCAGCTCCTGTAATTTCATGAGTAAGGAGTTTGCAGCTGAACACCAGATACAGACTATTCCATTAAGTAAGCCTTTGCAGGCCATTGATGGGAGGGAACTGTTGGGAGGTGAAGTGAGCCAACAGACTGTACCAATGATTATGAGGGTGGCAAGACACACAGAACTGATAGCGTTTAACGTAGCCACCTTGGGAGGAGCTCCTATTATTTTGGGAATGAGCTGGCTGGCACTACACGATCCGCTAGTAGGCTGGCATCAGAGAGTGGTTTCCTTTGGATCAGCACATTGCCTAGAACACTGCAAGGAGGGAGAGGGTCAGGCAGGGGCCAGGGCCACTCTAGCAGGGATGGAAGTGACGGACAAGGGGAAGGTGCCACCACAATATGCTGACTTGATTGACGTCTTTAGCGAAAAGGAAGCAGATAAACTGCCACCGCACAGACCATTTGGCTGTCAAATTACCTTACTCCCAGGAGCACAATTGCCAGTGGGCAAGCTGTATGCAATGTCAGACAGTGAGATGCAGGAGTTAAGGGAATTCATTGACAAGAACCTCAAGCGAGGTTTCATCAGAGAGTCACGAGCGGTGGGGGGCAGCCCAGTGTTCTTTGTGGACAAAAAGAAGACGGGTAAACCCAGGCTGGTGTGTGATTTCAGGGCCCTAAATGCTGTGTCAGAACCAGTGACTTTCCCTATGCCTAGAATTGATGATATTCTGACACGGGTGAGAAAAGGGAAAATTTTTACCAAGCTGGACCTTAGGGGGGCATACAACTTGATACGTGTGAGGAAGGGGGATGAGTGGAAGACCACTATGTTCACCCCCTTGGGGGCTTTTGAGTATTTAGTTATGCCTTTCGGACTACAAGGGGGTTTGGCCTGCTTTCAATCATTCATGAATCACGTCCTGGGGCCATTGCTCTACAAGAACTGCGTAGCGTTCTTAGATGACGTCCTGGTGTACTCAGAGAATGAGGAGCAGCATGTGCGAGATGTAAGAGAAGTACTGAGCAAACTGCGAGAAAATCGGCTGTGGGTGAAACTGGAGAAGTGCCAGTTTCATACCAGGGAGGTGGAATTCCTGGGGTACCGGTTGTCTGACAAGGGGTTGGCCATGGATCCCAGCAAGGTTCAAGCGGTACTGGAATGGAAAACACCAAGGACCAAGAAGGACGTGCAAAGGTTCCTGGGCTTCGGAAACTTCTATAGAAAGTTCATCAAAAACTTTGCCCATTTAACAGCACAGCGCCCATCACGGATTGTCTTAGCAGCAAGAAAAAATTTGCTTGGACGGAAGAAGCGCAGCGGGCGTTCGAACGCTTAAAGGCGGCGTTTGCGTCGGAGGAGCAACTTTTGCACGTGGATCTACAGCAACCAATGAGAGTGGAGACTGACGCGTCAGACCGAGCGGTGGGAGCCGTGCTTCTCCAGCCGGGAAAAGATACATCTGAATGGAGACCGTGTGCATTCTTCTCGCGGAAGTTGAACAAATCCGAGAGGAACTACACAGTATACGACCGAGAACTGCTCGCCATTCATGAAGCATTCCGGAGATGGCGGCACTTGCTGATTGGGGTGCAGCACAAGGTTCAAGTCCGGACTGACCACAAAAATCTGGAGTACTGGAGAACAGCCCGAGTGCTGAACCAGAGACAAGTGAGATGGGCCCAGGAGTTCTCCAAATTCAACTTTGAGATTCATTACGTGCCAGGCTCTGAGAACGTAAGGGCGGACGCTCTTTCCAGAAAACCTGAGTACTCAGAGGGGGAGGGCGCGCCTGAGGCAAGGCATGTAATCCCTGAAGACCGCTGGGTGTGTGGGGCGGCATTGGTGGGGCAGAGAGAACTGTTAGAGGGTACGGAGAACGACGAATACGCCCAAGGGAAACTCAGAGAGCTCAGGAGGACAGAGGAGAACACAGGGGGGTTTGAAGAAAAGAACGGGGCGCTGTATTACAAAGGGGCACTGTACATACCCGATGGGGAACTGAGGGGCAGAGTACTCAAGCAGTTGCATGACAGCCCCACAGCGGGGCATTTTGGACAGCACAAAACCATGTGGTTGGTTACCAGGGAGTTTTGGTGGCCCAAGGTGAGGGAGGACGTACGGGAATATGTCAGGGGTTGCGACAGGTGCCAGCGAGCGAAAGGGGAGAGGGCGGCGCCAGCGGGGCTCTTACAACCCTTACCCACACCAGAAAGGCCATGGGAGGCAGTCTCCATAGATTTTATGACGGATCTGCCAAAATCCAAGGGCAAGACGGCTGTCATGGTGGTGGTAGATCTACTAACTAAGATGTGTCATTTTATAGCCTGTTCACATGCGGTCACAGCGGAGGAAACCGCCAAGTTGTTCGTAGAGCATATTTTCAGGTTGCATGGCGCCCCCTTGAGGGTGGTCAGCGATAGAGGGAAACAGTTTACTTCCAGGTTCTGGAGGAAGCTTATGAGCTTACTGCACGTGGAAATCAATTTCTCCACTGCCCGGCACCCAGAAACAAATGGGCAAGCGGAAAGGGCAAACGGGATTTTACAACAATACCTGAGGTGTTATGTAAAGGACCGAGAAAATGATTGGGTAGATAAGTTACCTCTGGCAGAATTCGCCTACAACAACGCGGAGAACGTGTCCACAGGGATGAGTCCCTTTCTGGCAAATTATGGGTGTCATCCCAGGGCATTTCCAGGAGAAGGAGGGGAGAGGTGGAGCGTGCCGGCGGCGGAACATTTTGTTGAAGAGATGGAAGCGATCCACCGTCAGCTTCAACTTAACTTAGAGAGAGCCAAGGAAGAATATAAAAAACAAGCAGACAGAAACAGGAGGGAAGGTGAAACTATAAGGGTGGGAGACCGGGTGTGGCTATCCACCCAGGGACTACCGTTCAAGGGAGGGTATAAGAAACAGATACCCAAAAGATTGGGACCCTTTGAGGTCATACAGCAGGTCAACCCAGTAGCATTCGAACTCAGACTGCCCAGTCACATGAAATTGCACCCAGTATTTCACAGGTCATTACTGTCGCCGTACCGAGAGGGACGTGAGTGGGGGGAGCGTGAGAGAGAGGTCACCCAAACGCCCGTGATAGAAGAGAGAGAACGCGACATGAACGTGGCAGGAATCATTGATTCCAGGTGGAAGGGGAATCAGGTGGAATATCTGGTAGAATGGGAGGGGGAAGCAGAGTCGGAAAACACTTGGGTACCCGCGGAGGTAGTCAACGACGAGGTTTTAATAGAAACATTTCATCGGCGTTTCCCCAAAAAACCGCAACCCGTGGCACGATTTAGAAGGGAACACTTTGGGACCAACGATGAGGAAGGAGAGTTTGAAGGGTTCCCAGAGTCAGGGGTGGGTGAGGAAGCCGACTCCGACGAAGAAGAGGAAGACGGGGAGAGAGACAGTACGCCATGGCTAGAAGTGTTTGAATCCTCGGACGACGAGGAGAGTTCCTTCAGGGGCTTTCCGCCCTCACCGCCAGTGGGAGAGGAGGCGGGGGGTGAAGGGGGCCCTGGGGGGGAGGTGGATGTCAGGGAACTGCCATCAGAGAGAGAGATGGGGGAAAGGCTCCAGGAGAATAGGAGAGACCCTACAGCAGAAGCAGGAACCAGCAGGGGGAGCGCAGGAGTTCCAGCGGAAGGGGAATCGGAGGGAAGGCTCTGGGATACTTCTAGTGAGAATAGTGCAGAGGTATCAAGACCCCCGTTAGCAACTCCCACCCCTCGCCGGAAACTGTCACGCAGAGAGTCACGAAGGCGCATGTCCGTCAAACAGCTTTTATGTTGGAGTAAATTCCGCAGACGCCCACTGTCAGATTCTACCAGCGACTGACGGAGCCATGCTTTGGGGGCTCCGTTAGTGCCTGGGTTTGGTTGACCAGCCAAACCAGAGAGGGATTAAGCTTTTACGCACAAGCAGCTAATTATCCCATCACAGGTACATTATATCACATGTGGTGGACTTGCCCAAAGATTAAAATCTTTTGGGACATGATCCATGACGAAATAAAAAAATTGATAAGGACATCACATAAAAAAAAGGCAGAGGCATATTTATTAGGAATCTTAGATAAAGATATCCCCAAAGAGAAAATTAACTTATTTCTATACGCGACAACAGCGGCAAGAATTTTGATTGCTAGCTATTGGAAAGAGGAAAGCATCCCAACAAAAAGAGAATGGTTGGGGAAACTTTGCGAGTACCTGGAATTAGCAAAATTGACAGATATAATAAGGAGAAAATCCAAAACTATGGTTATGAAGCAATGGGAGTGTTTAAATTATTATTTAGAAAACCAGGGCTCAACTACAAAAATCTGGTTGTGTTTAGAATAATCTTCTGCGTAATATAAAAAAGTGAGACATTAAGGAAACCCAAAGGGAAAATATGAAGAACAGAGGCTCTGAAGAACGGATTATTAAAAACGCGTGAGGTGAACGGTGGAAGTGGTTTTTTTATTTTCTTTTTTTCTTTTTCTTTTCCCCTTTTTTCTTTTTTCTTTCAAAAGTAACAATTTGTTTAAGGTAGATAAGGACAAGACGAAATTATACAATTGAATGTAAATATAGATGAGAAATGGCTATGTATTGTGAGTACTTATCTACTTTTAAAAAAATTTCATATATGACCTGTTTTTTTACTTTTTTATTCTCTTTTTGTTCCCTTTTTCTTTATTCTGATATCTTACATTTCATTTCACTGTGTTATCATGAATAGCATTTTATAGAGGTATAAATAACTGTAAATATGGGGGACTTCCGGGTTGGCGCCTGCAGCAATGGCTGAATTCCTCTGATCGGGAGGAATTTGCTTCGTGGAAATCAGGGCCGCCACGGCGAAGGCGGGGACCCACTAAAAATCACAGGCGGGAGAAGCCTGTGAACATGGGATTCGGCTGGCACCTTTTGCGCCTCCCCTACTCGTGGGGAAACCCGTTTTCGGGGATCCGGAGCGACGTGGGGTGAGTGGCATGGTGCTTCGAATTGACTGCTTCTTTTACGGAGTGAAGCCGCATTGCTGTTGCCGGAGAGCGCTGACTTTTTCCTGTGGACAATTTGATCTTAAAACAACTACCCGTGAGTAGAACAGAAAATTGTTCCCACTCATATTCCCAAGCAGGGCCGGACCTCTGATGAGCCAGAGTGAGGCAGCTGCCCAGAATGGCTGGGGCAACCCAGTCCGATGGACAGCATAGAAATCTCAAGGTTGAATTTGTCTGATTTCCTTTCAGAGCCATTCAAGTTGGTACTTTTCAGCACCTAGGGGTGTAGTGGCATCTGGACCATGGACCTCTCAGCTGGTGACTTGTGGGAGTCAGTCTGCAGCTCACCACACCTCAGCCAGTGGGATGTATCACCAGAGATTACAGAACCCCAGCCGAGTCTTCAGAGATGTCCTGCTCTCAGCAGTGGCGGAGCAGGGTGGGGGCGGTCCGCACTGGGTGTCATCCTGCGGGGGGGGGGGACATTCACTGGTGGCTTGGGAAGCTGGGAGTCATGGGTGGGCGCTCCCGGCTGGAGGAGGCAGGCAGGGGAGAGGACGGGAAGGAGGCAGGTGAGCAAAGAACGGAGGGGGGCAGGAAGGGGAGAGGAAGGAAGCGGGATCAGTGGGTGCGCCTTTCATTCTGCCTGGAAGACCAGCGCCTACAGCTGGACTACCAAGTGGATTGAAAGGGTCACTTTGGGGACAGCGCTGCAAATGCAGAAGGGATCTTGGCCGGTTTCTAAACAGGGAAAGTGAGTTTCCCTCTGACAACTGCTTTCTGCCTCTCCTCTGCAAAGCTCCACATGTTTCTGCCCCACCCTGTCCTCAGCCAACCCCCCACTTAGAAGCCACTCTTGGGTTATTGACTTCTGTGTGCTTGTGTATCTGTGTCTCCCGTGTGGGGTTCCTCTCTGCGTAAAGTCTTCAAGCTGTGCCTGTGTGCGCCTGACAAATCGGCCCCATTGCCTTTCCCTCGTCAAAATTTATCTTTCCCCCCACCTCCAGTCTCCGTTGTTGTGTGTCCTGGCTGAGAGGAAAAACAGAAGACGGGGGGCCATCGGTCAGGGATAGTCTACTTGAGATTCCTGCATTGCCCCAGGGGGTTGGCTTGATGACCCTCAGGGGTCCCTTCTAGCTCCACTCTTCTCTGGTGCAGGCAGGCTTGTGCAGAGTTTTAGGTACAAGTTGGGTGCAAGGGGTGCAGCCCATCTTATGTACCGCCGGCTCGGGAAGAAGTCCCACTGATCATGATGAGACTCGCAGGCGAGTAGATTGCTGCTGTGCAGGCCTGCTGTTGAAATCAATGTTTTCCTTTTCAGAGCATGGTGAAATCCCCATGACTAAAACCTCCCCTTCCGTAGTTTCTGTCAGGAGTTCAGCCTACACTCGAGTAGCACCCTGGCAGAGACACGTGCCCGACTGGCATGTTCCCTCCCTCCTGGTCGATCGTTTGGGAGCTTCATAAGCTTTCTTCAGCCCGAACATCCCAGCGACCGATGCCAAGCGACACCGGCACACTTAGGGATCCGCAGAGTTTGTGCATCATGCCTGACAGACCTCAGCAACTCAGCATTTTGGCTAATCGGCTTTATTTACATATCAACATACACACGGAGCACTGCAACATGGCTCCCTCTCTCTCGAGCATCAGACAGCAAAGAGAAAAAGAACAAAGGACAATAGTCCCACTTCACGGAACACAGGAACACAAACATCCTGTCGCCGTCACTTCCCACTCTGTGGAGTCAAAACATAGACAACAATCCCATGACTGCAATCATGGAGCTGGAATTCTCACAGTTTCAAGCGCTACCACAGGTTCCGCAGAATATCTGTACTGCATGGTTTAGTGTGGCAGCACCTGCCCTTTGGAACTCCCCGCCTCTTGCAACAAAGCACGTGCCTTTGCTAGACGCTTTTCAGGCACCTGCTAAAAGCATTCTTGTTGAGGCAAGCATACCTAGAAACTTAGGAAGTTGAAGTAATTTTCATCTCTTTTAATATTTTAACTTTTGTATGTTTTAAAGTAGGATTATTGATTTTTCTTGATTTTACTGCTGTGGTGGTTTTTTTGTTTTTTGTTTTGGTAAAACACTTTGCAGGCTTTTAAAAATAAATTTTATTAAATAAAGAAGCAATACATAGAACTAAGAATAGAAATATATAGGAAAATATATATCCCCCCCTTTTCTTTATTTTTCCTTCTCCACCTGCTGCTGCTCCTCCTCCTCCTCCTCCTCGTGTTCCTCACCTGAAGGAAAAGCCAAAGAACCACCATTAAAATTGGTGCCTGGTATGTGCAACCATATGCTGTATTTTTATTCTTTTTGGCAAGAAAATGGGCACACATGGAGGCAGCAAACCTTTGTGCCCTTCAGAGGCACATGCGCAGTCTGCTACTGGCCTCTGGTCTCCTGCGCATGGGGTGGGGGTGGGGGGGAGGCCACCCCTTCCACGCAGCGAAGGCGACCCTGGCATGGCTACCAGCTGCCCACAAAGGCGCACTGAACTGGGCTCCAGACTGTGGTGGGACTCCCCTAAGCCCCAGCCAACATGGCCAGCGCTCATCAGGGATGATGGGACTTGAAACCCAACATCATTGGGAGGGAGGGCCACGTGAAGACAGGATTCTCAAAAATACCTCTGGCTTGCGGCTCCTGGAGTGTTGCTGCCAACGCCTGGAGTTTCTCTTCAAGCTCCTGGAGCTTCACACGGAACACTTGAGCTTCCTTAAATACTGTTTCAGCTGCATGCCACACCCCAGCCAAAAGAGCTGTAATCACTGAGAAAAAGAAGGGAGCATCTGTGCATGCCATTCCGGTCAAGTTGCACCAAAGTGGGACTTGTTCATCTGAGCTCCACAAGCTGGTTTTTTTTAATTGTTTGACTGGGGTTGTTTGTTGGTTTTTCTTTAATTTGGGGCAAGGCCTTTTTATGTGCCCTTTCAATCCCCAAGAGCCAGCACTGTAAATCAGTTTTAAGGGAGACTTACAACCACAGCTGCCGCCACCCCCCAACATCATCAGTAGTTACACATACAGGCTTTTAAAACCTATTTAATATCTTTTTAAAAAAGTTAACCTTGTAATTCCTAAATCATTTTAAACACTTTGAAATACTTTCTAAAATTCTGCTATTTAACATTTATGTAAATAATGTAATAAAGGAACCCAAATGGTCAGATATTTCCCTGTTTCAGTTTTATCCCATAATGTATCCATTTTGCTACATGCCAACGATACGGTGTTGTTATGTGGAGTTTGGAACAAACAGGGTTAAAACTCCGTGGTGTCCTGTATCTGGGAGGAGCCCGAAGCAGGGCCAGACGTCACAGGCTTTGTCTGTGAAAGTTCCTTTCGATTTTGCCTGAGAGTCACAGCTCAACGGAGAGGCTGTGAATCGGTGTGCTTTGGAAGCACGGAGAATGCAGGAAAACTCTGATGGAAGAGACTGATTTATAGCTTGTAAATAAACACTTCTAGAGATAAGAACCGATCTGTCTTTGGACTTAATTTATCCCTTTCTCATATGGACTCAGGACCGCTGCATTTACTCTGCTATCCTGCCAGGTCATTTTTTCCAGCAAAGTTCGCGCAGGGAAGAGTGACCGGACGGCAATTTATATTTACCCGAAGGTAAATTTATTTGCACCTGAAGAGGTTATGGATCTTACGTGTTTCCTGACAAGTGTGAGAAGGGAGGAAGGCTGCCAGCTTTGAGTTGCTGTGATCTCCTGCCAGGAAAGGGCAGTGGGAGATGCTGGTGATCGGAGCCAAGAGCCAAGAGAGACGGCTGCTGCTTCGGAGGGCCTGCTTGCTGGCAGAGTGAGTACGTTTGAAGCCCCGGGGGGAGGAGATGGCTGCTGCTCAGGCACAGCAGAGCCAAGAGAGCTACCCCGGTGAAAAATTGCATGGAGCCAATTGGGAGGCCTGGTCAAGAAGAGCCAGGGGGTGGTTTGTGGCCACAGGGCTCTGGAGTCCAGTCCAGAAGGAGCCGGCACCACCCACGCAAGCTACTGCTATGCTGAGGGAGAAAGAGCAGAGGCAGCTTTGCATGTTGCAAGCAGCTGTGGACGCTGTGCTGAAGCCTCATCTGGAGGGCGCTGAATCGGCCCAGGCCGCCTGGCAGGCGCTGAGGAGTGTGTGTGAAAGCTCAGCGGGAGCCAGGCCAGAGGGGGCTGGAGGAAGCCCAGGAGAGGCTGAAGGTTGCCCAGAAAGCCCAGTGGGGGCTGGGACAGTGTTGGGGAGCTGTTGCAATGCTTCAACACGTCTGTGTGATGGACTGTGTGCGGGAGAGATGCTGAGAGCTGAAAGGAGGAAAGCAGTGGCAAGCTGTTCCTCAGGCTGCTGTGCACCCAAGAGTGGGGGTGCAAGCCGTTCCAAGAGCTCTGAGAAAGCGAAAGTCTCCGAAAGTTGTTTGTGCTTTGCTGCGACGTCCAACAGCGCTGGGAAGCATCCGCTAGAGGCCCAGGCTGCCAAGGACACCAGCTGCAGTGGAATGTCAACAAAGCAGTTTCCCAAGGCCTGTTCTCAGCAGCAACGTGAGAAAGCTGCAGGCCAGGAGAAAAACAAAGACAAGTCGTCTTATCACCTCACAGCTGCGACGGTGGCTCTGGGAAAAGGCAAAAGCCTTGATCGGGGGGAGGCTGTGGCCATGGCAACCAGGAAGGACACTGGCAGAGGCCCCGGTGGGGGTGCGAGCAACGCCATGGCAGCTTTAGAAAACAGCCAGAGAGACACTTTATCTTTTATTATCGATTCTGGAGCTTCTCACAGTCTTGTAAAATCTAAAGAGTTCCTGAGGGACTGCAAGACAGTTAAAACTAAACGCTGCGTAAAATTAGCAGATGGGTCTCAGAGACCATTGACTGAATCTGGGTTCCTTTATTGTTCTTTCTTGGATCATTGGGTGCAGGTTTTTGTGGTTCCAGAGCTTGCACACTCTTTTAAGTGTGCCAGCACTAAATGACGATGGGTTCAATGTTCTGTTCTCTAACAATTTGTGCTCTTTTTACAGGGATGGGAAGATCATCTACAGCGTTGAGAGAAAAGACAGGCTCTTTCTGGTGCAGATGCCTGTTGAAAAGGGGGCTGGTGGAAAAATGGGACTAGTGGAAAATGGGACTGGTGGAAAAATGGGGCTGGTGGAAAATGGGGCTAGTGGAGAGTCCATTGAAGATGCCCATGTGCAGTGTGCAAATGTCCCACCACACAATGATTGTATTCACTTATGGCACAAGAAATTTGGGCATGCTGGGTGGTCGCTTGTGCGAAAGGCTGCTGAAAACACCATTGGTTGTAGATTCAAGGTTTGTGACAAATACCTAGATTGTCAAGCCTGTAAGCAGTCGAAGGTCACAACATGCTCATACCCCAGGTCAGAGAGGCGAACCAGCAAACCCTTTGAACTTGTGCATGCAGATTTGTCAGGACCCATGCCAACACCTTCTTTAGCTGGGTCTAAGTGGGTTCTAGTTCTGATTGATGATTTTTCGAGGTTTTCTTGGGTTTTTGCGCTTAAATGCAAGTCAGAAGCGGCTACCCTGATCAGGGATTGGATCACAGCGATAGAGCTACAGTTCTCTACCAGGGTGATTTCCTTTCAATCTGATCGCGGGGGGGGGGGGGGGGGAGTTCACAGGTTCTGCGCTGCAATCGTTTTTCAGGCAGAAGGGTATCAATCATCGATTGTCTGCCCCCTACAGTCCGCAACAGAACGGGGTCGCAGAGAGAAAGTTTCGCACATTACAGGAATCTGCAAACGCTATGTTGGCAGACTCAGGTTTGCCACAGCGCTTTTGGGCTGAGAGTTATCGGACAGCATGTTTTGTACAGAACAGGGTGTACAATTCCAGTGTAGGCAACACACCGTTTTTTTTGTTGCATCAGAGGAAGCCTAAAGTACACTACTTTCATGTTTTTGGGTCTCAGGCTTGGGTTCTCATTCCAAAGGCCATGCGCAGAAAGGGTGAGCCAAGGTCTAGGAAGATGATCTTTGTGGGCTATGAGCCGGGTTCAAAGGCGTGGCGTTTCGCATACCCTACTGGCAACCAGTCTAAGCTGCTTATTAGCGGCAGTGCTGAGTTTTGCGAGCAGAGTGGGTGGAAACGTCTTCACGGGAACCCAGATGTTCTATCAGACTCAGATGAGGAAGAGGAGGGTGAGGCTGAACCTGCTGCTGATGTGCATGGTCCACAGCCGCAGGGTCCAGCGCCAGGCTCTCCAAAAGGGAGTCCCAGGACCCCTCCACAGGTCTCTGTCAAGTCTGAGCTAAGGAGTGCACCATCCTCACCAGCACAACCAGCTGTACGCCCGAAACGGCGCAGCAGGTCAGAGGGGGATGTGTCAGACACAGAGGATAGTAGAGTTGATCCAGGTGAATCAGGCGCAGTTCCAGAATTCACGCTGAGGAGGTCAACTAGATCAACTTTGGGAGAGGGTTTTCACCCGCAAATTACCTGGCTGATTTACAAATACCTAGGTACAGACACTCCTTTACCCTGGCCAGATTCAACGTTCTGCCCTCTGCCCTGCTGCTAGGCAGATATGAGGGCAAACCATATGACTCACGTGTTTGCCCATGTGGCTCATCGGAAGTGGAAACAAGTCTGCATGTATTGCTGCACTGTAGTTACTACGAGGATCTACGCCTGACCTTTATTGCCCCAGTTCTACAAAAGCTTAAAAATGAACCAGAACTCCAACGTATGAGAGCCTTGGTAGAAGATAAGGTTCCTGAAATTACGATCAATGTTGCCAAATTCTGTGTAGCCGCTATTAGGCGTAGGAAACAAGAGCTTCCCAATGTTAATATGCAGGCGAAGGCAAATACTTAATTTTATTTATGCTGTCTAATTTTAAATTGCTGCTATGGCCTAATCTGTATTGAAATTGCCCTTTGTTTTTCCGGTGTTATGCTTCGCTGACTAGCTGTATGAGTTAATCTGGTCTGTGACCGTTTAATAAAATTTGATTTGATTTGATCAACCAAGGGAAAGCCACCTGAAAGGTATTAAGCCACTAGTGTCTGGGTTGGTGTGGCTAGATGTGAACCTGAATCCTTTGAGGATGTTCAAAAGTTGCCTCAGGAAGAAGCCAGGAAATGGCATGAGGCGATGCAGAAGGAGATGAACTCAATGGAGTCTCTTGGTGTGTTCTCACTCACTCAGCTGCCGGCTAACCAAAGAGCTGTTAGCTGCAGATGGATTTACCGTTTGAAACCCACAGAAGCAGGAGAACCACAGTATAAAGCGAGATTAGTGGCCCGAGGAGTCACACAGAAAAAGGGTGTACACTTCACGGAAGTGTATTCGCCAACCTCAAGAGCAGAGACTCTGAGAGCGCTTTTGGCAATAGCAGCACAGAGAGGTTGGAAAGTGAACCATTTTGATGTAGATGTCGCCTACCTGAACTCAGATCTCAAGGAGGAGTTGTACATGCTTCCTCCTCCAGGGTTTGAAGTCAGTGAGCCAGGCGTCGTGTGGCGGTTGCACAAATCCATCTATGGATTACGCCAATCTGCCAGGAATTGGAATATGTGCCTACATGAAGCTTTAGAGGAGCTAGGTTTTAAGAGATCTCTTGCAGACAGTTGTCTTTACATTAAAGATTCAGGCGTAAAACAGCAAGTGGTGCTTGTGTTTGTTGATGATATCTTAGTTTTGGCACAGACAGGTGAACAGGTGGAGAAGTTTGCTAAAGAGCTTGGAAAGCGGTTCAAGTTAAAGCAGCTTGGAGATGTCAAATCCTATTTAGGCGTCCAGATCACAAGAACAAGTGATGGAAGCTTTTTGCTTTGCCAGAAAGGTAAGATTGAACAGTTGCTTGAGAAGTTCAGGATGTCTGATTGTGCAGGTGCCAGATCACCCATGGAGGCTGGATTTGTGAAGGAGTGTCAGCAAGTAGAACGCGTGGTGTTCGAAAATACTGAACTCTTTCAGTCAGCTCTGGGCAGTCTGTTGTATCTGTCACAGTGGAGCAGACCAGACATTGCATTTGCTGTCAATCTGCTCAGTAGAGAGGCTTCAAGTCCTAGTGTGCAAGCCTGGAATGGCATCAAGAGAGTTCTGAGGTATTTGCAGGAAACCAAAGACTTGTGTCTTAGGTTGCCAGCTCAAGGAGAAGTCAAACTGACTTGCTTTGTGGACGCAGATTGGGGTAACTCTGAGGACCGCAAATCAGTGTCAGGTCTGGTGGTGAAGTTTGGGGACTCAGTGATTGGGTGGAGGTCCCGGAAGCAAAGTCTCATAGCGCTTTCGTCTACTGAAGCTGAGTTCAGTGCGCTATCAGATGCTTGCAGAGAGCTGGAGTTCTATGTGTGTTTGATCGAGGAAATCTGTGGAGAGGTTTGTCTGCCCGTTGTGGTGCATGAAGACAATCAACCGTGCCTTAAATTAGCTGAGACAGGGCAATTCAAGGCGAGGACCAAACATTTGGACATATGTTTTCAAAATGTGTGTCAGAGCGTTCGTGAGGGGCTAGTTGCTCTGAAATACTGTCCCTCAACAAAGAACCTCGCTGATGGTTTCACAAAACCATTAACCTTCCAGAAGCACGAGGAGTTCTGTGAGGGTCTGTGTATGGGGAAAGCATTGTTGGCTATTGTCCCCAGATGCAGGACAAGAGGGGGTGTGGAGTTTGGAACAAACAGGGTTAAAACTCCGTGGTGTCCTGTATCTGGGAGGAGCCCGAAGCAGGGCCGGACGTCACAGGCTTTGTCTGTGAAAGTTCCTTTCGATTTTGCCTGAGAGTCACAGCTCAACGGAGAGGCTGTGAATCGGTGTGCTTTGGAAGCACGGAGAATGCAGGAAAACTCTGATGGAAGAGACTGATTTATAGCTTGTAAATAAACACTTCTAGAGATAAGAACCGATCTGTCTTTGGACTTAATTTATCCCTTTCTCACATGGACTCAGGACCGCTGCATTTACTCTGCTATCCTGCCAGGTCATTTTTTCCAAGAAAAGTTCGCGCAGGGAAGAGTGACTGGACGGCAATTTATATTTACCCGAAGGTAAATTTATTTGCACCTGAAGAGTTAGCACAAACATTCTGAGCGTCTGCACATCATTCTGAGCGTCTGCACATGCGCGAGCAGTGAAACCTGGAAGTAACCCGTTCCGTTACTTCCGGGTCGCCGCGGGAGGCAACCTGAAAAGACGTAACCTGATCCGAGCGGAAGAAGAGGTATGACTGTATTTGAGGATTTGCTTCTCTGATAGGAGTACTGGGTCTCATCAGATGACAGCCTCGGCCTTGAAGGCATCAAGATCTGCACAAGCAATTCTTAGCTTTACCAGAACTGAAGGCGGCAATGGGATTGCCCCTGCTCCGAGAAGATATACAGTGGTACCTCGGAAGTCAAACGGAATCCATTCCAGAAGTCCGTTTGACTTCCAAAACATTCGGAAACCAAGGCGCGGCTTCCGATTGGCTGCAGGAGCTTCCTGCACTCAATCTGAAGCCGCGTAAGCCGCGTTGGACATTTGGGCTCCAAAGAACATTCACAAACTGGAACACTCACTTCCGGGTTTGTGGCGTCCGGGAGCCAAAACATTTGAGTCGCAAGGCGTTTGGGATCCAAGGTACGACTGTATTGGTAAGGCGCCCCCACAGGTAACACGGGGGGGGGGGGAGGAGAATGATAGGAGGGGATCGGGAGAGACAGGGAAGCCCGGAGGGAACGCCCCACCTAACCCAGCTCCGACCCCAAGCCAATATCACCAGCGGCTGGAGCAAAAGAGCAGAGGAACCGCGCACCGGGGACCGGCTGGGGGCTAGAAGAACGCGGCGTGGACCCTGCCCTGCCAGTGCAGGGGGGCACAGCAAAAACCATGCTTTATTTTATTTAGTTTATTTTCAGTCCATTTCTTATCCGTATTTTAAAGCCCTATGAACCCAGGTAAGCAGCCTGAACCATTGGAGCCCATTTCCTGGAACGGCCGCCTCAGCCCCGATCTAGGGACCCGACACCAAGCCCTGGGGGTCCCACAGGAGAATTAAAACTGCCCCTTTTTCTTGTTCCCTTCTCTCTCTCTCTCTCTCTCTCTCTCTCTCTCTCTCTCTCTCTCTCTCTCTCTCTCTCTCTCTCTCTTTCTTCTCTCCCTCCTCCTTCTTCGTTAGTTATACACACAACCCTCCCTTTTTTATTAATACATTATTACTCATTATTCATCCATTTCTATTCACTTCTTACTCATTTACTCGTTTTCATTCTTTTTACTCATTTCTCTCTCTTTCTCCTTTTTTTACTTTTCCATCTCCACTCCCCCTTCTTTCTATTTACTTATTACAATGGTTTTTTTTCTTTTCCTTCTCTTTTATTAACAAACAAACAAACTATTTTCAGTAGGATTTTTTGTGTTTTCTTTTTCTTTTTTCTTTTTCTCTCTATCTCTTTTCTCTCTTCCTTATCTTTTCTTTTCCATCTTGTCTTTCATCTCACATTATAACTTGAACAACCACAGCGACTTTTGATTTCTAAATAGAATTCCATTAGCCTTTACATTTTTAACTTTGGACTCTTATCTGCAAACTCCCAACCCCACCTCCCCACCTTAACACTGGGAGGGCCATGTCCCCGGAATTTGTGAAGACAGGATTCTCAAAAATACATCTTCCTTGCGGCTCCTGGAGTATTGCTGGCAACAGCTGGAGTTTTTCTTCAAGCTCCTGGGCCTTCATAGGCAATGCTTGATCATCCTTAAGTACTGTTTCCGCCCCCGTCTTAGGGCTATTGGGCGCCTTCTTCAGTATTTCAACATCCTGGGGAGGACAGACACTTCCTGCTAGACATTTACTCCAGACATTTACAGAAGGCACAGAGGCACTGGTTGAAGAAGTTGGGAATGAGCAGACAGTGCTATTGCTGAGAAGGAGCTCCACCCCAGGGTGCTAAAGAGCTCTTTCCCTAGCCTGCAGGTGCCAGAAGGCCAAGCGCTGGTGTTGCAGTGGTGGTACTTCAGAGGCGTATGAGAAAAGGCTGCTCTGGATTCTGGGTATATAAATGGCCTTGCCTGAAGCTGTGGATTGTGCTCTGCATTAGCAGAGAGGCTCTACTTAGTTGCAAATGAAGCACATTTCAGTTATTATAGAAGCCATGCAGGCTTGTTCAGGAACTCTGTGAACTAGACAGCCGCTGTTTTAAACTGGCCCTTTTTCTGGCAGGTTAAACGATTAAAGTTGAGTTGATTCACTTCATCCGCCAACTACCCTTCTAAGCAACCAGAGCAATTACAAATAAAAGGCTCTCCAACCGTGCGCTATCCCTATCTGCAAGCGAGCTCTCCCACAAAGTGGGTGGGGGGACAGGGGATCCCCTCTGCTGTGCTTTGCCTCAACGCCCCAAAGACAAGCCGTCCAGCTGGAGAAAAGGGGGGAGGGGTGTACGCCACAGGAACGGCCAAGAACGCTGTTTTTTGCTCAGCAATGAGGCGTTAAAGCAGACAGACCTTCCTCTGGGTCTCTTCTCTCTCGGGTCGGGCTCTCCCTCTCCTCAGCGGCGGCGGCTGCAGCAAGGTCGGGGCACCCCCCCCCCAGCCAGCGGATTGGCTGGAATGTCCCCGGATTTAATTAATGTCCCCGGATGTAGTCGGGACCTCCGATGCTGCTTGCTACCATGGCGTCAGCCATGTTGCAGCGCAGGAAGTCCCTAGGCATAAATCCGGGGACATTCCGGGGACACATTTCTGCCGGGGACAGATTGCTGAATCCGGGGACTCTCCCTGGCAACCGGGGACGCCTGGTAAGCCTCCTTCTGGCCTTACCTGAGCAGCAAGTGCAGCTTGTCCTCGATCACCGTGGATCCCTTCAGCTGCCATCAAGCTCCCAGGTTTGGGTCTCTTGTCCTGACCTGGTTTTTAAATAGAATTCCATTAGCCTTTACATTTTAAACTTTTGACTCTTATCTGCAAACTCCCAACCCCACCTCCCCACCTGAACACTGGGAGGGCCATGTCCCCGGAATTTGGGAAGACAGGATTCTCAAAAATACCTCTTCCTTGCGGATCCTGGAGTATTGCTGGCAACGGCTGGAGGTTTTCTACAAGCTCCTGGACCTTCATACGCAATGCTTGATCATCATTCAGTACTATTTCCGCCCCCTTCTTAGGGCTATTGGGTGCCTTCTTCAGTATTTCAACATCCTGGAGAGGACAGACACTTCCTGCTAGACATTTACTCCAGACATTTACAGAAGGCACAGAGGCACTGGTTGAAGAAGTTGGGAATGAGCAGACAGTGCTATTGCTGAGAAGGAGCTCCACCCCAGGGTGCTAAAGAGCTCTTTCCCTAGCCTGCAGGTGCCAGAAGGCCAAGCGCTGGTGTTGCAGTGGTGGTACTTCAGAGGAGCATGAGAAAAGGCTGCTCTGGATTCTGGGTGTGTATGTATATATATATATATATATGCTTTCGTAGATTTTCACGGGTACAGGAATGCAGGTTTTGGTGTCCTCGGGTGTCTTCCCGTGTAAAAGTTGGGGTGTCTAGGCGACGTTTCGACGAGGTCTCACTCGTCATCTTCAGGCTGGTGCTTTCGGCTTCTTGTTACTGGAACAGAGCAGGATCTCAGTGTTTGAGTTCCTATAAATACTGTTGAGGGGGTGTGGTGTATAGCCTCCAATGTTCTGGGCAGAGAGGAAGTTCCCAGGCTAGTGTGCCTTTTCTTCTTTTGTTCCTTAATTACTTGAGGGATATCTTGAGTGATTTCTTGAGTGATATCCTGAGTACCACTTAGGTGGGTCATTAGGTGTGGATTAGTTGCTAAAGTCTTTGTGTCTTGACCTCTTGAACTTTGTGAAGAGTTTTTCTGAGAAGATGGCTGTACTGCACTTAGTTGTGCTCTGGCTTGGCTTCGTGTATAGGGGCGAGCTGTGGTTTTGTGGCCTGTGTCAGCCAGATCTGTGTAGGGATTGCAGGGGGGTGCAGCATCCGGAGGTGCCACCATGGTTTGGCTACTGGATGGTGTCTGTAATTTATCTGTGGAGAGGGTCTGGGTTTGGGTCTGGTGTGGTTGAGGCACAGAGAACGCCATCACCAATCAACCACACCAGACCCAAACCCAGACCCTCTCCACAGATAAATTACAGACACCATCCAGTAGCCAAACCATGGTGGCACCTCCGGATGCTGCACCCCCCTGCAATCCCTACACAGATCTGGCTGACACAGGCCACAAAACCACAGCTCGCCCCTATACACGAAGCCAAGCCAGAGCACAACTAAGTGCAGTACAGCCATCTTCTCAGAAAAACTCTTCACAAAGTTCAAGAGGTCAAGACACAAAGACTTTAGCAACTAATCCACACCTAATGACCCACCTAAGTGGTACTCAGGATATCACTCAAGAAATCACTCAAGATATCCCTCAAGTAATTAAGGAACAAAAGAAGAAAAGGCACACTAGCCTGGGAACTTCCTCTCTGCCCAGAACATTGGAGGCTATACACCACACCCCCTCAACAGTATTTATAGGAACTCAAACACTGAGATCCTGCTCTGTTCCAGTAACAAGAAGCCGAAAGCACCAGCCTGAAGATGACGAGTGAGACCTCGTCGAAACGTCGCCTAGACACCCCAACTTTTACACGGGAAGACACCCGAGGACACCAAAACCTGCATATATATATATATATATATTAATAATATTTTATTAAGTTTTAAGAATAACAACAAACAGAAAAGAGAAAAAAACACAAGAAAAACATAAAAGCACAAAGCACAAAGTTACAAAATACAAAAAATACAAACATTTAACATTTAACATAAGTAAAAAGGAAAAGAACAAAAAACACACAAAAAGAAAAAACCAAAAATCCCTCTTTTTAATTTCTCATCTTTGATTCACTTATTTTCCTGACTTCCTCAGGCCTCCCTTTTTTGTATCCCTTTTAAAAATTTGTTCAGCAAATTCATATCCAATTAATTTATATAATTATCAATCCAATCTTATTTTTTACCTTGTTGCTAGAACCCCCTCAGTTCATTTCAATGTCATCAACATTCAAAAATTTTGCAATGTTTCTGTAAATAAATTTAAAATTTCCTCCAATCTTCTTCCACCAACTCTTCTCCCTGGTCTCGGATTCTGCCAGTCATTTCCGCCATTTCCATATAGTCCATTACTTGCATCTGCCATTCTTCCAAAGTGGGTAGGTCTTGTGTCTTCCAATGCTTTGCGATGAGTATTCTTGCTGTTGCTGTAGCGTACATAAAGAAAGTTCTATCCTCCTTTGGCACCAATTGGCCAACTATGCCCAGGAGGAAGGCCTCTGGTTTCTTCAAGAAAGTGTACTTAAGTACCTTTTTCATTTCATTATAGATCATCTCCCAGAAAGCCTTAATCCTTAGGCACGTCCACCAAAGGTGAAAGAATGTACCTTCAGTTTCTTTACATTTCCAACATTTATTGTCGGGCAAGTGATATATTTTTGCGAGCTTGACTGGGGTCTGTTCGGATAGATATCGATCCTCCCTGATCGATAGGGCCGCGATCTCAGACAGCTTTACGATCCCAATCAATCACTTACAGCGGTCCGGCACGCTTCCTCCCAAGCTGCGCAATAACTCCTGCTGTCTCTTCTCAGTCACGGCTTTTAGCAGAGTAGAACACAGCGTGTAAAGCAGACTTTCTTCCTTTTAAGCACACATAGACAGGTTCGTCTATTTACAGCTCTTTATTAAAACATTACAGCATCAAAGACCAGGGCTTCTTTCAGCCATGTCTCTCTCACAGATACACAGAGAGAACGTCTTTCTCCCCTCAGGAACACAGGGGAACTGAACAATACAGGGATTGTCTCTCCTTAGCTCCTCCCTAGCTTCGAAAGCTTCTGTCTCCGCCCAGCTGTAAGCTGACGTCAGCAGGTGACACACACCAGGGAATTTAACCAGATAAATTCTGAACCATAACACCCCCCCTTGTGTCCCTGCGTGATACCTGTGCAACATCTTCAGTAACACCTTGTGAGATCAATTCCTTCCCCAATGCCTTGCGCCTTCCCTTGGCAAACCTGTTTGGCATTTGTGGAACCACCTCACAACTCTCAGAATCGCACTGTGCGAAACTTACCCACGCACCTGTGGCCTGGTACCTCTCTGGTGGGATACCCTTAGTTGTGCGACTGGACCTCCTAGGCACAAACTCAGGTGTTCCCTCTGACTCACTTTGATCAGCAGGTGTGTCCTCTGCATCATGGGACTCTCCTTCTGACTTAAAGCGTCTTCGAATCCTCTCCATTACACTCACAGGAGAACTAGGCGCACTCTTGGGCTGTCTCTTAACAACTTGTGGAGATGCCACATCCTGCTCTTGACCCTGGTCAGTGACCTGGTCGTCATCAGTAGCCTCAGCCTCTTCTTCCGCCTCATCAGAACTGTCTTCTGGATCAGAGAGACATTCTGAGAGAACATCACGCCTGACAGGAGTCTTTGACTTTACAACCTCCTCTAAGAACTCAGCATGCTTACTGATCAGCACCTTACTCTGATCACCTGACGGGTAGGCAAATCGCCATGCACGGGCTTCTGGCTCATACCCACAGAAGATCATTTTCTGGACTTTGGCTCCATCTGGCCCTTGCAAAGCCTTAGGCAAAGAGACAAGCGCAGGAGTCCCAAAAGTCCGCAGAAAGTGAACCTGGGGTTTTCGGCCATTTAACAGAGAAAACGGAGTGTCACCTACCAATGAGTTGTAGACACGATTCCAGGTGAATGACACAGCCCTAGCAGCCTCCAACCAAAACTCAGGAGGTAACCTGGCTTCTTTCAGCATCACCTGTGCAGCCTTAACCAGAGCTCCACTCCTCAGCTCTGCCACCCCCCCTTGCTGGGGTGAAGTAACTGTGTGTCGTATCCCTCTCTTCTGAAAGAACTTCTGCAAAGCAGAACCAGTGTACTCAGCATTTCTGTCACTGATGATCGCTTGAACCCTGGTGGAGAACCTCTGTTCCACCCCCTCAATCCAGCTCTTGATCAGCTGTGCTGCATCCTCCCTGGATTTGAGACCGTGAGCCCAGGAATTCTGCGAGAAATCATCCAGAAAAGTTAGCAGAAATCTGGCCCCCCCTAGACTTGGTTCCTTGACAGGACCGGCCAAATCTATGTGTACCAACTCAAAAGGTTTAGTGGCCACACGTTCCACCTTTGGGTAACTGCACCCTCTCACCTTTGCCTGCTTGCAAGTGTCACAATTAATGGCACTTTGACAATTTCTAATCTTACAACCTGTAACAACTTCAGGTAACACCTGCAAATCCTCTAAAGGATTGTGAATCGTTCTCTGATGCCATACGCATGCACATGTAACATTATGAGCGGGAATTGTAGCACGCTGGTTGGGAACTGTAGCACGCGACGCTTGTGCTTTCTCAACCTTCCCCTCACCCCCAAGAGACGTTTTAAGAATGAAAAGATCATTCTGTCCCTTCCGCACTTTGGCCAGTAACCTCCCCTCTCTGGAGATTGTGCAGACATCATTTTCAAAACAAACTTTGAACCCCTTACTTAACAAATAAGGCACAGATAACAAACAGTGATGAATCTCCGGAACAATACACAAATCCACCGACTCCTGTAAAACAGAAAGAAAGGCATTAGTGCACTTGGAAACTCTAGTTTTCTGTCCATTCGCGAACTTAATAGTCTGTCCCTTCGGAACTGCCGTGCAATTCCACCTCTCGACTGCAGGGGTCTCTGGAACCATGTTGCGGTTAGCTGCAGAGTCTATTACAAAGGCCATCTCGGAATTTTCCACTCGGCCGTCTTCAAACACTGCCATACTCGCAGAAACTTGATAAGACTCTTCCTGTTGTTTACCACGACCACCTGGCTCAGTTCCACGCCTGCCTGTCTTCCCAGGCCTGTTGCCATGGAAACCTGCCTGATTCCCATGGGAAAAGTCTTTGCAAACATCCTGCATCGGCTCTCTGCTCCGGTGGGGGCAACTGCCACGCCGACGTTGAACTCCAGTGGAAAAACAATGCCCGGGGCTCCTCCCAGCTGGCCTGGCCTTCCTCCTTCTGGAACGGCGCCTTCCACCAGCCTGCCCCCCCCTGAAGCTCCTCTCTGCTTCAGCACAAAGCGAAAGCTCTTTAAACTCGCCTTTGGAACTCTTCGCCCCCCCGATCTGCTCACTAGCGCTCCTAGAGGCCAAGACATCGGGAACAGGGCCTGCCAGTCCAGCCTCTCCAGGACTCAGTCCATCACACAGACGTGTAGAAGCATTACAACAGCTCCCCAACACTGTCTCAGCCCCCCTTGGGCTTTCTGGGCATCCTTCTGCCTCTCCTGGGCCTCCTCCAGGGCTCTGGCCTTTCGCTGACGCCTCACACAAGCCCTTCAGCAAATTCCAGGCAGCCCACGCTGTAGTTATGCCCTCCAAATGAGGCCTCAGTGACGCATCAACACATGCTTTGAGCATCTCTAGCTCTTGATGCAGCCTCTGGCTATCTTCAGCCAACACAGCCCCACAGCTTGCATCTCCTGCTCCAGCTGCTGGCCAGCTAAGGGGTGATTTTGGCTCCCATTGGTTTGCTTCCCAGAGCCCTTCAACCAAGAACCATCCCCTTATTCTTCTGGACCACGTTGCCCAACTCTTTAGAGTTAGAGGCTCCACCGGTATATTCTGGCTTTCAGCCATCTTCTCCCGTTCTCCCAAGGTGCCCCAAGCTGTACTTACTCCGTACCAGCTGCTTGGCTCTCCCTTCCGTGGAGAAACGTTATCGGCTGCGTCCCAGCCTCCAGCTCTTAGCTGCTTTTTAGCTCCAGCTCTCTGTGTATCAGAAGCTCTCATCGCCTCTCGGAAGCAGGCAATTAATCATTCTTGCTCTCCGGCACCCAGTCAGCTCCCGTTGGCCTCCGACGGCCCCTCAGCCTCAGAACGCTAACTTCAAAGACATTCCTGGAGCTCACACCGACTGCTTTACGAGCGTTGGCTGACCTTCCATAACCTGTTCGGATAGATATCGATCCTCCCTGATCGATAGGGCCGCGATCTCAGACAGCTTTACGATCCCAATCAATCACTTACAGCGGTCCGGCACGCTTCCTCCCAAGCTGCGCAATAACTCCTGCTGTCTCTTCTCAGTCACGGCTTTTAGCAGAGTAGAACACAGCGTGTAAAGCAGACTTTCTTCCTTTTAAGCACACATAGACAGGTTCGTCTATTTACAGCTCTTTATTAAAACATTACAGCATCAAAGACCAGGGCTTCTTTCAGCCATGTCTCTCTCACAGATACACAGAGAGAACGTCTTTCTCCCCTCAGGAACACAGGGGAACTGAACAATACAGGGATTGTCTCTCCTTAGCTCCTCCCTAGCTTCGAAAGCTTCTGTCTCCGCCCAGCTGTAAGCTGACGTCAGCAGGTGACACACACCAGGGAATTTAACCAGATAAATTCTGAACCATAACAGGGTCATGTACCACCTATACATCATTTTCATAATATTCTCTCTTAGGGCATTACATGCCGTGAATTTAATCCCGGTGGTCCACAACTTCTCCCAGTCAGCAAACATGATATTATTGTTGGGATACTGCCAGGGAGACAAAGGCCATCACTGCCTTCCACGTCGTCTCCGGATGATCTGTTGATGTCCCGTAGTCACGCAGTATCAGCAATTAGCGGCACCAAGCCTCAGAAACAGATTGCCACATTCCTGGGCTGATGCACACTCTATCAGCAGAATTCACACAGCAAAAGTTGCACTCAGGAGAGTATCATTTAGAATGTTTATTCAGCGTTGGTCAGAACAAAGAAAACATGACCGACTGCTATCGTGTTCTGGCGCAGAGAGAGAAAACGCAAGCAATAGCAAACATAAAACATCCTGAGAAACAGGAAACACCCAGACTCTGACTCACACAGCCTGCTCCCTTTTAAGGTGGAACGGAAATATCCTAACATCCTCCCCCTTTCCGTGTAACCTGTAGTACCTGTGGTTCACCCAATTGCAACTTCTGTACGTAAACCTTAAGTTGTTCTCTGTTAACAACCTTAGACAATAGATCAGCAGGAATTTCATTTCCTGGCATGTAGGACACCTGAATCAGTCCTTTCTGAATACACTCCCTTGCACGATGTAGCTTAATCTGCAAGTACTTGGTTCTTTACTTGCAACTCTCTGAGTTCAGCAAAGCCAAACAGGATCTATTGTCTTGGTATACCTGTATAGGACATTTCACAGAAACCCCAATGTCCTTAAACAGTTGCATCAACCATTCACAATCCATGAGTGAAAATGACAGAGCATTGAGTTCTGCTTCACAGGAACTTAGGCTCACTGTTGTCTGCTTTTTGCACAACCAGTCAAACAGACAGTGGTTGTACATGTAGCACACTCCAGAAGTGCTTGTACCATCCGTGGTGTCACTTCCAAAACTTGCATCTGCAAAGATTTCAAGACCTCCAGTCTTCTGACTGGTGAACCTCAGCCTGTAGTGCATGGTCCCCTTCAAATAGCGGGCTATGCGCTTCAGAGCTTTCCAATCCTGAACAGTAGAATTGTTAGCATGTCTGCTAAGCAGGTTAGTGCTTACAGCAATGTCAGGTCTTGAGCATCTAGCAATGAAATTCAACTTGCCTAGAATGCATCTGTACAGCGTAGTGTCAAAAAACGCTTCAGCAGTACTATCTACCTGGTAGCCTGTCACCATCGGTGTGTCTGCTGGGTTTGCATCAACCAAATTCAACCTGGTTAATACATCAGCAATTTTCTGTGTTTGGTGTACCAGAAAATTACCTGCTTGGTCTCTCTCCACCTGCAGAGAAAGATAGTTGGATACCTCAC
Organism: Podarcis melisellensis; assembly: GCF_964234715.1. Lineage (NCBI taxonomy): Eukaryota > Metazoa > Chordata > Lepidosauria > Squamata > Lacertidae > Podarcis > Podarcis melisellensis. The sequence goes on from NC_138535.1 coordinate 22,738,577, forward strand.
CAAGATCCTTCATGTCAAAGTGCTCCTTCAGTTGAGCTAGGGTGCTTTGGTAAAAAGCCTGATTCTTCCAAAACATCAGAAGATCATCAACAAAACATAAACAATACAGTTTGTTTTGCCCCTCCTCTTTGACAAACACACATGGATCAGCTTTGCCCTGGTGAAAACCTAGAGAAAGCAATGTCTCAGTGAGCTTTGTGTTCCAACACCTGGCACTCTGCTTGAGACCATATAAGGATTTCTGCAGTTTACAGACCATTCCCTTCTGTATCTGCATTCCATCAGGTGGAAGCATATACAGCTGCTTGTCCAAAATCCCGTACAAAAAAGCTGTATTAATGTCATGATGGGAAACATGCAGTTTCTCCTCTGCAGCGATCTTGAGCATCAGTCGAATGCTCTCATATTTGACGGTGGGAGAGTAGGTCTCGTGGTAATCCTGTCCTGGTACCTGTGAAAAACCTCTGGCAACCAATCTGGCTTTGTGTCTGACAACCTTGCCATTCTGGTCTGTCTTGGCCTTGAAGACCCATTTGCTGCCAACCAGTCTCATTCCTGGGACTACCGGTACCAACTCCCAAATTTGGTTCCTGTTCAAGGAATCAACTTCAGCCTTCATGGCATTAAGCCAAGGCTCAGCATCTTTAGAGGTTAACTCCTGAACCTCTTTGAAGCTTGAAGGTTCCCACACCTTCTCTGAGCTACTAAGAACAGCAGTTGCCGTCTTAGCAAACTCATCAGCAAACCTCTTTGGAGGTCTGCCTTTGGTGGCCCTCTCAGATCTGCGAACCAGACGTAAGTCTTCTGGACTCATCTCCTCCTTCTTAGGAGAAAAGTGACCAATGGTGAACAGTGGTTCTTCCAGTTCATTGTCAGACGCATCAGATGGTCTGACTGAGGCCTTTGCGCTCTTGTAGTCTGCTGTGTCATCACTGTCACTGACAGCAGCAGCAGCGCCACCAACTGAACTGGAATCCAAACTCTGATCATCATCCTCATCCTCAGGATCATCATCATCCTCTGCCTTTTTCCCATCACCTTCATCCTCCTCTGGGTAACTCTGGAAAATTCCCACATTTTCCCCCCACTTAGGATTGTACTCAACACTCTTGGTGAACTTAATGGACTTAGAGCTAGTCATCCACACCCTGTATGCACCTTTCTCGTACCCCATGAACAAACCATGTGCCCCACACTTCCCAAGCTTGTTGTTTTGTGGGGAGTGTACCCACATGTCAGAACCGAAGATTCTCATGTGCTTGACGTTCGGTTTCTTACCAAACATCTTCTCGTACGGAGTGCAACCTATGGGTGATGACAGTCTGCGATTAACGGTATAAACCACCGTTGACAGAGCTTCCCCCCAAAACTTCTCAGGGAGGTTGGCATCATGCAACAAGGTTTTTAGGCCTTGAAGCAACGTTTGATTTGCTCGCTCAGCAAGTCCATTCATCCATGGCGATCTAGGCGTTGATAAGTCATGCTTGATTCCCTTCTCAGTCAGGAAAGCTTCAAACTGCTGAGAAGTGAACTCCCCGCCCCGATTGGTAAAAAGACAGCCGATATGTTCACCACGAACATTCTCCAACCAAGCACAGAAAGCCTTGAACTTAGGGAATGCTTGCGATTTCTGCTCAAGCATAAACACATGAATGTACCTGGAAAAAGAATCAATTAGAACCATGAAGTACCTTGTTCCTCCCAAAGAGGGCGCAAGTGGACCAACCAGGTCTGCATGCACTAGCTGGTAGGGTTTGGAAGCCTGCCTGCTAGACTCCTTGCCTTTTGGAGCAACCTTCACCTTGTTCTCTGTGCAAGATATACATTTCATGTGATACTTACAAGGTTTGATGCTCAAACCTTCAACCAACCCTGGCATCTTGGCTAGCACTTGCCAAGACATGTGACAAAATCTTCGATGTGCTTCATGAATACAACCTGCATGAAGAACCTTGTTAGTTTGTGCAACACAACAAGAATCAGCATTAGACACAACAGCATTGTCATCATAAGTTATACAGAATAAACCATCCATAAACTTTGCATGCAAAATGTCCTCTTTGCCTTTCCTGATGACACAGACATTCCTCTTGAAGGAAACCTCAAAACCACGCAGAATCAGCTGTGGGACGCTCAGCAAATTGTCCGAAGCTCCTGGAACAAAAAGTACTTTACTGATGGTTGTATGCAAACTTGCAAGTTTAACAGTCCCTTCTCCTGCAATTTGCAACGTCCTTCCATCAGCCAGGTGGATCTCTCTGTCTTGAGGTGTAAAGGAGATAAACAGGTGCTTATCGTTCGATAAATGGCGTGTGCACCCTGAGTCCACAACAAATTTGGCTTTAGCCTTTGGAGCAGTCTTTGCAGCAAGCAAAACCTTGTTTTCCTCCAGCGTGGGCTTTTGCAGCTTGCCCCCCTGCTCCTGGCCATGAGACTTGCCTTTAGCCTTTGGTGAAGCTGTGCCAGCTAACAAAGCTTTGTTTTCCACTGGCATGGGCTTTTCACCCCCCCTCTGCTTCGGGCCATCTGCAGGCATCTGTCTTTGTTTACCTCTGGCCTTCCGGCCTCTGCAAAGACGATGACCTTGGCTCCCACGAGAAACAGAGCTCTCAGCTGCCGACTCCTTGGCTCCCCCTGGAGGCTGGAATGCTGCCTGGGCTGACATCACAGTCTGCTCCCCCTGCAGCTTGCAACTGGTGCCCTCAGCATCCCTGCATTCACTCGCATTCTGGGAAACAGCCAGGACCTCCGATGCAGTCAAACTCTGGGCTGGGATGATTGGCAGATGGGCAGCTTTCAAAGCATTCCACATCTCACGTGCCGTCACGTTGCCAGCAAGCGTTTTTATTTCCTCCAAAGAGACGGACAGGACGCTTATGTCAATGGCCCTCGAATTCTGGGCCTCCCATTTCTCTGTCAGAGGAACTGGGGGGGCTTGAGACACAGTTTGCCACACTCCGTACTGACGCAGCAAACTCTCACACCATTTTGCCCAGGTCTGATAATTTCCCCCTTTTAACTTTGGGCATTCAGCAGCTTCAGACACTTGGAAAAACTCCATTCCAGGTCTTTACGTGAGCCCGAGTCTCTTTCTTTACTTCAAAGACTCCTTATCTTGGCAGCCCATTAATCACGAATTCTCTGGCGCCGCTCCCGGACCAATTAGTTTTGCCGGACATCAAAAGCTCTTTTCCGCGGCATTCAGAAAAGCCTCTCCTTTGGCTTTTCCTCCACATACCTCAGCAGTCTGTCGCAGTCTTACTCTCCTGTAAGTGCCGTGAATCTGGGCCCGAAACCTGTTGTTGGGATACTGCCAGGGAGACAAAGGCCATCACTGCCTTCCACGTCGTCTCCGGACGATCTGTTGATGTCCCGTAGTCACGCAGTATCAGCAATTAGCGGCACCAAGCCTCAGAAACAGATTGCCACATTCCTGGGCTGATGCACACTCTATCAGCAGAATTCACACAGCAAAAGTTGCACTCAGGAGAGTATCATTTAGAATGTTTATTCAGCGTTGGTCAGAACAAAGAAAACATGACCGACTGCTATCGTGTTCTGGCGCAGAGAGAGAAGACGAAAGCAATAGCAAACATAAAACATCCTGAGAAACAGGAAACATGCAGACTCTGACTCACACAGCCTGCTCCCTTTTAAGGTGGAACGGAAATATCCTAACAATTATATCCTATATCTTGTGCCCATTTTATCATTGCAGATTTTACCGTTTCTTCCTCAGTGTTCCATTTCAACAGCAAATTGTACATTCTTGATAGTATTTTAGCATTGGGTTCTAACAGTTCTGTCTCTAACTTTGATCTTTCCACCTGGAAACCCACTTTTTTGTCCTGGTTGTAAACCTCTCTTATTTGAAAATAGTGTAACCAGTCTCACACCTTCTCTTTAAGCTTCTCATAACTCTGCAATTTCAATTTGCCACCTTCCTGTTCTAAAATTTCCCAGTATTTTGGCCATTTGGCCTCCATATTAAGTTTTTTCAGAGCTTTCGCTTCCATGGGTGAAAGCCACCTTGGGGTTTTACTCTCCAAAAAGTCCTTATATCTAATCCAAACATCAAACAATGCTTTCCTGACAATATGGTTTTTAAATGCCTTGTGCGCTTTTACCTTGCCATACCACAAATATGCATGCCACCCAAATACATCGTCATACCCTTCAAGATCTAACACATCCGTATTTTCCAGAAGTAGCCATTCCTTCAGCCAGCAGAAAGCTGCTGATTCATAATAGAGTTTAAAGTCTGGCAGGGCAAACCCCCCTCTATCTTTAGCATCAGTAAGTATCTTAAATTTTATTCTGGGCTTTTTGCCCTGCCAGACAAATCTAGATTTATCTCTTTGCCACTTCTTGAAACAGTCCATCTTGTCAATGATTTGTAGTGATTGAAATAAAAATAACATTCTCGGCAATACATTCATCTTAATAACAGCAATTCGACCCAGCAAGGAAAGCTTCAAATTCGACCAAGTTTCTAGATCTTTCTTCACTTCTGACCAACATTTCTCATAATTATCTTTAAATAAGTTCACATTCTTAGCGGTCATATTCACCCCCAGGTATTTTACCTTCTTTACCAATGTTAGTCTGTCTCCTTATGAAACCTCTCCCTCTCTATTGGTGTCAAATTTTTCTCCAAAACCTTGGTTTTTAACTTATTCAACTTAAAACCTGCTACTTGACCAAATTCCTGGATTACTTCTAAGGCCCTCTTGGTGCTAGGTACTGGCTCCTGTAATGTCAGTACTAGGTCATCTGCAAAGGCTTTAAGTTTATATTGTTTAACTCCGACCTGAATACCTTGAATCAACTGGTCCCTTCTAATCATATTCAGCAGAACCTCCAGAACCGAAATAAAGAGCAGTGGGGAAATTGGGCAGCCTTGTCGTGTCCCTTTCTCTATTTTAAATTCCTCTGTCACCACATTATTAACTATCAATTTGGCCTTTTGTTCAGAATAGATCGCACCTATACCATTTTCAAAATTTTGTCCGACCCCCATCCCCTGAAGGTTCTTCTTCATGAAACTCCAGGAGATATTGTCAAAGGCTTTCTCCGCGTCTACAAATATCAACACTGCTTTTGTGTTGATATTCACCTGCAATTTTTCTAGGACGTTAATTATATTCCTCATATTGTCCGATAGATGTCTTCCAGGGAGAAAGCCTGCCTGATCTTTATGTATAGCCTCTGCCAATACTTTTTTCAATCTTTTAGCCAAAATGTCTGCAAAAATTTCATAATCCACATTAAGCAGGGATATGGGACGGTAGTTCTTAAGTTGTGTCTTTTCAGACTCAGTTTTCGGTATAAGTGTGATATAAGCTTCTTTCCACGACTCAGGCGCTTTTCCCCCCTCCATAATTTTGTTGCACACCTCCTTTAGTGGTTGAATTAAATAGTCTTTCAAAGTTCTATAGTATTTAGAGGTTAATCCATCAGGCCCTGGAGATTTGCCCAATTGCATGTTCTGAATCGCACATTCCACCTCTTGTTCAGTTATTTTGTGGTTCAATAACAATTTATTTTCTTGAGGAATTTTTTGTAATCCATTGGTTTTCAAAAATTGGTCATTTTTTGTCTCAATCTGTGGCCCTTGTGTATAAAGTTGTTTAAAGTATCTCTGGAAACAATTTCTGATCTCCTGTGGGTTCTGTATGCTCTTTCCTTCCACCTCAAGATTTGTAACCGTATTTAACTTTTGTCTCTTCTTCAACTGCCACGCTAGCAGCTTCCCACATTTATTGGCTGATTCAAAGGTCTTTTGTCTCATCTGTTTGATTTTCCATTCAATATCTTGATTTATCATTTTCATATATTGTACTTGGTTTAATTTAATTTCTCTCAGAATCTCTTGTGACTTTGGTTTAGCTCTAAGCCTCTTCTCTCCTCTTATCTTCTCCAAAATCTTTTCTTTTTTCTCCTCTTGAGTTCTCCTTTTTATTGCGTTCTGCTGTATCAGGAACCCTCTCATTACAGCTTTACTTGCGTCCCAGATTACTCTTTTTTCCACAGAGGTCTTCAAATTAATCTCAAAATAGTCTTTCATCATTTTTGGGGCCTTCTTGGTAATTTCTGTATCTCTAAACAAGGTGTCATTCATCCTCCATCTGAAGGAACCAGTCGGTGTTTCCATTTTCACAGGATTATGGTCGGAACAGGTTTTTGGACAGATTTCCACCTTTTGAATCTTGGGAACCATTCCTCTGGTTATCCAGATTTGGTCAATTCTTGTCCAGGTCTTTTGGGCTTCAGAAAAGAAAGTCCCCTCTCTACCTAGGGGGTTCTTAGTTCTCCAAATGTCAATCAGGTCCATATTGTCTGTCATTTCAAAAAAGGTTTTCGGTAGTCTTCCATCTTTTGTCACCACCTGTCTTTCTGACTTATCCATGTTTGTCGATACCACCCCATTCATATCTCTGAGCATGATGATATTGTAATCCATAAAGTCCAACAATGTCTCGTGCAGTTTCTTAAAAAATTCTGATTTTTCCTCATTTGGTGCATAGACCCCTACTATCCAGAGTCTCTCTCCTTGAAATTGTATCTCAATTGCCACAAATCTTCCTTGGTCATCTTTAAAAGTGAATTTTGGTGATAAACTTTCTTTTGCATAGATCACAGCTCCTCTCTTTTTAACTTTATCTGATGAGATAAATTCTTGGCCTAATCTTTTGTTGATTAATACTTTCTTGTGTATTCTGGTCACATGGGTTTCTTGCAAACAAATCAAGTCCAATTTTTCCTTTTCCATAGATGAAAGATTCTTTTCCTTTTGTCAGGGGAATTCAAACCTCGAATATTCCAATTTAGTACCTGCAGAGACATTGTATAAATTATTCTATATTCCCTCCAACAGCTCCCAACAATTGTTCTTGATCTGTGGGTGGTATCACTTTCTCTGATTTATCCACTCCCAGTGGTGGCTTCCCTGGGTCCAAAGCTCCTGGTTCAGCCGGCCCTGGAGGCGGGGACTCCAGTGCAGGCTGGGATTCCTCTGGTTCATCCTCTGAATCGGAATCCCAGGCCATCACACCATCCCCCCTCCCTGGCCCCCCCCTCAACCGAGGGTCCGGACCCGGCTTGCCGGGGTACGTCGCATGGAACTCTCGGAGGCAGGCAGGTGCGTGGAAATTGGCCGCTGGTTCCCAGGAACGGTCCTCCGGTCCGTACCCCTTCCAGTCAATGAGATACTGCAGCTTTCCCCTGCGGTATCGGGAGTCCAGGATGCGTTCCACCTCGTACTCAGGCTCTCCCTGAACCAACACTGGCTGCGGTTGGGGACGGTTCGGGTGGAACTCGTCGGGTGGGGCCACCGGACTCAGAAGGGACCTGTGGAAGACCGGGCGAACCTTCAGGGTTGCGGGTAACCGGAGGCGGAATGCCACAGGAGAGACTTGGTCCACGATAGGGAACGGGCCGGTGAAGCGGGCGTCCAACTTCCGCGAAGGTCGAGAGGGGTGGAGGTGGCGAGTGGAGAGCCAAACCAGGTCACCGACGCGAAGCTCCGGCCCCCACCTGGCGGTGGCGGTCGGCCTGGGCTTTGTACGCTTCCTTGGCCTGGTGCAGTTGCTCCACCAAAAGCTGTTGCTGGGACTGGAGCTCTTGAAGCCACTCCGTCACCGCCGGGACCGCGGATGCCGGCAGCACATCTGGAAACAGCCGTGGATGGTAACCGTAACTGGCCTGGAACGGGGTCTGCTGGGTGGACGCATTCACCGCGTTGTTGTAGGCGAACTCCGCCAATGCCAGGTGGTCGACCCAGTCATCCTGCTGATAGCTGCAGTAACACTGGAGGTACTGCTCCAGCACCGCGTTCGCCCGTTCCGTCTGGCCATCGGTCTGTGGGTAGTAGGCTGACGAGAGGCAGACCTCTGTCCCGAGGGTCTGGTGCAATGCTCGCCAGAACCGGGATGTGAACTGAACGCCCCGGTCGGACACCACGCGCTCAGGTAGGCCATGCAGGCGGAAGACATGCTGAAGGTACAGCTGAGCGGTTTCCTTGGCTGTGGGTACAGATGGGCAGGGGGTGCAGTGCACCATCTTGGTGAAATGGTCGGAGAAAACTAGAAGGCAGGTACAGCCACGAGACGGGGGTAAGTCCACTACAAAGTCCAACGAAACCGTGTGCCAAGGGCGCGGTGGAACTGGCAATGGCTGAAGTAGGCCGGGGGGGTCGCCCGGTAGGGCCCTTGGCGCGCCGGCAGACTTCACAACCAGCAATGTAGCGAGCCACGTCAGCCTTCAGGCGGGGCCACCAAAACTCACGACTGACCAGATGGGTGGTCCGATACCGTCCAAAGTGCCCCGCTGCTGGGGCATCATGGGCCATCCGGAGAACCTCCAGCCGCAGTGGCCCTGGCGGGATGTACAGACGGCCGTGGTGCAGCAGAAGGCCCTGATGCAGGACCAGCCCCGGATACTGTGGGCTGGACCCTTCAGCCAGCTCCCGGAGTCGTTCCTGGGCCCAAGCGTCGATCCGCTGCTGTTCCCGCACCCGAGCCTGCAGTGGCTCCGCCTCCTGGGTGGCCAGGAATGCAGCTGGAGGTAGGATCGTGGTGGGTTCTGCTTGCTGTACCGTGTCTGCGTTGTCTTCAGGTTTCCGGCACAGGGCATCCGCCTTCTGGTTCTGAGAGCTAGGAATGTAGCGTATCCGGAACTGGAACCGGGAAAAGAACAACGCCCACCGGATCTGTCTTTGGTTCAGCTTGCGGGTGGTCTGAAGGTACTCCAGGTTCCGGTGGTCGGTTCTCACCTCCACCGGATGTCGTGCCCCCTCAAGATGGTGGCGCCAGACCTCAAAGGCCACCTTGATGGCCAGTAGTTCCCGCTCCCACACAGTATAGTTACGCTCCGCTGGTAGGAGCTGGCGGGAATAGAAGGCGCAGGGTAAGAGTGGCGCTTCAGGTCCATTCTGTTGACACAAGACGGCACCGAGAGCCGTACTGGAGGCGTCGGTCTCCACCACAAAGGGTCGAGAGGGGTCAGGATGTTGTAAGATCGGCGCCCTCTGGAAACAGGCCTTCAACCCCTGAAACGCCTCCTCTGCCTCCTTGTCCCAGGAAAACGGCGTCTTTGGGCGCAGTAGCCGGGTCAACGGGGTGGTGCGATGAGCATAATCTGCGATGAAGGTCCGGTAGTAGTTGGCGAACCCCAGGAAACGCTGTAGGTCCTTGCGGTTCCGGGGTGCCGCCCATTCTCGAACCGCTGCCACCTTCCCAGGGTCCATCTGCACCCCATCTGGAGAGAGCCGGTGACCAAGGAAGTCCACAGTCCGCTGATGGAACTCGCACTTGCTGAGCTTTGCGTACAAACGGTGCTCACGCAAGCGCTGCAGCACGGTCCAGACATGTCCCTCATGGCGAGCCGGGTCACGGGAGTAAACCAGTATGTCGTCCAAGTACACCACCACATACTTGTCTAACAAATCCTGGAACACGTGGTTGATGTAGCGTTGGAACACAGCAGGCGCGTTGCACAAACCGAAGGGCATAACCAAGTATTCGAACTGCCCGTACCGGGTCCCAAACGCTGTCTTCCACTCATCCCCGGCTCGGATCCGAATCAAGTTGTAGGCCCCCCGGAGGTCCAGCTTGGTGAACACCTGTGCCCCTTGCACCCGCTCCAGCAACTCCGAAATAAGGGGCAAGGGGTACCGGTCTGGGATGGTAATTTTGTTCAGGGCTCGGTAATCATGGCAAGGGCGGAGTTCCCCACATTTCTTCTTAACAAAGAGCACTGGTGCCGCGGTAGGCGAGGTGGAAGGCCTAATGAACCCACGCTCCAGGTTCTTGCGCAAGAAGTCCTGCAAAGCCTCGCGCTCTGGCTCTGTTAGAGAATATAAGCGACTCACTGGTAAAGGCGCTCCGGGTTGGAGGTCTATGCCGCAGTCAAAAGGCCGATGCGGCGGCAGCTGGTCCGCCCCCCGTTCCTCAAACACGTCCTGGTAGTCCTGGTACACAGCTGGGAGCGTGGGTGCTGCCTGCTCCGTGGGCGCGGCCGCCAGCGTCTCGGATTGAGCATGGGAACATGGGTCTGGGAAGTGCACAGTCCGTTTGACCCAGTCAATCTGAACGTTGTGAGCTTCCAACCAGTCCATCCCGAGCACGAGGGGGAACCGGGGCATAGAGGCAATGTCCAAAGTTCGCAACTCCCGGTGCTGCTGGAGACACAGGACCAGGGGCTGGGTCTCCTGAGTAACGGCTCCCGAACGTAGAAGCCGTCCGTCAATTGCTTCCACCTGGACCGGTTCTGGCTTGTTCCGAAGTGGCACCTGATGATGGGCAGCAAAAGCAGCGTCCATATAAGAACGGGTTGCTCCTGAATCCACCAAAGCATGGGTAAGAATCCAGGGCCCACCTGGAGGGTATAAACGTACCGGAACCATAAGATGTTGCAAGTCTATTGGTGCGGGCCCATTCTGCGCTGTTTGGGACCCCCGGTAGCTAGGGCCATCAGCTACTGGGGGTTGGCGGTTTCCCTGCGGCCGGCGTTTCTCAGGGCAGGACCGAGCGTAGTGTCCACTTCCGCCACAGTAGAGACATAGATTCCCCTCCCGACGCCGCTCCTTCTCTACGGGGGAAAGGCGTGGCCGCACTGCCCCGAGCCGCATAGGCTCCTCCGATAACTTAGTTGTGACCGAGGGGCTGCCGGAAGAAACTGGTGCCGAGAACTGGAGGTGTCGTCGGCCCCGGGCCTGGCGACGATCCTCCAGCCGGTCGTCTATCTGTAGACTCCGTTGAATGAGAGTGTCTAGCGTGGTGGGGCGTTCCATCGTGGCCAGCTGGTCCAGTATCTCGTCCGAAAGCCCTTCGAGATACTGGTCCCGCAGTGCCGAGTCGTTCCAGGTCAAATCCTGTGCCAACAGCCGAAACTCCGTGGTATATGCGGCTACCGTGGACTTGCCCTGTTCCAACCGCCGAATCGCCCGGTTGGCTTGACTCCCTTTCAGGGGGTTGCCGTACGCGGCCTCCAGGAGATTGCAAAACCCCGTATAGTCTGCCAGCAAGGGGGAGTCTTGCCTGAGTAGCGGCAACGCCCACTTGACCGCCTGGTCCTTTAACAAACTAATCAAAAAGTGCACCTTGGTGCGGTCGTCAGGGAAGTTCCGGGCTCGCCCCTGAATATACAGCTTGGCTTGGGCGAGGAACATGGGAAAGCTGGCCGGGGCCCCATCAAATTTCTCGGGCAAAGCCACTGGGTACTTGCCAGGAGCCGGTGGGGCTTCCAAGCGCTGCTGAAGAGCCGTCACCGCATCGCTGAGCTGCTGCACGGTGTGGGTCAAGGCCTGGTTTTCCTGGGCCAAAGCCTCCAGCGCAGCCGCCTGGTCAGCCATGGCCTCTGGCTCTTCCCGAACGCACCCCAACGAAGGGGGAGTGCGGGTGTGGCGGGAGCAAACTGTGCTGGTCCCGGGGGTAGGTACCGTGGGTGTAAGCAGAGTCCACACGAAGAGGGGCGAGGTCCAAGGCGGAGAGCCGGGCGGGGAACAGGAACGCTGGAACAGGAGGCTGAGCAGGGAACAGGAGCACCGGATAGTCAGGAACAGGAGGCCAAGCAGGGATCAGGAACACCGGATAGTCAGGAACAGGAGGCCGAGCAGGGATCAGGAACACAGGAAGGTCTGAAGCCAACAACGACGTTGCTCCCGCAACCTGGGGCCAGGCTGACTGGGCTTTTATCCTCTTCTAAGGCCGGGGGCGGTCCCGGCCCCCAGAAGCCCCGCCTCCTCTGGCCTTAAGGCGAGCACTCCTCCTGGGGGCAACCAGTTCCCTTCGCCTCTCTGCCCTAAGCCTCTGCAGATCAGGAGAGGCCGAAGGGTTACTGGGCCCTGGAGGAGGCTCACCTGTGGCCACTGAGTCGTCAAGCCCCTCTGGGGCCAGAAGGGCTTCACCTGGGGCCAGCTCCTGAAGCTCTGTCACAGGTGCAGGCTCTTCAGCATCTAGGCCTTGCCCCAGTTCAGCCGGCCCTGGAGGCGGGGACTCCAGTGCAGGCTGGGATTCCTCTGGTTCATCCTCTGAATCGGAATCCCAGGCCATCACACCTTTAGTCAGTTTATCTATTAGTTCCCTTTCATTAAATTTCCTTAAACTTATTAGTTACAGCTGTAATTCTCTACTTCTTACCCCTTGACATCTTTACACTCCTCAATTTTACAACAGTTTTTAAGAAATATTTTAAATTTCTTCCAGTCCTCTTCCACTGTCTCTTTCCCCTGGTCTCGGATTCTGCCGGTCATCTCTGCCAGTCCCATGAAGTCTGTCACCTTTGTCTGCCATTCTTCCAGAGTAGGTAGTTCTTGCATCTTCCAATACTTTGCCAGAAGAATTCTTGCTGCTGTGGTAGCATACATAAAAAATGTCCTATCCTTCTTTGGCACCAATTGGCCAACCATACCCAGGAGAAAAGCCTCAGGTTTCTTAGGAAAAGTCCACTTAAGGACCTTCTTAATTTCATTATAGATCATTTCCCAAAAGGCTTTAATCTTTGGGCAGGTCCACCAAAGGTGGTAAAAGGTACCTTCAGTCTCATTACATTTCCAGCATTTATTACTGGGCAAATGGTAAATTTTTGCAAGCTTGACTGGGGTCATGTACCACCTGTAAATCATTTTCATTATGTTCTCTTTTAAGGCATTACATGCCGTGAACTTAACACCAGTGGTCCATAACTGTTCCCAGTCAGCAAACATAATGTCATGACCTATATCTTGTGCCCATTTAATCATAGCTGATTTCACTGTTTCATCCTGTGTATTCCATTTCAACAGCAAGTTATACATTCTAGACAAATTCTTAGTATTGGGTTCTAACAGTTCTGTTTCTAATTTTGACCTCTCCTTCTGAAATCCTATTTTCCTGTCCTGCTTAAATGTCTCATTTATCTGATGGTAATGTAACCAATCTCGAACTTTGAACTTTAATTTCTCATAACTCTGAAGTTTAAGCTTCTCACCATCTTGTTCTAGGATTTCACAGTATTTTGGCCAATTTGAATCCATATTAAGTTTTTTCACCGCCTTAGCTTCCATTGGTGACAACCACCTGGGAGTTTTACTTTCCAACAAGTCTTTATATCGAGTCCAAACATTGTGTAATGCTTTCCTGACAATATGGTTTTTAAAACTTTTATACACCTTTGCCTTGTCGTACCATAGATATGCATGCCAACCAAAGTTATTATCATACCCCTCCAAATCTAAAATGTCTGTGTCTTCAAGAAGTAGCCAGTGTTTCAACCAGCAAAAAGCTGCTGCTTCATAATAGAGTCTTAAGTCCGGCAGGGCAAAGCCCCCTCTATCTTTTGCATCAGTTAAAATCTTAAATTTTATTCTGGGCTTTTTGCCCTGCCAGACAAATTTAGATATGTCTTTCTGCCACTTCTTGAACCAGTCCATCTTGTCCAAAATCTGTAGGGTCTGAAATAAAAATAACATTCTAGGCAATACATTCATCTTAATAACAGCAATTCGGCCTAACAAGGAAAGTCTCAACTTAGACCATATTTCTAGATCTTTCTTTACTTCTGTCCAACATTTTTCATAATTGTCTTTAAATAAATTCACATTCTTAGATGTTAAGTTCACCCCCAGGTATTTCACTTTTTTCGTTGGTATCTTCGGTTCTCTTTCCTCTGCCTCTTTTTGTAGATTTTCCTTGTGATCTTTCAAAAATCTCTCTTTATCCTCCTCTGATCTTATCTTCACCTTTTTCCCTTTATAGGTAAAAGACAGGCCTTGAGGAAACTCCCACCTAAAAATGATACTGTTTCTTCTTAACAGATACACTAGATCTCCGTATTTAGCTCTAAGGTCCAATAGGTGTTTTGGAATATCTTTAAAAATTTCAATCCTTGAGTCTTCTATCTCCAATGATTTCTGGTAGTGGAGGCTCAATATTTTATCCCTCTCTTCTTTAGATCTGAGTGTAATCAGACAGTCTCTTACCCTGTTTTTTCTTCCCCCTTTGCCGCCTTTACCGAGTCTGAAGGCAGTCACTATCTTAAAATCTTTGTCCTGATCAAGGCCCCAGAATTCTTCAAATTCCTGTGTCAGAAATTCACTCAAATTATTTTGTTCCAATTCTGGTACCGACCTGATCCTTAAATTGGTCTGTTTGTCTCTTAGTTCAATCAAGGACAATTGCACCTTATGATCCTCAAGTTGTTTATTAATTGGCTGTATCCTTTCTTCTACCGCCTGCGCCTTCTCTTTTGCTTCCTCAGCAATTTTTCTTGTCAATTTAGATTCCTGCAGCAGCCAATCAATGGCCTGTGTGTTGGAGCTGATAGTTGTGGTGTTTAAGTCGATTTTAGCTGACAATTTTTCCAGAGCTCCAAATATTTTATCTAATGATGCATTTAATGTCTCTTCAGAGCCCCCACCTTTTGCTCCAGACTGTCCAATTTCTTCTTTTTCTAAAACAGGTGGGGCTACTACTGATTGTCTTCATTGCTGCAGCCTGGTTTTTATCTTTGAGGATTTTTCCTGGGATTTTCCCTGAGGTTGAAGCTGATCCATTACTTTATCTTTGAAACTCAAGGTCACTCTCACGGTTCAGATTCTTTAGTAATGGGAAAATTTCCTGGCCAGCTGTAATGGAAAATCCCCAGTTATATCACAAGCCTCCTCTAGGGGAGCTCCTTGGCAACAATGTTCTTTTCAAAGTAACTTATTTCTATAGGCAGTAGTATACTTCAGTCAAAAGCAACAATTACAAAGAGGGTCCTTCAATAATGTCAGTTCAGTTACAGAGTGATCTCATGTAGTAACAATGTCTTTAAATGGTGCAGAACTTTCCCTGCTGTCTCTGGCAGTCCAATATCAGGGATTAAGTGGTGGTCTTTATTTTTCCCTCACCCTTTTTCCTTCAATCAAGAGGTTTCTTCTCCTCCCCCCCGCTCTGAGAGGGGGGTACTTATTTCAGACATTAAAATTTAGCTCCTTTTAGCTCAACTTCCCGAATTCTTAGCTTCAAAAAAAAAAAAAAAAGCGTCTTTGCTTTAGTCCTATTTACAAAACCGGAAGACGGACTTCCTTTTTGCGCCTTCCCGCTTCAGTGCCAAATTCAAGTTTGTTGCGTTGATCAAAGCAAACAAATCCTTTGATCTCTCACTTTTAACGAAATCTTACTCACGGGTTGTAGTTTAGAAGCCGAATTTTCAAAGGAAAAAGGTCAGCGCTCTCCGGCATCACCTATGCAGCTTCACTCCGCAGAAGTAGCGATTAACTCTAAGCACAGCGCCGCGCACCCCCGTCTCGTTCCGGAGCTTTTTACCAAGCCCCTTTGCCAAACGGGGGGGGGGCGCAAAGGTGCCCGCCGAGTTCCACGGTCGCAGGCTTTGCTCTCCTGCGGTTTTTGGAAGGGTCCCCGCTTCGCTGCAGCGGGTAGACCCGATTTCTGCGGAGCTTCTCCCACCTATTCAGATGGATTCCGCCATTGCCGTTGGCGCCGCCTCCGGAAGTCCTGGATTCTGGTTATATAAATGGCCTTGCTTGAAGCTGTGGATTGTGCTCTGCATTAGCAGAGAGGCTCTACTTAGTTGCAAACGAAGCACATTTCAGTTATTAGAGAAACCGGTGTTTCCATGCAGGCTTGTTCAGGAACTCTGTGAACTAGACAGCCGCTGTTTTAAACTGGCCCTTTTTCTGGCAGGTTAAACAATTAAAGTTGACTTGATTCACTTCATCCGCCAACTACCCTTCTAAGCAAACAGAGCAATTACAAATAAAAGGTTCTCCAACCGTGCGCTATCCCTATCTGCAAGCGAGCTCTCCCACAAAGTGGGTGGGGGGACAGGGGATCCCCTCTGCTGTGCTCTGCCTCAACGCCCCAAAGACAAGCCATCCAGCTGGAGAAAAGGGGGGAGGGGTGTACGCCACAGGAACGGCCAAGAACGCTGATTTTTGCTCAGCAATGAGGCGTTAAAGCAGACATACCTTCCTCTGGGTCTCTTCTCTCTCGGGTCAGGCTCTCCCTGTCCACAGCGGCGGCTGCAGCAAGGTCGGGGCACCCCCCCCCCAGCCAGCGGATTGGCTGGAATGTCCCCGGATTTAATTAATGTCCCCGGATGTAGTCGGGACCTCCGATGCTGCTTGCTGCCATGGCGTCAGCCATGTTGTAGCGCAGGAAGTCCCCAGGCGTAAATCCGGGGACATTCCGGGGACACATTTCTGCCAGGGACAGATTGCTGAATCCGGGGACTCTCCCTGGCAACCGGGGACGCCTGGTAAGCCTCCTTCTGGCCTTACCTGAGCAGCAAGTGCAGCTTGTCCTGGATCACCGTGGATCCCTTCAGCTGCCATCAAGCTCCCAGGTGTGGATCTCTTGTCCTGACCTGATTTTTAAATAGAATTCCATTAGCCTTTACATTTTTAACTTTGGACTCTTATCTGCAAACCCGCAGCCCCACCTCCCCACCTTAACACTGGGAGGGCCATGTCCCCGGAATTTGTGAAGACAGGATTCTCAAAAATACCTCTGGCTTGCGGCTCCTGGAGTGTTGCTGGCAACGCCTGGAGTTTCTCTTCAAGCTCCTGGAGATTCACACCGAATGCTTGAGTTTCCTGAAATACTGTTTCAGCTGCATGCCACACCTCAGCCAAAAGAGCTGCTATCACTTAAAAAGTTTAAAAAGTTTTTTTTTAATTTCTCATTAAAGAATTATATATATATATCTACTTTTCCATCCCCACTCACCCCTTTTTCTATTTACTTATTACAATGGTTTTGTTCTTTTCTTTCTCTTTTCTGAACAAACAAACAATTTTCAGTAGGATTTTTTGTGTTTTCTTTTTCTTTCTTTCTTCTTTTTCTCTCTATCTCTTTTCTCTGTTCCTTATCTTTTCTTTTCCATCTTGTCTTTTCTCTGACACTATAACTTGAACCACCACAGCGACTTTTGATTTTTAAATAGAATTCCATTAGCCTTTACATTTTTAACTTTGGACTCTTATCTGCAAACTCCCAACCCCACCTCCCCACCTTAACACTGGGAGGGCCATGTCTCCGGAATTTGTGAAGACAGGATTCTCAAAAATACCTCTTCCTTGCGGATCCTGGAGTATTGCTGGTAACGGCTGGAATTTTTCTTCAAGCTCCTGGACCTTCATACGCAATGCTTGATCATCCTTAAGTACTGTTTCCGCCCCCGTCTTAGGGCTTTTGGGCGCCTTCTTCAGTATTTCAACATCCTGGAGAGGACAGACACTTCCTGCTAGACATTTACTCCAGACATTTACAGAAGGCACAGAGGCACTGGTTGAAGAAGTTGGGAATGAGCAGGCAGTGCTATTGCTGAGAAGGAGCTCCACCCCAGGGTGCTAGAGAGCTCTTTCCCTAGCCTGCAGGTGCCAGAAGGCCAAGCGCTGATGTTGCAGTGGTGGTACTTCAGAGGCGTATGAGAAAAGGCTGCTCTGGATTCTGGGTATATAAATGGCCTTGCCTGAAGCTGTGGATTGTGCTCTGCATTAGCAGAGAGGCTCTACTTAGTTGCAAATGAAGCACATTTCAGTTATTATAGAAACCGGTGTTTCCATGCAGGCTTGTTCAGGAACTCTGTGAACTAGACAGCCGCTGTTTTAAACTGGCCCTTTTTCTGGCAGGTTAAACGACTAAAGTTGACTTGATTCACTTCATCCGCCAACTACCCTTCTAAGCAACCAGAGCAATTACAAATAAAAGGCTCTCCAACCGTGCGCTATCCCTATCTGCAAGCAAGCTCTCCCACAAAGTGGGTGGGGGGACAGGGGATCCCCTCTGCTGTGCTTTGCCTCAACGCCCCAAAGACAAGCCGTCCAGCTGGAGAAAAGGGGCAAGGGGTGTACGCCACAGGAACGGCCAAGAACACTGTTTTTTGCTCCGCAATGAGGCGTTAAAGCAGACATACCTTCCTCTGGGTCTCTTCTCTCTCGGGTCGGGCTCTCCCTCTCCTCAGCGGCGGCGGCTGCAGCAAGCTCGGGGCACCCCCCCCCCCCAGTAATGTCCCCGGATGTAGTCGGGACCTCCGATGCTGCTTGCTGCCATGGCGTCAGCCATGTTGTAGCGCAGGAAGTCCCCAGGCGTAAATCCGGGGACATTCCGGGGACACATTTCTGCCAGGGACAGATTGCTGAATCCGGGGACTCTCCCTGGCAACCGGGGACGCCTGGTAAGCCTCCTTCTGGCCTTACCTGAGCAGCAAGTGCAGCTTGCCCTGGATCACCGTGGATCCCTTCAGCTGCCATCAAGCTCCCAGGTGTGGATCTGTTGTCCTGACCTGATTTTTAAATATAATTCCATTAGCCTTTACATTTTTAACTTTTGACTCTTATCTGCAAACCCGCAGCCCCACCTCCCCACCTTAACACTGGGAGGGCCATGTCCCCGGAATTTGTGAAGACAGGATTCTCAAAAATACCTCTGGCTTGCGGCTCCTGGAGTGTTGCTGGCAACGCCTGGAGTTTCTCTTCAAGCTCCTGGAGATTCACACCGAATGCTTGAGTTTCCTGAAATACTGTTTCAGCTGCATGCCACACCTCAGCCAAAAGAGCTGCTATTACTCAAAAAAAGTTTTAAAAGTTTTTTTTAAATTTCTCATTAAAGAATGCTATATATATATATATACTTTTCCATCCCCACTTCCCCCCTTTTCTATTTACTTATTACAATGGTTTTTTTTCCTTCTCCTTCTCTTTTCTGAACAAACAAACAAACTATTTCCAGTAGGATTTTTTGTGTTTTCTTTTTCTTTCTTTCTTCTTTTTCTCTCTATCTCTTTTCTCTCTTCCTTATCTTTTCTTTTCCATCTTGTCTTTTGTCTCACACTCTATTTTGAACCACCTCAGCGACTTTTGATTTTTAAATAGAATTCCATTAGCCTTTACATTTTTAACTTTGGACTCTTATCTGCAAACTCCCAACCCCACCTCCCCACCTTAACACTGGGAGGGCCATGTCCCCGGAATTTGTGAAGACAGGATTCTCAAAAATACCTCTTCCTTGCGAATCCTGGAGTATTGCTGGCAACAGCTGGAGTTTTTCTTCAAGCTCCTGGACCTTCATAGGCAATGCTTGATCATCCTTAAGTACTTTTTCCGCCCCCGTCTTAGGGCTATTGGGCGCCTTCTTCAGTATTTCAACATTCTGGAGAGGACAGACACTTCCTGCTAGACATTTACTCCAGACATTTACAGAAGGCACAGAGGCACTGGTTGAAGAAGTTGGGAATGAGCAGACAGTGCTATTGCTGAGAAGGCGCTCCACCCCAGGGTGCTAAAGAGCTCTTTCCCTAGCCTGCAGGTGCCAGAAGGCCAAGCGCTGGTGTTGCAGTGGTGGTACTTCAGAGGCGTATGAGAAAAGGCTGCTCTGGATTCTGGGTATATAAATGGCCTTGCCTGAAGCTGTGGATTGTGCTCTGCATTAGCAGAGAGGCTCTACTTAGTTGCAAATGAAGCACATTTCAGTCATTATAGAAACCAGTGTTTCCATGCAGGCTTGTTCAGGAACTCTGTGAACTAGACAGCCGCTGTTTTAAACTGGCCCTTTTTCTGGCAGGTTAAACGATTAAAGTTGACTTGATTCACTTCATCCGCCAACTACCCTTCTAAGCAACCAGAGCAATTACAAATAAAAGGCACTCCAACCGTGCGCTATCCCTATCTGCAAGCAAGCTCTCCCACAAAGTGGGGAGGGACAGGGGATCCCCTCTGCTGTGCTTTGCCTCAACGCCCCAAAGACAAGCCGTCCAGCTGGAGAAAAGGGGGGAGGGGTGTACGCCACAGGAACGGCCAAGAACGCTGTTTTTTGCTCAGCAATGAGGCGTTAAAGCAGACAGACCTTCCTCTGGGTCTCTTCTCTCTCGGGTCGGGCTCTCCCTCTCCTCAGCGGCGGCGGCTGCAGCAAGGTCGGGGCACCCCCCCCCCCCAGCCAGCGGATTGGCTGGAATGTCCCCGGATTTAATTAATGTCCCCGGATGTAGTCGGGACCTCCGATGCTGCTTGCTGCCATGGCGTCAGACATGTTGCAGCGCAGGAAGTCCCCAGGCGTAAATCCGGGGACATTCCGGGGACACATTTCTGCCAGGGACAGATTGCTGAATCCGGGGACTCTCCCTGGCAACCGGGGACGCCTGGTAAGCCTCCTTCTGGCCTTACCTGAGCAGCAAGTGCAGCTTGCCCTGGATCCCCGTGGATCCCTTCAGCTGCCATCAAGCTCCCAGGTGTGGATCTCTTGTCCTGACCTGAATACAAAAGAAGTGATTTTACATCTCTATTCCAACACGAAACCCAGAGCCTGGCTTCATGCTCCCCCTCATCTGGAATATGGTCACTTCTAGCCCCCTCCCAGCCCAAGGATCTCCTTGTAGAGGACTGCTTGCAGGAAAAGAATATAAGAGCAGCCAGAGATTTTGTAGTCCAGCCTATTCACATAAGCAGACCAGTCCCCTGCAGCGCACACCCTCCTACTCAAAACCAAGTCAGCTCACCACCATAAACTGGGCCTCTTTCTCCTGCTTCACTTCTGAGATATTTCAGGGCAGGCTGGATTAAAGTCGGCTCACATTCCTGGCAAGGCTGTTTTCGTCCACGGAGTTTGTTCTATGAGACACATGAGCCAAATACCCGAGGAGACAGTTTTTTAGCTGCCTGTCATTCATACACTTTATACTGAAAGGATTTCAGGGGCAGATGCTCTTTTTCTGCATGGAGGGTGGGGGTTTCCAAAGGGGCACTATTCAGACCTGCATTCATGGCTTATGAGTCGTAGCCGTGTGACAACTGCACATCATGCTGATGTGTTGAAGGGCTGATGTTGCACTTCCAGGTAGAAGAGCTCGTTGGCATTATTTTAGGCTCTGTGTCAATTGACCTTGTAACATGATGGGGGGGGGGTTCTTATTTTTAGAGTATTTACCTGCAACCTATTATGTGGGAATCTCAAGGTACTTTACAACTAGGTCCGAAAATAGGCAAACATTGAAATGCAGCAGAATAAACAGGCCTACAGTAAAAAAATATCCTTCAAAGCCCATATTGGCTGGCAGCAGCATCCCCCCAAGTCCATGATGGATAAACACTTTCCCCCCATGGAGCAGAATTGCACCCATGTTGGCAAAGGCCTCCTTTCTAGAAGGGGGAGCAGAGGCTGCCCCCACCCACTGCTCTCTTCTCCCAGGCATCTGAAGAGACAAACGGCTCCCCTTCTCTACCTGTGTGCCACAAGCCTGAATTGCAAGACAGTTCCCACTTTGGGGCAACAGGGAACAAACATGCAGAGGATGAGTTCTGAGGCTCCCCCAACAAAGCCATTTCCCTGGGCCCACCTGCCAGCCTGCTGCTGGCTGGCTGCCCACCCACAGGAAAGTGGCACGATCCTCCCCACCAACAGGACATAACAAGAAGATGGGGACGATAACATAGGACTTCCTAACTTGTGAGTTCTGATGAGCTGCTGCTGCTTCCCCAGTTTAAAGGATGGCGGCTCAGGTGAGCCATTAAGCTAGAAGGAGGAAAAGGACCGACCCCGGGATGGGCTGTCTGCCTTCCTTTTGCCTTCCACCTCACGACATCCTTCCCCAGCCTGGTGCACTCCAGGTGTTCTGGGGCTCCATCTCTCACCAGGCCCAGGCGGTATGGCCAGGGGTCAGGGATGGGGGCAGTTGTCCAAAGCAGCTGGAGAGACTCAAGGAGGGCATTACAGCCTCAAAGCCCTTTCCCTACCTCTCAATCTGGACTTACCTGGCCTTGCCCCTGGTCGCCTTTAGCCAGATCAGCTGTGCTCGGAGCTGGGACAGACCCCTCTGGAGACTTAGAGGCAGAGGAAACAGCCTGGGTCCCCTGGAGAGCACTCTCAAAGGAGATGCCCGCAAAGCAGATCACACTTTTCCTACTCCCAGACTGCAGGCTAGAGAACGTCGCTGCACGCTGGTGACCCATTCCCTGGGTGGTGCACTGGGAAGAAGAAACCTCACCCAGAGATGGGAGGGAAGCACTTTGGCCAGTGCCATGGGGCCTTTCTTCGGCAAGCTGCTCGGGGACCTGCAATGGAGCACTGCCCAAGGAGGAGGAAATGTGGGAGGCCTGCTGGGAAGGCTGCTGGGACCCCGACTCTTCCTGGCTAAGGGAAGCAGCTCTTCCAGTGGTATCTCTGGGAACAGAGGGCATCGAAGTGAGCTGGCAATGAGAAGGCTCAGCCAGGTGGGAGCCGGAGGTCTCTGGGGTCGCACCCAGGGATTCGTTGGGCGAACTTTTCCTCTCCATTCTGTGGACACGAAGGCAAGTCTTCTGACCAGTGTACCAGCTGGTTTCAAAGGCTAATTTTTATGAAAGCTTGAAAAAGAAAGAAAACACAATATACAGAAATCAGTGTCAGATATCAAGCATTTTGAAAACATAAAAATGAAAAGAAACAGAAGACGAAAAGCTTTCTTCTTTGTTGCAAAGTAATTCCCAAGAATAAGCCCAGAGTAGGTAGGCCTTTTTACTCCTGGGGAAATCACCGGCAATTTCATGCCAAATGCAGCAGGGGGAAGGGGCACAGGAGCTGCTATGAAACAGGCGATCCTCAAATCACAGCTGTTTGATGCAGGGATGGAATCAATCCTTTTGCTTCAGTAAAAACCTCAAGGGTCGTAGGTTGTGGTTAAATGAACTGGATGGTGTTACAAAGGGTCTCAAAATGAAACACCGTTTTTCAATTTGAAAACTGTTGAATGATCTTTACCTATCCTGGGAACAGTACATGAAGAACTACATGAAGATGGTATACAACACTAGTGCAGTTAGGGAAAATGTACAAAACTAGTTCAAATATATGTTGGAAGTGTAAGGAAAAGGAGGGAACATTTTATCATATGTGGTGGGAGTGTAAGGTAATTAAAACATTTTGGGAAATGATATACAATGAATTGAAGAAAATGTCCCATTTATCATTTGTTTAAAAACCCGAGGCATTTTTGTTGGGGATTGTAGGGAAAGGTCTGCCAAAAAAGTTGAAAAACATCTTCATGTATGCGACAATGGCCGCGAGAGTTCTGGTTGCGCAAGGATGGAAGACTGAAGAAACCCCAACTAAAGAATCATGGCAAGAAAAGTTGATGGACTATGCAGAAGTGGCAAAATTGACATATAAGCTACAGGACAAGGAGAACTATGACTTTAAGGATGAATGGGAACCTTTCACAAAGTCTCTGAAGACGCAACAAAGTGAATTGGACTCCTTGCTAGGTTTTGAATAAGCATCCACAATTTTTTTATATGTTTTTGGATAATATGTCTTGTTATAACTTTGAATATATTTTATTTTATTTTAATATCCTGGGAACAGTACACCGCAGTGGTGGGCAGTTCCACAGACCCTCCTCCTCTGCTCAAAATGCATACAGACCCATCTTTGCGCAGGGAAGATCCAGACAAAAGGAGTCTGTTTTCAAAGTACCCGCGGAGGGCTTTAGACGGCTCCATCCTCTTGCCTCCCCCGCCCCCCCCCCCGATCACTGTTTCACTCCGGAAGGCGTCTCAGACCTGGGTGGAGCAGCCACAAATGACAGGCAAAGAGACAAGGTCCTGCCCAGATTCAGGCTTCCTCATGATCGTGTGGAATCTGTACAGGTTTCTGTTGGCGCTTCCACTAGTGATTTATCTGTACAGGATCGGACTTCATTTCAGCCAACCACATCCTTCCTCTTCCCCCGACAGCATACTAGAGTTCATATGGATTTCAAAGCATGCTTTGAGAACTTGTATGCTTAGCTTTAAACTCCACAAAATTAGCCTATGGCTAGGATGCTATTTATCAAGGTCTGTGTCCATTAAGATATGGTCAGATACAAGTATGCTTTCCCCCTTGTTATACAATTATTATTTTTAAAATTGCATTCAACCATTTACTATTTAAACAGCTTATACACCACTTGACTATAATCATCTCTGAAGTGACACACGAGAAATACATTGCAGAAAAAGTTAACATGGATGACATCAGACTTCCGTTAAAAAGACCTGCTGGAATAAAAAAAGGCTTCGGTAGGTGCTGGGTGCTCTGCCTGATGCTCTCAACTGACAAGATGTAGGTGTGGTTGAATCAAATGGGAACAGTGACCACAGTGCTATCAAATTCAACATACACAGTATGGAAGTGGACAATTGCTAAGGAAATCCAGAACAGTCACATTTGACGTCAAAAGAGGAGACTTCCTCAAAATGAGGGATTGGGTAGAAAGGCAGTTGAAGGGGGAAAGTCAAGGATGGTGAGCCCTTCTGTGCTCCAGAGGGCCTGGGTGGCCTCATTCCCCTCTTGTTCTGAGCACTGCAGAGGGAGGCAAACATGTCCTTCCTGGGGGCTGGTCCCTCCCCGCCCTGTTCCTGGAGGGCAGCAGGAGGAGGGGGCTGCTGCAGCTGCCTCCTTTGGGGGCATGGCTCACCTTGCCTGCTCCTGCCCTCCTCCAACACACACAACCTTACCTGCCTCAGCCATCCATGGGGGCTTGAGAGTGTGTGAGCAGACTTTCTCATGGGAGGAGGCAGGCCTTGCAGAGGAGGAATGCTGGGGGCAGGCATTCAAACTCAGCCCAGAAGCTCACTGGGTGACCCTGGGCCAGGCACTCACGCTCAGCCTAACCTACCTCAAAGGGTTGTTGTGAGGATAAAATGCGGGGGGAGGGGAGAGAACTCTGCACACCAACTGGACCTCCTTGCAGGAAATGGGGGCTATAAATGTAATTGTGTTATTTGTACCCCACCCACCTCACTGGGTTTCCCCAGCCTCTCTGGGCGGCTTCCAACACATATTAAAACAACAAACATTCAAAGCCTCCCTATAAAGGGCTGCCTTCCAGAGGTTTGATAGTTGCTCATCTCCTTGTCACCTGTAGGGAGGGCGTTCCACAGAGAGGCTGCCACCACCGAGAAGGCCCTCCCTCTGCCTGGTTCCCTGCAACCTCGCTTCTCGCGGGGAGGGAACCACCAGAAGACCCTGGGAGGAGGACCTCCGGGCTGAAGGATGGGGGTGGAGATGCTCCTTCGGGTATACTGTGCTGAGCTTCCTGACCTAACATTTGCCTCGCTTAACATAATTAATTAGGAAGTGAAGTTTTCCTCTTCCATTCAAGCAGTACAGGAAGTAAGAACATGCAAACAGGAATACTACTTCTAGAATTCCCAACTCCTGACATAAAACAGCACAAAGGTTGCCTTTTCTTGACCATCAATCACCTGCGCAAAGTCCCTACACCCCCCCCCCCCTATTGTGCTTCAATACAGCCCCATCGGTCAGGCCGGACACTGAGGTCCAGCGCTGAGGGCCTTCTGGTGGTTCCCTCATTGCGAGAAGCGAAGTTACAGGGAACCAGGCAGAGGGCTTCTCGGTAGTGGCGCCCGCCCTGTGGAACGCCCTCCCACCAGATGCCAAAGAAATAAACAAGTATATGACATTTAGAAGACACCTGAAGGCTGCCCTGTTTAGGGAAGCTTTTAATGACTGATGTTTTAATGTATTTTTAATCTTTTGCTGGAAGCCGCCCAGAGTGGCTAGGGAAACCCAGCCAGATGGGCCAGGTAGAAATAATTTAAAAATATAATTATTAAATTATTATACGCGTTAGAAACAGAATTTGAAGGGGCAGTCTTTTCTGGCAGTGCCAAATGAAGCTGCTGACCCATTTCTAAGTCCTAAAATCCCCAATTTCTCTGAATACCTGAAAAACCCAGTGGTGCAGCCCCCCCCCCCCGGAAAAAGAACCCATAAACAACACCCCAACCCTCTTTTATTAAGTGTAAAAGAGAAACCCCTTGTTTAAATTTTACAATCTCCCCGTTTCCACTTTAAGAACTCTCAGTAGATTAACCATTTCTCTTTATCCGTCACCCTTTTGTCTATAAAAAGGGTCTTCTGGTGAAACCCAAAATAGAGTCTTTGTGTAACTTTATATCTATTTTCAGATTCTTAATACGCCACACAGGGACACAGGTGGCGCTGTGGGTTAAAGCCTCAGCGCCTAGGACTTGCCAATGGAAAGGTCGGCGGTTCGAATCCCTGCTGCGGGGTGCGCTCCCGCTGCTCGGTCCCAGCGCCTGCCAACCTAGCAGTTCGAAAGCACCTCTGGGTGCAAGTAGATAAATAGGGACCGCTTACCAGCAGGAAGGTAAACGGCGTTTCCGTGTGCGGCTCTGGCTCGCCAGAGCAGCGATGTCACGCTGGCCACGTGACCCGGAAGTGTCTCCGGACAGCGCTGGCCCCTGGCCTCTTGAGTGAGATGGGCGCACAACCCCAGAGTCTGTCAAGACTGGCCCGTACGGGCAGGGGTACCTTTACCTTTTAATACGCCACACACATCTAATACAGTGGTTCTCAAGGTGCGCATTTACTCTGACTTGATCTACCACAAATATCCAAGCCATCTAACCCTGAAATCCTAACCTTCTAATTCCAAGTCTCTTCTTTCTCAATATCCCCATTCCGTTAACCGCACCAGGCAACAAGCTGTAAAATGCAAGTTTAAAACGCAGGCTTTCCTTTGCATCTCGCAGAACTTTATATGTAATTCGTGGGTTTTTTCACCTGTCCTCCAAACTTCGGTCTTTTTGCCATCCTTTAAATGGGAAATCAGTAGTCGAGCCTTACTTTTTGGTAAAACGTTCGTCTGGATCCCGGAAGTCCTACCTGAGAAGAACAATGGGAGTGTCCGCTTCTCCTTCTGCAAGCAGCGCCACCCGAATTCCCACCTGGGATGAGCCGCTAAACTGAGCCGCAGGAGAAAGACTGGGGCGGGCGGCAAGTGGGAGGGGGAAGTCGGGCGCCTCTGTCCCGTCAGAAAAGTGCTGCTCCTCCCCGGAGGCAGCCTGCTTGCAGAGAAGGGGGCCGGGCTGCCTCAAAGCCCATCAAGGCCACGGGCTGCTAGCATGACTCATCCCGGCTTTATCATCTGAGGGGAAAGGATGCGTGGTCTTAAATGCTTGGCAACTTGGCTTAGCAACCTTGGGTCAGCTTAGCCTCCCTCACAGAGGGTTGTTTTGAAGATACACTCAGGAAAACACCCGAGGCATGAAGAAGAAGAACGAGGAGAGTCTGGAAAGGGGGGTGGGGAGCGCTCCCCCCCCAGCCGCTCCAGGACGGGAAGTGCGTCCCGGGGGAAGCGGGATTCAGGCGGAGGAGGACGTCGGGTTGGGTGGGGGTTGCCAGGAGCAGCACGATGTCCCTCCAACCCCCTCTTCCACTCTCCAGGCAGGCGCCCAACGTGGCCAGCTGGCAAGGGCTCTTTCTTACTCCAGCCTTGGCGTGCAGATCCCGGGTTCAGCCCCAGATCTCTGGAGCGGAAAGGCTCTTGGGCGTGAATATGAAAAGCAGCATCTGTCAGAATAGGGCATACTGAGCCAGTACAGATGAACGTGACTATTGGTTCGCTTCCTCTGCTATCTGCCTTTTCGGGCACAGAGAGAGGCAGGGGAGAGACCCCTTTCCTCCATGTCCCCACCCCAACTCTTAGGACCAGAAGCAAGAGACAGCTTTGCTGAGCACGTGCCCCTTCCCAGGAAGATGCAACTCTGCACTACTGTTCCCTGAATTGCTCGCGAAGCAGCCATACTCCAGGCTCTTATTGTCACAGCCCTGCAGGATCAGACCAAGGCCCATCTAGTCCAGCTCTCAGCAGCCCAGCAGATGTCCAAGGGAAGCCCCAAGCAGACTCCAAATGCAGCCCCACTCTCCCCACTGGGGACACCCAGAACAGGTAGGCAGAGGTAGACTGCCTCTGCGGCTGGAGGTGCAACATGGTCTAACCCTTTCCCACATCATGCATACTTCTATGATGCCCCCCCCCTCGCAAAGCCCCATAGCCTCCTACATTGTAAGCCTTCCTTACAGGGGAATCATCAGAACCACCTGTGCTGCAGAGCTTCTGGCTGAAAGGCGACTCATGGAGATTTGCAATGACTGCTGCAATGCACCCCTAATGATTCAGATTGTATTAGAGTTATTAAAAGCTTATTATATCAACAAATGCAATATTTCTGGTCTCCCTTGCTTTCCTGGTGACCTTCAGCTTAAAGACAAACTGCTCTGGAGTGAGAAAAACCCATTACACTCAAAAAGCCCAGCTGGAGGGACCTGGAAGTGTGCGGGGAAGAGCAGTTTTGTAGTGGGTTTGTTGCACAGGAGCACCAAGTTCACTAACTGGCTGATTCAGAGTGAATCCCATTCAAAAATAGTGCAATGGTGTGTGTTTCAGCCAGCCATCCGGCTGCTGCAAATAATAATAATAATAATAATAATAATAATAATAATAATAATAATAATAAATTTTATTTATAACCCGCTGGGCTCAGGGCGGCTAACAACAATAAAACAGTACAAAAGTACAGCATAAACAACACTCTAAAATCATTCATTATAAAATTAATTAAATTCAAGCCACTGGCCACCATTGGACCAGAGCTCCGCGAGGTTGCCAAGCGAGGGAGTCAGGCTGCGCCCTGGCCAAGGGCCTGGCGGAACAGCTCTGTTTTGCAGGCCCTGCGGAAAGATGTCAAGTCCCGCAGGGCCCTAGTCTCTTGTGACAGAGTGTTCCACCAGGTCGGAGCCACAGCCGAAAAAGCCCTGGCTCTAGTTGAGGCCAGCCTAACTTCTCTGTGGCCTGGGACCTTCAAGATGTTTTTATTTGAAGACCGTAAGTTTCTCTGTGGGGCAAAGCAGGAGAGGCGGTCCCGTAGGTACGAGGGTCCTAGGCCGTATAGGGCTTTAAAGGTTAAAACCAGCACCTTAAACCTGATCCTGTACTCCACCGGGAGCCAGTGCAGCTCGTATAGCACTGGGTGAATGTGATCTCGCAGCGAAGACCCCGTAAGGAGTCTCGCCGCAGCATTCTGCACCCGCTGGAGTTTCTGGGTCAGTCTCAAGGGCAGCCCCACGCAGAGCGAGTTACAATAATCCAGTCTGGAGGTGACCGTCGCGTGGATCACAGTGGCTAGGTCAGGGCGAGAGAGGTAAGGAGCCAACTGCTTAGCTTGGCGGAGATGGAAAAATGCTGCCTTTGTTATAGCTGCAATCTGCACCTCCATGGAAAGGGAGGTGTCGAAGATTACACCCAAACTCTTAACGGACGGTGCTGGCACTAATTGCGCCCCCGCAAGAGATGGGAGTTGCCCCCCCCATCCCATATCGTCCCGTCCCAGCCACAGGACCTCTGTCTTCGAAGGATTTAGCTTCAACCGGCTCCCACGTAACCATCCAGCCACAGCTTCCAAACATCTGGTCAGTGTGTCTGGGGCCGAATCAGGATGGCCATCCATCAACAGATAGAGATGGGTGTCATCGGCATACTGATGGCAACCCAGCCCAAAACTCCAGACAAGCTGGGCGAGGGGGCGCATAAAGATGTTGAAAAGCATCAGGGAGAGTATCGCACCCTGAGGTACTCCACACACCAAGGAGTGGCGCGATGACAATTCCCCCCCAAGCGCCACCCTCTGTCCCCGACCAGAGAGAAACGAGCGCAGCCATTGAAGGACTGTGCCCTGGATCCCCACGTCGGCAAGGCGGTGGTCCAGGAGTTCGTGATCGACCATGACGAAAGCTGCTGACAGATCTAGAAGAATCAGCAGCCCCGACCCGCCTCGATCCAGCTGTCTACGAAGATCATCTGTTAGGGCAACCAGAGCCGTCTTGATCCCATGACCAGTGCGGAAGCCGGACTGGAATGGATCCAAAGCCGAACTATTCCCTGGGTGCGACCACACTGTCCTGTCTGTGTGTTTGGAAGGGAATGAGAGCTATGCTCCCCCCAGAGACACGCCACTCCTTCTTCCTTAGCTGTGCTGCTCAACAGTTGAGGCAACCTTCACAGTTCTGGGATGCCGAGGAAGCGAACCAACAGTCACGTTCATCTGTACTGGCTCAGTATGCCCTATTCTGACAGATGCTGCCTTTCATATTCACGCCCAAGAGCCTTTCCGCTCCAGAGATCTGGGGCTGAACCCGGGATCTGCACGCCAAGGCTGGAGTAAGAAAGAGCCCTTGCCAGCTGGCCACTTTGGGCGCCTGCCTGGAGAGTGGAAGCCGGGGGTTGGAGGGACATTGTGCTGCTCCTGGCAATCCCCACCCAACCCGACGTCCTCCTCCGCCTGATTCCCGCTTTCCTCGGACGCAGTTCCCATCCTGGAGCGGCTGCGGTGGGAGGCTAAGCTGGCCCAAGGACTGGCCCAAGGTAGCTCAGCCAAGTTGCCAAGGCCAGCATTTAAGACCGTGCATCCTTTCCCCTCAGATGAGAAAGCCGGGATGAGTCATGCTAGCAGCCTGTGGCCTTGATGGGCTTTGTGGTGTTACAGGAAAAATCCGAGGGCTCTCTTGGACAAAACAAAGACACCAACCAGGATAACTTGGAGCAAAACAGCAGCCTGTAGGCTTGGCCTTTATTGAACTGTTGCAACAGGGTATTCCCCTCACTTGCAGGAGAGAGGAAAGACCCAGAAGAATAGTGTGCAAGGTCTTATAAAAACTTTTGAAATTCCCCTCCTCTAGATCAAGCCCACCCCCAGAAACATCATGCATACATTACAGAAAGGAGGGGTTGAGGGAGGCATACATTACAGAAAGGAGGGGTTGGGGGAGGAGTTGTGGTGGTAACCTGAGTGTCTTGTCACCTGGCTGGTTCCTCCCTTCCCCCTCCCCCTGAGTCACTTCCAGGAACTTCCAGGAGACAAAGGGAATTTTGCAGTTTCCTGCCCCCTGAGGGAAGATCTGATCAGTGTCCTTTGTTTCAGTCCATGTTGAATCCACTCCCATATGCAAGTTCTTTGTGATCTTGATTGTCTTCTGTCTGGGATCATCAGGGTTGGCATGGGCAGGGCTCCTGTGGATGTGCTGAGACGGTGAAGGGATTATGGCTGACCAGGACTAAGCCACCCCCCTTTGTTAGTTCTTGTCATATGGAGTAAAATAAAAATGGAACAGTGCAAATCCGATGTATGGTTGATTTTCTATGAATTTATAACAGAAATGTGGTGTATATAGTGTGTGAGTGTGTAGTTTATACAAACAGAATGATTGGGGTGGGGGGGGGGTTCCTGCTACAGTTCCCCCCTTCGGAGATAAGATTGCAAAGGTGGTTACTTTGCAATCCTTTTCTCCGCACAATTTAAGGTGGTAAATATTA